>NW_028263385.1:7271048-7871048 GCF_051168715.1 Poecilia mexicana
AAATAAGTACAGTTTTTGGATACACTGAGAGAAATGCATGTTATATGTATATATTTACGATAAAATGTATAAATATATATGCTGTGATGGGTGTTGCAGGTTTTAATGCCATCATACGAGATGTTTAAACATTGATTTGTTTGTTACAGATAAAGTTTGTTCAATCAAACTGATTCTTTTTCTATCACTTTATTGTGAGTTTTTGCATGTGCAGATCCTTTTAAACAGTTTTTTTCTATATGCTTAAAATGACTCTGCAGTCATTTCTTCCTCCGACCTTCTGCTTTCTAAACATGACTAAAACAGAACATAACGCTCGATTATCAGTGTGATATGTCACAGCCACAATCGTGGTATTTTGTAGCCTTCAGCTCCAGTGACTCTCCTTACAATGGAGGGTCTATGTGACAGAGGTCACGATCTCCAAACCCACAACAAAGTCTATTGATGCACTCACAATAAATATCCCATGAGACTTCATCGCCATAGAGTGGCAGCTGATGTAATTGGCTGATAAACTGCTGTGAATGGAGAGAAATGATGCAGATTTAGCTTTTCTACGAAGCTAACTGTGTAAAAATGTATTCCAGACAGAGAGTAAAGTGCACAGAGTTTAATTTCACTGGAAGAAACGAGCAGTTCGAGCTGCGTTAACCATATAAATGCACAGTTTTGGAAATAAGTTTGATAAATGGAAAATTCTGAAAAAAACTAATTTCTCAATAAAAAGTTTTGGCGGTAGGATGAGGTTTTTCTTTTCTTTTTTTTTTTGCATAAGACTGACATGACATAAATGTGACATAACACCTGTAATAAGCATGAATAAGTCCTTAGGAATATTTATGACTGCTGTCATGAAGTGTCATTTGGTAAATAATGGCACTTTTAGCAAAAAGTTGCATTAAAAGTCCAATAAGATTATTCAGGTAAATAACTGCACTTTTAATGCAAAGCTGACACTTTTAATGGACTTTTAATGCCAGTTTCAGTGAAACTTTGCATTTTTTAGTAAGATAAAGTAATTTTTTTTATACAGCACATTTTCAGCAACAAGGCAGTTCAAAGTTCAAGGTGCTTTACATGAATTAGAGAAATACAATCAAAACCAAAAGAAAGACAAAAAGGTAAAAGTACTATATATTGGTTCTCCGTAAAAATAAGTAGTCCATAATTTATAAACTAGCAGGTTTTTATTTGATCAAACTAGATGTTGGTTCCAGTTGTTCTGGGTTGAGTTCTAGATTTGTACCATATAAAGCTAAATGTTGGTTCTCCATGTTTGCTTCTTGTTCCGGTGGTGAAGTAGACGTTACTTTCTAAGTTTGTTCTAGATTTGTAAACTAACAGGAGTTTCTCCAGGTCCGATATTAAAGGTATGAAGATAAATGTTGTGCTAAAGTAATAAATACTCCAGTTTATAATGTAAAGTTCATCATCGGTGTTCCCAGAAGATGCTTATGTTGACAAAAGTATCACTTGAAATGTGATAAAACGTTTACGTCTGATAGAAATGATTCGATTCATTCAGCAGCACAAACATCGTCTTCAATAACAGCCTTTAATAACGATCAGTTTATATGTTTTTGTATCAAATTTGGACCTTACCCTTTTTAAAAACCACTTTCATGTGTTTGTTATTGTAAAACTATCCAGTCTGCAGAATCTTAAGTGACTCAGATGCTGAGCTGCAGTCGTACGGGACACAGATGTAAATTACTGCAAGATGATTTTGATTAATAACATAAAACAAATATGAAAAGATAAAACCAGACATCACCAGAGCCAGTCCGGTTTAGAACCCTGCACCTTTTACTGATGTAACTGTAATACAGACAAATCATTTTTAATAATATAGTAAAATGATTTTTCTTGGTGTTTTCAGACCTCAGCCATTATCTGAACTTGTGAAATATTGGGGAAAAAAATAATAATCTTTGAAGCAAAAACCCTTTACCTTGTAACCAGGTGTTGTGACATTACAGTGTCCTTATTTCAAACAAAAAAAGTACAAATGTAAAATTTTCTTTTTCTTTTATTTTAATCTAAATGTAGAAATTAAACTCCATTGTTCAGGACTGGAACTTTGCTTACAAGTAATCTGTGAACTAGCTTATTCATAAAAATAAGTACAATTATCATTAAAATGACTAGAACGTGTATAAATGTAACTTTTGTGCAACACTTGTACTAAATATGTTTAAATTTAATATTAAATCTTCATAAAACCTTACAAAAACAAGCGAAATAAATCTAAAAACATCATATTTTCACTCCTATGAGTCCACCTATCAGGCTGAACTTTTTGTCTGGGTCCTGCAGGGTTAAAATCTGCTGCCATAACGAAGTCCATTCTCATGTTGTGGCAGCAGAAAGTTCAGAAAGTACGAAGCCAAACTCTGTCAGCGTTACGATCACTGTATGTTTGTTCCATTTCAGAGTAAATTTGCATCAAATCGGCAGCATCAACAACAAGGATGCCCCTTTATTGTCTCTCAAAGCAGAGGGGAAAACACACTGGCAGGGATGGATAATATGATCTTAAATCTTTCACGTGTGCACAGACGCAGGCGTGCACAGGCGGCCGTTTCCAGGACGATCCCGAAGCCTCCATATCAGGGGTCTGTCTGCGTCTTTGGCCCCGCTGTTCTCATTCCCGGCACAATGAAATTATACAGTTGCGAGCGTCGTCTCATGGAGGCAGATTGAAGGCCCATTTATTTGAGATTGCTTTTAGTGTAATTCAATAAAGGCTTTTTTACTCATTTATTTCCATGGTGAAATTCATGCTGAGGAAAACCAGGGCTGTATTTCCCTCATTAGCAGTAATAATAACCATAATCACAATAATAGCATTAAAAAGCAATCATTTGAATGGTCCTGCTGTCAATGTCGACCTCCAACAGAAAATACAGAAGTGTGCTGGACAATACTGGTGGATAAATGACAAAAACTCAGCAGAGTAGAAACAACACTGAGTTTTGTGTCATTAGGTTGTCAATTAGCTTTTAAATTCGCTCCAGATCAGATAATAAAGAGAGACACGCATACGACTGACGCATAGAGAGGAAAGGTTGTGTCAGAACGAAGCCAGTGAGTGTAGAAGGAGGATTTAGGAGACAGCGGAGCATCGGCAACTCCACCGTCGGATCTATTTTCCACCACTGCAGGCCAACTGGCTATCAAGATGGAGCCGCCGCCGCCGTTGAGGCTTTCTAGATGAAAACTTGGTTTTCTTGCTAATCTGTGGAGCAAGCACAGCCTCCCCGAATGCCCTGCAAAAATAAATATTTGAATATTCTTCGGCACTCCTAAACCCGCTTAAATTGGATCATTTTATTTCGCCGCTTGGCCTTGCCAAAATGCCAAGAGAGTGTGGGTCTTGGCGAGCCTTTCCAAGCCCAGGCGCGCCGCCCTCCCCCCGGACCTGCCCACCCTCTGCACTATCAGCTGACACAGAGTCTGCCCCCGGGCCTCCTGCTTTCTCCTCGGCCACGCTCCCGCTGCGTGGGGCTGGCGCGCCGAGCCCGCTGCGGAGACGGCCCTGAAGCCGGCCATGCGTCCGGACAGCGCTGCCGTCACGCCCAGGTCTGGATTTAAAGAAAAAAAAAAAAAGGAGATCAGATCAACTCCTGCTCCTCTGGGACCGGCCTCATTTTTTATTAGGACATTTAAAGGGAAACAATTATGCAAAAAGTTATCTTTTGGATGTTTTTATACTTCCATTTGGGTCTCAACTGCTTCTAAAAAAAGACCAAGTCAGTAAAGAAACACCTGGCCAGTTTTTAGCAAATAAGTTAATGGTTTTTGGTGTCTGAAAAGTGAGCCATTTCAAAAACTTCCAGATTATTAAGTTCCTATTGGGAGGCACTGCGCAGTTACCCAGCAACTCAAGCAGAGCTCCAACACGTTTGGTCAGCTGGTTTTACAGCTGACCGTTCACCACCCAAAGACCACTTGCTGAATTTTTGTTAGTTGTGCAGGAGGCTCCACTTCTGCTTTTCAAAGATGTGCTGTTGTATATTTTCACATCTGTTTGCAGCCATTTTGCGAGTGTAAATGTTGAGTTGAGGGGCGTGGCCAGCAGCAGCTTATTTAGATTTAAAGTGACAGGAGGTCATTATGAAGGGAACTCAAAATAGACAGAACTGAACAGAATAAAATCTCATTTTCCGAGAATGTTTTTCTGTGAACATGTTTTGTATAGGCCATAGACCTTTCCTAACCTGTTCACCTTTAAACTTATCTGCACCGTACTTATAACAAGACTTGTACTCATGAGCGAATCACCAGATTATATAAATTCCTGTTGTTTATAAGGTATTAATCCCGATGGAACAAGAGTTTCTATTTTCGTAGCCATTTCAACTAAAAACCCTGCCTAAATGAATCCACTGTGCGTTGGTTTATATTAGAAGCACATTTTTATCTTCCAGCATTATTTCTTAAATTTCTCTAAGTAGTTAAACAAAATTAGATACATTTTAAGTTGCTAAAAAGGTTTCACAGCAAAAATACAACATTTCATGAAGTATTTCTGTCAGGTTTCTGGTGCAAATATTTTATTAAACTGCAAGTAACTTTTAAACAAGATACAAGTTTGTTTTAAGCCAATAATTTCTTAATATTTATGAAAAACTATTTGTTCCTCTGGCAGATTATTTCACGTATAACATGGAAAATATCTTGTTAGAAGTGAAATAATTTATTGATGACTTAAAACAAGCTCCTATATTTTCCTGAGAAGTTACTTGTGAGTAATTTTTGTTTTTGTTTCATTTGCACTAGAAATGAGACCAAATATACTTTATAAGATTTTGTGCTTTTGCAGTGTATGAGTGTTGCTTTTCTAAAAACATGTTTAAAAATGTTGCAGTTTCCTAATAAAGGTGACAGAAGCTGTTATTAGTAGGAAATTGTGTTATTTATCCCACTGATTTTGGTTTCATCCCCATAAAGAAGCTAAACAGACCCACATGATGAAAGTAGGGTCTTATAAAAAATATTTTTTTATCTCTTAATAATACTTATGCAACATTAAGATTTGGCGACTTAGAGATATAATTGCATATTAAATAGTGAACATTCTGCTCTTATTCCAAAAGGCAGTTTCATTATTGCAAAGTGGATTTTTCCAGATTTAAATGGCTGGTTTAGGAACCATCCTGGACTCCAAATGGGTCTGTTTGTGTAAGTGTATTGTTTTACAGGTCCTCAGTCAGTACAAGAGTTCATTACTTCAAATCACTGCTGGGGGATTGATCCCCAATACATCACTTTAGATTAGGCAAGAACAAAAAGTCCGTTTTTATGTCCAATTATCCTCAACTCCAGTGGCTCCCACCCCATCGCTGCACACTGTCATTCCTTCAGACTTTTCCGTGTTCACTACAAATCCATCATCTGCCTGAAATGGTTTTAGAGCAGCTGTTTTTTGTCTTTCTTTTACCTTGTAGGCCTGAACGTTGCCGCATGGTGAATCTGTGCTTAGAGCCAAAACCTGATGGTCCAACTTTCAAATCCCACCTGGATTATTTCTGTTTCCTTCTGAGGCTAAATGTTGATTCTTAGAGGTTTTTAATTTGTTTTCCTCTTATGAGTCACTTTATAAATGACTGAAGGCCGACAGGGGAATACTTTAGAACTATAAAAACTCCCATGAATTAATCAATAATCAAAGATGATCAGAAGTGTGATTCTTTTAGCTGCTGTTTGGTATCAAGTCACATGTGTTTGTTCATCTAAAAATACTGTTTGTTTTTTTTATATATATATAGATTCAAGTGTTAAGAAATGAATCGACCTCAAGACACTTTTCGTTATTATGTAGGCCAGTATAGGAAAAATACAAACACCCAATATGTATTTTTTGTCTTTTGCTAAGACATGTTCACATTGGTTTTTATTATTGCTTTTTTCTTTGAAAAACGAGTGAATTTATTTTCTTTATTTATTTTTTTACAGACAAACTGCAAACAGAACTTTGTTTTACTCCTTAAACCAGTATTTTCCAACCCTGGTCTTCAAGAAAATGTTTATTCAGAAGATTGCAGTTTGTTACGAGCTTGTTAATCAGCCATCAGTTGAAATCAGGTGATTTATTTTTACCCTTACTGCACAGCAGTTTATTCTTTATTCAGTTTTTATTTATTTATTTATTTTTTTTACAAATGTTTTATATTTGTGTGTTTTATATTTGCTGCTATTGCACAGAAATTTCCCAATTGTGGGAAAATGAAATTATATATTTTTCTTATTTACTTGAAGGTGCATGATGGATATGCAGTAATGTTTTCAGGTTATAAGACTTTTATTACAATCAACAAATGCTGCACCGCATCTATTTTAGTTCTGAAGAAAATCTTCGACCTCTGAACATTTAGTTTGTTCAGTCATTTGCTTTTGTCACAAACTACTGAGTTTCATAAGCAGTTTTTGAGAAATAGCTTTGCTGCTAGGATTTTTATTTTTCATTAAATTTGGTTTATGTTGCAATGGAAACATTTTATTTTGCATTACTCTAGTCACATGATCAGCAACGGCAGGAAGTGGTTGTAGGAAGATGGCGCAGCTTGTTTTTAATAACTTATAGCAAGAACAAACTTATTCACTTGTGATTTTATCTGCATTTCTTATTTAATGGAAACACCGGGATTGCAAAATAATGTTTTTTCTACATTAATATAATGGAAACACAGCTGTATTTGGACTTTTTCTTGGCTTCCTCTGTACTTTCACTCAGTGCCTCGGCCTTGTCCAGATTTCTCATTAGTAAATATGGCATGGTTGTGTCATGTACATTTTTGTTTTTACTTCCTGCTTAAAATAAAACATGTATTTTATCTTTAATTGATCAAATGTCCTGTTTTTATGTAGCATTCTGGTATGGGGTTTTAATTTGAAAAAGTTTAAAATGTTTCTTTTAGTACAGAAGTTTTATAAAGTCTGTAATCCCTTGGTTTTGGGATTCACTGATGCGTCTAAAATGCAGTTTTTATTAAAAAACTGCTACCTAAACTTTCAAACTCTCATGTTTTGTTTCTAGTAAACCTTCCAGTTCTCTCTTTGCTCTGAGCAGTGACTGTTTTCTGCACTGCTGTACGTCTAAATTAGGCATCCAAGCCTAAACAGTTTTACCGGCGCTCCCGTCTTTACCGACGCTCGTATTTCCGAGTGCGTTGCAGCTTTGTGGGCTGACATGGAGAAAACACTCAGTGAAACCACTGGCTGCTCAATGCACTATTTTTCTAACTCTGAAATCAAATTTCTGTTTCGTCTTTTTCTTTTCTAAAGTTTCTTTTGGGGAATGTTTGGCCACCACCTGCATGATTAATATTTAATGTAGCAGCTTTGGAGGGAAGTATTTACATGGCCTTTAATTACTTGGGTCAGTTCAAACTTACATTTATCGCTGCAATTTTTCAGATATTCCCTCTTTTTTGTGTGTGTGTGTGTGTGTGTGTGTACAACTCATCAACTGCTTTCATCAGCTGTCTATAATTGGCTCATTAGAGTTGTCCTAATTATAGTGATCAAGAAATCTTCCATACATATTAGGAAAAAAACTCTTATTAGATTCATTTGGAGGAAACGATCGCAGCACTGCAAGACTCAAACAGACGACATGGCATGATGCTGTAATGTATGTTCATCTGTTTGGGAATCTCTGCGTGTTGAACACCTCTGACCTTGGGAGCCATCTGTCTCCATATTCGCTCAGATTTCTAGAGTTTTTTTCCCAAAGCAATCTTTCTCCGAGGGCTGAAACTTGAGTTTTGGTGATCCAGATGGCTGCTGAGGTTACAATACTTCTGATTTGTTGTGAATATAAAGCTTGCCGATCAATTTAAAGGAGGACTTCTTTATGGAATGTTTCTGAAAAAATACAACTTAAATCCAAAAAAATCAAAACAGTTGTAGGTATGCTGACATAATTTTTGTACCTGTACTACTAGTTACCGACAAATTAGACCCTTTTTTGGACCCTTGTTCTGCTTTGTTAAAATATAGCATGTTCAGCTATTTCTGAGCAGCGTATATGTTAAATATATGCATTGATACGAAGAAGTGTTGGAAAAATGAATGGTAAAACACAGACAGATGTTGGTACCACATATTAAGTGATTTTAATAATTAAACAAACAAAACAACAGCAAAACCCCCAATATTTACAACCTGCAGACAAGTTTTGTTAATGATAAAGTTCACAATGCAATTACTTTGTATTTTTAATTAGAAAACGATAAACTTCACCAATTTGGTGATTTTGGTCAAACGTTTGGTCGCCACCAGCTGGAGGGTTTTTCATGTTTGGGTTTCCCAGACAAACAGAAAACAGTATGTGGATGGATGGAGTCCAGTACAGTGTCTCAGTGACTTTAGCGAATATTTTCCACACGTATATCACCACATATATTACCGGCCCACAGAACATGAATGAATCAATACTGATATTGCCATAGCAATAAATTTGATATAGTGCAGCAGCGTGCAACACTTTTCTTAATAAACCCTTACATCACCGACACATTTACATTAGATCGAGATCCCGAAGCCGTGAGTCGGCCTGCGATCCACGGCGGAGCGAACGTCTCAGCTGGAAAAACTACAAGAGTTTTTTCTAGCTTTATGTTGTCCAGCTTGTGGTTTTAGCCAATAAGCAGAATCAATGCTCAGCATCTTTTTGAAAGCTGGATGTGTGGAGAAATCAAAACGAGTATAAAGTCTAAGAGCAGTTTTAGAAGTCGTATCTTTGCCAAAAAATTGAGTTCATGTCCCAGACTGTAAAGAGCTACGTCTGTTATTAGAAGCAATATTTTACAGTGTAGTGGGTAATTTTGCCGTCATAAAACAGGGGGGAGTGGAAAGTAATGAATATTACACCGTCTGGCCCGGCATCTTTTATGTCTCCAACTCTCTCCATCTCTCTAATGCAGCTGTAGCGTCCTCAGGGCTCCTGACTAACCAGATCAGGTGCTAAATTCACTAATTGAATAATTTCACCAGGCTCCACAATGAGCCCTTTGAAAAGCGCCTGCTCTTTGTGTCTGTCCTCGAGTGACTGAAAGTGGTTCAGCCTTCACAGCGAGGGAGTTCGGCAGGGTTTCTGCACTGAAGTAAATGCTCTGCCATGATCCGCCGCTTCTGCACGCAGCATGGCTGTTCAGCCGGCCACAAAGTGTCCCTCACGTGTGGCAGATATCAGTGAGCGTGCAGATTTCTATGTGAATTAATGCTGGCCCTTTTAAATGTGTGGTTGTATTAAAACACTTAACCCAGTCCTGAAGGTGGCTTATTTCTGGATAAAAGAAGCACAAAGGCTGAAATGCATCAGTAAATATCAGCTTTTCATTTATTTGAGTGAAGCAGGTTGAACTAGTGAGTTGCTTTTATGACAACATGCATGTTTTTATGCCCTCCTGCTCTGTTTGCAACCCTTAAGTACTAATTTAGAACAACACTGGGAACAGGTTCACAAATTTTCATCAAGCATTTTTAGTTTAGTTTCTAGTGAAAATAGCTTAGTACACTTAAACAGAGAAAAAACTAACCAAGAAGTAACTTTTTAGCAAGATATATAAGCTTATTTTAAGTCAATAATTCCTTAATATTTGAGAAAAAGTCCTAGTTTCACTGGAAGGTTATTTCACTTATAACAAGTTGTTTTTCCCTTGTTATAAGTGAAATAATCTGCCGGTGAAAGTAATACTTTTTCATCAGTTTTAAGGCATTATTGACTTAAAGCAAGCTTGTATATCTTGCTGAAAAGTTACCTATAAGTTAACTTTGTCTTATTTCATGTGTGAGAAGATATAGAGCAAAAATACTTGGTAATATTTAGTGTTTTTGCAGTTTTCAGATGTGAGAATTGGGGTTCTGGTGAAAACCTAAAGCAGCATACCTTTTTTTTAAAAAAGTTTAACCTTGCAGTGATATTGCAATAATGACATGGATCATAGTTATTCCACATTTTCTGCTCTGCTTTCTTTCTTTTCCATCATCATAATGTCCTCACATTCTCCCTGAGCTTCCTGATCTTGGATGGATGGATAAGATCGAAATCAGTTATCGGAATAAAAGAAAGGGGGGGGAGCAAAATGTTGGAATGAAGCGTTTAAATTGAGACACTTATTTTTGAGTTTCAGTGCAGCTATATGATGCTGGTGGCACGGTTGTGTCGTTGGCAGCAGGTGTTCGTTTGCAGAAGTTTCCTGGTTTGCATAATGTCCCCGGTCATGCGTTGGTTCTGTCCAGGAACTTCGACTTCCACCGTCCAAAACCACGACCGTTAACTGGTTATAATATTCTCTAAGTTGAACCTTCTGCATCAGTGAGTTGTTTCCATAACAACCATTGGATGTTTTGAGAAAGCTTTTCCTGTCTTTCCGTAACAAACGTAAATCTGTAGAATTAGCTAAATTGTGCTGCAACTTTAAATTGAATCACCTGTTTTGATTAGATGTTTGAGTTCCACCCACATGTTCAGGGATTTCTCTGTCACGCATATCAAAGTGTGAAAGAAATGGGAAACTGAAATGCCTAAACGCAATGATGCTTAACAGACTGGTGTTTGAAAACCAGCCAGTTTGAAACAGTTTTAGCTGCTGCGGTTCGCTTGTTCTCTGCGCTATGTAAAACAAACCAAATTATTTGAAAAAGCTGTTCCCCTCCTTGCCTGTGGGGGCGCTGCACCAAAAAAATTCTGAAGGAAACAACATAAAAACTTCAGAAGAAGAGATAAGTGCAACTTCCTGGCAAAATATAAACAAAAATGGAGTACGTCAGATGTTACTGGAGTTCCCAAAAATTACACTGAAGTAAAAGTAGCACTACTTCACTTCAACGTATTTTTACTGACGTAAAATAAAAAGTATCTGTCCAAGAAATTCCTGAAATAAGAATAAAAAAGTATTTGGTAAAACATCAATCAAGTACTGAGTAACTGAGCAAAATCAAAATTTTCCAAGTCAGTTTCTTTCAATAGAAAACTTATGAAACTTTTACAAAATCTGCAGGTGTGTGTCTGGTGATTGTTTTGGTTGAAACAAGTTTGTTGTTCATTCAGTGGGTTGAAAATCCAGACATTTTACTCCAGTGAGAGTAAAAATCCTTCATAATAAAATTACTCAAATAAAAGTAAGAAGCACAGAGAAGCATAAATACTTCTAAAAGTAATTTTTTTCAAAAAAGTTACATTTAATTGCATAAATGTAACTAGTTACTATCAAACTCTGACTGGCGATTTTAGTTGTAAAATTTCTCTTTTGCTTTTCCTGTTGGCGCTGGACAAGCACGTTTGTTTTGATGGTCTTTACCCAGAATGCCATGCGCTACCGTCCGCTTCCTTCACTTCAACCGTCGTTATCAAGCTGAAAGTGTGTAAAGATATTATATATTGTTAAGACTTTATTCAGTGACAGAATACTCTCTGTAGGTGCATTTAAGGAGATTAAATCATATTTTCTTTCTCTCTTTTGATACATTTTTTGGGGGTTTTAGTAATTATTTGTTCAGGCAGAGACGAATTAAAGGCTTGTGTGGACTTAGGAGTTAATTAGCAGAAGTCAGAGTTCCCTGAGAAGTGTGTTAAGCTCCTTCATAACTTTCTGCTTACTTTGAGCCGCTGTGAAGCCATCAGCCTCATGGTCACGGCTCTCCTCTCACAATCCATCTCTATAACTGATCGGTTTTTGGCTTCCTGCTCCTGTCCTGTCTCCCAGAAATCTCTGTCCCCAATTCTCTCAGCTTAGGTTTCATATCTTAAGTTCTCTTTGCGACGCTCAGAGCAGACCTGTGGATAAGAAATGCTTCCTCAAATTTATTTGCACAGCTCGTGACCAAATTTCCCTACTGTAGATTGACCTCTTTGATACCGGCCTTTGTGCTGGAAGTGAGATTATGGAGGACGAGGCGCTGCCAAGTGGCTAACGGACGAGCTGCCTTTTCAAGCCTGAAGCCGCGGCGTTGCCATCCCCACTTCGGCCTGAGCCAGTCTATATGACTTATGGAGTTTGGGCTCCTCCACTGCCAATCCCACTTAGAGTGCAGTTTTCTGATAAACAAAAGCACATTCAAGCTTTAGCTTCTCATTTCACACTATGTGCTTTGGCTAGAGGCAGTGCTTTCCTGGAGCCCCTGGCCTGCAGTCCAAAGAATGTCTCCAGTTGGCTTTGCCTTTAAAAACAGAGGGGTGGGGGTAGGAAAGACACCACATGTGGAGGATTAGGCTCCATCTTTCATCCTTCATGCTCTCTGCTCGCCCTCTGCTACTCGAGCCATCGCTGGTCCTGGTGAACCGGCCCTGCGGACACCGAACCGTCCGACGCAAACTCACCTGTCTCTGCATCCTGGGAATTAAAGCGCTCATTACATCCCTCACTCACTCCTTCGTCTTCCAAGTTTTCCACTTCTCAGCTTGGTGTGGGGGCACACACACACACATACACACACACGCACACACTCACAAAAAAAAGCTTTGCGGCTTTGATTTTAAACATTCTTTTTGCAAAACTTTGAGATTTAATTCTGTGAGTCGCCTTCATTGTTTTCCTCCTGCAGCAGCGCCGTGCGTATGGTGCTTCAATCGACAACCTGCAAATGTATTCCATGTCAACCTTGTGTATCTCCAATGTACTTAACCTGTTATAAATGTGAACGTTGCGCCAGATGGATGGAAGCAGAAGAATAAGGTAAACATGGTGCTTAATGCTCCTCCTATTAGAAATGTTGAGGCTCGGATCTGAAGGCGAGTGGCACCCGTCAAGGCCCTTTGTCTCCAGCTCAGCGCAGGAACCAGAGCGGTTATTAGCGATGCACGTGAAACGCCAGCCAAGGCGCGCGATGACCCCCGGGGAGTGGGGTTCGCCCGTCTCAGGGAACAGATGTGCCACCCACTCGCAACAGTTGTACCCTTCCCACAGTGGCCTTGTGGGAGACGGACCGAAGACGATACCTCTCCTTACTTACTGGCTCTCGCTCTGGCAGTCGGGAAGCTGCGATTCTGCACAACAAAACACAAGAAAAAAAAAATGAAAAAAGCTTGGAGGGATGGTGAGAACAGCACACATATTTACAGGATCAATATTTACCCAAATTCTGCTCGGGAGCCAACACCTGCTGCATCTTTGGATAAAGTGGAGAAGTTGGAGAAATGGAATTGGCTGTTGAGGATTTCATTAACCACACAAACCCCCTCCTCCACTGCTCCCCCATTATGAATTAGGAATTTGATCAAGTTATCATAGCATTAAAGCTTAAGTCAGTCTGTTTGTTTATTTTTTTTCCTTCACTTGATCTCAGGCAGCTCATTAAAACAAATATAGCTAATAATGAATGCTTAAAAAGCTCGTGGTAGGGACCAATTTTCTTTATTATTTTTTAATCCTTAATGAAGAGTTTCATTTACACCATGCTTCTGAAGAAAACATGCATTTCAATGTGTTGAAAGTTAATTCATTTCCTTGTAATGCAATAGTTAGTTTTAATTGCTTTTTAATGTAGTCGCTTGACTATAATATTGCAGAAAGCAAACTTTGTGCTGCATTCATTTCCATTTCGAATTCACAGCCATTATATCCGAATTTTTAATGGCTCTGTGTGACACGCTTGGTGTTTGCAGGCAGTTTACCGTTCTCCTCCGGCAAACAGAGCTGTGGAAACATGCAGCATTATGTTAGAATCCTGATATATTGTACTTTAATAAAGGAATATTTGAACTCACAGCTTGCTGTCAGATCAAGACAGAGATGTGTGCTGTGAGCGCTGGCACTAACGGGACTGAACTGTGACACCTAAATCAACAACTCGCAGAAGGACTTTGCCCCCAAATTCATTTGTCAATAGATTGAGTCAATACGGGCTGATCTGTGTGCAGCTCTGCAGCCTTCTGTCTTCCCGTCGGCACACAGAGGACAGTGTCTGGCTAGACGTCTGGCCATTAATTGCCTTATTTGTGCGCCTGGTGTGTCGACGTAAAGAACAGTGGGTGCTGCTCCTCTGTATGATTAAACCTGCGTCCCTCTTGTGGTGCGAATGCAAGCAAGTACCTCAGGCAGGCGGTTTGAAGTCTGTAGCGCATGGAAGGAAGATCAGGAAGAATTTTGCTTTTATTTCAACTTTTTGACTTTTTGATGGTTAAAAAGTTTACCTGCCTCATTCAATTTTTTATTTTCTAGACTTTCGGAGAAGAAAAATTTAAGTTAGGGTCTCAGTGAATCACCCAACACTGCAAACACGTAAAATATTTGAAAGTATTTCTAGTGCAAATATCTTCGCACACCAGAAATGAGACAAAACTAATTTACAGGTAACTTTTCATCAGGATGTAGAAGCTTGTCTTAAGAAGTAAATAATGCCTTAAATATTAGTGAAAATATTAGTCTGGCATTTCTTTCAATGAATCAATAAAATTTTATTTCTATGTCATATTTCATTAACAAGGCATTAAAAATTGCTTCACATCATAAAAATACAAAGTCATAGAATACAGTTAACAATTGAAACATTACATTTCGTCATCTTTACACATGAGATTATTGGTTGTTTCATTGATTATGTTTCAAAAGCAACTATATGCTGTTAGTATAGATTTAAACACTCAGTGTTTCAGCTGTTTTGCAGTTTTCTGTAAGTTTGTGTTGCAGATGTGTGTTTCACTTCTGACAAGACATTTTTCTCATGTTATAAGTGAATCAGTCTGCCAGTACTAGTACTTTTTAAAATCAATATGAAGTAATTATTTACTTAAAACCAGTTAGTTGTGTCTTAGTTCATCTGTACTAAGATATTTGCACTAGAAACCAGACAAAAACACTTGATAAAATTTTGTGTTTAGGCAGTGACCTCATTTGAAAGAAAATCAACAGCAACACTAATAATGTGGCACTACTTGCAGAATACTTTTCCAGAACTTTCAGGGTAATTTCCAGGAACGTCCAGGTCCTGAAACTTTCAGTACTTTCTGATATCCTACAGATTTCTGTGTTTGAGATTATGCACAACTGAAAGTTGTTTTTTTTCTGGAACAGGAAACTTACAGGCTACTTCCTGGAGCTCAAAGGATGTTTTCCTTGAGCTTAAAGATTGCTTTTCTCAAACCCATAAGTTTGAGAAGGCATATATGGTTTCCTGGAATCTACTCTTCCTGATTTTTCTGGAGCTCAGTTGGTTCCCATCCTGGAACATAGAGATTATTTTCAGCCTAAGTCATGATGGTAACCTGTTACTGTCGAAGTTCCTATTTTCAAAGCAATCCAAGTTATGCTTTCGCGCTCATAACTTAAATTTTAATTTTATACATTTTATACACAAAGCTTATAGGATTTTCTCGTTACTTTCCCAAAAATGTAACATTACTTTAGTAAAACTTACTGGTTACTTTCCTGGAACCTGTGAGGCACTTTTCCATAAATTAGGATTTGATTTTCAAGAACGAAATTGTTCATTTTCTGGACCTTATGAGTCGCCGTCCGGAAACATTTAGTTGTTCCAACTACAGATGAACCGATCTGATATTAAAATCAGTATCGGTTCTGATATTGAAAAGAATTCTAGCTTTGGTATCAGTGACAATGTGATCGATCCATAACGGATCTATTCAGTCTGATTCTAAGCTTTGTTCTTCCTATTTTCTGTCCTACATTTTTACCTTTCTTCTGTGCCCACCACATTTATTTTTATATCTTAATTGGTCAGAAATTACAACTTAATGACAGTTTTGTGTTTTATTTTTAGCAGATTAATTAATTTAATTAGCTGCAGAGACAATTTAATATTTGCAGACTGATCATGACTGAATTAGTAGTTTTGTGTTTAGGCAGTCGATTAGACTAAATGTGACCTTTGGGGGTCATGACTGTGGGAACTTTTCTTTTATTTCAAACTCTAATCTTTTGCTGCAGATCCATCAGGTCCAGATGAAAAACATCGTATTTGTGCGTCTACTCGTTTGGCTCGCCGATAATGAATTTGTTGGAGCAAAAACGAAGCTTCCAGAGATTAAAATAAAAAAAAGGATCTGCTGAACGTTTCTGAACGACGAGCACCCACAGAACGCCGTTCACGTTTCAGACAATAAATCATTAGTAACAACCGTGGCATCTCTTTCCCTCTCGTTCTTTCCGCCCCCCCACCCTCTTAATGCCAATCAGAGCAAGATGGGAAGATTCTCCTCCATCTCTCGAGATCCAGCATGTGTTTCTCCCAGAGGGGAAAAATTAATTCCTCCTCCTCCTCAGCACATCCTCCTCCTCCCTTTTTTCTCCGCCAAGGTGCAGCGTTGCTCCCTCTCTTTTTCCTCTCCTCCTCGTCTGAAAGAATACAAGAGAATGAGAACCTCTCCTGAGGGGATCCAGCTTATATACTATTTCATCCGCATTTAAATCCTCTGATAAATGTGAATGCCTTAGCAGGGAACTTGCAAAATAAAGAGAGATTATTTTCTGGAGATACTAATATTAGTCTTTTGGCATGGGGTAGAGAGAATACGACACCAGAGCGTGGGGAAGTCTATTGATGCTGATATTTAATCTACTGTAAGCGTTGCTTGTTGTTCAAAAGAGTGGAAATAAAGGAGGGAGGAATATGGGATGTGTTTTTTTATTTATTTACATACCTGTGAGAATGATGATCCATTTAAATAGATGACTTATCAGGCCAGAACAGAACCTCCCTCTTCCCCACAGGCGATGCAGAGGAAGTAAAATAAGTTAAATCTCCTATTATTTTGACGCAGAGCCTTTTGTTGGCCGGATCCTGTTTCTACACGTGAAGAACTTTTAACCAGTTTTAGTTGGCACAAACAACGTGAAGTTATCAAGTTTCTCAATCATATACAGAGCGCCATATTTACTTTAAGCTGGAGAAGGAGGATGCAATGATCCACGTTTTTATCACACACCTTGGTTGTTCGCCACTTCCCGCTGCGCGATGAAGACCCGATGAAGGCTTCCGTCACAAATATTCCTTTCAGGATCCGTGAGGCCGTGCTTGTCATCTGGATGAAAAGGAATCGCAAAGATTTTTGTGCTTGCCCTTAATCTCCCTAACTGATGCTGGGAGTCCAAATCAAATCCAATTATAGGCAATGTGGGCCTTCAGCCTCTCTGAGGGAAGATAGCGGAGACACCGATGGTTATCTGCTGTGTTTTTGTGTTTCTTATCGCTCTGCTGGGAAACGACCAGCAGAGACGGAGGTCAGGGCAACGGGCGACCTCAGACTTCTTTAGATGCTCACATCATTACCAAACGCACTCAATAAAGAGTGAAATAAATATTTAACTTAAATGTAAAGGTGGAAATCGGCTTGAAATGCTCAAACGTTTTGTTGCTCCTTTGTTTTGATACAGTTTCCTACAACCAACTGGCTTCAGAAGTTACTTTATTTGTGAAAAATACTTCTGAAAGTAACTGGACTGAGTTTTATTTGGAGGCATTAGAGTAAAGAGGGCTGAATATAAGCCACACTCATCAGAGATTTATTTGCAAATAATATATAATTTTCTTCCCACTTCCTAATGTGATTACCGTACATAAAATCCCAATAAAGCAATTTAAGGGATGGACAACATATCAAAAAGTTCAATAAACAAAGTTTATTTGTTTCACACATTTTCAGTACGACATAAAAACAGTAAACATTACATTTTGTCAAATGCCATGCAGTGGATGAGCTTCTAGTGACTTTATGTTTAAAATAAATTGTCATTCTTCAATTTGCAATATAAATTTGATGCATCACTTTTGGCAAACTCTCATTTCAATATCAAATTTTCCCTGTCAAAACATTTAGGATTAGAATTGCTTAAAATTACAAGTTCGTATATGTAAAAGATACTACAATTTGGTACAACAGTGAGAAATGAAGTGCTTAAACTCAAAAGGATCTACCAGAGGCCATCAGTCGCTTTCATTGATGGAAAATAAGATCAAAGGTTTTAACACTTCAATGAGATTGCAGGAGAAAAGCATTGCAATGTGTAGCAGATCAATTTTGTGAAAAATATCAGATAATTCCTTCTCTTATTTAAACTACATTGTGGAAGGTACATTTTTGCTCCTGTTTTTATCGCACCGCTTCAGTTCATCAAAGTTTGCAGATCTGCAAATACGAAATACGAAAACCTCTGCTAGGCACAAGGGGAGGGGGGTGATAGGTGAACACGGACACAACATTTTTTGGCAGTGCTCGACTCTGACAAAAACCCTCAACAGAACAAGGTGTCAATAGCTGCCGAAAATCCCATTTTTCGTCCTGTGAGACATTTGAACATCTCAATGTGTCTGACGTTTGACACCTCGACTGTTTTTGTTTTTCTGCCGTTCTCTTATAGTTTGGCTGTTGGACATTTAACATGAGAATAGTTTGGTATACAAAGGTAAATGTGACGTGGCCTTTGGCTCATTTTGTTGTTCGAGACATTATTCTTCTAGAAGGTTGTGGTTTATTTGATTTTCTGTAGCTAAATTGTAAAAACAAATGACCCCTCCATCATCACGTTTCACAGCTGGTGAAAGGTCATTCAGGCTGATGTTTGGTTTTCTTAAAACATTTTGCTGTGCTTTATGGTAAAAAATATCTACTTTGGTCTCGTCTGACCGAAGGAAATTAGCTGAAACTAACCTAACATAAGCTTTAACACTTTAACTCAGATGTGCGGCTTCTTTAGTCATTTCTCTTAGAATTACACGACTTTGCCTTGGTAAATTTAATATAACTCTTGAAAAGACTGACATCTGTCTGAAGTCCATGTATTGAATTGGTTTGGTAATCCTTCCCAGATTCATTAGCAGCAGCATTGCTGATGTCTTTTCCTCTTGATCAGAACAGCAAACAGCAAAAACTCAAGAACATGTATCAGGTCTGCACCTCCAAACTGCTGCTTTCCATTTTAAATCCCAAACAAGCAAAAACTTTCACCTTGTTCTGAATTTAACGTCCAAGTTCAGCCAAAAGGAGAAATCTTAATTGTACAAAGTGATTTATAAAGGATGAAAGAGACACAATGGATTCACTGACACTGTTTTAATCCTCACTTTGCAGAGCATGGATAAGAACTGCTGAAACTAGTCCATGATTACAAAATATGACCAACTCAACAAACTGGGATTATTTAAATCCCTCGTGGCGTAGTCGCACCCGAGTGCCACCATGTAATCTGGACCAGACCTGTTTTGCATTCACTCCCTCTCTTCCATTCGGCGCGTAAACAAACCTACCGGTGAAGTGGGACGATGTAAACTTCAGGAAACGGCTGCTTATTTTGTATCATTAAAATATTAATCACAGATTAAGCCCTCTAATACCCCCACGGATTGCCATTTGAGAAAACAAACACAATAGTTGCTCCACTCTTTTCTTCGCAGAAACCTCCTGGCATCTCAGGATTTCAGCCTGGTGTTTGGGCTCTGAAAGGAAGACAGGAAAGGATAGAACTGTAATCCTCATCAATGCACTTTAGAAACCACCTTCTTGCTAAAATGTGTGACTAATGGGCACAAATCTGCGGCTTTAGAAGCTGTCAGCGAGCACCGCCGAGGCCGTTGTTCCACCATTCATGGCGTGAACGTAATAAACCGTTCCCGTTTGTTTTTGCCATTGCTGGAGCCTTTTTGTCTTTCCTCAGAGCAAATGTACCTTGAGGTCTTGTGTAGGGTTTTCTCTTTTCAACCCATGGCTCTCTCTCTTTTTCTTTCCCCTCTCCCTCCTCCTGCCTGGTCTGTTTGCTGCTTCGTGGTGCCGTAATGACATTAAAACACGAACACTTAAAGGGTTTTTGGTGAGAGCAGCATTGTCTGCTGTGAAGGCTTCCAAAAGGAGGCTTTTATTTCGTCGTGGGATTTAACACCAGTGTGTGTTACCTGATAACATTAAGGAAGAGCCGGGAAGAAGGAATATTCCCCAACTGGCAGAGCTTCAAGAAAATTGACCACCAAGAGGATTGCAGCTGATGCCGACCATGTATATTCATGTGCTCAAAACGGCCTGATTATAGCTATTACAGAATTATATCCGGGGAGGCGCAATTCATTAGCGCTGATTTCTCTTTATCCAACGTCAGAGTGCGAGGAAAAAGGCCAAGAAACGGTTGCCATTTCCACAGCCTAAACAATAGTTTCTTCCTCTTCTTTTTTTTTTTTTTTTTTTTTTGGCGTTTGCATGTAAAAGTTGTCCCAATATATAGAAAATTAACTTCAAAAAGTTCAGGAAGATGCTTCTGTTCCCAGCAGGTGAGATTTTGTGGATCCAAATCGATTTACGTTGTTGTGTTTGCAACGGCAGTTAAATACACTTTGGGAAATGAGGTGAATGAAACCTATAAAATGAAGTTTGCTTCCAGCTGAATAGTTAATTCAGTGCATCGTGGAAAAAAAAAGAAAAAAAGAAAAAGAAAACGGGAGTATTTAGATTTTTTTTCTCCCTTTCCTCCTCCCCTCGCTGCTGCTGCTGCTGCTGAATGTGTGAGGGAGAAATAATGACAGTGTTTCGGCGTTGTTTGATCATCCTTAGCAAATTTGAATGCCAAATTTGTTTTGCAGGTGTTGCTCATGGAATAATTGAGCTGCATAATGTGGGGAAGGTGCTGCTACCTTACTACACTTAATACGCATTTTAAACACCAAAAACAGCTCCAGCCGCTACGGAAGCCTGAAATTATTGCAAGTTTAGTTTTTTTGGAGCCAAATGAAATTTAGTTTTTCGACGGACATAGTTTGAGTTTATGGAAACAAATTAAACATTTTTCATGCATGAAGGTGAAATTAAATGTAAAATTTCAGCAATTACATGTAGATTGCTGAAAATACATTGTAAAAAAAAAAAAAAGTTATTTCACATTAAATGTTGGTGTTGTGTACATCGAAGGGCCTGGGCCACAGTTATTTACAAAAATACACTTAAAAAACTTAATTTTCTCTGAATCAACGTACATTTTTAATAAGCACAGCAGATGAAAATCTGAAACGAGTTTTCTAAAATGTTATTAGTTCAGGTTTTACAATGTTTTTATGCTGAGAAAAAAAACAGAAAATAAACTCCATTAACAATATATATATTTTCTTTAAAGTTAAATTTTTTTTATTTGTTGCATTATTATCCTATATAGTTAAGGACTATTTTTTTAGATTTTTGTCATTAGACATATTTATTAATTTAATTTTATTAATAACTTAATTTTTCTTTTTTTCTTTTTTTCTTTGCATTTATATATATTTTATTTTTAGATTTTGCGTTATCATCCCGTTTATTTGGGTAAAATGTTTTTAT
Organism: Poecilia mexicana; assembly: GCF_051168715.1. Lineage (NCBI taxonomy): Eukaryota > Metazoa > Chordata > Actinopteri > Cyprinodontiformes > Poeciliidae > Poecilia > Poecilia mexicana. The sequence continues at coordinate 7,292,308 of NW_028263385.1, forward strand.
TTATTTTAGATATTTTATTTTAGATGTTTATTTACTGTAACTATGCATCAAAAATGTATTTCAGTTTAATACATTGTGCTCTAAAAACATCTATTATTCTGCACTGATCTTTGCTTTTTAACAATATATCAAAATCTATATTTGACCTTAAAGGGATTGTTTGATTTGAGTTCAGTTTTTTTTTTATACATTACCAAGTAACAAAAAAGTTCATATACAATTAATTTCTATCGTATATATACAGATTTAAAGTACATTTAAATTTGATTGTTGTTGATAAACAATGCAGTAAAGTCCAGGTTTTTATTAAAGTTGGGAAAGTTTTCTGTCTGATGGAAACAGTTGATTGCATTGAGTTCCTGAATGAGTATGAAGGGTCACTTAGTTGAATCAAGTTGTTACCTTTGCAGTGATTCCTCATGCTGAACATGCATGTAGCGACAGTGGAAAGGAAAAACTCCCCTTCAACAGGAAGAAACATTCAGAAAAACAGGCTCATTATGGCTGACTGGAGGTTTGAGAAAACAGAGGATGCACATAAAAACAGCACAGAAGGATTGAGCAGGGAGTACTTTCCATGTTAAAGAACAACAATGATGATGAAACCATAATTATTTGATCTCTTGGACAAATTTCACTTTTTACCTTCAGTTTTAACATGAATTAAAAACGAAGATGCTGCACTTTTAGCTTAACCTTATGAAATCGGATCACAGCTTTCATCCACTTTGTTTCATTAAGTTGTTCCTTTTTTCCTGCATCCTTTCTCCTTCCACTTTATTTGAACTTTGAGTTCTTCAAACACTAAAGGGAAAAAGTGATGGATCACTTTACAGAAGTATAAACCTTTTTCCTGTCGCGTCGTTAGACAACCACAAACCTCTCTCTGCTGGGCTACAGCTTCTTCCCAGTAGCAGTCTGCCAGGAATGCTAAAGCTAGTTAGCATGACAACCAGTGATAGTGGTGGATAAACAGCATTCCTGGAATGTCGTACATTGACCAGCGAGTACATGAGAGTGATTGACAGCGCTTAGACCCTCCTCCTGGCTCTAATTGGTTGATTTTGACAGGGAGCGGTGTACAGATCGCTACAGCAGCTCAGGGAGGAGCTTGATTTTTTCAAAGATTATCTAAAACGCTCTCACGACAAAATGACTTTCTATACAAAACCTTATATATATATATATATATATATATATATATAATGAGTATATAAAATATATAGACAGGGATAGCAACTTATTTGAGTAACGTTTTTTTTTTAATTACTTTTAGAAGTAATTTTATTATACACTTTACTTTTATTTGAGTAAATTTTATTGTAAATTATTTCTACTCTATTTCCGGATTTTCTACCCACTGAATGAAAAACAAACATGTTTTTACCAGAAATTCACCAGACAGACACACACCTGCACTTTTGGAAAAAAAAAAATATTTTACCTGATTTTGTTATTTTTTGTTACTAATATGAATTATTTTCATTTTTGTCCTTACATTACCAAAATTTTCACTTAACTTTATATTTTGGTCTGTCTGATGATGTAATTTTTAAATATTAAATCATTGATAATTTGATCAGTTACTCAGTACTTGAGTAGTAAACATTTTTTACTTGAGTAATTTGTTGAATGGTTACTTTTTACTTTTACTTGAGTAAAAATATGATATATATAATATACAGCCCTGGAAAAAGATTCCTGAATATTAGTGTTGTTGTTTCTAAATGAATATGATTTTTTTTTTGCTTTATTTCAGGTCTGAAAGCACTGCATCTTTGTTGTTATTTTGACCATTTCTCATTTTCTGCAAATAAATATAAAATTTTCACGTGGAATTTCGGAGACAGTAGTTCATAGAATAAAGGAACAAAGTTCGTTTTACTCAAACATAAACCTATAAAGAGTGAAATCAGAGAAACTGATCATTTTAAGTGGTCTTTTCCAGAGCTGTATATACAATAATTTAGCACTTTGGCTAATAAAGGCAGTGTTGTGGTTTGCGTGTAAATGAAGAACCTGAGTACTTCACCTCAGGTTTGCTTTGAGGATGCGTGCTGTATGTACACACCAGAAGCAGTCTGTTCTGCTGTCTTGAGTGCATTATGCTCCTCCTCTTGTCTTTGCAGGAAGAAGCTCTACAAACACAGACACTGAGCCACATGTAAACACACGCACACCCACCGGTGTGCACACACACACTCAAAACAATGGTTATTACCAGGCACACCTGGGTTCCCGCCTGTGCCATCCTCCTAATATCTTTTAAATCTTCACATAAGGTATGCCTTCCATAGGGCTTACGATACCATTTGCTCTAATAAATTCTTTTGGCAGTGCTGAGTGCAAGCTGCTTCTCTGAAGCCCCAGGAGAAGCGTGGAGGGGAGCGGGAAGGGAGAGGCAGCCCAAAATATGAGGATAAATAGTCGGGAATCCTCCAGGACCTCGGCCCTGGTAATCAACATTCTTCCAACTGGAAACATTTTCCAATTCTTCATCTTCATTTAGCTTCCTTACCTTGTAATTCCAAACAGCGGGCTGCAATAATTTGCACTGACGCTTGAATCAAAAGTAAATAAATAAAAAAATGCTGATTTTTTTATTTATTTATTTTTTTTTTTGGGAGGCAGGAAGAAAGCGAAGGGCCGGAGGGGGGAGGTGACTCCAGTCAGCAAATGGCATTAATAAAGGCTAGTGTTTGTCTAGTGGAGAAGGGAAGGAGCATCATGTTAAACACTCCACATGCCCTAAAGTAGATAATCCAACCTTCCTCCAGCTCAAGCCTGTGTGTGATTACAGCGAGCCGTCTCCTCTGCGGTTACGCCGCGGCCGCCCTGCTTACCTCTCCAACAAGAGGCTCATTAAGAGCGAGAGGGAGTCGGAAAGAGGCAGAAAAAAAGGGGAGGTTTTTAAGTGTTGACTAATAGAGGAGCTCCAAGGTATTTATTTCTTATTGTTTCACTGAAAAGTCATTATGCCACACTGGAGGTTCTGTTTTCCCGCTGAAGTGCGTGTTGGTGTTTTCTTTCCTCATTCCGCCCTCCCTCCTTCCTACTCCAACTTTAAGGAGGAGGCGATGGCTCGAGGCGAGCCTGGATCTCCGACATCGAGATGCACTTCTATTGTGGCTCTTTGCTGCTGCAGCAGACGAACTGTCACTTGTTCAGTTAAATTATACATCGCCTCTCCTAATTTCCAGCCTGATATTTCTGGCAGAGGGGCGGCGCACGTGGACAGGCGGCATCTGTTAGAGCCACACAGGAAGGCCAGAAAATAATATTTTTTTTGCAGCTTCTATTCTTCCTCCACACTGACAGAAACTTGATCTCTTGCTGCCCACAGAGCAAACTGGAAGTGAAATTAACTTTTTTATTTTTTTAAAGGCGAAAGATAAATTACTGGAAATACACTTTTTTTTTTCTGTTTCAAAAAAACCCTCAACTTTTACTCCAGCTCCTGCCTGAACTCCAGCTGAAAATATTTTAAAGGTTAAATGGTTTAATAGTAATTACAGTACGCCAACATCTAAACAGTTTTATCAGTTCTCAATTGTCTTAACAATAGTTTAATTGTTTGCTCAGCCGCCCACACGGCAACTGGGCAAAGACAAAACCCACTAATGGCTCTGCAAAGGAGAAGATGAATAAAATTAAGAGACACCTGCACACCTCTTCTTCTCCGTTTGAATAGATTTCTTTGCTAATTTTAGGAAGCGAGTTTAGTCATTACACAGAACACCTACTGTCCCCTTAGCTGCCATTTAAGTATTTATCAACACAATAGCCAATTCAATTACACTGATGGCAAATGCAAGGCAATGCATCTGTTGAGACAAACTTTCAGTACACTTTATTACTTCGCAGAAAAATGAATATTTGACCTGATGAAGCTGATCATGGAGCCGAACCTGAATTAATCTGCCTGCAATAGACGCCGGCATCAGCTGTCATTAATCAACCTGTGTGCTGGTAATTGTTGAGAGGCACCCAGGAGTTAAATAATCACTTTGACTTTTTAGAGCATCGAAGCCAAAGGTCGAAGGTGTTTCTGCAGATAAACACTTCAGGGAGGTTGACGGAAACTGCATAACAAATGACAGAAAGTGAAAGTCTGTCAATGCGCATCTGCTAAACGGAGCCAGAAAGACGAACGTCAAAGCAAACTTTGAACATAAACCTGTTTTTCAATTAGAAATTATATATAATCATAAAACTTAAAAATCTCACGTATTATACAAATATATATCTTACTTTGAGCTATTTTACAAATTAGATGGAAAATTTAAAACTCTTTTCTGGCTCAAGAAAAATCTGTAGATGAATTTTGCTAAACAGATTTCTTGGACGTTATTTCCTGCAAAGAAAAAGAACAGAGTGAGCACTCTTTACCCAAATATCCAGCTATGCATGTGAAATGGATGAGCTTTGTGAAGGTAAATAAGATGGTAGTTCATCATGGTTAGGCCAGATAACTAGCAGCGAGTCAACAGCCAAACCATTAAAATTATCCCAGATTGGTGTCTGTTGTGCAGAAATGCAAATCGTCTCAAACAAAACTCTGTTTTCTCCGTAGTTTACTGATTTTTTTTTTCTGTTCCCCTGTTAGTTTAAAATGTGTACCGATTATGTCCATGGGTAACTTTATTTAAATGATCCATAGCTGCTCACTCCAGACGTTCTCCATGCGTTGCTTCACAAATTATAATTAACGGCGGCATAGGCTTGTGTTTTTTCTCAGTGCATGAGCCACAAATTCTCCCATCCACCACATGTGTAGCATTAGCTTGAAGGGACTTTTTGGGATAAAACGGTGTGTTGTGGGAAAACTAACTGCAAATGAACTCGTAAAGTTTGAGTGGCATGACAGACGGTGTCCTCTAAATTACGTTTTGCAGCAGAAACCTTTGTAGTAAAACACAGATTTGGATTACTTGTAGAAAAGTGACACTTTCAGCTGCTTTTGTCACCTCACAGCTCAATTATGTAAAATTCTCTGTCGGCACAAAGAATAATAAAAATAATAATAATAATAATAATGCTGGTCAGAACCAGAGCAAATATAACTAGCTGAACGCCATCAGAACTTTTTAAAGTCGGCTTTCTTTACAAACTTTTAGTTAATCCAACATGATAGTGAGTTACTACTGGATTAGTGCTGTCAAACAAAATGTATCTTAATTTCCTCCTCAGTAGATAACATGCAACATACATTGGAAAAAAAAAAAGTGATTCAAAAACAGATTTAAGAGCGTTTTACTTTCAACACCTGAGCAGTTTCTTGGCTCTCTGCCCAGGACAGCATGCGCTGATGGGGAGTATTAGCACTAAAAACGTCTGTCCGTTGAAACTCAAGCAAGTTTTTTATTGCTTTTCATATCAATGTCAATGTTTTTGGGCTTTAGGACAACCTTAAATTGAGACAAACATGAAAAACATGTTCATACATACACATTTTTAAAAGAAGAAGCATGAGAAAAATGTATATTTTTTTAGTTTTAATGTTTATGTTAAGCTAAATAGTAAAATGTTACAGGGTCTAATAATCTTAAACTGATGCTGCTCTGCAGAATCTTTGATCCACCCTCAAACATTTACCGTAAAACATCTTTAATCCACAACTTTGGTGCACGTTATTTCGCTTCCTCTGCTTTTATATTGCCTTAAACTCTGCATGGTGTTGCTTCATAGACAACATTTTCTTATTATTATCCTCATGTCTCTCATTTGTGCTCACAAAGGTGTTTTTTATTTCACATTTGCAAAACAGCAACAATATTTATTTTGTTGTTGTAGCCGGATGTATTTCTTTAAAAGTAGATTTTAGCACGGATTAGTTCACGTTGGAGCAAGTGAAGTTAACTCCAGAGTTTTCAAGTTGTGAACTATAAACATGAATTATTCAGTTTTAATCTTTATGAGCTGAACTTGGAATTAGTTCTTGTGAACTTCCACAGCACCGGAGGCAGGATGTTTGCTGAATTACAGATGAAATCAACTGAAAATGCACTCTTAAAATAACTTTACATACTTGACACGGGGAGTTAGCTGCTATAGGATGAAATAATCTTTAGGTTCTGTTGCAGCAGAAAAACAGGACTCAGAATTCATCCATAAAACCGGAGTGGGACAAATTCCTGCCGCCGACAAACTCTGGGCATGTTAAGTAGAATGAATGAGTGGGAAGGCTGCGAGACAGCATGAATAACTTACATGCAGGGATTGATTTACTGTTGCTGGTACAGATGGTACAATATTCATTCCTCATAAAAAAATCTCCTTTAATAAACTTAAAAATGTGCATACCATTTTATGCTCAATAAAGATTAGACATATCTTAATAAACACAGTGTAAAAAACAGAATTTACAACATTTACCACTGATTTTGAGTTGAAACTGGAACAAATTGAGTTCATATTTTATGCAGGCATTTTTTTTATACTTTGGATTCCTGGTTATCATAGATATTTCTCCAATAGTGAGAGCAAGCTATGCCCAATAGAAATGAGGAAATATAATAGTTTAACCAATCTATGTGAGCGTCAGAGTCACTTGTCTCCCTGCAGAAAGCGAAATCCGCCATGCGGTGGTTTATCCTACGACACCTCCTGGTAGAGCCTGAGGCTGCAGCATAAGGTGTGGATGTGTTTCTGCACATCAGGTGTGCTTCAGAAACAAGATCAGAGTCACAATAAACACAAAAATGAAGTCATGTTTAACACCACCTGCATCAAGGAAGCATAAATACATCAGAAAAATCATGAAAACATTGTGTTCTCATTTGGTTCAGTTACAGGCAGTTTATTTATGGCAGCAATACAGTCCAGAAATTTAAATTCATCATCTTATTTTGATTCATAACGAACATTTCAACCATTTATCTCTTGTAAATTTGATTAACAGAACATTCAACCTCTTGTGCAATTTGAATATTACACAATAAAAGAAAAAATAAAATAAAATAAAATAGCATCTTTCCAGAACAGCATGGGAAATCTGAAGCTTTCAGGAGGCCTGTTGCTTTAAGAGCGGCCTTCAGCTCACCTGCGCTGTCGGTTCAGGTGTTTCTCATCTTCCTGTGAACTCCACAGATTCTATGTGAGGCTTAGAATAAACCAGTTTTCTGACCAGTAAACAATAATCATACAGTTGTTATTAAAATAATACTTTTGATAGAGAGCACAAGTGCAAAATCTTGCTGGAAAATAAAACTTTCATCCCAATAAATCTCTTCATTTGTGTTTTTCCCCCCCAATATTTTTGTGGTTTAATTTCCTAGTGAAGAGTGTCAAGCAGCCACAGTACAGTCTCCTCTTTCAATTACATTTTATTAAAATTTTACCTGTTAACCTAATTAAAATATGCTGTAGGTGTCTAACCCTTTCATGTATAAATTATGATTCTTTGTGTCAGGAATTGTTTCCAATTTTTTTTTTAATTTCTTAAGGCATAAAGAAAGGGTAGGATTTTTTTTTTGTAAAATAAAAATGCTTTTTTAATTTTTTTAGGTGATCAATTGTAATTTTCTCCAGATACAAAGTTGAAAAATTCATCAGTTGAATTGTTCTTTAGTGGTCATCTGATGTCATAATATATTTTTTTTATCTGCAGGAGTCGTCTACAGTAGAAGGAGGGACCAGGTCGGTCTGCGTGCTGTTTTTGTCTGTCGGCCATATTGGATTTAACAAAAATAATTTTTTGCATTTGCAGCTGACGGCCAGTAGCTGATGGTGTATTTTATGATGCATTAGTGTCCACTTCAGTGGTCTGTTTGCATTTATAACATAAAAATCCATAAGAAGTGACCACTATGCATTAAAAGGTTAAAATGTGCTACATAGTTAGATCATCCTTATTTTAAACTGACTGGACTCGTGATTGGCTTGTTGAATGTTGAGAAGTTGGAAACTGATTCTTGATTATCAAAGAATAAAACTTCCACCTTTTGGTCTGTAGATGCACCAACAGATGGTTCATGTTGTGATGCACATTCTTTCAACTATAGTAGAAGCTGATCCTGTTGAGAAGCAAAAATGGCAAAAGTTAGGAGTAAATTTCTCGTTCCTGAAACAGCAGAACACTGTGAATTTCACACTCTTGATCCCAACATACATGCACTATTGGTACACATCAAAACTGACTTACATCCTTCTGAGACATTAGAGGAGTTGATGTTTCAAAACTTCTGCTAAGATTCTTACATTTAGACTCGTATAACTGAAAACAGGAAACTGTTACAGCTGAAAGCTGAAGTTACCGCTCAAGCTTTAAAGAAACCCAAAATTGCTTCTGGAAATTGAAAGCCTGAGTTTTTAAAATCTTCAGTTCGCAATCATTTGCTGAGGTGGAAAGCACCAGAGGTGGACAAAAATCATACTCAAGGAAGAGTAGCTCCACTTCAACATATTTTTATTCAAGTAAAAGTAAAAAGTAGCCGTCCAATAAATTTCTCAAGTAAGAGTAAAACGTCTACTCAAGAAGTGAGTAACTGATCAAATTATCAATCCTTTAATATTTAAAAATGGAATCATCAGACACACCAAAATATAAAGTTAGGTGGAAATTCTGGTATCTTAAGGACGGAAATGAAAATAATTCATACAAGTAACAAAAAATGACAATCAGCCAAAATTAAAAAAAAAAAAAAAATCCAAATCAGTTTTTTCCAATAAAAAAAACTAATAAAACTTTAACAGAAACTGCAGGTGTGTGTCTGGTGAATTTTTGGTTAAAACATGTTTGATCTTCATTCAGTGGGTAGAAAATCCAGAAATGTTACTGAAGTGAGAGTAGAAATACTTCATAATTGTCCTAAAAAGTACAATTAAATGCACTCAAGTAAATGTAACCGAGTGACTGAAAACCGCAAATGACTTTATCAAAACGCCTGAGCGGATTTAGAGTTGAATGGCCTTCATGAAGGAGAAAACAAAGTGATGTGTGTTCAGAGAGGTGTGTGACGATGTGTGTGTCTGCATAATGTACATTCCCCTACTTCAGAAAGCCAACCACCCTCAGAGTCTCCAATGGCTTGGGGCCCTTCTAGCTCCCATGGGGGCCCTTGATCCAGCCAGGATTCCTCCACGAGTGCACCAGGCTTTCTGGGACTGAGCTAGACAAAAGAGATGCTCCTGCCAGTGCAGAGCTGAACCCAGCAGCAGCACCAGCAGCACCAGCAGCAGCAGCATCCTACTCCACCTAAAGCGCCCCATTCGTTCCTCCTTCGGCTCCCAGCATCCCCAGGTCCAGTTAGGCAATGGGAGCGGTGACGGCGCCCGCGCTGGGGGAAGAAAAGGCCCCTCAGGAGTCTGGAAACTGAATAAAGGAATGCACAGAAAGAGAGAATAAGCATTTTTCATGCTTTTTTTTATGTTTAGTGCCATTTCCCAAAATAATGTGGGCTTCAGAAAACAGGAGGTAAAGATTTATACGGAATCACTTTCATGCACACCCATTTCCACACGTACACACACAAGGATGAGCACAAAATGCCAGTTTGGGGAACGTTGCTGTGAATACCTGATTCTTCCCCCTCTTTTTTTTTTTCTTTTTTACTCCTCATCTCCCTTTAAAAATCTGCAAATCCATTTGCTAAACAGCTGCACCTCTGTAGTGTACAGATAACAACCTGGGCCAGACTGGCTTTGCAGCAGCGAGTGGAGGCAGATAGGCCCAAATCTCTGGCCCTTTTTTCCAAAATGCTAATGACGAAGGAAGCACTTCTCCAGCCAAAAAAAAAAAAAAAAAGGAAAGAGAGAGCGCACAAGAGAGAGAGGGAAGGCTCTTGTAGATTTGTCAATTGCTATTTTGACAGATATTTGCTTGTAAGTACACACAACACTTGTTCCCTGCGTCTTATCTGGTGCTGTGCAGAACACTGACCTACATTACATAAAGCACAATATGATGCACAAACACGCTCAGTTCAATGAAACGCTTTTATCTGTTTGTTTTTTTATCACTCCCCCTCTTCTCTGTTTTTCACCTTAAAAACAGATGGATTCAAATGAAATGGCTGCAAATCCTATGAACAGAAGGTATTCTTTCTCAAATAAAACCTTGTGGCTTAAAGGGAGAATCTTGCGACCATCTCCGGATGTTTGATTGCTCCTCAAAGGCCCGAGCAACTGCATTCAGAGGAGGAGAGTAAATATTGGAAATATTGCCACAGCTGCTCGTTTGCACCATCCCCAGCTCTCCGTTATTGCCTCAAAATGGCACAGTCCCTGTCACAGACTTTCCAACAGAAGAAGCACAATGGCACAGAATATATAACATGGATTGTTGTGGCAGGCAGTCGGGGAGCAGGAACAACTAAACGCGTCTTGCCTGCAAACACTTTGGTGGAAACTGATGGTTTCCAGCAGGGAGTTTAAAAATGTTTCAGCCGACAGGTTGGCTCTCTCATCACCTGAGGACACGTTTAATAAACTTCACAACATGAAAATCTGCTTAATATTAGTTTGCAAAGATGGAAAGTCTTTTACGGTTTACATTTTTTTCATATTTTGTACCTAAAGATTAAGGAAGGTCCAGAGAAATTGTCATGTCTTAACAAACTAAACAGACCTGTTGTATTCTGGAGCGAGGAGAAAAAACTTTCCAAATACCAAAATATCAACATATTTTCTCAAAATCTGCTGCCACAAATCAACAAAACAACAAAACTATAACATCCAAACCCAGGAAACTGTGTAGATGTCCGACATGCAGATAATTAACAACTTGTTTTTAGTTTAGTTTGGTAGATAACAGGTGAACAAACTGACGAATATCATCAGACAAAATCAATTACTAAACAAGTTGGGGGTGAAATTTTATCACAATATTTTGCAGTACTATCAGCAAAAGTGACAATAATAACTATTTATTGCTTTTTTTTAGGTACCTCTATAGCTGTGACTGGATGGCACAGCAATCATTTCCCCACATAAACAAATGCTGCTCTTAAAAAACATTCCCATTTGCAATATGCTGCTTTATGACACCAGTCACATAAAGAAGTGTGATTTGTATCCACCTGGTAACTGTATTTAATCATATTTTCAAACTTAGTGTTATTTATTGATGCTCACTTTGAAGAAACAGTGGAGAAAACAGTGAAAATAATCTCAACAATACAGTTTTAATACATTATTAATCGGAATTTATGGTAAGAAATCGATCACAAATGATAAACGATAAAGGCTCACCCCCAACTCCACTCTGTAAACATTGTGACATGGAGCTTCATGCTAAATGTGTATTACAAACTTTATCAATATCAATATCTTTTGCTGTTCCTAAACCTGGATAAAACAGGAAGGTTTGAAAAATCAACTTTAAAACACATTTAAAAAAAAACTCAGAAATCTGAACCTATTGCTAACTCTTTTCGGCTCTCTCCTTGTCCAAATAATTAATATAGTTCTGATTATATGATTACAAAATCAATCATCAATCTTTTGGCCAAAGTTTCCTTGTGTTTTAATGAGTCCTCCCATCTTAATCACAATAATTTATCTAGATCAGAAAATACTTCTGCACAAACTACATCTTGAACTTATTTCCGTCTAAAACTCTGTAGATTTTATCTGAGATAAACAAAAAGATTCAGCCATTGGACAGCAGCCATCAATCTCATCAGCTGCAGAAGGATGTGAAGCTAATGATTTACTATTTAAAAGTTGCACTTGTGACTTTACCAAACTCTTCACAGATAAACAACACTGTGACCACAGCATTCTCCACAACCAGCTATTACTTCCCATCAGCTCAAGTCTTAGTCCTCCACAACATAATTGCAGGTTTATTTTCACTATAATTATCAGTTCACTTAATTGTATTTTCATATTAGAATGTATAGCTCCCCCCATGCACCATGCATACATCAGGCTGTTTTTCTATAGGATGCTTTATTGTTAATGTGCTTTGGGGTTTGACCCAACTTTATGCTGAATGGCAGGTAGAAGGCAGCATGAGTGGGAGGTTTTCCCCTGCAAGGTCTGGAGAAAGATGAGGGTTTCTTTTTATGTGGGGTAGTTTGCATCAAAGTAGCAACGAATAGATTAATTCAGACAGTGAGTTCATCTGAAATCTGACTTTTATTGTGTGTTTAAGATTTTTGTTTCAAAATGCTGAAAACAAAATGTAGCAGTCTTTAAAATACAAAAACTCTGGTTTTTGTATTGTTAAGATGTTTTTTTTTCTTTTGATTTTGTCCTGTTACTTTTCTTTCAAGAGTTATAGCCTACTCAGATCAAGTCCTTAAATCATTTCTATGTTTGTTTCCACTGAGCCCCTTTATGATGACCCATTACTGATTAAAGGGGCCCCAATATGCAAAATTCATAGTTTTTTTTTTGTTTTTTTTTTTGCATTTTGTACTTCCATTTGTGTTCATTTCCTTCTGAAAACAGTTGGTTTTTGGCAGAAAGTGAACGTCGTTTGATGTCTGTAAAGTGAGTCGCTTCAAAAACCTCTGGGATGTGACATCACAAATCAGCAGGCACTGCCCCGTTACCTAGCAACCCAAGTGAAGTCCAGCCCGTTACCTAGTGACACAAGCTGATCTCCAGCATGTTTGGTCAGCTGGTTTTACTGTTGTATGCGCTGTACAATGGATGCTGGAAAATATTAATGTTTTGTTGTTGACTTACCATCCAGAAACCACTCGCTGCTTCCTTGTTGGTTGTGCAGGAGGCTCCACTTCTGCTTGTCAAAGATGTACGGTCGTTTAATTGTGCATCTCTTTGCAGCCATCTTCATGTGTGGATATAAAGATGAGTTGAGAGGTCATGATAGCAGCAGCTAAAGTGACAAGAGGCCCTAAAACAGCTCATTCTCAAAATATGTAGAACTGATGAGACTAAAATCTCATTACCAAAGAATGATTTTGTGGAAAAACTGAAATGAACATCTTTTGTAAGGCCCATAGACTTACCCTAACCTGTTCAAGGAAGCATGGTAGGTCACCTCTGAAGTCACACAGCTGGTGGGTGCGACTAAACACGAAAAGGGTGAAGCAGCTGACTGCTTTTGACTGACAGATTGTAAATACAATAGGCAGAAATGTGAAATATATGGGACGTCTGATAGATCACCCAAAAACATTTTAATCTGTTTTCATCTCGACAATGAAATCTTACATGTTTTAGTCATGAAAGAGCCATGTTTTGTTGTCATCTGTATCAGATGGGCATCACACATGTGATGCTCCTTATTTTCATCTTCCCCAGAAGTTATCCTGTTGATTTCCCAAATGTTTTTGTTCAGTATTCTGTTCAGTTCCACAGTGAGGACCCATTGTCAGTTTTCTGATGAACTCTACCAGATCTTTATTCAAAATGTCCTCAAATATTTATCCTCTTTCTCACTCCAAAGCTACTCGCTTTGTAGGTTTTAGTGTGTGATGGTATTGCAGTTTTTTCCCCTAGGTTTACCTCTAAACAGCTGGTTGGCACAGAGCTATCATCTAATGGTTGTTATGGAGACTTGATGACCCCAGGATATCACTCTCTGCAGCAGTTATCTAACAGTGAGCTTTCAAGATCCGTTTCTACCTCATTTACATCTCAAAATTAAATATTTAAAAATACTCCATTTTGAAAATAAATGGCTTAAATACAAAAATGACATAAACATTAAAAAAACACTTTTCTTTATTTATTTGAATTACCTTAACATACAGTCTTTATGCTCCACAAGGCTGCACCAACAAGCAAAAGTGGAAGCTTTTTCTCTTCTCTCTCTAATACCTGCAACCGTCATGAAATTAATTAAAACTGGATTATTTTTGGCAGTTACCTGAACAGATTGGAGCTTTACACATCTTTCAAAGCAAAACCTTCTTCCAATATACAAAAATGGTGCTCTAATTTGTGCATCCTGTTCTTAAATATGTGTTTAAGTGAATAAATGTCATCACATAGTTAGCAAAAGCGCATAAAAAGCTCAGAGTTGGCCTCATTTGGTACAATAGACCTTAATGCAGCATTTGAACGAGGCCGTCACCACATGCAGCCCAGAGAAAGCAGACAAGACAGAGTAAACAGTTTGTTCCTGTGAACAGCTCGATGCCAATCAGCGATTAATGAGGCGATGCTGGAACCACCGGCTGAGGGAAGTTAAACTGAGCTGAATTAAGGAGCAATATCATCCCTCATGCAGGTGCTCGCCGAACGAATAACTGCTTTAATTACTGTTATTCAATCATTGCTTTTTTTCTCCGCCACATCCAAATGCCGCTCTAGTATTATCCCTTTTTCTCGTCAAATTACAAATGCCTGTCACAGACGTCCTACCTGCGTGTTTTGCTCCAGGCGCCAAAGCATATGTGACCCTCACAGAAAAATAAAACGGCGCACATTGCGGGAGGAGGAAGAAGGCCCGACTGTAAGGTGCAGTTTGTCGAGTCCCTGGGCTTGAATGGGTCCTTATCTTGGTTTACATACTCAAGGTGGAGAGGTTTGTGGCGGGCTTTGATGGGAAACATCTGTGTGTGATATGGGGGCTCTTCACGGGTGGGGGTGGAAAAAGTGGGCGTCTTTGCACCTGCTTCGGAGCACCGACTTAACAATGCTTATTATTTCTGATGGAGGAGGAGGATGTTGTTTTCGCCACCACACACTGTTAAGATGAACACAATAGTTATAAGTGGCAGTGTGACACCTGTCAACTTTAATGATGTCAGATATTAAATAACTTGAAAAGCCCTTTGTAGCAGTTAGTAAAACTACTTGAAATCATATGTATTTGTATAAAAGATTCTCATCAGTTTCATGAAATGAAATTTCAATCTCAGATGGTTTAGCCTTGAAGAGCATAAGAAGCTAACGTATTAAAGTTTGTATCACATATATTCTCAAAACAAGTCGCATCATATCTATGTATATCAAATAATAGATAGTTTGATATAAAAGTAATTACATACTTCAGAGAAAGAAATTAGATTAATAATGTTTCTAAAATGCATGTTCAGTAGATCGTTGCCTGTTTGCACTTCAGTATTGGCTAATTTTTGGAATATGATTCAAAATTATTAGAGGAAAATTTGCAAAATTATAGAACATAGCTGAAAGAAAAGCTGAAATACAAAGTTGCAACGCATTTGTGAAATAACCAATTCTGGAGCGATATTCATTTTTCTTATTATTTGGCTGAGAGCTGAGAAAACATGAATGGTAGCTGCCACGATGATATTCACTCCACTTATTTCAGTTTTTTAATCTGCTTTAGTGCACTTTTGTTTTTTATGCACTTCACACAATCAGCAAAACGTCAGATTATTTGCAGAAAGGAATACTTTTTTGTAATGACCCAAGTCTAGTAAATAATGAAACAGATAATTTAAACGTCGTCCAGATATCTCTGCCCAGCTGTTGTCAACATTAGAAGAAATGCTGTCATTAGCAAGGCACTGTGGGAAGAATCCTCTGTATTGATGCTGCTGGACATAAGTTTGGAGATAAAACACCTTCTACCACCATGTTGATGATGATTCCTCTGTGGGGCTTTTTCAAACTACTTCCAAACTGGATCTCTATTTCTGACTGGAAGCAGTTTGTTCTCAAGGTTACCAACATCTGATATCCTAAAGAAAAACAGCCAAGAATGGATTTAGCTCTAAAGTTTTCTAAGTTCTAAACAAGCAGAAAAAGATCTTAATGTTTATTTGGCTTGTATGACATGAATATAGTTTTTCATAACAGCTTCAAGTCACAAGTCTTGCATTTGGACAAGGTTTAGCAAACTTAGGAACATAGAAAATTATTTCTGGTTTAATCTAATAGTTGAGTTGAAGTGTTATCAGTTATAAAGGCCGTGATGAAGGACTTGTGCAAAACTCAATTGGCCTGCTGACGATCGATCAGTCAGTCAGTGGATTTGGTGATGAGCTGTCATTCACTTTCTAGTTGATGGGTCTTCTTGCCATCATTTTAATTTTTAGTTCCTGCCTCCAATACCTGCAGCCATCATGAAATTAATTAAAACTGGATTATTTTTGGCGGCTACCTGAACAGATTGGAGCTCTACACATCTTTGAAAGCAAAATCTTTTTCCAAAATACAAAATCTATCTTCTAATTTGTGCTTCCTGTTCTGATCTTTCTTCTTAAGTCCAATACTATCTGTCATGAGACATGAAGGATTAGGAGATGTTGTCTTCTGCAAATCTTACAGTTAAAGTTGAGATGTACAGTAATTATTATACAAGAAAAATACACCGACACTGCTGATAGCATTACTAAGTGCTTATACAGGTGCTGGTCATAAAATTAGAATATTGTGATAAAGTTCATTATTTTCCATAATGTCATGATAAAAATTAAATTGTCATATATTTTAGATTCATTGCACACCAACTGAAATATTTCAGGTCTTTTATTGTTTTAATTTTGATGATTTTGGCAAACAGCTCATGAAAACCCAAAATCCCTGTCTCAAAAAATTAGAATATTATGAAAAGGTTCTCTGAACGAGCAATAAAAATAATCATCTGAATCAACAAAGTAACTCTAAACACCTGAAAAAGATTCCTGAGGCCTTTAAAAACTCCCAGCCTGGTTCATTACTCAAAACCGCAATCATGGGTCAGACTGCTGACCTGACTGCTGTCCAGAAGGCCATCACTGACATCCTCAAGCAAGAGGGTGAGAAACAGAAAGACATTTCTGAACGAATCGGCTGTTTGCAGAGTGTTATATCAAGGCACCTCAGTGGGAAGTCAGTAGGAAGGAAAAAGTGTGGCAGAAAACGCTACACAACGAGAAGAGGTGACCGGACCCTGAAGAAGATTGTGGAGAAGGGCCGATTCCAGACCTTGGGGGAAGCAGTGGACTGAGTCTGGAGTAGAAACATCCAGAGCCACTGTGCACAGGCGTGTGCAGGAAATGGGCTACAGGTGCCGCATTCCCCAGGTCAAAGGTCAAGCCACTTTTGAACCAGAAACAGCGGCAGAAGCGCCTGACCTGGGCTACAGAGAAGCAGCACTTTGGACCACTGTTGTTCAGTGGTCCAAAGTACTTTTTTCGGATGAAAGCAAACTTTGCATGTCATTCGGAAATCAAAGTGCCAGACTCTGGAGGAAGACTGGGGAGAAGGAAATGCCAAAATGCCAGAAGTCCAGTGTCAAGTACCCACAGTCAGTGATGGTCTGGGTGCCATGTCAGCTGCTGGTGTTGGTCCACTGGGTTTTATCAAGGGCAGGATCAATGCAGCAGCTATCAGAAGATTTTGGAGCACTTCATGCTTCCATCTGCTGAAAAGTTTTATGGAGATGAAAATTTAATTTGGTCTGGAATCGGCCCTTCTCCACAATCTTCCTCAGGGTCCGGTCACCTCTTCTCGTTGTGTAGCGTTTTCTGCCACACTTTTTCCTTCCTACTGACTTCCCACTGAGGTGCCTTGATATAACACTCTGCAAACAGCCGATTCGTTCAGAAATTTCTTTCTGTTTCTCACCCTCTTGCTTGAGGATGTCAGTGATGGCCTTCTGGACAGCAGTCAGGTCAGCAGTCTGACCCATGATTGCGGTTTTGAGTAACGAACCAGGCTGGGAGTTTTTAAAGGCCTCAGGAATCTTTTTCAGGTGTTTAGAGTTACTTTGTTGATTCAGATGATTATTTTTATTGCTCGTTCAGAGAACCTTTTCATAATATTCTAATTTTTTGAGACAGGGATTTTGGGTTTTCATGAGCTGTTTGCCAAAATCATCAAAATTAAAACAATAAAAGACCTGAAATATTTCAGTTGGTGTGCAATGAATCTAAAATATATGACAATTTAATTTTTATCATGACATTATGGAAAATAATGAACTTTATCACAATATTCTAATTTTATGACCAGCACCTGTATAAGATCCTAAAGACGATTTAAAGAAACAGTAACAATGTTTTATTTGATCTGAAATATATGTGTTTTACTGCAGATCTGTGTGATGCTGGAAATAGTAGAAAGTCCTCTTCTGACAAAAGTCAAAAACCAAAACCAAGACTTTGGAGTGACCTAGTCAAAGTCTAGAAATGTGAATACATGCCAGTGCTTTAACATAACCTTAGACTGGCCATTCTGCAAAATCAAGTGGGCCAATTTTTCTCCACTGCTGTGGAAAACACTTTTATGCAGTTATCTGAAATTTTACTACCACCTGTTGGTTTGTTATTTATTAGCATTTTTCTTTGGATCTTAAACTTTTGCTCACCACCAGTAAACTTAAATAAAATACCAGAATTTTACTAGAAACAGAGCTGCAACAGAAGGGTTTATTAAACCAGAATTGATATAAAATTAGACTGTTTTTTAAAATAAACATTGAATAGTTGAATATAGAGTAGAGTGTCATTATACAGAATAGTTTGCGTGGTTGAATTTATTCTCATGAGTCATTTGGATGCGTGGAATGTATGGTTTTAAATCTTTTGTTTTCATTTAAATGACTTAAAGGTTTTAATCTGTTGTGTGAGGTGAAACAGATAAAATGTGGCTTGAATTCCCCTGAGAAAATGGAGGGGTGGTGTGCGTTTTTAAGCATATTGACAGAAAGCAATCGAGGTGACTTTTCTTAGAGTCAGAGGACGCAACTTTCTCTCCCTAGCTGCACGCTGAACGGCGTCGATCCCCTGGGACGGCAAATGGAGATGTTACCGCTCCAGAGGGGAAAGAGGCAGCTTCCAGCTTTTTATGTTACGAAACATAAAGCACTAATAAGAAAAGGAAGGGAGAGTCTGAAAATAAAGAGGAGTCTGTTTATGATAAATATGAGGTCTGTTCTCCCTTAAGGGACAACAAAATGGCTGAAAATAAAATAGGATGAGTCTGTAGTCACCGTTTAAAGGATGTGTGATGTATGGTTAAACTGAGAAGTTTGCACCCACTTGGGTATTAATTATCTTAAGGTTTTTAATAATTTATTAGATTTTATATTTTTTTAACAGCTTCAATGAATTTCAGAAACATCAGATGCAGAAGTTTGAGTTTATTGGAGACTTTCTCTAATTCATGCAGACAAGCTCAAACATAAAAATAGACCTAACGTTTGCCTTTATATCAGCAGGTTTCCTGGCAAAACAGAACCTCAGCATGATGCCACTTCCACCATGCTTGAAAGCTGGAACACTTACATTTAAAGATCTTTGTTTCATTCCTCTAAGCACTAATGATTAGAGCTGTAAAATAAAAGCCCTCAATTTTAAAGAAAAGATCTAAAGGTCTGGCCAAAGTCATGTGAAACATTTTAGGATCCAATGAAACCAAACTTGAACTTTTGGGCCACAATAGATAATTCAGTTCAATTAAGTTTATTTATAAAGCACCAATTCATAACAAATGTCGTGTCAAGGCACTTTAATAAAATAAAAATAATTTAAATTCAGTCATTCACACATTCCAGTTATCAGACAGTACAGTAAGCTCAATTAATTGTTCAAACTAATTATAAAAGTTTCTGTGTGTCGTTGACCTTACTGCACTAAGTATGCATGTAGCGACAGTGGAGAGGAAAAACTCCTCCTAAAGGAAAAACATCCAGCAGAAAATCAGTGTAAGAAAAATCCCTTCAAATTACCAAAGAACAGGCTCGCAATGAACGAAGGTGGTGGCAGCATCATACTTTGGGGTTATTGTTCTCAATGAAAGTTGGTGTCAATAACAAACCTTCAAGTGTGTGCTAGACAGCTGACAAAGAAGAGAGATTTTGTCTCCGTGACACCAAGCATACATTTAAGTCAACCAAAGAACAACTTTAAGTGTACTGCACTTTTTATTTTTTTCTTCTGACAGATCTCGTTTTGAATAAATTGGCCCTGGAATTGCCGTTACAGGATAAATGACAGATTATATGTGAGCAATTTTCAAAATTCATCATCACAGCTTCATATTCTCTCAGATCACAAAAACCTGACATCTTGACAAAGATATCTACAGGTTTGACAGTCTCTATGTGTCTCAGGATGCGCAAAGATTCTATGTTTCAGCTCCACTTTGTGATTTAGATGGATAACAAACCTGTTTACTCTTGTAAGATCTTTCCAAAGCAGCAATAAATATCTTTGAATTCAATCGCTGTTTAGGCAAACATCTCCAAAGAGGGGTTTGTCTGGACTCACATGAATCCTGTTGTTGAGCCCCGTCTGGGTGTCCTTCTTGGACTCCCGCCCAACAACGTGACCTCCCAGGTGGGCTGCGGGACACACCCAGCTTCCTGACCTTGGTGTCCCAGCCTCTGTGGATTAACAAAGCCCTCTGCCTCCTTTGTCCCCCCCAGGAGTGGCTTTCTCTGTCACTCTGTCTCCTGCTTTGAAGCAAATGATTTTCTGTAGCTGATTGTATACGTTCTTCTGTGATCTGCAGACAATAAGACAATGACTTACCCTTGTAGTTGTCAGTGCATCTTGTTCTTTCCTGGCAACGTTTATCTTCCTGGATTCTATTTTTTTGTGCATTGTTTTGTTTTATTGTTTATGGTCGATTTTGCAAATGGATGTTTATTCTCATCCCTAATGAAATCTGAAAATCAATTTATTTGCTTTGTTTTGTAACTTTTCTCGCCATGACAGGTTGTTTGTTCTTTAACATAGATCTGTTAATTCCCATTCTTTACGTTTTTACAATATTTTTCTTTTGCATGTTCCACGTTTCCAAACTGAAAAAGGGAAGCAAGCTTTAGTGTGATGGCTCCTACAGCCTGGAATCAGCTCCAGTCTGAAATAAAGATGTCAAAACTGGTTCCACTGGACTTATTTCGAGCGATTCTTAAAAACAGACGAGATTCTATTAAACAGTGTCACTGTTTTTAAATTCTTTTCTACTGTTTTACACTTCTGCATATGCATTAATTTTATTTTGTAACCAGGTTGCTGTGTGTTGCAGACTTCTACCCTGGTCCCTCTTGAAAATAAGATAAGATGTGTATCTCAACGGGGTTTACCTGATAAAATAAAAAAAAAAAAAAAATAAATAAATTATAATATTTGTCAAATATTGGTCAAAGATTTTTAATATTTGTCGACAAACAAGGAGCAAAGAAGAGACACCTCTCCTTTACCATATAGGTGACTTACAATAATGTCTTCTAATGAAGACAAAGAGGGTAGATAAAGATTATTGTGTTGCTTTGATAAAATAAAACTCTGAACTTGAAGATAGTTATAGAAATATTTTGTAGGAATATCATGTTTGTTTTTAATTTCTTCAAGTTACATAAATACCTTCCCAGGAAAAAGATCAGACACTTTAGCTATATCCTTAGCAGTTTAAATCCTGCTCTACATGGATGAACATTATATCGGATAGTTGTTGCATTTCTCCCAAATAATCAAGTGTTTTTAGCCAGATCATCATTGTATTTTTCAGAAATGGGTATTTTGTTTGCTTAATTAACCTTTTCCTGCCTGATGAGTACATGTACAAGTCTATAGCAATAGAGATCAAGTGGGATACAATAGTAACCCATGCTGGGGGCTGTCTGGCAGTAAAGTAAAACATTGCTGCCCTGATCTGGGTTGAAATAACATAATAGGTTTGATAATTGTTAACACCCTCTGTCATATGGCTGATATAAGACAGACAGTTTCATTATTGGGCGTTTACCATTTAAGTGAAGTTGGAAAAAGTTATATTTAGCTCCTTAAAAAGAAGGGGAGTGAGGAAATTGAAACTGATTGGAAAACATATAAGAATTTTGGCAATATTGTAATTTTTATAATATTGATGTGACCAATTAAGGAGATGGGTAGCATCTTTAACTATTAAACTTTTAAAGCTAACATACTTAGACACTTCCGACCTGGAATAGATTATTCATCTCTGATGCTACGTTGCATCACTATAAATCGGAATCTGAAAAGTTGTTGGCATTATTATCCCAGCTGATGGATCCTTGTAAGCCACACAAAAAGGCAGGTGCTCTAGGACAAAAAAGTGAAAGAAAACAGAAGGTTAAAATAATAACAAATATTGTAAATGTGATAGGAGTTTATTTCTAATGCACTCCAGATGCAAAAATATTTTTAAATCTCTCATTACTGAGGTTTCAATTCAGATAAAGATTTCACAAATCACAAACTAGGTTTGAAATATTCTGCCATTAGCGTAGATTAGAATAATCTACTCCAGATTTGAAGTGTCGATGTATGTTCATTTTTAAAGCATAACAAATGATTTCTTAACATTTATATGTTAAATATAATTTCCAGTTACTTATTTACAGTCATATGTCAAGTCATATGTTAAGTATAATTTACATGATAATTATTATTCACCGAATTTAACTTGATTGTACACAATTCCAAAAGGTGACGTGAAAAATAATTAAATTCAAAGCTTTGTGTATGATTTATTTTGGAGAGAGGAAGTCTTTTATTTTGAAGAATGCTTAACAGGATCTAGTTTTGTCTTTTGCCACTACCTAGCCTTCTGTTGATTTCGGTTGCTTGGTTACGAACAGCCGTTGCCGTTGTTCAGCAAGTGTACTGTTCTAATAAAAAATCTGACCAGAAAATGTTCATCAAATACATCTGAGCCTCCGTTATAATCTCCCTTTAGCCATTTCCCAAATCAGAAGCTACAATCGAAAGCCAACTTCAGCTTCGATCCAGTCAGGAACGCCGCCACAGCTAGAGGACCGGACTAACGTCTCCTTCTGTGCAGTCCCGTTCTGTTTAGGATCTTGTCAGAGTAGGCATGCTGTTAATGGTTTTAACCACAGTGCAAAGCAGCATCCGTATCTCTACATGTTGTAGACCAAACCTGACCAATTCATGTTAGTCACTGTACTAGCCTAGCATAATACCGCCACTTCCTGGACCTAAAATTATCTCGTTTTAACGAGTTACGTATCTCGTTATAACGAGATACGTAACTCGTTAAAACGAGATACGTAAGTCGTTAAAACGAGATACGTAAGTCGTTATAACGAGATACGTAACTCGTTAAAACGAGATACGTAACTCGTTATAACGAGATACGTAAGTCGTTAAAACGAGATACGTAAGTCGTTAAAACGAGATACGTAACTCGTTATAACGAGATACGTAAGTCGTTAAAACGAGATACGTAACTCGTTAAAACGAGATACGTAAGTCGTTAAAACGAGATACGTAACTCGTTAAAACGAGATACGTAACTCGTTATAACGAGATAGCGATCGAAAATTTTTTTTTACTGCATGATAGCAATGCGCTTCCGTACAATGCGCTTCCGTACCGTAGAAATGCGCACATGACAAGGGGAAATGAAAGTGAGGAGAACCAAACGGATGAAAAGTGGGACGAAAAATCTGGAGTTTTGCTGCTGCTGCTGCTTGGAAAAGCCAACCCAGAAATGGAGCATAGCTGCACAGAGCTCCAGTTTCTAACTGAAGCCGTTAACGGTAAGCATCTGGATCAAAACATTTTCTTAGCTATACTACTATTGTGAATTAGACAGAGTGGACTTTAAACACCCATTTATCTTCCAATTTGTTTTGTTTTAGCTAATTTTTATTTATTTTTTATTTTTATTTTTTTAGCTAATGGTGTTAGCTCTAGCTAATACAGTAAACAATAGATCACAAGCCAATCACGTTCGTCCGTTTTGGCAGTTACTTGTGTTTAACGCTAACGCTTGAGGCAGTTATCCTCTAACTAGAAGTCTTGTTATACCATTTTTGAAGTAATTTGAGTTTTTTTTTTTGTACATATCACAAACACAAACATTTAGATTTCCAGTAAAATTACAATAAATTTAGGCCAATGTGTCACTAGTAGTGAAGATTGACTTTGGACACAACTGAACTAAAATCCTGCCATCCTCACTCTGGTTTTATGTCCTAAGGTGGTCATCACACTAAGTAAGGGAATCTATGTTTTAGTCTCTAATCTCAATGCAGCTTGATACAACAAAATGAAAGGCGAAACCTGTAATCCTCCTGTGTCAAACTCCAGTCCTCACTGCCCTGCAACTTTTAGATGTGCTTATGCTGGACCACACCGGAATAGAATAATTAGTTAATTAATTAATTAATAATTAATAATTAATGGCTCTGCAAGGCGTTGGAGAACTTATCTACACAAACAGGAGGTAATTAAGCCATTTCATTCCAGTGTTTTGTACCTGTTGCACATCTAAAAACTGCAGGACAGTGGCCCTTGAGGACTGGAGTTTGACACCCCTGCTGTAAGCCATATTTAAAACATATTTAGTGTCTTGTATATTATTACTATTTCCAAAGGTTCTTAATTTAAAATATACTAAATGTGTTATTTATTTATTAAATAGCTCTTGTTATCCTTCAAACTATAGTAAATCAACTCTTCTGAGCATCCAATTTGGGATTGTTCTAGTTGGAAATTATGCAGAAAACAATGCTCAACTACTTACATGTCTGCTCATGTTTTTTATTGATGTACATTTAATAATCCTGAAAAGTCAAATCTCAAAATTGCGTGTAAAATTAACCTTCTATGACATATTCCTAATAATTGCTATTTTTGAAGGGGAAATGGCCTTTTTGTAGCGCCTAGACATCTTCATTCGCTTTACTATGCAAATGCAGCAGACTAATAGATGGATGGAATGAGGCTTAGACTGAACATCAGTGTTGAGCAGAGTAATGGGTCCATAGGAGGACATGAATGAGCCCAGACCACGACATGCTGCAGGCCCAGCAGTCCTCCTCATTCTCCTGTGCAGTGTTGCACAAGCCTGCTGAGAGTACAGCATTATAATGGCTCTCACAAACATGCGGAGACAGGGGCTCCTCATTTAGCCAAACGATCACTTAGCTCCAAAGCTGCAATGAGCTGCCGAAGCCCGCGGAGAGCAGGAGGTGTTTGAGGAGTTATTCAAACATTTAAAAAGCCAATAACTCCACTAAATCTGCCAGGATGTTTCATATTTACATTTGATTTTCTGAACCCTCCCACACAGAAACAATAATGTGGCAAAAAAATTTTTAAATAAATAAAAAAGTAATATAATGGCATCCTGTTTGAATCTCAGCTGGTGTCAGGTTTAGACATTATCCAAGGAGGATTTTAGATGGAAATGTATTAACCCTAATTGTGCTAATGATGGAAGGTGTTCTGCTGCAGTCATGAAAAAAGTGCAACAATCTTAAAATGAAAAACAATCACTGAAGAAATTAATTCACAAAACATCTTTAGGTCCTGTCTGAGTGGCGTTATGTACATATTATTGTCAACCTGTTTTCCATCTCTCAAACATTGTCATTATTGCTGCTTTGCTGAAAATCAGCACGCAAAACATTTAAGGAAAATCATACTGCTATAAGTTGATATAGTGTAGGTATATTGAAACAATATTTTTACATTTTGTAATGTTTTACTGATCATAAATGAGCAAAGAAAACATTAATTACTCAGCAGGAATTAACAGTGTATCATTCAAATGCTGTAGATAAAATAAATTCATAATTAGAAGTTAAGTGTCAAAGTAAAAACCATGGAAAAATATTTGCAATGGTCTCAAAGAAGCAATTTCTGATGCATGTCAATTTGAGAAAGTTTATGAAGATAAATAACTCAAATAGTTTGAACTCCATTATGCTACAGTGAGATGGCTTTACTCAGCTGTCAATTTTTCCAGCAAATTCACCTCAAGCCCAATCAATACAATCCTCTGAGAAATTTCAAAAAACCCAAGAGTTCCATCTCAGACTCTGCAGACCTCGGTTAGTATGTCCAGTGTTTCTGTACGTGGCAGCAGGGGCGCAGCCAAGAATCTTGGGCCCCCTGACAAAATATTAGATTAGGCCCCAGCTACTGTTACAATCTTTTGAGTCTATTTGACCCATAAAAGGCATCACAATTTTAAAGGCTTGCAACTTGCTTTCTTTGGTCCAATGTTGATGCTAGCACAATATTTACTGCTCATGAATTTTACATCCAACAGTCCACATACAGTGTGCAAGTACATTGCTTAAATGTTTTTATTACACTTACATTACTGAAATATCTCTGCCCACAATCTACAGTCGAAAGCAACGTGCAAAATACACATGAAGCAATCCGGACTTCTCAAAAAATGCTATGTAGTTGCATTTTATTTAAGCTGCAGTATATAATTTAAATAAAAAATATGTTTTCCCCATATTTGTTAAAGCTGTCATGATGTTGTGACAGTTTATGAGACAGATAATCTGTGAAAACAATCTATCTCCTCCACCTCCTCCCTGAGCTACAAAGTAATGCAACATTCCGGCCAAAACAACCAATCAGAACCAGTAGGATGGCCGTGGCGCTGTCAATCAACCTCATTCACTCACTGCTAAATGTGCTAATGGTGGAGAAACAACCTTCTCAACAACAGAAACAACTGTTTTTTGGTCTAAAACCAAAAAGCATAATTTAATTTGTAATTTTTTATTGAAAAAAAAAACAATTTTAGAAAACACAATATAATTAATTTTGTAATTGACAGGGCCCCATTTTTTATTTTATTTCTATGAAAAAAAAAAGAATAAATAAAAAAATAGTTGAGGGCCCCCTGTTGGTCATGGGTCCTTGGAATTGTCATAACTTTTACCCCTACACCGCGCCTCTGCATGGCAGGACAAGAACAAGACTTTAAACGTGCAGCATTTTGGGGTTAAAGGACAAAGCCTCCTTCACATCTTGGATTTGCAAAGTTGCAACTGAATGATTTTTGGAACAATATCCTTTGGACAGATGAAACCAAAGCAGAAATG
Organism: Poecilia mexicana; assembly: GCF_051168715.1. Lineage (NCBI taxonomy): Eukaryota > Metazoa > Chordata > Actinopteri > Cyprinodontiformes > Poeciliidae > Poecilia > Poecilia mexicana. Next base: position 7,318,973 of record NW_028263385.1, read on the forward strand.
TTTGGCTGTATCTCTAAAACCAAACAGGTTTTTAACACAGACGCCTCGCCAACCATTATCAAACACGGTGTTGATTTGGGTTTGGTTTGAAGTCACACGAGCTACAATCCTGTAGTAATTTAGTGGATGGTTAACTTCTCTGTTCATCAAGGTATTATAGAGTGAGGCCAGTCTCTATCCATTCTCTAACCTGTGGTTGGCTTAAATCTACTCAGTGAAGTAATATTGTCTGGAGCGTAGGAACATTGCATCAAAAAATATTTCTGAAATTATTTCAAAGAAGCAATTATTGCTCTCTAGACCCCAACCATGAGGCTAAAAGATCATCTCTAAAACAGCTCAAAGTTGGCTATCAACAGGACAATGATCCGCATTTGTAGCAGCAAAATATGACAAAATGGCTGAGAAATATAAGAATGAAGGTGCTACAGTGTCTACATCTCAGTCTGACTGAAATGCTGTGATGCGACTTCAAGGGTGTTTTTACGTCTGGTAGACTTGCTTTGATTGGGGACTGAAATTGCAGCACTTGTTACGTTTTCAGCTGCTATGGTTTGCTTTCACACTGCACTGTCAAACAAACCAAACCAATTGAAACCTGCTCGCCTATGGTGCTGCTACACCAAAAACCATTGAAGGAAACAACACAAAAACTTCTGAAGAAGACATGTGCCCAGCTTCCTTCCTCACAAAATGTAAATAAAAATGGAGTAGAGTCAGATTTTAGCTAATTTAGGATTTCTCTTATGTCTTTGGTAAAAGATTATGAGACATTTCTCCCACTTGCACCAGACTCTTGCGTTTGTTTTGCATTTGCCACTTGGCATTCATATATGCATTCAAATGGCGCCAAAGTTCATATTATCTGAGCTGAGACCTAGGATTGTAAGTATACCAGAGTTCACTTTTTTGGTCTGCAACAGAGTTTGATTGCGTGTTCACACCTCCCCAAACAGACCGGACTTTCTAGGCAAACAAGCGGGTTGGCGTACAAAAACAAAATACCTCTATGACCCAAACCAATGTTGTAAAGAGGAATGGACCCAAATGTTATCACTTTAAAGCCTGGTGTGATTTTTGTTATTGACTTAAATGAGAGGGAACATACCACTCTCCTCCGACCAGTGAAGGAATTTCTCCTTCATATTTAATTGTTTTGTCTTCAGACAGTATAGTGGCAATACATTTAACTGAGGTACAGATTTCAGTGTTTCACCCTTTGATAGGTAGATTCAGAAAAGAAAAACCAGCCATAGATTTCTGAATCGTTTGTACAATGATGCACTGTATCCTAACATGCCGACTGTGAGGCTATAAGAAGCAGAATAGAAAAGAAGAAACATCTATTAGTGTAGTAATTGCTGCACGATTAGCAGACGTGCTGTTTGGCATTGCTTTAGGTTTTTCAGCTGAGTTTTGGAAGAAATGGACCTACTGGAGCCTCCTGATACAATAGAGCTGCTTGGGTGGCCATACATCCTGCATGTCTTACTCCCCTTTTCCCTTCTCTTTTTCTTCTCTCCCCCTCCACCCCCATGGGTCTCTCCTTCGATCAATCCTCCCCCTCCTTTGCCTCGCCTGCCTGGACTGGGACCAGCTGGCTTCATTAGAGGCCTCTTCCATTCCACATTGCCTGGTTTTGTCTGTTGCACATTTTTCGACTGTTTTATCTTAAACGCTGTCCATCCGCCGGACTCTCATACATATTTTCTTGGCATTTTTGCAGCCATACAACTGGCTTCTAATGAAACAATCCATTGTACAGCTTTTCCTTTTTTAATTAATCTTTGTGTCTGCCACCTCTCTTTTTTTGGACCCTCGTTGTTTGCAATCACTGGGAGTGGATGAATTTTAATGCTCTGGACAAGCCGCTGCTGGATTTTTGGGCAGCAGTTTGAAGGAACATTCAAAGTCAAATACAACTTGTGTAATATGTTTTTGTCCTTTATCATCAAGTGATATGTTAACATACTTATTTATGTTTTAGAGTACAGTAAAACCATTCAAAATGTCCTTCTATTGTATCTAACTTTTTAAAATCCATTCTTAATCTGCTTAATCTTTTAAAAGCCCCATTATAGCTGAAAAGTCAAACAGTATTTTCTGTCACTGTGTTTCTGTTTGATTGAGCTCTCTCGTTGGATGGTGTCCACCTTTGATAGAAGCACCACTGACTTGCTCACCCTGCTCTTTTTCCAGTTAGTCATTATTTGGTTTGGAGGGATAACAGGACTGGTGACTAGACCGCAGATGGTTGTGTTGATTGTTTCCTGATAGGGTAAGGTTGATACACAGATGGCACAATAGAAACTGGTGTCTTCAATGGGCAGAAGGTAGCGCAGGCTAAGAAGTATTTACAGTTAAAGCCTGTCGTATAATTGTACAGTATATTTTCTGGAAGCCTGGCTGACACTAACAGAGGTTCAGAAAGCTATGATAAACGTGTTGCTGTCCTAGGGCCCAAACAGCCCAAACACTTTATCGTTATGCATTATTTCTGGGAAGTAGATGCTCTTTTGACATTAAAATATCAACTGGCCTCTTAGAGAGTGTGGAGAGTTTAAAATAACTGACACAGCCAAAGCAAAAACTCCTTTTGAAAGTCATTTCAGTAGAGTTTTAAAGCAAAGGAAGATGCATCAAGAAATAAGCAGCTCATTTGGTCATGGTTTTTATCCTTTTTTTTGATTATTGACCTACTTTTGGTGGTAAATGCATCTAAAGGATCCAAATAAGATTGCCTGAAAATCTACAATCTGACAATATGAGCTTAAAGATGTGATGGAGTCATTTTGCTCAAAGACATCTGCTTTAGAAGATTGTGTTACTGACTCGATGGAGGTAGAAAGTGGCCAAGCAGATGTCATTGCATGTTGCAACAAAAGCTTGAGCTTCAGGCAATTCTCAGGATGACTGAGAATCTAAACCAACGTTTCAACAAGAAGGAAATCGGAATATAAAACAGATTATTTACAGTTTGGAGCAAGTGATTTGGGTCTTGCAAGACTTTTCTGCCTTCAGTGTTCATTATTCTTATAACAGTGTTGCCATATTTGTCCACTTCTTTGTGTTTTTTTTCTTAGTTTACTCTAAATTTCAGATCATTGTAAATTTGAACTTTTATCTCTTAGAGTATTGTTTTTTCCCGTTTGGTTTCTAGATTGTTTGAGTCTTGGTTCATCTCCTGTGTGTTACATTCACACCAGCCCTGTTTAGTCTGCTTTAGTCTATCTCTAGAAAGTCCAGGTTCATTTGGAGAGGTGTGAATGCCAAGTCAAACTCTGATGTAGACCAAAAAACAGAACTCTGGTCCACCTACTAACCTAGGTCTTGGTTCAGTTGAAGTGCACTGTAGCGATGTTTGAATGAATGCCACGCGGATCGTAGACCGCTACAAAAGCAAGAAGCAGACTATAGCATAGGGCATTCTGGGTAAATCCAGCCTAAACAAATGTGAGTGTCTAGCTCTAATGGGAAAAATGGGTCATGGCATTTTACCTAAGACAACAAATTTGATGCTAATCCATTTTTGTTTACATTTTGTGAAGAAGAAAGTTGTGCTCATGTCTTCTTCAGAGGTTTTTGTGTCATTTCCTTCAGTGGTTCTTGGTGCAGCGCCACCACAGGTGAGGAGGGGAACAGACTTTTCAAATGATTTAATTCGTTTGCCACAATGCAGTTTAAAAGCAAATCGTAGCAGCTGAAAATGTAACAAATGTTGCAATTTTGAACCCCGATCAATCCGAATCCACCGTACTATTTGGTGTTAACACCATTAGTCTCTGTCAGTTTCTTTCTGCCACAGCTTTTCCTCATCACCTCAGATTAAGCTATCTGGTTCAGTTGTCATTTTCCACCCTTAGTACTTCAGCTCATGGTTTTTTATTGTTTCCTTGTTTGTTTCTATGTCCAAGCTCTTTATCCTGAACACAACTCCACACATGATGAAAGTCATATTAGGACTTAGCAAATCAGGACACAAAAAACATATTTTAAAACATTTTAATGTCAATTTTAGCTTACCTCAAGTATTCAATAACACACATTTCACACTGTCAGAACAACTGCATTAGATTATGGAGTTTTGTCAGAAATTAATTTTATTTCACGCAACCAAAGCTCAATATATCTGTTGTAAGTGCCAGTAACACAGGCTGTCTATAGGTCAAACCTTTTAAAACCTAAATAAAATTTACTTTCTGTTACATTAAACAGCAAGCACTTTTTCCTCTTTCTTTGTGCTTCCTTCCTTATACTTACTGGTCGAAAGATTTAATCTAATACTTTATTTATGGTTCACCATTATTTATTTATTTGATTATTTTGTAAATTATTTATCTATTGAATTATTAATTCTTCTTCATGACTTTTCGCTACATTATTCATGACTTAATTTGAGATTATTGCATCAAGATGCCGCATTGTTGCGGTGTTGGATCGCCTTTTCCCATCAAGTCAGACAAGGATATTAAATCTCCCTCTCAGGATATTTTTTTTTCTTGAAGGGAAATGCGTAGAAAAATGATCCTGAAAGCCAGTTATTAACATGCGAAGTGTACCAGATAGAGGAGTGATTAGTCTGATGACAAACACAGAATTACTCTTTGATTCATAGTTTTAAGACAAAAACTGTAGCAGAAATCTTCATTTATTTATTGCTGGTTACAGTAAAGAGCAGCCAATGTGGAATGTAAACATAAATTTTTATTACCTGACTGAAGCTCTTGAGTTGTAACTCTGCTTAAACTCTGGAAATAAAACATAGTTAAGCTGTTCTGTTTTTATGAGGTTGATGGAGGTTGATGGAACTGCTTAGTATATTTTGGACCAACAGTTGCTCAGCAGGGAATCTTAGCTGTATGAGATGTTTTTCTGCATTCAACTCCACCTTGGACTTCTCAGTCGCTGCAACATGCCAAAGTGTCCAGAGCCATTTTGTTTTGTGCTTACTATTAGTAATGTACATAGATAGCTTGCGACCAAGTCTGCTTTATGGTCAATAAGCAAAATAAAACAAATTTTCTTAAATTATGTGACGCGACTAGATGACAAAAAGTCTTCAGTCTGGTGCTTTAGTCTCAAAATAAACCCTTTTTGAAGGGCAATTTTGTTTACAGAAACTTCAGTATGCATTTTATTTATTTATTTTGGATATCTAAAATGTCTTCCACTTCTAATGCGAAACGTTCATTAGAATTTAAACTTTATCCATCTTTAAGAGGGTGTACTTGCATTATTAAAATTTTTTAATTCTAATATGGTCTCAAAACAACAATATTACCATTTATTGCAATAACTTTTGGGACAATTTACCATCCCGGGAAATGTGTTATAGTGACAAGCCTATTTGTACCAGATTTATATTATATTTAGCTCCATCAATTTTTACACAAATTCTGACTGGCTTCCCTGTTTGAGGATTCAATATAACAAAAGTAAGAGTGTTGACAAGGTGAAATAAAAAAAATAAAGGGCCAGTGTTCTGGTTTTTGTGTTATTGCTTTTTGGTTGAACTATTAATTCCCTTAGATTTACTAAGTTGCCTCATCCTCCCACTACTTTCCATTTGTTGGTTCCTGTCTAGTGATCGCTCTCCCCTTTAGCTCTTTTGCAGCTCTTCATCTCATGTAATAGTATAAGTACTTTTTCAGTTATATTTTTTGTCCTATGTAAGTTGGGGGATTTCAGATTACCAACATTTCTTTATTTTGCATTTACTTTGCCTGCATTTGGGTCCTCAGATTCCATTGTTTGACATATTCAGAGGTAATTAAGTTTTGCAACATATTGTATGTTTTATCTTTAGCTTAATAGAGAAACACAGATTTCAGGGTACAGATCTTAACTCAATCTGTTGTTTTCTGACCACAGATTGAACTACTGGCCAAAACTTGTGATGATTCAAGGTTCTTTGGAAACTGTGGCAGGTTTCTGCAAGCCTCAGTAAGTAAAATTTAAACACCACTACTATGACGATTTAAATTTAAGATCTACCTTAATTATCCATGATGTGTCGGCTTTTTTGGTTATGGTACTTATAAACATATTTTTGATGTTTCTCACACTGTAAACCATATATTTTGTAAATGTCATTGTCAACAAGTTTTAGCCTTCCATTAGAAATCCCTTTTTTCCAGTTAAATGTAGTTAATTTTATGCTTCTTGTACCAAGGGAGTTGATGAGGTACCAACAACCGTTTTTAATGGTAATACAAAAAAAATAAAAAATCAAACAGCAGCTTAAGTTTTCCTGGAATTGACAAAGCTTTTTTTTGGATCATATCTTTAATATGCAGGGTTGTATTGAAATATGGTGGTAAGTTTTACTTTTCTGTCAATGTACTAGCCAGATGCAGTCAGTAAAACTTTACTTAAATTATCATCACCAATTTATTGCATCATTATGTTTGTGTGAAGGCATTTGGGGCACCTGGTAGGAAGAAAATAACTGATATAGTGATTCAGAAAATAAAACGTTTTATAAGAACTCTACTATTTGTACCATTTTGTACAAAATTTATGTTGGCCACTAACTCTCAAGTTGGCACCTGACTTGCATCATCCAATTAGTAGCTCAAAAACAATTATTTATACAGGCTGCAGCAGAACTGAATTATTTTACACTGCTTATAAATTCTTTGAAGCGATTTATGATGTGATCCATGTTGGTGCTATTTTTATGAAAACACAATATCAGGGGGTGTGCTGTGGTGGTGCAGGTGTTAAGCACAACCCACATATGGAGGCCTCAGTCCTTGGCGCGGCTGTCGCAGGTTCGATTCCCGACCTTTGCTGCATGTCTTCCCTCTTCTTTCATTACCCACTTTCCTGTCAATTAACTATCAGATAAAGGCCACTAGAGCCAAAAAAGAAAACATAATATCATAACTTCTTCTAGAAAAATGATGGTAAAGTTACCATGTAAAACATGAGGAAATGGTTTTATTTCAATGTTTAGCGATTCCTTTATGCGCCATTTGTGAAAACAATCCATACTTTTAAAATACTTGTTTAAATATTAAGTCTACCTCAGATGTACGTAGAGAAGTCCTAATTTGACTAAAATGTTCAGATAGTCTTCAAAACAAAGTTTTGAATTGTGAAATCTTTACTGGATTTAGAAAAGACGATAAGAAAGAGGCATTCTTGTTTTTATTTTGGGAAATCTGTTTAAAATGTAATCTTTTTCTTGTGAATCCAATCCCGTTTCCTCTCATCTCTAAGCTGAATTTACTGTTTCGGCCCAATTTAGACGATGTGAAAGTTAGTGACAAGAACTAAAACCGTCTTTCACCTGGCAGAGTGCTAGTTTTGTGATTTTTTTTTAACTTTCAAATTTAGTTTTAATTCTTACATTTAGCACATCTCACATTTTCATTGAACCAACATCCTTTACATTTATGAGGGTTAAACAATAATGGCTTGCCTTTAGCTACCCACCTGGACTTTATGTTAAAATATAAAAATATTTAACGATGCAAAATGTGCCTTCATCATATTTTTGCTTCTGCTATAATCTGCATTCAGCTATGTGTTGTGCTTGAGGTATTCAATTTATAATCCTTCAGAAATTCAGTTTAAATCATCTGTATACATTAGATAAGGACTGAAGCTTTATTATTATAGAAATTTGGAAACCTATGCTCATATCTGCTGGTCGCTTTTGATCTGAGCGATATAAAAGCTTATTTCTGTGTTTTATCTGTTACAAGACACTGCTGGAAATAAGCATCTGTTAAGCCCTTTAAAATTTTAAAAAGTGATCCGTATAGAAACGCAGAACAAATCTGATGTCACAGTCGCTCCTTTTTTATCAACTTGTTTTAAAATGGGGATCTGCACATAAACCCTAAACACTGATAACATAATCTCTGCATCAGAGAAAACATAAATATATTTACATTCTTTCAGACGCTGTACATTTAAAAGCTTGTTGTTTTTCCCCTCCGTGCATTATTGACAGTTCAATTCATATCAGCCGACATCTCCTAAGCACTTCACGCCGGATCAGGACTGCAGTGTTATCTGGAATGGAAGTGGAAAACTAAAGGAAGCTGTCATGTTGCATTCAGAGGGAAGAGGTGTGTGCAGTGGGGTCTGATGTATGTGCTGCAGAGATAACAGTCCCGAGGCGGCACACTGGGGCAACAGAAATATTCCTCTTCATCACTCCAGCGCTGCCACTTGTACGTTGACACAGATGATAACTGTTTGTACGCAGCCCATTTCAAAAGAGCACCATCCTCTTAAAGGCTCTCAGGAAGCAATTCATTCTCTGCAGCAAAGGGTGTTAACATGTCAGATGTTGCCAAATGTTAGACCTTCATCTATTCTTATAAGAACAACACATGCATGCTCCTTTTTTAACCTATTAAGCAGAAGAAGCAGATTTTTATTGCTTAAAATATAATCAAATGTAATTTAAAAGTTTAAATCATAACCCAAAAACACATCTGTTGAAGCAAAACTGAATTTTGCATGTACAATTTCAGTGATGGTTTTATTTTAGTTCTTTTCAAAATATTGCTTTGCACCGAGATGAGAGTTTGTGACACACAAATGCTGTTTCTAGTTTTTGAGATCGACTCCTCAGAAACACAAATATTTTTCAAATGAAGATGATATAATTGTGTTTAGGTGGACTTGTTTGGAGTTGTATTTGTAGAGGAATTTCTATTCAGATGAACAGGGAAGATTTTTAAATTCATTACCAAAAGATCAGCATACCAACAGTGAAGCATGGTAGTGGCGGCAGCATGCTCTGTGGTTACCTTTCTTTAACTGGACTGGGGAAGTTTCTCAAAGTGGAATTATGAATAGTTACAAATGCCAATCAATTTTAACCAAACACCTTCAGGTGCTCGATAGAAAGTAGTGAAGCCCTATTTATTGGTCCTAGCATCGGTTTCTGCCAACATTAGTAATTTTTAACACATTGGTTTCGGCCTGATAAATAAAGCTAGACTGATATGAACAACTGATTTGTTTTTATTTTTTTATGGTGGTTATATTCCAATAGGCGTTAAAACAGTAGTGGGGGAAAAAAAACATAAAAAAAAAAAATAAAAAAAATATATATAATATGAAATATCGGTAAATATTGGTTATCGGCCCACATATTTGTATTAGTCCATCCCTAATAGAAAGTGGTGATTTAAATTGATCAGCTTCAGGAAGCTTAAACATGCATTTAAGTTAACAAATTAACTTCATTAGAAGAAAGCTAAGGATTTAGAATGGCTGAACCAGAAATAAATCTGACAGGAAATCCATGGAGTCACCTTAAAAAATGTCCGCACAGTCTGATGGTTTCGGAAATCTTTTGAAAAAGCAGAATTGGAAAGTAATGCCAAACCAAAATCTGGGATGCTGCAAGGGAATCAAAGAAGGCTGAATGCTATAAATGAGTTCAGTTTGGACATTTATGCAACTGGATTATTTCATTTTTCCACCTGTCCCACTGATACCCTGCAAGGATAAGCGGGAATAGACAATGGATGGATATTAAAATTTAAGGCAAAAAAAGTTTAGAAATTATTTATTTCTGTCTAGTTCCCTCTAGTTTTTTTTTTAACAAGGATGTGGGAATTTTTTTGGGATCTTCTGTATTTAAGCAAAAATATGTGAGTATTTCAAGTCAACATTTACACTCCAAACCAGCAAAATCCCATATTGGCATAAAAAAAGAAAGAAAGAAAGAAAGAAGGTAAACAGAACTGTAAAGACACTATATTTGACTCACTTCTACTACTTTTGACAAATTGTCTGTTTTATCTGTATTTTATTAGACACTGGGCTCTTAATAACAAACACAGCTGGGGTCACCCAGTGAGCATTTGTTTGTCTTCTGAGTGACGGCAGACTCAGGTTTTCTGATCTTACCAACATTCACACCCACTTCACACTAAAACCTGACGTTCTTTGCGTGTAATTTCACAAACATCTGCTTTAATGAGTCCCCCCCCTGCACAAGTCTCCCGCAAACTTGTGATTGACTTGACTATAAAAAGTAGATGAAACTGTAAATCATGAGACATATTGTAAGATGTACTTCTGTCTTCCCGTGCTCCATAATGAAGCAGTCATTATGATTATTTTATAGGACTGAAGTTTTTAAAAACTACAAGAATGCATTACTCTGCATAATGAACAGATGTTGTGGCAACAAGCACATACATTATGCATAAAAAATTATTTCAATTTTGATTGTAGACGCTGATTTATTGAGACAAGCCTAGCTTACAACAGTAATGGATTTAGGATGTGCTTTTGTTGTGTTATTTCCATAATTAATAATAGGAAAGCAACACATTATATATGCTTTGTATTCATAAAGATAAGAGCGTTTGAGTTATAACAGATAAAATGCCGCTTGCTGAACTTTAGAACAGTCAGGATTAATTAGACGTAAAACTTAAACTTGTCTAAATGACAAATAAGACACAAATTCTCTTAATGTCTTCTTGCTTGTCGTCTGCATTTTGATATGCTGAAGAGAGGAGCACAACAGATGAGATAAGATAAAATAAAGGAAAGGAAAGATAATTATCACAGCATGATGTGCTGTACAGTAACAGAAAGTCATTCTGATCTGTTCGTTATATTTATCTCCAGGATCAAGAGAGAAAAGTCAAAAGTATTCTGAAAAATGAGTCAGAGAGCAGATTAGTTTTACTCCATTATGGTCATTTTGTTGAAAGTTTTATTTAATTAAGTAAACCTAGTTTAAAATATAACGCATCCCTTTTCAAAATTTCAAGTGTTCAGCTCCTGTATATGTCACAAAGTTTGTGTACATTGACTATAGATAATGGATAGTATATCTTATAAAAGAAGAACCGAAGTTTGGTGTCTTGCGTAAAAGCTGAATATACTCAGTTTTTTATTCTATATAGTTTAGAAGCAACTGTTAAGCTTAAATCTGTGTACATTAAATGGAACTTGATAAAAGAAAAATATGTTTAACCACGTACAATGCACTCAAAAAAGGGAACGTTAATCCAACTTAAATGAAGTAAGTGCTTGAATTGGTAGCAAATAATTAAATGAAGTTTATTAAAGTAAATTTATTTCAATAGTGACCTTTTGCGCTTCCTTGAATGGGTTAGGATTTTGATAGGTCTATCGTTTATACAAAACATGCTCATTACATTTTTTTTTTGCACAAAATCATTCTTAGATGATGAGATTTTAGTTTTTGCTCAATTCTAAAATATTTTGAGCTATTTCAGAATGAGTTATTTTAAGGCCTCTTGTTACTTTAAATCCAAATGAGCTGCTGCTGACCACGCCCCCAACTCGATGTTTAATGTAGAAATGGCTGCCAACCGATCCACAATTATGCATCTTTGAAAAGCAGAAGTATCAACAAGAATGCATCAAAAAATAAAATATATGTTTTTATAAGGCCATTCTAGGACTTCTTCCAACATATTCAGTGGTCTTTATAATAGAAAGTCCGCTGGAGCATATTCTCTCTTTTGGGAGAACCTATTACTTCTTGAACTCAGTTGCAGAAATACATAAACCTAAAGGTTCAGTTTATCAATGTTTTTAAGGCTGTATTAAATGTTATAACTGAGGAATCTTTTAATTTATTTATGATGGTGTCAACTTTTTTTTTTTTTCTGGGAATGCTTCAACTTCTTGCAAAGGGATTTTTAATCTCAATGATATTTTTCTGGTGAAATAAAGGACAAATAAATTAAGTGGTTTCTGAATGGTAAATCAACAACAAAACTCATGTCTTTTCCAGCAGCCATTGTGAGCTGTATGTTCTCAGCTTGTGTTGCTAGGAGATGGACTGAGCTTCACTGGGGTTGCTAGGTAACGGGACAGTGCCTGCCGATTTGTGGCGTTACAGTCCGGAGGTTTTCGAAAGGTTAATTTTTCACACGCCGCAAAACTTTAACTTAATGACAAAAACTGGCTATGTGTGTTTGTTTTAAAATGCTTGGATTGTTTTTAGAAGCAGTAGAAACCCTATTGGAAGTATAATAAAACAAATGCGCCCCCTTTAAGTTCAAACTTAATGTACATTTGGGATTGTTAAAAATGGTTTTCTTAAGGATTGTCCCTGTAAAGTCACTCACTTTCCTAACTAAGCAGCTTACAGGCCAAACAGTTTTATTTGGTTAAATCGGGGTTTCCTTCAGAAAACTTGCTAAGCCCGGTGCTCGGGGCGCTAGGGCAGTCATCCAGCTGGCTGCCATGTTTTTGAATTAAAAATGTTTAAAGTTGACAGGAAATTTGAAAATATCACTTGACAGTTCTGCGTTATTGGAAGACTGGAAGATTAATACCTAATCACCAACTATAAAGTCTTAAAAAAAGGGAATAAAAAAGAAAAACTAAAATAATTAAGCAATGCTAAGCCTGGTGAGGACACAAGTAAAGCCTGGTGGCCCGCCAGGCTTTTAATACACTGAGGGAAACCCTGGGTAGAGCACTGCCTTGTACATTTCTGCGATGTCTTTCATAGCTTATGGCAAAGGGTATGACTTCTTTGTTTTCTGCTCAGTCTCCCCCCTCAACAGTGGATCTCTTGGCTACTTCTTAGTTTAGTTTAAGTAGATTATCATGTCTCTGCAGGTTTGCAGATGTGCCTTTTTTTTTTTGCATCCTTCCATTTTCAGATGGGCAGTTTTGTGAGATGTAAGAAACTCGTGTTAATGACTTATAGGAAAGCTCTACCTCTGATCTGTCTGCTGTGTTACTTGGTATTCATAATGCATTTTGTTCACTAATTTTCTCAGACTTTTCAGACTTTTTCTTGTAAAGAATTTTTAAATTGCATGAAAATGAATCCTTCCACTTCATATTTATGTGCTGCTTTGTTTTAATCTTTCACACCAAATCCCAAAAATATATAAAAGATTGTGGATGTAAGATGATGAAGTGTAAAAAGTTTTGCACAGCCCCTGTGGCAGTGTTAAAAGAACAGTGTTAAAAATGTTAGCATTCACATCAAATATGTTTTTGAAGCATGTCAAAGAAAAAGTTTTGGCTAAAAATACACAATCATAATTAAAATCACAAAACTAACTGGTGTATCCACACAGTGACTGGTTATGAGTGCAATTTCTAATGAAGGTATTACTCTGAAATGATAAATTAATAAGGTATTTGTTGTTTCCAAGCTTTTAACCCGAGCTGCACCAGCAATGAATTCAAATCACCTGAATATTAAAGTAAAAGGCTCTGAATGGTGATGTGAATGTAAATGACTGAGATGTGTGTGTGTGTGTGTTGTTTTTAAGTCTTTTGTAAACATCTTTGTCTGGCTCTTCACCCTCGAAGGACTGCAAAGCCACACAGTGTGACCCTGTTTGGGGCAGACACGTCCGCTTTGCCTCTGCTGGACGCTCCGTTGCAGATGTCTGCTCAGCAGAGTAGAACCTTGTGGAACAAGTCCAAGGCCTGGTACACGAGGAACTACATGGAGTGGGACGGAGTTTGGCTCCTCGCATTAGAATTAATGATTTGAAGACACATAGTCGGTGAATAATTGATTCCAGCCCCCAGGATGGTTAGGAGCTGAGTAAAAGACTAATAAATCATTTGTGGTGCTGCCAGTTGTCGCTTTCAATTATTTCTGGGTTTGTGATAAACTTCTGCACCTGCCAGCTGCTGGTCCCACAATTCCTTGGAGCAGAAAAGAGGCAAGTTTACCCGAACTTTGCTCTCGGCCATGATGCAAACAGCTGCCCTGTAGCAAGCATGGAGGGACAACCAAAGATAACAAATTTCTTTCCTTTTTTTTTTTAATCGGATTGTGAATTTCTCCCATACTTTTATCTTGATCCCCTCTCTTAATGAGGAAGTTGGGATCAATAAAGCCCCCAAAATTGTGACCTTCAATGAATATTTCCTGCTTTTCAAACATGCAAAATTAGGCATACAATTCCTTAGTGTTTTTGTAATTTAGTCACATTAAAACCGCAAAATGTTTTGTTTTGTCACAGAGCCAGACAAAGGTGTCCATAGTTGTGAATTGTAAAGAAAAAGGACGCATAATTTTCAAAATTGTTCTGCTAATGAGTCTAAAACATATCATGTCTTTGTGTTCAGCCCTTATTACTCCACCGTTCACAAATAAAATCAGTGCAATTAACTGCCCTCATAAATCAACTGTGTGTATTTTAATGCCAGTATAAATACAGCTGCTCTGTGAAGACCCCCAGAGGTTCGTCAGAGAATATTAGTAAAAATGTTGGCTAAAATTCACACATGCTTGTGTGAAAAACTGGCACTTTTATTAGTTCAAACACCAAGTTTACTTTAATATTCATTAATATGCACAGTGGTACACACTTATGCATGAACACAGTAGCTAATATCTTTATCTCTTTGAGGTATATTCACTATACAGTTGAACATTATTCATCTACGAAATAAAGTCCCAATGAAAGCATTAAAGTTTGTGTTTGCAACATGACAAAATGTGGGAATGTTTAGATGAGGTGCGATGATGTTTTTGAAAGGCACTGTAAGCTGTCCAAATAATAACTTTCGTCCTTGCTGACTGACAACCCGATGCATAGCTGTAGATTTGATTGTGCAATTTTAGGAGGCTGCTGTAGTAAAACGTGATAATTCTCAAATAAATAAATAAAGTAAAATATGTCAGGTCCTCTTGCATCTGACGAGCATAAATCATACTGATTAAGGCTGTTGTACATTTTTACTTCCTGTTTATTTGGCTATAACAGCTTGAATGTTGTAACGTTGTGGGACTGCATCTCTAGGTGTAAAGATGTCTTTTTAATGCAGTGCGGCGGCGACACTTTGCCGTCATTAACATATGTGAGAGTTGTCAAAAAATGCGAGCTATTTTGTCACGTGTTTATGTGAGCCTAATGCAAAATGCACTACAAAGGAAGACCTTGTCAAGTGAATAATTACTGAGTTATGAATGGCATGTCTCTTGCATAAGTAAACCAGGTATAACGCACAGTTCACGGCTCTTTTGAAGACTTTTGAAACATCACCACAAACAAAAGGGGGTTTTATTCTGAGGGCAATTCAATCAACACAGATTCCTCAGATTTCTATTAGCCTCTCCACATGGTGCTAATACAATCCAGCAGCCATCAATGATGTTAAATTACAGATATCAGTTATTTAGGAGCATCTTTAATTCAAATCCATTCATTCATTATGTGAAGCATTTTCCTAGTCTTTCCAATTTTCCTGAAGTAGTTGCTGCAATAATTACTGCATATGGAAACAAAACACAACTATATAATATGCTCTAAAGGTTATCATGGCATACACTTATTTTCAGTTTGTTTTACCACAATTACTGAAGGACAATATTTAAAACATTCAAATAATAAGTAGAGAACATTTGTACTGTATGTCAAAACTGCTCAATACCATGCACAATTTTCTTTTCATTTCACAATTTTTCACTACTTTGTGGTAGTCTGTCAAATGAAATCACATTCAAGCTTATGTTAAATTACATTCAAGCTTATGTTCCTAACATAAAAAATGTGAAGGAGTTGATTGTGCTTTATGTATTCATCATATTTCTAGAAACTTTAACTTGGCAGCTGCTTTTCAGTTTATTTCCAAGAAAATAAGGAAAATAAGGAAATTGTGCTGGCATGCCCTGAAATCACAAGGTCACAGATCTGCTTTATTTTTGGGTCATAAAAAATAAAAATATATGTAAATCAACTAAATATGTTAAGATGCATAAATTAAAAAGGCATCTGAGAATTATCACCAAAATGAGTAACTCTACCTTACACTAGATAATGTAACTGTTGAAATGTTTTTCCAAACACTGATCAGGTTATCTCACTCCATAAGAAGTTTCTGGCCCTAGTTTTCACATCTGATAGTCCAGTAGACTCAGTTCAATTGGGGACCAAAATTACAACCTTAGTTACATTTTCAGCTGGTTGGGATCGCTTCCACACTCTGTGTCAAATGAACCAAACCATCTGTAAAACGTGCTCCTCCTCTCACCTGTAGTCGAGCTGCACCAAGAACCACTGAAGGAAACAATTTGAAAACCTGTGAAGACGACACTGAGCTCAATTTCCTCCTTCACAAAATGTGAACAAAAATGAAGTGGTGTCAGGTTGTAGGATTTATCTTTTATCTTTGGCAAAAGACCAAAGGTCTTTTGCCAAAGGTCTCTTGCTAGCAATGGATTCTCTTGGAATTGTTGGTTGTTTTTACCCAGAATGCTCTGTCCTTTAGTCCTCTTCCCGCTTTTGGAGCGGTCTCCGGCCCACTTGCATTCACATACGCAGTTGAACCATGTCAGATTTTGTTTGAACCAAATCAAGATCTAGGTTTTTAAACATACCAGAGTTCAAATAGGGATTCACAGCTCCCCAAATGTACCGGACCAGTTACTCTGTGCTCTTGAGTTCTCTTTTACTTTTGTGATCTTAATATCTTGGATAGTTATGTTTTACTTTTACTTGAGTAAAATATGTTGCAGTAAAGCTTTCTGGAGGACCATTTTTGGGTTCTCAACCCACCTCTAATCCTGGTGCAAAATGAGTTTCCAACAGCTTTTGTGGGTAAGCAGAAATCCATCTTTCTCACCTCTTTACTTTCACAAAGCAAATCCACATTTCCTGAATACATGATCTTTGTAGCAAAATCACTCACTTTATCACCAAGAAGAAGCCAAACATCCATTGGACATATTGCTGTCAAAAACAAATAACATGTGTTTGGTCCAAAAAACAATTCATTCTCTTTTTATAGCCAGTGACGGACGTCATCATTCACACTAGGAAGGCATATCCAGTTTTCAGAGCATATCTCAAAGAGCTTATTTGTTATTGGGAAATGCATGTTGTAAAATAATTTATTTCCTTTGAAAACTAAGCAAATGGAGAGGCCATTTTTTGTATGTTGATATTTCAAGAACTTTTGGTTTTCTATTTCTCAAGCTTAATTTTTGGCCTTTTACCCTATATAACACTGCTTCACTGCTGATTTTTAAAAGCATGGGAAATAATTTAGTGACAACAAAGCAACGTAAATTGTAAAGTAATGGCATAGAATGCTTTTTCTGGCAAAATAAATTTTTTGGGGAAAAAAATCTCCACTTCTGTCTTTCCAAAAGATGTTTCGGGCAAAAAAAAAAAAAAAAAAAAAAAAAATCACTTTTGGCAAAAAAATAACTTTTAGGAAGGTGAGGAGATATACTGAGCAGCATCATACAATGGAAATAGAAATGGTAAAAATTCAGAGTAAGTCCGGCTTCATAAACATGCAATGACAATGAGAGATAAAAGCGTCCCGAATGAGAACACAATTCTGTACAGCGGCAAATAATCACTTGCAACTGTTGTGTTGAATCTCCTGCTAAGTAATTGCTACTTGCGTTGCACAATTTAGATATAATATTTCATTTGACAGCTGATGCAGAGCTTGGAAGCATTAAGTAGACAGTAGTGGAGTGTGGTCCATCTGTGACTGGGTGGGAGGGGGATGAGCGAGCCCCTCAGGGCCGCCAAGCAATTCAAACAGCATTAGCAAGAGGTGTCCCTGCCTTTACCGCAGCTTTCACGCCTCACTCCTCTTCCAACGCAAATAAGAGGCAACACAAGTTATCCATTTGAGATATTGACTCGATATGGAGATAAAATCCGCACTTATGAGTCACAGTAAGGAAAAAGATCAGCAAGGGACTGGGGGCCGATCTGTCTTCTACATTAGTGCAAAGCTGCCACTCGCTGCAGGTGGCATGAAATATTAAGTGTTTTACTAACTTAACCCAGTAGCATGCATTCTGAGGTTAGTGATAATTTTTCTGATCTTGGTAATTATCCTTTTCAGACTCCTTGACGTCTTTAAGAACACAAGACTGAAATTGGGTTGAGAGAAATCCACCAAAGTACAGATTTAATCTCCCTTCTTTGTATTTTTGCATTGGTTTTAGGTTTAGCAACAAATGTATCCCATCCAAAGCTTGAAGTTTAAAGATAACTCAGGCTTTGTAAAGTCAATATGTTTTGCCAGGAAGTGGTCACATGAGTTTATTCAACAAAACTTGTGGTTTAAAGAGAAGGAATAATAACAACCCAGAACCTCTGCAACCTGATCAAGGAGGAATAGTCAAAGATCTCTCTATGTCTATATAACCCAATCCAACATTTTGAAATGTTAGAGAAGACCAAGTCTTGTCATATTGTCAAAAATGACTTATAAAAGTATTAACAGCATCTTGTAAATCTTTTCTAATGGCGCTGCATAATACATTGCCCCATCATCATTTAACAATGTGTGCAATATTGCAAATGCTAAAGACTGCTTAGCTGCAATATTTGCCAAGTTATTACATTTCAAAGGACATCCAGTGTCACTCTGAATGGAAATAACTTGCTTGGTCAGTTGAATTGGCTCCCACTCCCAGTGATGCACAAACTTTATATAGACCTCAGTTAAAAAAAATACTTGGGCCCACAAAAAGTTTAAGACTTTTAAGACAGTTTTGTTCATTGATGTAGTAAAAAGTTGTCATAGTCAGTTTTGAGTGATTTAGCATTTTGTTATGTGTGAGCTGGGTTATTTTGAAGGGCCATTTTTACTCTCCAGCATAAGTTGGAAGCAGATGATCTGATCCACAGCATACTCTGCTGGCAGAAGATCAGCAGGCCTGCAAGCTGCCAGAGTTGCCTGGTGTTGTGATTGGCTGGGAAGAGTTGACAGAGCCGACGGCTTTGGAGTGAGTGGCAGCCGAGGTGGAGGGGTTAGTTATGGGGCTGCGAGTAGAGGAAATAAAATGTGTGGGAGGGGGTGTTGGGGATTTGTGGTTTGGGATCTGCGAGGAACAACAGCGTTGCTCCTGTGCGTCTGCTCCCTGACACTTCCCTAATCTGATAACGGATGAGGACAGGTTGCCTTCGCGTACCTGGCAAGTACCTTCTCCAACCTGCACAGGCGGCTTTCGGCGGATAAGGCCAGGCTTGGCAAATACCAGCATCCTCTGGAGAATAGTTAAAGGGTGATTAATCATTGTTTAGGCACAGAATGCAGAGGAAAGAATGGGAAAGCGGCGTTCCACACCTCTGAAGCAATTAATCCCTGTGATCTCCACCAGGTTTGTCTTGTAGAT
Source organism: Poecilia mexicana (assembly GCF_051168715.1). Taxonomy (NCBI): domain Eukaryota; kingdom Metazoa; phylum Chordata; class Actinopteri; order Cyprinodontiformes; family Poeciliidae; genus Poecilia; species Poecilia mexicana. Next base: position 7,338,066 of record NW_028263385.1, read on the forward strand.
AAGTCAAGGTACAAAACTGTTCCTAATTTATCAACCCACTCATGCCACACAGCATAAAACACACAATTTATTTCCAATCATTTAAAGTCAAATTTTAAAAAGAGTGACTTTGCCACATCCAAGTATACCTTATATTAGCTTCATATAAACTAAGTACCCCAGATTACAATGGGAATCTTGTTTTATTGTGCACATCTGGTGGAGTCACAAAGCATTTTCACATTCGCTGTCTGAATTTTTGAGTGATTGTGGCATAAATCATTTTGCTAATCAGAAACATAAGTGACACGAATGCATCTCCCCTCTTGGAACAAAGAAGCAACATATGGCTCTAAAAACACTCAGGTCTTTTATTTCCAAGGTATATAACCTGTGCATAAACCAATATTATTGGACTGATTTGCATTTTTCTTTCATTCTGGGCTCCTTTTCAGATCTCATATCTCGCAGATGACTTCAATAATGGATAAAACAAGCCTTTCTCCCTCGTTATATATTTGATTCTCAACTTGAGTGCAGTTAAGCAAAGCATAAGACTCGGCTCAATGGTTTGTTGCAAGGTGAATTATGGCACTGAAAAGAACATACACCAGAGTGCATGCATGATAGATTTATGTAAATATGAAAACCACTGCAAAAAGTACTGTCCCCCTCCTCCTCTAATAAACTGCATTAACAGATGAACCGAAAAACAGCGTTGATATGACAAGATGAATTCCTTTATTACGAGTGGGTTCTCTCTGGATCTCGCTGCATCGCTTCCAAATCATATTTGCCTCCTAAAATGGGAGGAGGTGGTGGGGAGGGAGGGACACATTCTTGCCAATAATAGTAAAATGGCTCCTGTTTTAATTGCATCATTACGTACCCAATATCAGCAGCCTGCCTGCCAATATCAATATTGCCATAACATGGGTGGAATATAGATGACCCTGGGTATGCGTAGGTCTTCCATGAGAGCCTCCATGCCAGGCTCATCCCACTGCCCGCTGTGCTGGGAATGGGAATGTAGGCCGGTGAGCAGCTCGTCTTTCTAATGTCCCCCCATACTCCCTTAATTGCTGACGGATCCTGTTTGGATTTTGATGGCGGCTTGGAAGCAGTGATCACTCCTCAAAGGAATTGATAGGCCTTTGGGGAAACATCATGTTACCCGCTATGATTGTGTGACTGCCTTTAAATGTATAAGTGTTAATACAAGCTACAGAAAAGACTGCAGAATAGATCCATAGATTGCAATGACATGACCAATGTCAAATGGGATTACACAAGTTGAGGAAGTTCCTTAAAGGTTAAGTGATAAAAACATAAGTTCTCCACCTTTATGGGGTGTCAGAGTTTTTAGAAAAGAAGTAAAACTCAAAAAACTGCTTTGCATCTCTAATCAGATGAAGCTGCACATGTGGCTTGGCAACTAACGTTAGTTACCGCCTTGATAAAGGAAAATTGCATCTTGTAGGTCCCACCTCGGATGCACTATACATATTCATATTAATGCATTCAAGACTGCAGAGTGAAAGATAATTTTCCTGTCTAAATATTTCATTCTTGCTTAAAATTTAGCTCGTAATTATAGTTCCCTAATGGCAAGAGCATCCAGTTTGTCCGTTTTAATTAGAATGTTGTTTAACTATTAATTATGTATCTTTATGTCACACGGTTTTGAGGCCAACAGATGGTGGAAGAGTTGGTGATGGGGTGGGATTGAGTTATGATTTATTTACCTGCACACTCTTATCCAGATCCATACACTGGCACATTACCATTCACTGTAAAGATGTACAAGATATGCAAAACACCAATAGTAAGGACTGATTTGGTGTTCCAATGCACAACAAAGTCAGACATGGTGCACCTCAGGGTTGTGTACTTGATTCTATGCTTTTCTCTGAGTGCTCTTTTTTAATATTTGGCAAACATCTATGCGTAAGCTTACAGTTTGCTGTATTTGTTTAAAGTGTGAAGCAAATTCCTTTTAGTAGAGGTTGTTCAAAGGAAATATAATTTATGGTTATTTCAGGATAGCCATTAATTACCTTTGTTTAACCCAGAAAAATACAAGGGATTTTTTCCAGCCCTAACATCTTTTCCAAATTGAATCTACACAAAAACAAGTTTGCATAAAAATAGAATGAAGTAAAACTACACCTAAAAGTACACTTTTTCCAAAATGCTTCTCAAGTCAATACTAGTTTTGTGCAAGTGTGTGTAATAGGTAAATGGCACTTGGCTGAGATGATAGAAGCAGCAGAACGGTCCAAAGAAAAACTCTGGGAGACCATCAGAAACCAGAACAAGACTCCTTTGAGTAATTAAAATAAAATTTATCACAGTGAAAGCAAAGCATGAAAAACTGTGGGGCTTGTGATTCAAAGGTTTTGCTCAATATTGTATGTAGAAGGAATTTTGTCTAACAAATCAATATCAGAACATTTTGGTCCTTACAGGTGTGATAGTTTCATCTTCAAACATCCAGGCGTTCCCATCTGGCTTTAACAGCGACTCGTCCTTTGAAGCATTTAAAAGCAGAGTACATTTATGATTGTTTTTCAGCATGACTGACCAGAGTAAGTGAGTGTCAAACTCACAGCCTGGCAGTCAAACTCTGCCGTGACCACTGCATGAACTTCATGCACTGCTGAACTTTTGACCTCTTTACGTCTGTCAGAGGCCTCTGCGACCTTTTTATCATTATATCGAGCCCTGAGTTTCATTTGCATGTTGGGTATTTTAGTTGCACCTGTTTCAACTCTGGGCTGCACATTTGGCGGAACGTTATTTGTTTTGTCTCCTGATGATGGGCGCCTGTGATTCATGGAGGGAGTCCAGGACATCTCCGATCGACAGCTGTTGATAGCTCTGAAATCGAGAGGAGCAGTCGGAGCGTAACAATGAGCTCATTGCGATCTTGGCTTGGTCGCCAGCCCAGCAAACCTAGGCACTGGGGGGGTGTCATGAATTTCAACTGGGGCCGCAAATGTGAGCGTGCATGGAAATTGCACAGGGGACTAAACCAGGAATGTATTACTAATAATGACAAAAGACATGGAAATGAATATTTAAAATGTGGAGTGAGACTACTTGGTATGGCCATCTTATCTAAATAATTTAAAGAGACGAGCAGAGGTAAAGAAAATTGCCTTAAAATGACACATTTAAATGAAAAAGTAATGCAAAACATGAACCTGAAACGCATCTAATATGCAAAACACGATCAAAAATGAACCTAAAAGAATACAATTTTCAGTTCTGATTTGAAAGACACATCTCAGATACCTGTACAGCTCAGATTTTAAGGTAGTTGGTTCCAGAATTGAGAAGCATCTGAATGCAGCCTCTCTGACTTGCTCTGCTCCTGGGAACTCAGATGACCTGAGGGGTCTCGATGGTTCAGACAAGCAGTTCACCAAACTTGTACACCGATAATAAAGTTGTAGGACCTTTTCTTTTACAACCACCAGCCACTATCCTGATGTGGCTCTTGACACTGATATTAGATTTTGAATGAGGTGCAGCAGCTGATGTTTTTTTGAGGTTTTGTTTTTCCAGACACGTCATTGCAATCTGGCATTTGTTTTCAGAAGACAAGAGGCTGATTTATTAATAAACTCTATTCATATTGTTATCCTTATGCCCATTGAATCCTGATATCTGACCTTATATGATTTGGATACCAAATACATTAAAGCTATAGTAGGTAACTTTTTTATAAAAATTTATTCTTTACACATTTATTAAAACTGTCAATATGTCCTGACAGTAGAATAAAAGACTGAAAAACTCAAGCTCCTCCCAGTGGTTCCACTGCCATTTGCAGAAATACAAAACTGTCAGAAACAACCAGTCAGAGCTAGGAGGAATGTCTTATCAATGCCAATCATGCTTGTGTGCACGCTGCCCATACTCTTTCCCCAATCAGCGCATCCTGTTATTCAAGCTCAAGCTTGCTAGTGTGCTGCAGCTGTGCTTATCGCAGAGAAACAACCTAATGTTATAGGAAAACTGCCAGTTTCTCGTCTTCCTAACAGGCTCCATTGTGTGGGAGGAGCTATAAGGGCTACACTCTAAGTCCAAGGTTTTCTCAGAACTCCCTACTGCAGCTTTAACTCCTCCAAAACCGCTATAAATGTCAAGTCGTCCATTTCTTCTTCCCTTTCCTTATTTGTTCCACTGGGAAGATATGCGTTTTATAATCCACTGCAATCCTCTCATTTCCGTTGTTGAGTTACGAGAGGTCTTCTAATATTTCCATTTGAGCCGTGATTATTGTAGTTCATTTGATGACACTAAATACTTGGTTTTGTTAAGACCACAATGTGCAATGTATGCTAATTTGGAGTATTATTTCATACAGATTAAGCTGGAGATCGGTGACATATGCACCTGAATAAAAGTGGCCCAAGAATTGAGCCTTGAGGCATCCCACATGTGGTCTGTGATTGCTCAGGTTTACAACTGAACCATGAAACAACGTAGTCCCAGCCTAACAATAAAGCTGTGAGCCAATTTAGTGCTGTGCCAGACAGTCCCACCTGCTTTTCTAGTCTCAATCAGAAGAATTATCAGCCAAATAATTATGAGTATCTTAATTTTTTTGCACCCTTTTATGTCTTTCAGTGCAGTCTTTGGTTTGGTAGAAGTGAAGAACCCTGCAGGGCAGAGAAAGACAATTATATCAAAGAAACATGGCAATTTTAAATGTGAAAATACCTGAACATAAGGCCAAATCAGTCTCTATAAGCTGCTGGAAACATCCACCACTGCAAGGATTTGTTTGAAAGAAAAGTGAAGATGGACTATGCATGATAAACCCAGAGAACTGTCTATTATTCAATGTTTATGCTGTTCTGCAGAGTAAGAACTGGAATTAAGCATCTCTCCATGTTGTTTTTGTCTTAAAACTGTCTGTATTATGGGTTTAATTGGACCGCGTCATACTGTAATAAGCCGTGGTTGGACAGCTTTGATGCCCGACCCCTCTGAGGTTACAGAAGCATCGGCGCCACATCTGAGCTCAAATTATTATTCTGGGCAAGCAGAAATCCCTCGGCTTAATTAAGGTAAATTTAACGTTCCAGTTCATCTTTGGGTTTTATATAAAGTTAAAGCCAGCTTTGCTTGTTTTTTTTGTTTTTTTATGTTTTATATTAAAACAGAAAACATTAGATGATTTTGGCACCTAGGATTTTGAATTTGAGCCCTCCTATTATGGGAACTCTGGGTTTGCGCAATGATTAAATGCTTAATAAAAAATGCACTGTGGTTGCCAACATCTGTATGGTACGGGCTAACGGCTCACTGGAGTGTGCGAGCCTTGTAAAGTTTCCAAATGCGCTGCTGAGAACCCTGGAAAGTTCACCTAAGAGTTTGCCCTCCTCATTACCGAGCTACTTCTGTATGTGCGATTAGACTGAGAACATCTTTAATTGCTTTAAAATCTGAATGCATGATAAGAATGGATTAATTTGATTTTTCTGTTCCTACAAGTAGCAGATGGTTTATGTCTTCAGAATGCTCATGTTGTAAAATGAGATCCCCAGCTTGTCTCTGATTGGTCACTGTTAATGAAGCATGCTGGGCTGATTATTGATTTAGAAAATGAGGACAGCACAAGTATTGTGCGTTGCTGTGATGAATTAAAGACAAGCTCTGTCTTATTGCTGACAGAAACCTAAATGAAGAACAAAAACAGATTCAGTTACCCGTTCAGGTGCCCCGTCAAAGCAATTCTGTTCTTTATTTAAAAACAGGCACTTTTATGGTTGCCTCTAACAAGCAGATGGTCGAGTTGACTTATTTGTGTTTTGTGTTTCTGAATGACCGATCAGATGCATGATGGGAAATGCAATGAGCTGCTTGTCAGGGAAGAGACAATTCACGGGAGAGAGGGCCTGCGAAAGCTGCATACATTCTCAATTTAGTCCCATCTCTGTGGTTTTTAAGGTTAGTAATTTTTTTTTGCATTATTATTGGCTGTTGCGAGAGCAGCTGTTCCCCAGCCTCCTTCCCTTCCGAATTACCATCTTCACACTGACAGACAAGAAGCTGATGGGGAAACTCACTGCGTGCATGAGGAGATCCAATTCAGCAATGAAACTAATGTGCTGCATTGAGGGGGGAGACGTGACGGGCCAAAACGAGGAGGAGGAGGAGGAGGAAGAGGAAGGGCTGGTGGTCCAGGTCGGAACAGAATCTGGTTCTGACCTGTACTGGATTTGTGAGAAAACTGCAGCCAGTTGGTCGCGTAGAGGAGTCAGATCTATCTTATATTTATTTATTTGCCTAATCATTTATTCATTTATTTATTCAGTTCCCCGGATACCCGAGTCTTGTTTTTGGCTGCAGATTCCAAACTGGCAGCTCTCCACTGCCTGTAATGAAAGCACTCAGAAACCACAGATACATTTTTCATATTTGAAGGAAAGTAGTGGGGGGTGGACACAATAATAAAAATGCCTCGACTATAGAATATATTCCAAAGTGAAAACACCCCATTCTCTTTGACAGATAAGTCAATATTTTTATTTTATATTCTCATACCAAACAAATACAGAAGAATGAAAACCAATTTAAAATATTAGAAGTGCTACAATATGACATTAATGAATGGGACAAAATTCATCACAAAACTGTTTATTCTTATTTATGTCAGTGCAATATTTTTAATCAGTTATTAAAAAGTATACCCACCTTTTTAACTTATTGTTTTGACACAAATGTCAAAGTTTTTTCTTATTGGGACTTTATGTGATGGACCACATGGTAACGCATGATTAAAATGGTCGGAAATTATGGTTTTAAAAACATTAAGATCAGAAAGCGTGCCACATGCTAACTTTACCCTAAATACAATCCCAGGCAGCCAATTCCCAACGAAGTCCATCTGCTTGTAACTTAGTGTGTTTTCACACCTGGTAGTCTGGTGGACTCGGTTCAGTTTGGGACCAAAATTAAAGCATTTGTCACATTTTCACCTGGATTTCACATTGCATTGTGTCAAACAAATCAAACCCTTTGAATACCTATTCCCTTCCCCACCAGTGGTGGCGCTGCAACAAGAACTGCTGAATGAAATGACACAAAAATCTCAGGAGAAGAAGACACAGAGCACAAAACTCCTTCTCTACAAAATGTGAACAAAAATGGAATGGAATCAGATTTTACCGGTGTCTGATGTTTCTGACAAAACACCATGAGACATTTCTCCCACTAGCTTTAGACATGCATGTTTGTTTTGGTTGTATTTACCCAGAATGCCCTGTGCTATCGTCCGCTTCCTACTTTTAGAGCAGTCTTTGGTGTACTTGGCATTCACATATATTCAAATCGCACCAGAGTTCACCTAAACTGGACCAGAATTTGCTTTATTTGGTCCTCGATTGCGCATTCGCACCTCCCCAAGCAAACCGGACTTTCAAGCAAACAAACTAGAATTTGAAACAGAGCTTGTGCGAACACACCCTTAATATCAGTACATGCCAGTTTGTTCAGTGGAGGCCTCAGATGTTTGTTAGAAAACATTAGTGAACAAACAGCATTAGGTTTTAAAACATTCAGCATCTCACTGAGCTGTTGCACTGAATCCCTGCATAACCACAGACCTCCAAGCAAGCTGCTATCTCACTGTCCTCAGGGCCCACTTCATGGGTCCTTCATGTTTTAGATGCGTCTCTGCTCCAAAACACCTGATTAACATGATTACATTACCTCAGCATGACACCAAGTGCTGCAGAATTACCCATTCATTTAAGTCAGTTGTGTGGCAGGATGGTTAGTCCTGAAGGCCAGGATTGAGAAATCTGATGTAGAGGCGTCAGGAAACAAAAAGTCTTAGTTTTGGTGCAAGAAAGTAAATAACTAAAAATTCTTTATAAGTTTCTTCACCCATCTAATGTGACATTCAAGAGAGGATCATTTTCTAAGACAGGAAATAAAATCACGGTTTATTTTTGAAATGAACTGTTTTCATACCGACCATTGCTGGTGGATCACTTTGTTTTTATCTGTTTTATGCGAGTTCTCATCTGAAAACCCGGAATGTCAATTGGCACCCGACCGAAATCTACAGATCTCGTCAGCACTACGTAATTCACAACTGGCTTTTTCCACTGTTTATGAGCACTTTTTAAAAATAATAATAATAAAAAAAAAGCTTTTCTGACATAATGAGAGACTACTGGAGACTGGCTTTCATAAAACAGAATTTGTGCTATAATATATTGAGCAATGGCAGTGTGAAATGGTACGTTGCAACAGCTTATTGCTGTAGACATAACATTTATTGGTTTATTGAAGAAATATATTTCACCTGGAATATTTCAAATGATTGTTCAAGCTACTCATTGGCAACACATGCAACAATGGAGTGAGCGCTCCTACTTCCCCAAAACATGCAGTTTTACAATTTGCTTTACTCTACACAGTGCAATGAATAGTTTGCATCTATAAAAATAGATTTATAAATGCATTTCTCAATGTCTCTTTTACCCCCATTTCCCCAAATCTATCCTTTCTTGGCCCATCATTTTTATTTGAGGGGCCAAAATGCACGCCACGAGCAGCATGAATGCTCACAGCTGTTGCTCTCTTTCCCATCTTTTTTATTATTGATAAACCGTTTGGTTCTGTCACATCTTAAAGTATGCGGATCCCGTTCTGAATAGTGCATGTTTATTGAGACCCAGGGTGTGGGATTCACCAATATTCCTACATTTACTAAACAAAAATCAGATATAAAATTGTGTGATGGAGGTAAAAGTAAAGCTTGGTCTATAAAAGACACATTTCGGGCACAATAAGAACATGATGCTTTGGTTTGGATTCTTGGCTCTGTAACTCTGCTAAACTTTAACACGGAACTGAATGACAAAATAACTAGAATCGTGTTACGATGCAGAAAAATACTAATAAAATACGTCTAGTGCTTATTTTGTATTTCTGTGTACCAATTTTAATCAACTTATTTTAAAAATGATGAAAAAAGCAGCTGAAGATCAAAGAAAATGTTGTTCAACAGATAATCTAGAAGCAGAATGGAAAGAAAAGAGAGATGACTCAAAACATTTACACTAATTTATACGAACTTTACAATATCCTTATATTTTGGGAGAACTCATAAAGAAGAAAAAGTGTTTTATTGCATTTTTATTTTGTATTAAATTACTGATCAGAGTCATGTAACACAAGGAGTGGAGATGTCATGTAAAATCCAAGCTGAACTAAAGCACTTTCATTATTCAAAGAGTAGCGCTTGTGGATTTCATTCAAAACCCCCACTGTGCTCCATTTCCAGGCATGCAGGCCTGCAGTGTCCAACGCAGGGAGTGCCTTTGAGCCAAACAACAAAGTGCTCTCTGCTTGTTTGCTTACTGAGGTCTCCCGTTCTTCTGTGCTCCAACTGACATGCAGTGCAAACATTTTTAATTACCTTTAGCTCTGTGATATCAGCTTCCCTTGAATAACTTGCTGTGGCGTTTTACCACCTGTTACTAATCGCTCTCTGAATTTGTCACGGCACCAACGATGATTCAAACTAACACTGGGTGCCCCGCAAGACCCACCAGGAAACATGGCAACCGGCAAACAGCAAGGCGTTTAGCGAGCCAAGGGAGCGACTTCATGGATTTTTTGCATCATTAACTATTTATAAGTTGCCACTTCGTGTTATTTACACTGGACTGATGGTAATGCTGTTCAAAGCTCAAACGGCATGCAGAGACCTGCTGGGAAGGCAAGGAGGGGGAGGATGGTGCATGTGTGAATGTGTTAAATATTGTACTGAAACGCCACCTGCAGCTGCGAACTCGTTGTGGGGTGAAAGGGGCGAGTTGGGAGCAACTCTAGAGGGACAAGGAAACGCAGCAGCTGAAGGCAGGGCATGCAGACAAGAGCGTAGTCAGTGCACACTGTGACTATATAATGTATAAGACAAAGCTAAACCACAAACCACAAGGAATCTTCAGTTGACCTGGTTTATCAGCTTCAAACCACAAATGCGTCATCATTTGCCGTAAACGTGTCACTGGAAAATATGCAAACCTTCCAGAAGTATGTATCTATCTATCTATCTATCTATCTATCTATCTATCTATCTATCTATCTATCTATCTATCTATCTATCTATCTATCTATCTATCTATCTATCTATCTATCTATCTATCTATCTATCTATCTATCTATCTATCTATCTATCTATCTATCTATCTATCTATCTATCTATCTATCTCTCTATCTATCTCTCTATCTCTCTATCTATCTAATTGGTGTTGAGATTAAGCAGCAAAATTGACTTGATTGCATTCGTATTTTTTCAGTTTAGTGCCAGATTATCCTGCTATACATGGCGTCAGGCCCTCCTTGTTGTCACATTACTCCATAATTTTTGGCAAAAATACAAGAGCTTCTCGTACAACGCAGTGAACATGTAAAATATCTACTTTTTTACAAATTAAAATGTAAATTTCAGGTTCTATGCTACGGTGGCATTGATGTAAACATGTAGTTTAGTGGAAGTATCTGGTGGTAGATTATAAAAATAGTATTGTGATTAGGTCTTGTTTTGAACTATTTAAGAGTTTAATCATCACTAAGGCCTCATCCACTACTATTTATAAATAAAAAGAAGAAGAAAAAGTACATGTTAAAACAATTAAACTGGTTTAAAGAGGATAAAATCCTGAAAGTGATGAAATCTCTGGTAATTTATTCATTTATTTCTGGTTTAAGGAAACCAGAAATAAAAGCTAATTTAATAGAAGATGTTTAGTAAAGTGCATTTTTACCACAGAGTTGATTTGAGGTTTGTAAATTGAACAAAGGTCAAACAAATAAAACACTAAGGTCAATAGCAGGCTTCTCATCTTCCTTCCCATAGTTAAATTCCCAAACCACAATAATGCGTTTTTCCATGAGAGTTAACCTTTTCTATAATTATCTGTATGATGGTTGTGGACTTTTTGTTTTCGTCAATAATTCAGTGAAACATTAACACAATTACCTCCACCATATCTCAATCCAAATAAACTACAAAATACTGTTAAATTATTTTAGTAAAAATATATATAATCAGATTAAGCCTTTCATTCAATACTAATGAAAAAAGTACATTTTTAAGACTAGAAAATTATATCAGACTAATAAAAAAACTAATTTTGACATGTAAGTGTGGGCTTAACGAAAGTATGTCCAATGGCTGCTGAAAAGCTGTTCATTCCATAAAAAAGTACTTTTAATCTGACACAGGAGCCTCACGTAAACTCATATTTCAATTTACAGATGGTTTACCTGTAAATGTATGAGCTGTGTGTGTCTGAGAAGAGAATAAACTCCTGTTTATAGATGGAAAAGATTCAACATGACGACTCTGAGCCACTCTAAAGAGTTGCTGGCTCGTTGTTGCACAAAAGGTTGCTTGTTCTTATTATCTTAGACTGGCAGATTGTGCTGTTGAAAGAATAATGGAAAATTCACCCAAAGACAAACACAGTACAAAGGTCTGAAATAGGCACAAGTTTTCCCTTCAGACACAACGAGATTAAACGTAGCCAGGTAAAGAATTGTGGAAATAAATCTTTGACATGTTTCACTCAAACACATTACCTGTAGCTGCATTTCAATCTTTATAAGCAGGTTTTTATGTGTCCTAGCTTATTGGCAGAACTCTGTAAAAATACTGCATGAATTCAGCCATTTGATACACATGTGCTGGAACAAGCATACATCTGCAATTTGCAGGACTAGGTTTTGTAAAACCAGATTTAGCTAATGCTAATTAAATTAGCATTTCCAGATTGCTTAAATTTGTAACTTAATGATGCAAATTTGGATTCTTTACATTTGAGAAATTCTAATGCATGAATTTAATAATTGGTTTACTCACATACTTTTCTTACTTGATCAATAATATGTGTAGTTCCTCTTCCACCACACAAACAGTTGCATCAGATTTATTTGTTAAATGAGCAGTATGCTGTTGCCAACGGTAGATGTCTAATCTGTGCACACAATCTGTGACTCTTTCATCAGCTCTGTGAAACAGAAAAGAAAATAAACACTATATGCACTTAACTCCAAATGTATCAACACCGAGAGTTGTCAAAATCTCTTTCACAACACGACTTGCAAACTGTAAAGGAAACACTCCAAGTGTCCAATCAAACAGACAGCTGTCACATACGTTTTCTCTGCTGATGCTCAGATAGAAACAAGTGGACCTGTCGAAAATAAACTCTTGAAGTAACAGAAAAGTCAAAGTTTCAGAGATGAGCAAAAAGAAACAAATTATTCGGTCTTGATGTGACGAGTAACGGCCTCCTTGGAGTCGCCTCCAGACACCTGCTTTGAACACTCGGGGACTTACTGCTGCCAGGAAACATTCGATGCGAGTTTTCATTTTGTTGATAACTGCTGGGAGCGATGCCCAATCACACTGCTTTTAGTTTATCAGCACCCCGAGGCTTTTATATATGTTGGCCAGGAGGGATAACATCTTTGTAGGATTTTCATTAAGTTACTGTTTTTTGTGGTCTGACAGGTCTGTGGCTCCTTGGTCTCACTCTGGCTCTGTCTTAGGCTAGGTAATGTGATAATAATACTTTTATTTTTGCTAGATGAAATATATTTCTCCTACTGTTGGAGGATAACCTGAAATTATCCTTGCAGAAACTTTGATTTAACTTTATGACACCATTAATGCTTATTGTCATTCCAGAAAGAGCCATTTTGGATGTCTCCCACTGAAGGAAATGTAGCTACCAAACCTCCAGATACAGATAACATGGCTTATAAAGTTTTATACATAGTAATGATTTAAAAATCACTTCGTATGTCGCATTTATGAAATTTAAAAAAACAACTAAAATAACATTTTATTGCTGTTTTTTTTGTACATTAAAGAAAGAAGATAATCAAATCCGTATATCAAGGGGAATAGAAACTCATTTGTATACCGCTTTCACAGATTTTCAGTTATAATGAAAAGTATACAAGGTCAAATATATACATATAGCACCAATAGTTTGTGGTTAGATGTCTCTAACAGCCAGAATTGACATTTAACTTACTTGCTTTGTGGGTACGAACCTGTCCTAAGGACAAGTTCACAGCCGATGTCCATTTGGGAAGCTTGTTGTCAATAAGGTGTGGTGTGTTTAGCATCATTGTCCAACTCGAACACCCAGTTTTCTGCAGTTTAGTCACCAGACCTAAGCTGCCACTCTCAAATGAAAGGAGTCAACATCCCCAAGTTTATCAAAAACTGGAAAACAACTAGAACATCATTGTCGCTTTCCATTTAGGCCCTTTCCAACAACAAGATTCAGAGCCCATTATGATTTCCTGAGATGTTTTCAAACCTGTTTCCACATTAAAAAGAAAGATTCCACAGTTTGAACTGCGGTTCGACTCGGCACCACAGAATAGCTGGTTTTCCTGCGCAAACCGTGACATCAACAGCTACAGAAACAACTCTGTGAACTCAACAAAGAAACGACTAACAAGCATGTTGGCAAATAACGTACATTGCTCTGTTGAGAAAACTCAGGAGCTGATTTTATTTTGGGTTGACTGGAAAGCGAATGACACATCATCGCCATTATCGGCTGGTAATCGTGTGCAAAGGCATCAGCTGCTCTGTTGCATTATGACAAGAGTCTCTCTGATACACGCACTTAGACAGAACACTGTTTTTGTAATTAGTTGAAAAGCCTGTGGATTATTAAAGAAAAGGAAGAGACATAAACAACACGCACAGCTCAGCCAGCTCCACTATCTTTCTCTTCTGCTCTTCTGCTGCGTTGTAGGTATGTTGGTAACCCAGGCCTGGTTCCCCAAACTGGCCAAAACGGGCGCCAGCTCTCGACAAAACAAAATTCAAAGCCATCCGAACTAAACCAGGTCAAGAATGAAAGTGAGACAGGTTCAAAAGTGAAACCAGTTCAGCATTGTCAAGGACTAAAAGATTTTCAACCAAGACCGAAACAGCTGCCCCAAATTCTTCTGCTTTGCACTTGACTGAAATGTGCAGCTGCCCACATCGACATGTATTTTGGATAAAGGTTTAATGGTCAGATTAGATTAAGATATTGTTTCAAGGAATCGGAGAACTTGATGTTAAACTGGAACAATGAGTCAACAAAACCACACATCAAAGGAGATTTGCATAAAGCAGACTGTATGATGTATGCAAACATGAGGCTCTTTCTTATTGAGAACACATCGATACCAAGAGATTTCCTATAAGTTGAGAAAAAACTCAAACCACAACAGTAAATTGCTCTTTTCACTGGAAGTGCTTTAACTGAGATCTGTCTTTGAAACTGCTATGTATTATTAATAACCATGTTTATATCTACCCAGCCATACAGAAACGAGAAATTTCAGTCTGAAGACAGAAAAGTACATCTTCTTCACCCAGACAGAAAAACCCAAACACTCTTAAGGTTTTTTACAGCACTCAGTTGTATTAAAATGGGTGTAAGTTTATTATATCTATAATTTGTCACAGGAGTTCCTCACTATAACTTTCTTGAAATGATGCTCTTTGTTACAGATCCTAGTCTTTTTGAAATGTTTCTTTGCAAAGGGAAATGCATTGCATATTTTTTGCTTTCTTTTTTATTTTTGCTGGAGGAGAATTTTGCTCCCCACATGAACGTGTTCGTTCTAAATGCGTTCTCAATTATTTGCAGTTTAATTTCCAGGACTGAGTCATTTCCCATCACATTTGTATAGATACATAAGGGAACATGGTGTTTTCGATCCAAACACCCCTTGCTTGTATCCACTTGTACTCACCTGCATCCTCTTGATAATGTTGACTTCCCTGCCTGTGAGGGCCTTGATGTTGGCTCACTGAATGCTCCTTTCTGCCAGTTATTGAGGCTCTTTTACCTCGCACTTTGGAACCGTGAATGTTGCTTCTTTCTCACCCACAGTGCTGAGATTTCCTTCACGATCCCTTCATTTTCTTTTTTCCTATTATTTGTGAGACATTAAGCAGGATGCAATTTGACCACTGCACTTCAAAATGGTAGCCTTGATCTCTTATTTGTCCCTTTGTGCTTGACCTACTGCAATTCAAATGTTTTTAAAGCTATGGATGTCTTATGCTAAAATTAGAGTTTTGTGGTCAATTTTCAGTGCCCAGGCTTTTTAGAGCTTTTACCTGCCAATTCCAATATATGGATGTTTTCCATTTCTTTTAACCCTCCCACAATGTTCAGACAGAGTGCAGCCAAACTTCACAATGGGGAAGTTTGGGTTTTGTCCCGTCAGACCGTCAGTTCCCAAAACAACACAAAAAAAATCTTGTAAAAGCATTCAGGGTCATTAAGACCCCGCCGGGCCACGCAAAGGGTAAAAACCTTGTGGGGTCCAAATGACCCCGTCTCTTAAGGTCACGGAAGAGTTAAAGAATAACAATATAAAAACAACTACATTCAAATTTATTTTTTCTAGCCTTCCTGCCATAAGGGGTTTTAGTAGGAGCAATGGTGATGTAACACTGCGTGTGAGAGAGAAGTTGGTATAAAACAGTTTTAACTCTGAGATTACAAAAGACTAACATTTTAAGTACAGCATGTTGTATAGCAGATAGAGATGTAAATCTCATAAGCATCAAGCAGAACACCTATGTTTTCTGTTTACCTTTTGTGTAATTAGCAAGAAATAAGTTTAAAAATTTTAATTATTCAAAAAGTTGAGATTCACATGAAGTTGTTTTATTTTAGTTAATTTATTTAGCATTGATATCATCTTTCTTAGACTGATAACAGATTGTTGTTGATAAAAATACATTTTGGTTGTATCTGTAATTGAACCTAGATTATTTATGTTTATCCGTACTGAAGATTAATGGTTTCAGATTTTATTTATACTATCTCTAATTTCTTTATATTTGCATTCCAAGTAGCCAGGCAGACATTTAAACTGATCCAAATCCAGAATGTCTTTTTTAAACTTTTTTAGGGGGGGATTTTATTTTGGATTCTCTTTCTGGAGAGACATAGAAACTGTACCTGACGCTAAGCTGAAAGATTAATATTTAAGTTTTTTATTGAATATTCCAACGGAGCGAAGACAAAGAAGGTCAGTCATACCAGCCGGAAAAAACTACACAATGTCCCGCAGCTGTATCCTTATGTTCTGCCACATTACAGCCTCCCACTTTAAGGTATTATAGTGAGCTTTTATTTGACTGACCAACAAAGTACTGCAGAACTGTGACGTACTCTCTCATTTGTCATTGTTTTGAACTAAGCTTGTTCTACAGTTCCAGTTTGCATCATATAGTTTATGAGCCCTAAAGTTTTATCTTTGTCAGGGAATACTCATATCTAGAAGGGGTTTAAATGTAGCATTAGCATTTCTGTGTTGCGTTGAAACTCTACACACAAAACGGTGGCCCAGTTGCTGTAATGAGCTAATTCCTACTGGAACAGTTGTGTTTATCGGCTGGCTTTTTTGTTTGTTTGTTCGTTTGTGAGGAAGATGATTCATGGTGACTTGTGTTCACAAACTGTCAAACTGAAAAGTATTGATAGCAGATGGATTAATTGAAGATGACACTGTTTCTGTTGGCAACAGCACAATTTTGGAGGCTCACCATTTATTAAGACGACAATGACCTGAGGCGATGAGGTAATCTGTTTTTTGCACTCTAAATGCAAACTGTGTGTTAAATCCTTTAAAATATATTTAAAAAAACAGAAGCAAAGCAGCACCAGGGTTTTAATGCGGCTAGATTGACACACAGATAAAGAGGATACAGTAATACAATGACAGCATGACAATCTTTCCACGCATTTTATGGTGACGAATAATCAAAAATCCTTTTATCAGTGACACATCAAGGAGCATTTAGTTTATGCTTCCGTTAATCCTATTGACTATTTTGTGAGTTCTCTGTCTCCTACTTGTTTCATCGTGCTATATTTGTCTCATAAATGCCGAATATTTTGGCTTGACAAATTGCTGCACAGGAACAAATCCTATTAAGGGTTGCAGTTTGCGTTTCCTGCCAGTGACATTCTGTTTGGGTGTTGCATTATGTACAGAGTTGTCATTAATGGATAATGAGAGTATTTTGTAGTTTTAGACACTTCTTGCAGCATATCACTATTTTTTTATTATCCCCAAACAATCCAGACTTCCCACTTTTGTTATTCTAATGTGCTGCAAGATTCCTTTCATCTATCAATCAATTAATTAATCCTTCTTTATCCAGCACTTTACTGGAACGCCACATAAGACAAGTCATTAAAAAGAGACAACTGAGCGGTTCAAATGTAAGTATCAAAGATGCTAAGGAGGCCGTCTCATAGAAACTGAAAGGTTTTAATTTAATAACCGAATCTGGATTGTTTGGAAACATCATCTGCTAGAAATTAAATTTACTCTCAGCATTGCTGTTCCAGTTTTCTTCAGGGGGCAAGCATACTTCCAGGTCGGATTATATTCCAAGGATTTAGTTTTAGGTGGTGCTTGTTGTTTTGCCAGGATGGATGAAGCGGCCCACGAAAGGATGGAACGTAAAGAAAAGAGGCCAGTTCAATGTGTGGGCTGGAGTTAGATGATGATATAAAATAACAGTTATGTGATGAGGAAATGTACTTCCAGCTCTGACAAATGAAACACGACAGATAAGGAAACATTTACCTAAAATGTGCATGCTTCATAATTTTTGAAATAATTTTTATATAATATATATTTTCAAAGATGTGGAACTGCCATCTTTGTTCTGTCTGCATTGTATTTGTACTGCTTCTAGAATTGATTATCTCTTTTCCTAGGGTATAAGTTAAAAACAAAGTGCAGTTCTTTTTGCATTTTATTTAACATCTCCGTCTTTGTTGAGTAATTCGTACTAAGAAATGAATAAAGCCTTCACAGATCCACTGGATTTGTATTAAGAATGAAAACATGGATTTAATAATTCTGAAGGCAGTAGGTGAATTGGATTTTATCTTAGAGGTATTGAAGTAAAGGGGAATAAATACAAATGTTTGTTTTCCAGTATTCTGTGTTGAAAAATCCCAAAACGTTTACTCCACACAGACTAATGATTTTAAAGACAAAATGTGCTTTAAGGTGAGGCGAACGGCATTTATTTAGCACACTGTGTATCTTTAAGAAACGATGAGAAACTCTTGAGTAGCTTCATGTTTTCCCCAAAGTCTCCCATTTTAATGTTTGCTGTCAACAATAACAATTAGAGCGTACAATGTCACCGTAGTCATCCGCAGTCAGTAATAGTTTTAATCAAAGACAACCTTGTGAATCTGAGTTATCACAGCAAATATTCATGCTAATTATGAACATGATCACTTGGTTGTGCTCAACAGATACGGGAAATAAAGACTGTAATAACAGAAAGCAAGGCTATTGTTATGTGTATTACCAATGCGGCAGCTTCATAAAATACATGCATTGTTTGTATCCTTGAGACGGTAATGTGTCCCCACGTTTAATGGAAGACTCAATAACGTAGAACTCTGGCATGTTTTGGAGGTCTGAATTATTCGGCTGAATGTCTTTCTTCTTTTCTCAATTGAGTTTTGAACGTCAGAGTTTTTGTCCTGTTGATGAAAGACAAAGAGAAAAACAACTCCTCTCAGGTGCACACAGATCATCCGTCACAGGGATAAAACCAATCCCCAAATCTTTTTTTTTTGTTTTGGATTGAATAGCAATTTAAAACTTGCTTTTACTTTCAAAGATTAAATATGACATTACATCCCAACGTCCAAACAGACAAAATAATTTTTTCTGCATATAAAATGACCGTAAACAGTTAATGTGGCCTCAAATAAACGGGTTGAAAGCACATCAGGCGCTCTAAAAACTACATCAGCCCACTTTGCCACCTGCATTTCACGTCAAGCTCTCAAATCGCATCCGTCACAGAAAGTGAAAGGATGCAGGTGCAGGTGGTTTTTAAGCTGTTGTGGGTAGAAATAAACATCTTGACAGCTTGAAAAGCAGCCTTGTTGTCTTTGTTATGGTGAATCTGGTCTTTAAGAACTCTTTCTGACTTTTTGGACTCAGTCACGACGAGTGCCTCTGTCATGTTTAAATACGGATTTAACGTCTTAAGAGCATAAAATAGATTGTAAGGTATATTTGATGCATTTTTTCTCCAGGGCATTTTTTTCTATTCCCTGTGCACATTTTAAAAGATTTTTAATTTGCATTTGCATGACTACAGCTAACACCAAAACCATCAGTTTTTATGTTTTAGCGGTATATTAAAAAATATGAGTTGAAGAAAAGAAATAGGTGGGGGGTGAAGGGCAATAAGCACTGCAGAATGTATTTCAGGGCATAGATTCACATGTTTTATATAATATAAGCCAAAAAATGTTGTATATGTCACACCACATTTTGTGAGCATAATTAAATGTAGAATAGGGGTTGGATAATAAGCACAGCTTTTGCGGTTTCTTATTATAATGGATTACTGAGGCTCTAGGTGCAATTTAAACCAGATGTTTTTGGTAAAACAAATATCCATTTTACTTCTTGGACTCTGATGTTTAAACCCTAAAATTTAAGCTTCAGATACCCAAAAATGGCAGTGTTTTATTGTTTTATTATGAATTGGCATAACTGTACTAGTAAGTTTTGTTAAATTTATTTGATTTTTTTTTTTTTTGACACCCATAGGGTTGGTGAATCTCGATGTTTGTATTTTACAGTAAAATGAATGTAGGCCCTGATGTTTCATTACTTTTAGAGGAAACTTTGTGAAAACAGTATAGTGACTTTAACCTTGTGTTTCCGTCTGTGGGTCATCTGACTGATGAATCCCGTTGTGCTGGATCATTTTACTCAGTATTCAGAGACATGAATTATGATAAATAATGGATCAATATTTCAACATGTGTGTCAGAGAGTATATTTACAGGACCACCTAATGTTGCCTGAATGTAGGTTACACTATAGGGAGTAAATAAATAATACAGCTTTAATTCCGTTAAATATTCAGCTATTTGGATGATCAAATTTGCTGCTAAATTACAGCTTTCCCGCTGATAGGAGCCTGGAAATAGAGGAGGCCTTTGGATGCGGCAGTGGGAGCAGAGCCAGAGAAAGAAATGGCACAAACAACACACATGCCTCACTATGAGACATCCATAGGCATGTCTGTAACATGGAGAGGCATACAAATGCATAAGCAAGCTGTAAGCAAGTTGTATACACACTCTCCCCATCATATACACAAATACGTGTAATCACACTGAGAAGCCCAGGTGGCTCATGCTGGCATACACCGCCTCACCTGATGAGGTTGTATGCGTCAATGAACGCATCCAAAATAATGTTTACCCGAAGAGGGCTGGGGGGAGTTCACACTGAGAGAGAGGAACATTTCACTAATAATGGCGTTTAAATATGGTGTTGGTACATTTTACTTTCCTTCATAAAGGGCAGACTTTCCCAAAAGTAGCTCAAAAAGGCTCGCCCTTAATAGTTCTTACGGTGTTTGGAAAGTCTCCTAAAGACTTTCTTTGGAGCTTTGCTCATTCTTCACTTGTTTTCGGTCCCCACACAGGATGTTGACGTCCGGTTGTGGAGAATTTGGTTAGAAATATAAAGTCTGGACAATGAGAGATGCATCTGAAAAAAACCTCACAACAGATTATGAATAGTTTCTGAACGTGATTTTCTTAACGGAACCTATTGTGCAAAATTCACATTTGACTAATTTTTGTCCTTCCATTTGCATTTGCCCAAAGAGCTTAAAAAACACCCAAGTTAATGTTTTGGTGCCTATAAAAGGAAGCATGTCAAAAACCTCCAGATCAGCAGGCGCTGCCCCTCGCCTAGCAACCAGAACAAAGCCTAGTCCGTTACTTAGGAACCCAAGTGGAACTCCAGGATGTTTGGTCAGCTGGTCTTACCTCTGTACAATGACTGCTGGAAAAGATAAGTGTTTTGTTTTTGACTTACCATCCAGAACCCACTTTCTGAATTCTTGTTGGTTGTGCAGAAGGCTCCACTTCTGCTTTTCAGAGACGTTCAGTTGTATAATTGCACACCTGTTTGCAGCTATTTTCACTTGCAAGTGTAAATGTTGAGCTGGACTTAAAATTACAAGAGGCTCTAAAACAGCTTATTATGAAAGGATCTCAACATCGGCACAACTAAGCAGGCTACAATCTCACTTTCAGTGAATGATTTCGTGGATAAAGTCTAATGGATATGTTTTATTTAGCCCACAAGCAGATTCTGACCTGTTCAAGGAAGCATAACAGGTCACCTTAAAGAAATGGGAAAAGACAATCCACAAAAAGATGCATTAAACATCACAACCAGCTAATGACATGGCTTTTTAGGGATTAGAATTGGGGTTGGCGTGAGGTCGTTTGGTTGTTTGGTCGTTTCATGCAACTGCATTTGCAAAGGACAGATGTCACAGTGGCCTTCTGTTGGACGACACAACCAAATGGCCACATCCGAACCACAAACAAGCTCCAAAAAGTTCTGGTAATGTGATCTAAAACATTGATGTGGCCTCCTTTGGGTCTTTTGACCTTCATTTATAGATTTGACTGACTGTTGGACTGCCATCAGTACATTTATGATGCTACTAGTACTTACTATATTCGCTCTACAACCCATTCTGCATCCATCTATATCTTTACATTCATCTCTTTAGCTTCCAGCTTAACTATGTTGTCAGTAAGTGTATATTTATAGCCATCCATGTGTTACAGTGTCACACAATACCCCGCCGAGCTTCATTATTATTCATTATCTTTTAAAAACTGGTGCAGATGTTAATATCAACTGTTAAAACCATGAGCGGGAGAGAAGGGAAAAAAAAACAGCATTGCTGGCTATGATATGAGAATTGGTAAGCAAAATGAGAAATGAAGCAATTAGAGAGGTTCACATACATTATTTAGCTCTCATTAGCTTTCTGTGACACTGTAGGCTCCACACCAATGAAAAGTGTTGGCCACGCTCAGACAATTAGTAAAATTAGTGGCACAGGATTTGGCGTAGATTCAGGCCACATGGCCCAGAAGATACCAGACTGTTGTCAGTGCTGTAATGTATAACAGCGCACAAGAAATAATAGGTGTGAAAAATCACTGGGGCTACCAGTGTGTCAACCTGTGTTATCCAGGCGACAAGGGTTTGTCCTCTGGACGGAGGGAACAGCAGCAGCTTCCTCTGATTTCTGCATGGTGCAGTGCAGTCGGCCATTTTGTGTGTGTCTCTCTCTCTCTCTCTCTCTCTCTCTCCCTGTGACAAAAAACTGGGGACAGAGGTCCAGGCGGATGGTAATTAGCAGTCTGGGTTGTGTTTGTTTTCATTTTGCGCATGTTTGTGCTGATAAAGTTTGACTTGCCAAAAAATCCCAGTCCCGTGCTGGATTCTGCTCAAGCTGTTCCCTTGCATCCTTCAGGAACGATGGGAAATCTTGTACACGGCCACTGGTCACAGCACAAACAGACGGTGGTAATCAGTGATTAGTGGACATGTTACAGTATACAGAGATAAGCCCACACCCCAACCCTTCACTGTGAATCAACGGCAGCACATCAAATAAATATATAGCTGCATTTGATGGGATGTGTCCTGCAAAAAACGGATGCTTTAGAAAGAACATAAATTTTATAGAAATATGTAGGTTAATGTTAAAAAGAATAAACAAGCAAAACAAAAAACCCCATTTTGTTAAAGCTGGCACAGTTCTATCCCTTTTGGTTTTGAGCTTAAGGGTCCGCGGCCAGCTGCAAATGACTGCAGGTCCACATCCAACAG
Source organism: Poecilia mexicana (assembly GCF_051168715.1). Taxonomy (NCBI): domain Eukaryota; kingdom Metazoa; phylum Chordata; class Actinopteri; order Cyprinodontiformes; family Poeciliidae; genus Poecilia; species Poecilia mexicana. Next base: position 7,360,839 of record NW_028263385.1, read on the forward strand.
CGGAGCAGAGCTAAATAACATTCTGCTGCCTCTTTATCATTACAGAGAGAGGAAAAAAACAGGAGAAGGCAGAGAACAAGCAAACCAAATAAACAGGTGTTGTGTGCTTTAGAAAGAGCTAATGCTAACGTGTACTGGAATAGAGAGGCATAATTATACTGTGCTGGATTATGGAAAACATTGTGCATGTTAATTACACCAGGTATGCTCATTGATTTTCTGTTATAATACTTAAATGTGTCATTAATAATTCATTTTCCTGCCAGCTCGCTCCATTTTTCATGCACCTGTGTTGTTGTTGATGTGAATGACGCTGTGTCATTGCTGATGATGGCTACGTAGTTCATCACAGAAAGTAATTTCTGCGGTGACACCTACTTATTTGTCTTTTATGAGCTGCTAACAATGTCCACAATGTAAGGAGCTTCTCTTCTCTCGGAGGCTGACCGAGAGGTGGGGCCCATTTTTTTCTTTTCTTCTGGAAACTGTCTAAAAATGCTTTTATGTGTGTGTTTTTTTTTTTTAATTATTGCTTATCTAAGATTCTGATAAGATAGCTGCCATAAATAGAATCCTGGTGAAAAGGAAGTACGCTTTCTGTCAAATGTAAGGCTTTGTGAATCAGTAGATAATACCAGGTTCTATGTAAATGATACCTCAAGTGCACAAAAAGCCCAACAAATTCATTTATTAAATGAGGATGAAGCCAAAGCCTCTGACTTAATAACTTGTAGAACCAACTCAAGCAGAAGTAAGTGGCTGTTTTCTGCATGACTTTATCTGTCTCTCACATCGTTCTGAATTAATTTTGTCCCAATTTTCAAATACAATTCAGTGGAACCTGCTCTGGTTCCTGGAAGACATTCAACTGTACTCATATCTCATATTTCTGTTTTTGGAGCTGTGAATTCCCAGAATCTGTTTTTCAAATAGGTGTGGAGAATATTTATTCAAAGTATGGATTGGTTGGTTTTCTTTTTGTTTTATGTCTCTCTCCATACTCAAGGCTGAGTTTCCTGTTGCTCTGGAAGTGCAACTGAAGCGCCTGGACTTTTGACCTTTGCAGGGCTAAATATCATCGTATTTAACTCTAGAATACTTTCTGACTGCAGAAATGTAACCAAGTCTGAATCATCAGTATCAACTACAATGCTTGACATTTGGTATAACTGATCTACCGTGTTTATCTGATCGCTTTAACTCAAGAAATGTCTTTTGGAAAATGCAAGGCTGCCTTAGTGTCACTAGGCAAGACACTGAATCTCAACTTGTCCATCGATCTGCATATTGCTTTATGAATCCATCTGTTGAATTTTACGAATACTGTACATCCAAAATTGGGTTTTGGAGGTTAAACGGACCCAGAGGCTAACCGTCACTCTGGGAAATCCCAAAGCATCTCCAGACTGGAAGGAATATAAAGTTCAAGACCTGGCGGACCGTACCGTCATCCAAGCTCCCTCTAGATCACTTCACACACCGTTTCTAAGGGTAAGTCCACCCACCCAGCAGAGAAAGCCCATTGTAACTGCTTGTATCTGGAAAGATGCTCTTTCTATCATTATCCATAATTTATGACTATAGGTGTGGATGAGAGCATAAATGGACCTGTACATCGAGAGCTTTGCTCTATGGCTCTGCTCTTTCCTCCCTACACCAGACAGGAGCAGCACCAACATTACTGCAGATTGGTTTTCCATCTCACCTTCACAAGACACTCGATCTCTCTTGCCTGATGCCCAGCACAGTTTGAGCAATCTTCCCTTTTCCAGTGAAGTACCTTAGCTTCATACTTAGAGGAGCTCTCCTTCCAGCCGCAAATCAATCCATGCTGAAGGCCACTGCCTGAAGTTACCAAGACGCCACATCATTTGCAAAAATAGACCCTAAGGTTCTTGAAGAAGACACCCTCCTCTACAAGGATATGCCCTAAGATCCTTTCCATGAACATTATCAAACAGGATTATGTCTGAATGTGTTTGTGTGTGAAGACAGGTAAATGAGACTTAGCCTGACTTTCTGAATCCCACTCCTAGAAGGTCCTAAATGCTTTCTTCTTCTTACAAGTTTGGACAATTCGTTATAACTCTTCCCAGATTGACATGCAGCAACAGTTGGACCTCTGAGGATCTTATCTATCCCTTTTGCATAGACACACCTGTGTGCACTAGACCCACAAACTGGCCACTTTCTTTCCTTTACAAAGTTGGTAACATTCACTGTGATTAATTAGTCAAAATATTTAATTGGTAGCAGCTAGCTGATGCTTTTCCTCATAAAACTTATGGAAGCAGAAAGGGTGTACTTAGTTTTTCACACAAATTTGTATCATTTCGGCTTCATCTTTGATGAATAACAAAAATACAGTGTGAAATTTGAGGTAACATTCAACTAATTTTGGAGTCTGGAAAAGACTGGATCCTTTTTTATGTAAAACCTAGAATTGAAAGAGGGTGTATTCGCATGTAGAACATAGTACTGGGCTGTTTGGACTTAAAGTCATCGTCAAAAAACATAAATTAACTTTTGCCATGTTTCTGTGTAATGCCAAAAGGCAATAATCACTCTGACTTGGGCCTTTGGATCCAACATCTCCAATCTGAGAATCTCACTTTGGCACCTTTTCTATCCTTGAATCTGTCAAAAGAGCCGAGCACGACAAGTAAACAAACACCAGAAACATAAAGTAAAAGTACAACCATAATCAAGTTTGTCCTTGAATTTCCACACCTGTGAGCAGCTAACATGGCCAAGCCGTTTCTGAATTGGAAGGATGTTTGTCCAGCATCCGTTCAGCACCATGTTTATCCCCCACTTTTTTTTTCCAGCATTGTTTGTCTTTTCTTTGTGGCGCCGAAACGTTTAAATTGCATTTCTTAAACACCCGTTTCCCTTGAGGTGCAACGGCAGGTGTCTTTGGGAAAAAATCGAAGGGAAGAGGAAGAGGCCCTGGAAGAAGGATAAAGAGGAGGGGGGAAAAAAAGGAATGCGACAGATCTGATGCTGCTGAATTTATGCCCGGCTTCCACAGCCTGCGTATATGCTCTTTAGCAATGTAAATGCATTCTGATGAACGTGCAACAATATGGCGCGCGTCTCGCAACTGCAGAAAGTTTTTTCACTGTTAATTGTTTGGCAAAAGATGATAAACTTCTCAGAGTCCTGTGAGCGACATCCAAGTTGTGGAAGTTTACAGAAAAGAAAACATTTTGTCATTTATTTGCTTGTCAGGCTACAATCCGGAGAGAAAAAATTCTGCGGAGAACCGTAACAATAATATTAATAATACAAGCTTTTTTTTCTTTCTTTTTTTTTTTTAAATCAATTAACTAACCTTGAGATGAGCTTTGCAGCTGATAAGTGCTTCGCGCTGCAGCCGAACACTCCCCTCCCGCTCCTCTCTGCTTTGAAAGAGGCTTCCTCTCCAGGCGCCGAGTAGCATATAATAGATATTGAACTGTAAATTTGAATTGAAAGCTTGGGTCATTGTGCCTCATTGACTTTCGACCACAAAAACCAAATGATGTCTTAGTTCAGAGGAATATATCAAAGGATATCAACAATTACGAGTCATAAACACGCCTGGAGACGTGCCTGGCGGGCGTATAGCAGCGGGAATTAGCATGTTGAGCTGATAAATATGCATGTAAAGACGCTCCCAGGGGAATAACACGTGTGTGATTGATAGCTTCGGAATTGAAGGATGTGTAAATTCTTTTTATTCCGGATTGGGAGGGGGTGGTTGTGCTGTTGTACCTCTGAAATACATAGCACTTGTTAAAAGTTTTACCAACTTTATAATCCTTAATGCCACATCTGTTTGCTGTCTTTATAGCGCCTGTAAAACGTCATTAAATTATTACCACCAGCTGGCCTCGTTGCACAATAACCTCACTTATCTGTTATTCTCTGGGAATACTTTTGATTTATAGGCCCTCTTAGAATAAATGATATTATATACATATGTATATATAAATAAACAAGGGGAAATGTGTTCTTGTAAATAATTCATGAATTTCAATAAGTTACTATGAAGAAGTTGTTTTTTTTTCTCCAAGTAAGCTTTATAGAAACAATGGAAAATCCCAGTTTGGTCAGGAAATCTGCTGGAATTCCTCCAAAAGCATTTAATTGTATCAAATTTAAAGCCTTATTTAAGTTTAAATGCCTAAATGATGTTACAAATAATAAACCTGGTTTGCAGGTTTTTAATCTCATTATCCTCTGACATCAATTTATTGTAGAAAATTTTTTAAAAGTTGCAACTTTTTTTTTTTTTTTTTTTTTTACCCAAAATGAATCAATTTAGAACTAAATCAAAAAAAGTAAAAGGATTCAAAGCAACGCCTCACTGCTCAACTCTAAAGGCTTCCAGCACCCCCTAATGTCAATGAGAGGGAACTGAAATTAAGAAAGTAAATATGGATAGAGTGGCACTCCTGTGAGAAAAGTACAAAAAAGAGTGAAACAACCTCCACACAAACAAAACGCGACTGTTGTAGAAGAGTGACTCTGCTGCTGCTTATAAATAGCACTCACCCTGGAGTGGTAATAAAGGCTGTTTGCGTAGCTGCTATATGTTTAGTACGTAATGATATATTATTGCTGCAGGTATGGGAGCATGTCCTATGTGCTCAGATCTCCTGGGTGTAATTGCTTCAGAAGAGAAAAAAATAGGGGGAAGAGAAGAATAGGAAGCAAACAGAGAGAAAGTGTGTGTGAGAAAGAAAGAGCATGAGGAGATATTAAAGATTAATAAGGTGTGTGTGTTAAAGCTGTAACTCTCAGGAGCGATTCTTTTCATTTAGCTGTAGTCTTTTATTTCCTGTTGTGCTTATATTTTCGCTCACTGTGGAATCTGGGTATTAGGTTAAATCCTGAAAGGTAGAAGGTTTTATGTTAATCACATGATAAAATAAACTCATAGTTTATAAAGACCTGGAACAAAGTTGTTTTTCTTTATTGAGTTATTAACTTGTCACAACTCTTATGATGACTTTTTAAACAACTGTGGGTGTAAAACGTGGTGAATTTCTCCCAATTTATGACCTCAAACCGCATAAAAAACAATTTGCCGTGAAAAACACAACTAAATGGAATACAAATATAGTCAATGAGCCAGTGTGTTTTTCTTGTTTAAAGCTGATTTATTTGCAGCTTTAAAAAAAAAGCATTCATACTTACAAATAGGACTATTTCAGTGCAGCAAAACTGCATGGATGAATGCTTGGATTTATAATATGGAAGCTTAATTCTTTAAATTCCAATTTCAAAAGTAAATTTGCTTGTTTACAGTAAATTCCCCCCCACACACACACACACACATGCTCATATAGACACACATACTGCTGCGGTTCTGGTGTGAAGCTCAGAATAAAGCAGCCCGTGAATTTTGGCCAGGTTTCCGTGTCAGAAGCAGCCCGTACGTACGTTTTCAGGCTTTAGAAAGCTCTTTCTTCACACCCTGCTGTTTTCCCCTGATAATTTAATGTCCGTATTCTCCTCTTCAGGCATTAAAACCCTCTGAACTCACATTTCTGGCTTTGTACTTGACGAGGCAGCACTGCAAGGCTGGGAAAGGCACACCACACTCCGAAAGGCTTCTCTGTTGTCTTGCCTGCAGAGTGTCCAACCAATTACCAAGTTCAAATACGCATCTATCACACTGTTTCTGCTGCAGTCCTTTGATTCGGTCACTGTTTGTACCAGACTTTCTTCTCTCTCACTTCTCAATCTGAGCCTTTTCCTAGAGGTTGATCACAACTTGTTACATATCTCCATGTTATGAGGAAAATATTCTAACTTGACGTGCAAGACGTAACTTGTCCCGCAGAGATGCATACAATTATTACTGAAGAACTTTGATGATTTAAGATGGGATACTTAAAGATGTGCATACAATTCAACTCATAAACAGTGTAGTAAAACATTGAAATGACATGAACAGATATTTATGACTCAGTAAAAAATATAGGATGAATTTCTAATTACACATAAACTGGATCTGTTTCTCTTGCAAAGAGCCTTGAGATGATATTTGTTGTGAATTATTTGAATAAACTGAACTAAACAGAAGAACTATTTTTCCAAGCTGAAAGGAATGGAAAGATAAAGAAGCTTCTTGTGTGAATTAGTTACTTTGCAGATTTTTCCAAGTGCTTCATCAATAAAATGAGCAAAAAGTTTTCCTTCTGAGTTTAAATATTTATTATTCAGGTGCTAACTCGGGGATCTGTAATGTAAACAAACCAGATTTTATGCCTAAATCCAGCTAAACAAAACTTGTTTAATTGTTAAACTTAATGAAAGACTCTTGTATTAAATTAGATTAAATTATTTCAGATTATCTGTTATGGATTGGCGACCTGTCCAGGGTGACCCGCCTCTCGCCCTTTGACAGCTGGAGATGGACACCATCTGTCTGACTCCGATGGGAAAAGGGTTTAAGAAGATGGATGGATGGATGGATGTACAGCAGTGCATCTGAAACATTTTAGAACCATCAAAGTAAGTGATGGTTAACAGAGACTTTTAAAAATTCATGCAGTTTTGTTACAACCAAAAATGTAGTTTCTGCTTTACATTTTCAGATTTTCATAAAATATGTTTCCAGAACACAGCTGAGTCGTTGTCGTTCAACTTGTTTTAACATCATCCTTCTTACTGGAGGTGCTCAATAAGCCACAAGTTCATTTGATTGGTCCATAGTGAAGGGCATTCTGGGTAAATACGACCAAAACAAACGTAAGTGTCTCGTAATAGAGGGAGAAATGGCTCATGTTCTTCTACCAAACACAAAAGAGAAATTCTACAAGCACTAAAATGTGACGCTACGTTTTATGAAGGAGGATGAAAGAAGTTGCGCCTGTGTCTTCTTCAGAGGATTTTGTCGTTTCCTTCAGTGGTTCTTGCTGCAGCGCCACCACAGGAGAGCGGTGGAACAGGTTTTTCAAAATGTTTGATTCGTTTGACAAACGTTGCAATTTTGGTCCCTAATGGAACTGAATCTACTGAACCACCAGGTGTGGAAACTCCCTCAAACAAATATGTTTAAATATCTTTAACTGGATCACGATGCAGTTCGATAGTGCAAGAAAAACGGGACTTTTTGGCGTTAAAAAAATGTTTGAGCTTAAGTCATGTATTAAGATAACTCATGAAACATATAGACATTTAACAGTTTTAAATGTTATGCATTATATTCTTTGGGCATTAAACAGGATCTGCTTAAGCTTATTTAGGTATCTGAAGGTTTATCTATAAAATGCACATTTTAATTGATTTATTAAAGTTTTGTAGTCTTGCTGATACTTGTCAACATCAAGAAAATAATCTGTAATTAAAGACGTTAAAGTTTTTGATATAAGCAACACTTGCCAAATGAGCTGCTCTTAGTTGAATGTTTGTTGTAGGGGTTCATTTAAGTTTGCAAATGTCTAAAATGTCAAAATTATGTCACACGGAAAAAGTTGAGGTAAAAATCCCAAATCGTTACAGGACATACTTCGTTGTCTGATGTTAACATGCGCCAAGAAACCAACCTCTGCAGGTTTATTTGTTTTTTCTCTCCAGTAAACACATTGATTTTATAAAGGAAGTGACTCATGATTTCCCCTGAGAGCCTAACACGGCCTGCAGAGAACTACCTGTCAGCACACCTGAGCACCTCAGCACAGCTAACCATTTACTGCTGACTCTGTTCACAGAGGTGAAACAAGAAAAACGTAATGTTCTTCCTCCTTGTTTGGCGCTTCGGGTCCAGGGAAATCCCCAGAAGTGGCAGAATATTTAAAACATCACAAAACTTTTCAGCAGAAATTGGTAGTGTTGTATTTTTGGAAGACTCTTTAAATAATTTTTATTTATAATATCTTCTGCAATGAGCATTTTGTACTCTATGGTCACTTATCTGCAGATTTTTGTACTGTCCTTTTCCACAGTTGGGTAGTAACAAGTTACATTTACTTGAGTAACCTTTTTGAAAAAAATGTTTTAAGAGTATTTTTACTACGCTGTACCTTTTACCTTTACTTTAGTAATCTTATTATGAGGCATCTCTACTTTTACTTGAGTAAAATGTCTGGATTTTCTACCCACTGAATGAAAAATAAACATGTTTTAACCAAAATTTCACCAGACACACACCTGCAGATTCTGTTAAAGTTTCATGAGTTTTTTTATTGAAATTAACTGATTTGGAAAAGTTTTCTTTTGTCTGATTTTGTTATTTTTTGTTACTTATATGAATTGTTTTTATTTTCGTCCTTAAGATGCAAAAAATTCCACTTAACTTTATATTTTAGTCCATCTAGTGATGTAATTTTTAAATATAAAATGATTGATAATTTGATCAGTTACTCAGTACTTGAGTAGATTTTTTATCAAATACTTTTTTACTTGAGTAAAAATATGTTGAAGTAGTGATGGTCTCAGTTGAGTAAATTTTTTTTTGTGTTTATAGCAAACTCTTTGAAATCTCTTTTTTCTTTAGATGCTCTCGAGGTTTTACACAGCGTAAATTCTCAGCCTGTGATGCTTTTCATTTTCCACTATAAATGCACAGGTATTAGTTTGTAAAGGGCCGATTCCTCTTATAGCAAAACAAAAATCACTTTTTCTCATCAAAACATGCATAAGATGGATTACAGGAGAATCCAGCAGCACTCAATAGACCATTAATTTGATAAAGCTTAGTTTGAATGCTTATAAAGCAACACTGACAGCCCCAGGGATTGTGACAGCTTCTCCAATTAACAATTGGTGCTTATATGAGAACATCCGTCTGTGACTTATTTATGATTCCGTATGCCAGTTGTCGGAAATTCATATGTATGCAAGTGAATGGATTTCCGCTGCTATATGACAAGATTTTCCTCCTCCATCTGACCCTGCCATATGCTAAAAGATGTCTCTTTTGTCCATATTTACTGTATAATTATATACAGTCTGTTGTTTTTGAAAATGCATCTGCAGAGAGGAATGACCAGGAACCAGATGCAAATACACACTCCTTTAGTTTTGCCTTAGTAGATCTTCAGTTTTTTTTAAAGATCTGTCTGTCTGTCCTCCAAATACTTGCAGCAAAAGATGCTTCACGAAAAGATTATACTGCACATATATATATATATATAATATATATATATATATATATATATATATATATATATATATATATATATATATATATATATATATATATATATATATATGTTTGATCACTAATATGTGATTTTTCTTTGGTTGAGATAAGATATAATGTGTAGAATATGAATGAATATCATGGAAAAAGGTTGACTGATAATAATCTTAGTTTATTTGGACAAAACCAATAAAAACTAATAAAGTCACAAACCTGCAGCTGGTATTTGAAAATACCCTGGGAGTTGTGATTAATCCCATTTAAACATAGATAAGTTTATCTAATGACTTGTAAAATGAAACTATTTACACGTTTAAACCCGCTTTTATTTTATTATTGAACTCTGGTGTTAAAGGTAAGCTTTAGTTAATCTCGGTTACCAATAACTGAGATTACTGATCATCTCAGACAAAAGACAAAAACATAATGCCTCATTCAACCAGTAGTTTTATTTTTCAACTAACCCAAATCGTCCTTTTGGGTTAGAGAAACTTTCACAAGCTGTTTACTGTAAAGTCTGAATGCAGTGTTTATCCATCAGGTTAAACAAGAACAGCATTTCTATGACTTTAATTGGTGAAGAGGAGAATAAGAAAAAGTGAGAAGGGGATTAATAGTACATGAGTTTGAAAACACTGTAAAAAAACAAAAAAAAAAAACCGTACCAAGTAATTCTTGTCTAGTTTCTAGTGCAGATATCTTAGTAAACTTGAAATACGACAAAACTTACCAAAGACCTTTTTATTCTTACTTGAGTAATTCCTTGGACTTTTTACTTTTACTTGAGTAAATATTTGATGGAGTAGTGCTACTCTTACTCAAGTACAGTTTGTGGTTCCTCTGCCCACCTCTGGTCATAATTATTTGTGCCTGGCAGGATTGTGAGTGGGTTTAAGGTGAGGGAGTGCACTGCCTCTGGGATCACCTCTGAACCCCTTGTTGTTTGCAGTTGAGATGAACGAACCCTCAGATTAGCCTAGACAGGAAGCACCGTAGTCGATCTGTCATGATATCATGGAGCAAACTGTCTCTGGAGAGGAGAGGAATGAAAATCAGTCAGGGGAAACTACATGTGTTTGGACGAGATGTGGGTATAAAAGTGAAGCTGCAAGGCGTGGAGGTAACAAAAGCAAACGGGTTGAAGTGTCTGCCATGAAGCATTCAAAACAACAGACAGAGAGAGAAAGAAGGGAGTTCAGGTGGTGGTTGAGTGGATAGATGAGTGTCATGGGGGTTATTTGATGAAAGAAGAGCAATAAGAGTGACAAAGAACCTTTAAAACATGATAAAGAGGCAAATCTGAGGTGGTTAGCATGTGATGCTAGGGGATTTAGAAAATAACTCAGAAATGTCATTTAACAAACCAAAATTCAACAGATTTGTGTTTGTGAAATGTTGCATGTGAGCTTTTACCGTGTTTTAGTCTCTTTATTTGCCTGCGGTTACGTTTCATTAGAGAGCTGACCCCTGCTGGACCTTATATGAGGCAGACCAGCTATAGGAAGAGAGACAAAAGTAGATGTGTTTGCAGATTCATGCACTCGCATGAGGGACGACGCATTAAATTTATCTGCATCCCTCACTACACCCACCTGGCCTCATATTACTGATGCCTCCTGCTGGTGTCGGTATATTGACTTTTCACCCTCCCTTCCTCGGCCCACACATCTTCTTTCTATTCTGAGGTACAAAGTGTCACAACAAAAGCATTTACAGTTTAGCATGACAGAACAAATGTGTCACCTCGCACCCTATTAAGGCATCAACTTCACTAATTGCTGGTTACACTTGAAAACCCACGATTAACTTTATTAAGTTGAAACGTAACACTGGCAAAAGCGCTAAGTGGTGGACAGGTGTGAAGTTGGAAAAAATGCAGGAGGGAAGGAGACGGAGAATGTGATGCTCTGTTGTTACAGTGTATTAAATCGCTGAACTCTTAATAGAATATTAACGTTTATAATGGCACAAGTAATGTTTGGTCGTTGTCAGCATGCTGTCTGATGTCTAAGCTAACCAGGTTTATGAAAATAATGCAAAAAAAACTGTCAGGAGAGTGAAACTTTATAATGATAGGTTTCTAATAAGCTTAATCTTCCCTGTCTTATAAGACCTGAACATCACTTTTATCTTAGAGTTTGGGATTGTAATCATCACAGTCATTATATGCCAAGTTGGGTCTTTTTTCTATAAAAACAAGAGTTTATTATTATTTGGTCTCTAAACACCAACAGGAAGTAGAAAACAACTCTGGAGAGGAATGTGAGAAAGCAAACAAGCTGGAGTTGTGAAGACGCCATCATGCACCTTCTTCAATAAACCCATTTTCACCTGGACAAAGCATTCAGAGGATCATGTTCTTTGATTTCTCCAGTGCATTTAACAAAATTCAGCCTGATTTGCTCCAGAAGACACAAGTGGAGGCCTCAGCAATCACCTGGATCAAAGAACAAACCGCAGTTTGTCAGACTGAAGGACTGTGTGTATAAGCAGGCGGTGGAGCACCATGGCTTTTTTTTTCTTCTTCCAGAGGTGTCAAAACACGAAAGAAATATAAACATTGGTTATCGACCAAAACAGGAATATTAATCAGATATCGATATCGACCCAAATTTTCATATTGGTGCATCCCCATTTTATTCTATACTTTCATCCGTGCTCTTGCCAACAAATACATTTTCCTCTACCACAGTCCTTTTGTTTTCCTCCCTGGAAGAAAAAAAAAAGAAACAGCAACAACTTTCTAAACTGGGTATAAAAAGTAGAGCATGACAGCTGCATTTAAATATGAAATGGCTGCAGATTTGGTTTCAGACACCTTGTGCTGTGTGCAAACAAAGCCGCCGTTTCCACCGGAGAAAAGAGAATACATTTAAAGCACCTCTTTGTCGTTGTTCACGACTGCGTTCCTTTTGTTTCCATTTGTCTCCCTTTTTTTTTGGGAACGAGGGGGAGGTAGTGGTAGAGAATAGGATGAAATATTTTTAAACGGTAATTACCTGGCCAGGATCCGACATGTGCAGGGATTAATGGGTGACTGAGGAGCATCAGGTTCGGCAGTGTGCTGGAAGGTAAGGGGTTGTGTGGGTGTGTGTGATGGAGCGGCGGTAGAAGCGGGGTAAACACTGAAAACAGCAAACCATACACTGGCAGGATTCTGCTGCTGCTGTCTTTTCTTTATCCAAGCTCAAGTCACTACTTCACGCCAAGTCCGTCACAAATGAACAAGACAGATTTAGCCCTCCCGCCTCATCCCACTCGTTCCAAATCCATTTACTAAATGTCTGTTTTCTCGCCTCCTGAAACAATATTGTTGCATGTTTTTGGGGCTATTTATTTATCTAGTTTTTCACCTTCCCTGCTTTCCGTCGCAAAAGTCAAGTTCCTACCAAGGAGTTGAGCAAATCCGTAATCGTTCATTGTTCGGAACGCGGGTCCATGTGTAATTGACAAACACGAGCAATTTCCAATTAATTCATATCACAACAGAGCGTTGAGAAGTGCCTGCTCGGCCGAGCTCGCATCAGCGGAAGAATGCAGCAGTGCACTTTGCGCTCAGAACTCAATTAAGCGTGTCCTTGGAGTACAATATCTGTGGATTCTTTAAGTCGTTTGGATAGTGCAGGGAGGCGATGGGGTGCTCTTACAGATGGCGTCTGACTCAGACTGTAATTAAACAGATCAGTGTCTAATACACAGTCTGATATCCAGCAGCAGTGCTGCTAAATCTCTGTGGGAAAAACTTCCTCAGCTTCTCAGGAGCTCCTTGAGTTCGGCCACAAAAGCCGTAACTTCTGCTAATAATACTCCTGATACTGATTGTTTTGACATGATAAATATTAGGAATAACTTTTTCTGTTTTCCAGATCTGTCGTTGCTTCAGCAGAGAGTTGTGCCGATGCAGCATATGCTCATATTTGTCTCTGGCTCTGTGTGGCTTCTCTGTTGGCAAATGCACACAGCGTGTTTAAGACACATCAAATAAAAGCAAGACTTTTATTCTCAGAAGTCAGTGCAAGGCTGTCTAATTTGTCAAGAATTACATTTCATTTGAATAAAAAAAAAATCTAATTTATTTTAATAAAGTGCAACCAACGAAAAAGCTTTCAAACTTTTTTTTTTCGCTTGTCAAGTTTTAACTTTTAGAGCTTTTCTTTTATTTCCAAATGTGACAAAAACTACACCATGCATGTCTGTGTTAAGGAAAGATTCATTTGTATTCTGTAAAACAAAAACAACACATAATTTCCATATCTGCACAGTTGAAGCATTCTGTTATAGTTACTCCTTTTCTATTGCGTAAAATGCCTTAATATTACTTTTTATTTTTAAATTTGTGTTGTAAATTATCTAAATAGAGAAGAGACCCATTATCCTTTTTTTTAATGATCCAAACTTTTAATTTTGACCTTTTCTATCCAGACTCTGGATCCTCTGATTTTGTTGAAGCAGGAGAAACAAACAAGACATCATGAAACGTATTACAGAATTTATTTTTTAAGCAAACACTTCAACAAATAATCATCAGATTCTTATTGTGAAACTGAATGAATGGTTTTTGGGGAAAAAAACCCACTTATCAGATTGTGCTAGTTAAGATGATATGTGGGTAAAATCTCACAGAAAGGAAGATGTTTTGGTAACTTTGCACCTATAACTCAGATTTATTTGTGCCATTTAAGTCAATGTGCTTTACAGAAACAACTAAACACCAGGCAGGTTGTTTGCTTCAGCCATGTAGCTGTTAATTTAAAATGAAGTAAAAAAAAAAAAAGTGGTAGTTTTCTCCCTTCATTTTACAACAGGGGTCCCCGAACTACGGCCCGCGGGCCTCATTTGGTCCGGCCCCCTGAACAATACCAGAGAGCATTCAGTGTTTTTTTTCATATATATGTGGATTTTTCTTCAACCACCAGAGGGGCTCTTGGGCAGATATGAAACTTAGTTTCCCTCAATGGAATATATACTAGTCAGTACCAGTCACCGTTTCGCTCTCGGTTTTTTTCCATTTGCATTCTGGGTAAAAATCTATCTACAAACGCGAATATGTCGTTGGCAGTAATCCAGCCCCTCACCCCCCTGTTAACAAAAGTTTTCTAAGGTTTCTTTCTCGAAAAACTAAGACCGGCCCCCGACCAGAAAAGGGAACAGTCATGTGGCCCTCGCAGGAAAAAGTTTGGGGACCCCTGTTTTACAATAATCCTTGTCCAGTGGTTGTACTCTGGTATGAATAGACATATTGATGATTTTTTTTTATTGATCTCTGAAAGATAAACAGATTTAATTAAACTCAAACAACAAAATTACTTATTAAGTTAAAGATACCAACAGAAATGTTTTGTAGCAGAGAGTAAGATCAACATTTCAGCCTACAATGCTCCACCTCTTCACAGGTGTCATTCTCTCTCCTATGTTGGTTAATCATCATTTTACGTTTCAGTTCTTCAGCTTCACCTTTTTTCACAGATTAGCTCCTTTTTCTGACACTCGTTCAATTCATGGTGGATCTATGATGGTTCTGCTGTGACACGTCCACCTCCAATGCTTCAAAGTTTGTAAAACATTTGAACCATTTGTCGTCTACTCTTTAAGTCAAATGAATTTAGCGAGTTTTAGATTTTAAACCTAAATATGTGAGTTTGTGAAACATAAACTTAAAGCAGTAAGTTGTGTTAACTTTTTATTAGAGTTAATAAACTAGTTTTTGGGTTATTAGCACTTAAAAAACTGAATGAAGAAAAAGACAGGAGTGGGAACTATTTCCCAGAATGCTTAGCGGGATTTTTTTGTATCCTGAGATTGAAGTTCTTGTGTTTCATTAAGGCAAATGTTTATTTTCATGTCCTGTTCACACTAAATGTTTTTGAGCTGAATTCATTGTGATGTTTAATAAAATTTATTATCAGATCAGAAATTTTGTTTGTGCAATTTGAAGCAAGAATTTAAATAATTCTAAAGTAAAATGACTAGTTATTTTAACTTGATAGCGTGAATAAAAATAATACAGTGTATGAGGTTCTTTTCCTGGAACGCTGTATTTGTTTTGTTTTGCTAAACGTGTTCCCTTTACTGACATCCAAATATCATTTTAGACTCCTCTGCCCAAACAAAAGTATCTCAGAAGTCCTGATCTCAGTCTAATTTCTCTGTCAAACTTTAGTTTCGGATTTTTCTTAAGCAAAAGAAGTTTTCTCTTTGCACATTTCCCATTACAGATGAACTTTTTCTCCCTTTACAACAAAAGATTGCATAAATCTGGTTAGCTGTTGGAGACTTTGTTTGTGACCCTCTGTTGGGATGAACTTGCTCGGATGTCTGGACAGCAGATTTCTACTGAAGCCCTTTTAAATGTCTGACCAGACGCATAAGCTACTAAAATGTTCATTTTGAAGGAGTCAGACTGATTAATGGTTCCTTCTGTGGTGTTAATTGTAGCACAACTTCATTTCTGAGGTTTAAATTTACCTTGAAATCCACATTAGGTTCATATCATGTGCACCTAATATCATCCATCTTTTTAGTGACTTTAGCTCAATTATTCTTTATGAAATAAAGCTTTTTTATTTACATTTTGCAAAAAGATTTAACTTACTTGAACTCCTCCATAAATACTACAATGGATTTTAAATATAAATGCGTTCAAATGTAAAACCCCCAGCCTCCCACTCACTTTTCACTGGTGTTTTTCATCCATAACCCAGATAATATTTTAACAACCTCTCGCATTCTTAACTCAATAAATGTGGTTGTAGTCCATGTGCTATTCTTGAATAGACTTTGCCTTTCTGAAGTTATTCTGGTTGCTTATTCACATCTTTACCTTCCACTTAACTTTCCACCAGTACGCCTAGATCTAGATCTCTACAGGCGCTTAATACCAATTATCTTTACTTTACATGTTTTGCAAGTCTGTAGTTGTAATGGTTGCTTGTGCATCTTTTTGTTTAAAAGAGACAAACCTTTTCCTTCCACTGAACTTTCCATTAAAATGCTTAAATATCTCTACCAGCTTTAAAAACATCAACTTAACTGTAAAGACATTTGTCATCTTTGTGATTTAACAAGTCATAATGTAGCCATTTTTAGAGATTCGTGTAATATTCAAACAAGAAGCTGAATTTTGTGTCCTTATAACTCTGATGTTGATGATTTATTTAAATTACTCTAGGTGTAATGTATCCGTATTCATTCTTTGCTGGTAATCTGAGTAAATGATCCAAGCATAATATATAAAAGTACAAAGTTTTGCAACACACAGTGCATAAAATGTTCATGTTTAACTTGGTTTAGTTTTACTTATCCTAACATCTATCTGGTATATCTCAAGGCAGAGCACATGGAAAGGTCAGAGGCTGATGCACAGAAGAGAAAAGCCCAACAATTTCTCCTTGAGTGAGCTGTCAGTGAAGCTTTTATAATAAATCTCAATACAAAAGACTTAGCAAACACCTTGAGATGATTGAATTCAATTACTGATTATAAAAAAGCTTTACCTGTGTTGTTTTTGATTTCGGGTTAAAAGCATCCTTTTCTTGTTTATGGAGTATTCCCATTGATGATGCATTTAGAAAACCCAAGGAGGCCTAATGTCTTTTTCATCTGTGATTCAAAGCTAATGAATCACACTCATTAATCATTTTAGGGTGTTAGGTTTTTTTTTTGCTGTTGCTTTAATTTTTACTCTCTTGGCAGAGTTTGAAAAGAAAGAAACAAAGCTGCTGAACACATGAAAAATCAAAGCACATATGCTTGGACTGCTCAGAGTTGTGAAACCGTGTCGTCTGTTATTTGAACAGAGCCCAGGAGAAGAAATGAGGCTTCTGAACGCTTTGTTAAATCTGCTAAATGTTGCAGTTCAGAAGAAGATGCTTTTTCTTTCTTTTTTTTTTTTTTGCAGACATTCTAAGAATCGGTTCAAAGAAATGCCATTTGACATTCAGCACTGCAGTCTTAGGATAAAAGTTAAAACTTTGCATCTGACTTTACAAAATGTCACTTTTTTTTACTGTTTTAGCAAACTTTAGAGGGGAATAGTGGAGTTAATCGAAAGAGGTTTGCGCATTTTTAGATAGTTGTAGAGTTTATTATCCAATAATAATTAAAAAATATACATGATGTCTACTCATTTTGCATTATTTGACTTTCGGTGTTTCACACATTTTCAGTGAGGTTAAGATTTCTAGAATTTCAAAATTTCAGTAAGACAAATGCTCCATCATGCTGGAAAATACAGAGAGCGTCACTGTCGCCACCAAACAAAAACAGAAGAAAACTGTTTTCAAAATACGTTTTCAAGGCTCATCGCTAAACTAAACCTTTTAAGTTATTTCTCATAACTTATGCTAAATTATAGATTCAGAAATGTCTGAAAATGCTTTACATTGACTTACTTGTAGAAGCTGTAATAAAGCTCTTTGCAATAAATAATTTGCATCCGATTAGTCAGCACAGGAATTTAAATACAGCTACTTAAAAAAAGCATTTGTGCCTCTTGAGCTTTTTCATATGTTATGACAAAATTAGATTAAATTGCACATGTGAACTCTATTTACAAACTATCCTACTTCTGATGGCAATTTGTTGCACTTAATTTTATTTTGGGGGTATCACAGTAAAGGACACCTCCACCTTTTTCTATTAATTTGAAAGCTTCACAGGTTTACACTAATTACTTCATAATTTCTGTTGAACTGTCACATGAAATCCCAATTAAATAAAGTTTGTAGTTTCCATGTGACAAATCGTGGAAAGCTTTGAGGTTTATTAATACGTTTGCAACGCACTGTAACAAGAACTGAAGTTTGCAAAACTGCCAAAACTTCTGACCAACACTGTAATTTAGTTCCAACATTGTTTTATTTTCTTTGTCAATAAAAACTACAGTATAAATATTCTGCATTTACATCAGGCGATAAAGCAGCAAGTCTCATAACATGCTCCAATAATCTACCTACTCTAATTACTACAGCAATCATAAAATGTCAGAATGAAAGGCAATATAAACAAAGCATAACATTCGAGATGACAATATCGGGCTGATTAATACGGCAATAATGATTCTCCAAGGCTAAAAAAGTGCCAAAAAGTTTCCCAATGAAATTTAAAAGTTACTTCATGTCTTTAACAGCTCCTTTGTTAATGATGGCAAACAAAAAAAAGATGAGAAAATGGTTTATTAAAACAATGGAGATGTTAGTGTCTGATCACAAAAAGGAGACAGATATTTTTATCCAAATCTGTGGCTGATAATGATGCAGCCTTAAGAAATAACGTCTAAGCTATCAAAAATCTGCACTAATGTGATGTGAACCATGTGGCAGAATTAATCTAATAGACTTATAATCTGGTTGGCGGAACCAATCCTTGCAAGATAAGGGGCTCTAAATTGAGTCTGATCGGTCGCAGCGTCACATTGGACTCGAACGTGAAAAAATATCTCCCAATAAGATCTGAAAACAACACGGAAAAGGCAGCAGAGCGAGCAGATGCTCAGATATACGGTACGGTGAGATACAATCTACGCCTGCTTTCAGCTCCCTCACGTGTGTCTGTCAACAAAGTGTTTTATCTGCGGCGGTTTTAAAAAAGAAACGCGATGTATTGTAAAAACATCTCCAAAAAAACCCGCCACGGTGCAGTTTTATTTTCCTCACGTTATAAGATTTACCGTCTAGTAAACAAACGTCTTTCTGTTCTTCAGACCCTGGAGTTTACTCCCACATTTGGTATGTTTACGTGGTTGACCCTTATTTGACATTTTCTTTGATATGATTACAGCCGCTCCCGCTTTCCCTTTTCTCCTCCTCCATTATGGAAAAAATTATTAACATCTGCTACACAGACATCAGGAGAAGTCATGCGTGCCTTAATGGCCCCTTGTTTAGTCATTTATGGGTAAGCATGTCATTATTTTAGGATTTACGATCAGCCAGATAGAGAATGGGTTCTCCCAGAGTTTCACCTAGCAATTATTTATTTTGATTTTTATGGTAACAAAGTTTCCTATCCTCCCTCACTTTCCAATTAATGCTGACGATCAAGCATGTCTTAGTGCTTCACTTGAGCTAGTTTTTTTTAGCTGCGTATTCTGTTTGTCCTTTGTTGGAGTTTAAAACCTTTTCTAAGCAGACTGCAATGCTTTGCAAAAGTATTTATTCAAACTTTTATACATATGTTTTTATATTTCAGCCACAAACTTCAATGTATTTTAATTGGATTTAATGTGATAAACAAAAATAAAGTTGTTTTCAATTTCTCTTCACAAATAAATATCTGATAAGAGTAGCTTGCATGTGTGTTTAATTGAATATCCTAAATTAATTATGAATGCAATCAGTCTCCAGGAGTTACCTATTTATTGAAGAGTCCAGCTGCTTGTAATTTGATTTCAGTAAACAGATTTATTCTGTTTTTGCTTGTTTGTCGCACTTAAATGTTGTAAATCACCACAAAAAATATTAACATTAAACAAAAATAAACAGAGCAAATACAAATTAATTGGATTTTACAGAGATTTACTGAGATCTATCAGTCTATGAAAGCCTACAAAACTATTTCTAAGGCTTTGGGACTTCCAATAAATCACATTTTCCACAAGTGGAGAAAACTATGAAGGGTGGTGAACCTTTCCAGGATAAATGTCAGTAAAGTTAAACCCCAATTCATTCATGTAGCAGGACAATGGTGTTACATACATCAGTAAGTCAATCTCTAAATGTCTTAAAATTAATAAATAAGAATAGACTGAAAGTTTTGGAGTGGCCTATTTAAAGTCGAGGCTTAAATCTGATCATGATGCTTTGGTATAACCTTAAATTGGCTGATTATGGTTGACCAGCAGCTGAAATACAACAGTTCTTCAAAGGGTGAGACAAAAGGGATATAAAATACTCATTGGCAGTAAGTTATTAGGTTTAGGAGGCAATTACTTTTCAGCAAAGGCCCTGGTTGGTTTGTATAGCTTTTTACTTTGACAAATGAAATCATCATTTTAAAACTGCACTTTGTATTTAGAGAGATTATCTTTTTCTCACAATGAAATCAGATTAAATGCCTCATAAAAACTGAAACAAGGCACACGGCTATATTTATTTAATTATAATATTATCGAAAAGTTATTAATTTCATTAAATGAGTAAAGATTAATTATTTGTGTTTTAAAACAGATTTTTAATTATGATGATTTTTCACTTACATAGGAAAATATGACATTTAAGATTTGAACAATAACAAAATGTGAGTTTAAAGAAACGTATTTCTGAAAGTTTAAAAAAAAAAGATTTGCCAAGTGATCAGAAATATAATCTAATTTATTGAATAAACTCTATGCAAGGTGCTAATACTCAGCACTTTAAATCAGATGGAGAAGCCTGACGCTCACAGATTGTATTCTCTTGGTTTGACTCAAGACGTTTCAGATGTGCAAAGCTATCCACACTTTTAAGATTTTTGTTTGTAAACAAATAAACACGTCCTTTTTATTCTGTTTTACAAAATGCTAAACTTTTTCAGTGTTCTACTAATGTAAAAAACAACACAATTTTGCAGTTGTAGTGTTTCCATTGAGTAACAAATGAAATTAAAATTTTGTGAATAAGTTGGTTCATGTGATAAGTCATTAAGAATTATAGCGATGGATGTAAACAATTAGATGAGATAGATTCATCTGCTAGCCATAAGAGGAGACGTTGGCGTCTTCCTCAGGCGTTGAAGCGGCAAACCCTTTATATACGATATTTTGGGAAAATTGTAGTATGGGATTTTTGCAGAAGAGCGTTTTATTTAACGCGTTCAAATGACAAACGCAACTTCTGATGAACCTTGCGGTGTTTGGTGGAGCTAGCTGCACATTGTCTAAAAAGCCTATAGTGCCAATAAATAAGCGCATTGCAGCTGGATACAAAACAGTGTTTCATCCTAGTGCAATACTTTTTATCAAAATATGCAGTTTCTTTCCCCGAATTCCAATTTGCACGTGTTATTATGATCAATGGAAAATTCAAACAGCTTCTGTTTGGCAACAAATTATTTCGGTGTTTAAAATATGTTGTTGTAATGTGATGAACTGTGAAGCAGTTCTGTACCTTTGCAAGGCACCATGTACTGAATTCATAATGGTTTCAGTTTATTTTTAAAAAGATAACCCGACATTTCCATGTGAATGCTTGCATGCTGTGTGCTGCATGCAGTTCACCTCACCTCGGCAGGTAAATGTCTTCATGTTCATTCAGTCCAATCCTGCTGATATCAGAGGAAAGGTTAGTTCAAAGGTACTGTGACAGTAAACCATGGCAGAGCCAGATGGATGTGACATGAGTGGGAAAAAGCCATGCAGAGTCTCACGTTAATATATAGCTTACCCTTAAGAACTCCAGAAGCTTTTCAATATTGATGAATATTTACAGAGAGATGCATGTTTCTGCATCGGTGGCGTTCTGGGTAAACCGTTTCTGACATCCTGTCCCTCCACCCTGGAGCTGCCCTCAGGACGCCGCCTCAGTTCGGCGCCATCACGGTACTCAGTCCCTGTAGCTGCCGCTACAGCGCTCCATGAATTTTGCAGGGCCTGACAAGAGCAGTTACATCTACAGATGACAAAACCCGCTGCAAAATTAGACTCGACGTGAGGTGCACCTGCTGCTTCGAAATGACTAATAGCACATAAGACGAGACAAACGGCTCTCCTGACAATCTCACGTGACAGAATGAGGCATATTTTCAGATTCTAATCTGCGATCTTTGAAACAGAGAATAATTCCTCAGATCACCTTTGGCAAGTTTAGGAGAGCAGACGAAGCCTCTGACTGACTTGAACCGAAATGAGGATGCACAGAGAGTGTGTGGGGGGTTCGAATGCAAAAGCCACCATCTGGCGTAGGCACGTGGTTGTGCTCACCATGACCAATTGTGTCATTAGATTATTGAATAATTAGAAGAGGGATCATGTCTACTCAGAGAACATGCCTTTCAAATGTATTAGCGTGTGTGACTAATTTCTTCATCACAGAGTTATGTACCACAGGAGCGGCTTTGGGGGGAAACGTCTGAAAATGAGCACAAATAAAACCAGCAATCCCAGCTTTAGAAGGGTGAAAATTATTAGTCTCGATCTAAGAGTCTAAATTCCTGATTTCATGTGTATTCCCAGCTTCTCAAGTTATCTTAAAGTGGTAAAGGAGTTTGTTTAAATGTGCATTGTGTCAGTTTGGGCAGTGACAAATGTTTTATTGATGAACAGGACACTTTGTCTTTGGCGATGGTGTCACCAACACATCAGGTCTATGATGCCTCTTCCTGCTTAATCACCCAGTTTAGTGAATTCTCTCAAGAGATTACTGTATTTGATCACTTACTGTATAGATATAAAAAAGCATATGACTTTTATTTATTAGTTTATTTACTCTGTTGCATCCCATAATGCATTGCAAACCTGGCTGCATTAAAACAATTGGCTGAAGGTTGCTCCAGATACCTGTTAGCTGTGTCAGATTAAGATTGGATGGCATTCACACCATGAACAAACTGCTCCAGAGTTTGTTTGGAGCCCTTTAATGCTTCCAGTGAGGTTGTTTTGGTCCACATCCTGGAGCGGCTACTGTTTCTATATCTACACAAATAAACGTACCAAAGGTTGTTCTAAACAAACTAAACCACCTTATCTTAATGGTCTAAAGTGACACAGTGTGTTACACAAATGTTTAGAAATTAGTTTTTTCAAGGAGCATATTTAAGGTTGTCTAAGAGAATTAGACAACTTTGATTTTGAGGTCAGCAGTTTGACTGATTATAATGTTTTTGTTCAAGCTAAAGTTCTTAAAGGTGTTATCTGCAGCAGGTAAGATACTAAATACTCATAACTTCTCTCCATTGAACCCTACCTAAAAAAAAAAATCCCTGCCCTTTTAACATAACGCATAAGATATACGTGACAAAAATTGTTTTAATGTCATGGAAGTGGTGTTGTCATCAAACAACGCTGAAATTTAATTTTATAATTTTAAATCTGACATGAAGATGCTTCTTCCTCTAATCCTAAAGGAGAAAATTAAATAATGTTAGATAACCTAAAAGTTAAACAGACCAATTCTTCAGTCTCTTTATATAACGATATAACTTTTTGAATTAGCAGTCATCATAAACTTCCATGAAGTTTACAGATGTCTTGCACTGTAAATGTAACATAGGCTGATCTGTCACGTGCTGAAGTTCAGTGAAAGTAAAACAACTCAAGTTAAGGTTGGTGACTACTTTTGACATCACGTATTTCATTTAAACAATTTACACAAAGAGGGCTGCACAAACAGAGACAAATAAGCTGCCATCTAACTCAATTAAGTTAATGTAAAAACAATACGGCCCCAGTGCATATTATAATCTAATGCTATTACAGTTTATTTAACGCAGTTAAAGCCAGGCCCAGTTTAACTTCTCAACACTCCTGTTTACATTCATTTCTTCTATATTTTTTATTTTATTTTCCACACTTACATTGTCAAACGCGTGTTAATATTTGACAAAAATGACCAAAGTAAATACAAAAATAACTTTCAAAATATAAAATAATTTATTAGTGGAAAAAATGTATACAACTCAACCTGGCTGTTGTAAAAATATATTTGACCCCCTTTTTATCATGAACTGACTGTGATCAAACACATTTTTATTTTCATACTCACTCCCTGACTTGTAGAAACAAATCGGTAATCACACTCGTCAATATTAAAAAAAACAACAAAAAAACTAGACTAAACGTTAATATTGTTTTGCAAACAATGAAATAATATTGATTAATTTGGAAGCAAGTCACCAGGAAGCAAATCTATTTAGTTTACATTTAGCATCCGCAGTCCATTCCTCTAGGGGGCGGTAATGCACCAACTGCCATTAAAAAGAAGAAGAAGAACCGCGAGCGGCAGTTGGCTAACAATGGTCCGGTGTGACGATTCTGGGAGTAAAACTCACAGGGGCAAAGCACAACCCATGTATTGAGGCCTTAGTTCTCATGCCGGTGGTCGCAGGTTCGATTCCCAGCCTGGCAACATTTGCCACATACATGTCTTCCCTCTCTCATAACCCTCTTTCCTGTCAAACTACTTTCAAATAAAGGCCACTAGAGCCAACAAAACCTTTAAAAGAAAAAAGTAGAGATGAGAACGTTCACATCAGTTTTCAAAGAAATATATTTTGTTAATAACCCTTGGAAATTGTTTATTTTGTGGTTGGACACTCATTTTATTTTATATGCTTATACAAAATCCTCCAAGATGAAAGATGGAAGTTCAACAAAGACAAGAACTCAAGTTCCACACAAATAAAACCGGAGGTAAAGCAATCACGACTCACTTAAGTAATGAAAAACTAAATCAAACATGAAAAACTAGTGCATATTCTACAGGTTTTATTTTATATTTTATTCCTGATTAGTATAGTAATCAGGAGTAAGGGAAACGGATGGAAATAAAAGGTTTAAGTGATTCTTAATTAATGTTCCGATTTTTTGGCAATTCCGATTTTTTTGCCGGGGCCGTTCACACTGCCAGTAAATGCGACCTGTATGCGTTCTGCAGTTTAAACGGGCAAACGACCTGATAGTGTCCCGCATGCGCAGTAGAGGGCGCAATAGCGTCAGCGTTCTCAGTGTTCTGCCAACTGCCATAAAAAGAAGAAGTGCTCAGTGTTCGTGGAAGTAAACATGGAGGCTAACGGTGGAGCTTAGCTTACATATTTCAAGTTGTTGTCTGGCCAGAGCAGCATATTAACAACTTCATCCTCATATATTCCGTCATGGTTGTTGTTTTTCTTCCCACTTGCGCTTATCAGGACGCAGAATAGTGAGATTTGTTGAGAAACAGTGACGTTCAGTTCGGATGAAGGCGACCTGGACTTTATGATCGCATTTGAATCGGATACGTATCAGATATGGGTCAGATTCGAAAAAGAATCCGACCTGTGCTGTTCACACTGCCATGAAAAGATCGGATACAGGTCGCATTACGTCAAAAAAATCGGAATTGGGTCACTTCAGGCTGCAGTGTGAACGCACCCTAGGTCGCTACCAAACAGACTCAGGAGTAAAATTATGAAAAACATTTTGCTTCTGAGGCAAAACTTCAGGCAGGAAATGCAAAATGAACAGCAGTTGACAGAATATCTTGCAGAGAAAGTTTAATGCAATTATGGTACGAAGTGGATATTTCTGATTTTGATGACGCACATTTAATATAGTTGAAAAAAAGGCGAAATGCATTCATTTAAGATGGATTTACTCTAAATATTTACACAATTGTGCTATGATAGGACAGCTGATGTTGATTTGCATTGCTGGTTTGAATGTTTTCCATACTACGTGCTTTCTTACAATGCTGTCTTGACAGTTTGTGGTTTGTGCTGTGATAGCTGATGTTTTGTAACACCTACCACAAAGGAAAGTATGCAGACAATGCTTTGACCTTTGCATCTGTTTGATTTCGCTTCGGTTAAGTGACAGTACGTGACAGTTTTGTGCTTCAGAATTTCAGCCAGCTGCTAAAGAGATTGTTTCCGCTGGCTATTATGTCTTCCACATAATCACCAAAACTGTTTCTGTTCTAGTTAAAGGTCCTGATGACCTTTAAACTCTGAGTGCTTTAGACTGTTAAATGAACAGTCGCCTTTATTGCATGTTACTCCTCTAAATAAAACCAGTGTTTGACATTTGAATGTATCTCTGCACAGAGGAAAATCTGGTCATCACCTTTTGTAATTTTTTTTAAACCACGATATAAAATGTTGAATTAAAGTGTCAGGTCTTATGCCTGTTCCATTGTCACTCTCGCAGGCTTGAGAAGCATTTTGACAAGCTCTCAGACTCCAAGTTGTTCTGGTTTTATAGCATTTCAAGCCTCTTGTTGAAATGATTTATGCTGTTTGCACAGATGTTGCTCAGATCCAGATTTTTCATTCAATTACTAAATCTGTCTTGCTGTTTTTAATTATGGCAATGAAAGGTTCTATATTCCTCCTCAGCTGTACTTCTCAGGCCACCTTAACACTTGGGGATAATATGGCCACCCAAATCTGCTGCCAGGATGTCCATCCTCATTCAATTTAGTAGACAGATGATAGTTTCATCTGTTGAACTGGACACAGAATGGACTCCATAATGTAAGATTATCTCAAACATCACAACTGAAATTGTGAAACAGATTTTTGTAAATATGTACAGATTACCCATTATGTGTTTTAAAGAGGAAATCTTTTATACAAAACTGAATTCTGCTCATTTTTGTACTTCAGTTCAGGTCGTCAGTGCTTAAAAAAAAAAAAAAAAAAATCACCCATCCGTTTTATCGCAATAAGTTGATGTTTTTTGGTGTCTGGAAAATGAGCCATGATTATGAAGTTACAATCAGCGGGGATTGCCCTGTTACCTAGCAACCCCAGCTGAGTCCTTCACCTCACCTAGCAACTGAAGTGGAGCACATTTGGTTAGCTGGTTTTACCGCTGTATATTGTACAATGACTGCTGGAAAAAGATGTTTTTATTGTTGATGTACCATTTAGAAACCATTTCTTGGATTCTTGTTGATTGGAGGCTCTACTCCAACAAATACAGATATTTAAAACTAGTAATCATCGAGATCAACCGATAAGAAACGCTTACGTTTTTCAGCCATATTGTCCACCCCTAGTATTACATGAATGACTGTTTCAGCTACATTGCCGTCTATCTACCTACATACCCAAGGCTTCCCCCAGAAAACTTGCTAAGCCCGGTGCTTGGGCGCTAGGGCAGTCATTCATCAAGTGGCCTGCCATGTTTTTGAGTTAAAAAATGTTTAAAGTTGAATGGAAGTTTCAAAATATCACTTGATAATTATGTGTTATTGAAATACTGGAAGATTAATATCTGACACCAACTATAAAGTGTTAAAAAATACAAACATAAAAAAAAAATGTAAATAGATAAGCAATGCTAAGCCTGGTGGGGGCACAAGTAAAGCTTGGTGGCCCGCCAGGCTTATAATACACTGGGGGAAACCCTGATACCTGCCTTTATACCACAGGTAAACCTCAGGTCTTTGCCAGCTTTTCCTTGCAGAGTCATTGGGAGACTGATGCCTGTCCCCAGGGATCATTGGCTCATCCAGCCTTCACACGGCAACCCAGCAAAACACTTCCAAAAGCAGGGACTATCTTTTTATTTTCGTTTTGTTTTAATTATGGATGCCTCTGTCCACAGAGAAGGGCTAACTTGTTTGCTAAGTTTGTCACACTGCTCATCATTCTCACTTCTTTGAAATGGTAAGCAAACATCCTCTGAGCTTTTAGCCTTGACAGCCAAATGGGAGCCTCTGTGGCATAACAGGACAACACATCTTAAGTTGATAAGGCAGATAACAAGATGCACACCCTGGATGCTCAGAAGTGCACACCAGCAGCCACAGTGGCCTTGCACTTGTCTGAAGCTCTCTCAGTCCTCGGAGTATCAGCTTAGCAACACGCTCTACCTGCTTTTCGTTCTCTCTGAGGTTTTGTTTTCTTTCCTCTTAAGTAGATAAGTTCTCCTCATGCAGACCTCATGCATTTTTATTGCCATCTGGAGAACACTAACGGGTCATAATGAGGGGGCTTTAGTAGTACAAATCGCTGTGGAAACTCACTCAAAGTCAACTTGACTAATTTGACAGACCATGACTTGTTGTGCATTTCTGGGAAGGGTGCGTTATTTTGTATGACGGAAATATTCAGACAGCACAGAGAGAGAAAAGAAACCATGGGAAATGGAGATGGCTTGCTAAAATATGCATCAATGCATTGTGTGTATGTTTGGGAAAAACACACAAGCACAAATAATTTTGCTTGACTTGTGCCTCCTTTCTCCCACTTTCCCAGGAGCGCAGAAGTTGATGGGCTGTCCCAGACGCCAGTTGACATTTTGTCCCCAGTCCAAGCGAAGGCAACATAAAAAAGTCAGCCAGGCGTGAAACCGGGAGGAACGCCGAGCTCATCCGCTGCCCCCAGCGCGCACCTCTCGGTGGGGAGTGCAAGGTGAGCAGAACTTGAGCTTGTCATGGCTGCACGCCTCTGACAAACATAAGTAGATGCTAATGGCAAATTCGTGACAGAGCAGAGTCCCACCACCATATGGCTAATTGCCACAACAATATCTGCTGTGTTATTAATCACGTTTTCATAGAGTGCCATGATAATTGGAATAATTAGAAGGGGGAGCAGGCACTGGGATGCTTCAGCAGCATTTTTAGATTAGAAAAAAAAATACTATCCTCTCTTCCTTGTCCACCAATGCTTGGTTTCCCATTTTTGCCCCAAAATGTTCTCCTTCTCTGTCTTTGTATTTCTTGTGGTTTGTAATTCTTCTTTTGGGCCCTTTTCTCCCATTTTTCAGCCTCCTCGCTAATCGCTCTCCAGCTCCCCATTTCCCCATCCTGTTTACAGTTCTGCTGTGGAAAATAGAGCTGATAATTAATCAATACAGCAACTTGCCTGTCATGGGGTGGTTGGATGGGAGTTGTTCAGGGGTGTGGCTGGGGCATTTCGGGTAACTGAATGAGGCCATGTGTCCCTCTGAGTCTGAGCACTGAGTGTTCAGGGAGAGGTTAACCCTTTATATATACTTCACTTGTGTTTTTGATCTAGTTTCAAGTGCAAATGTCTCTGTGCAGTAGAAATAAGACAATGTGCCAAGTCAACATACGTTA
This sequence comes from Poecilia mexicana, assembly GCF_051168715.1. Taxonomy (NCBI): domain Eukaryota; kingdom Metazoa; phylum Chordata; class Actinopteri; order Cyprinodontiformes; family Poeciliidae; genus Poecilia; species Poecilia mexicana. Next base: position 7,389,678 of record NW_028263385.1, read on the forward strand.
CAAATAAGAAAGCATTGTTGAAGCAGATTGAGGTTAACGCACTGCAAAGACTCAACATTTTAGTATTTTTTTGTCTAGTTTCTAGTGCAGATATCTCCGTACACTGGAAATAAGAGAAAACTAACTTTTTAGCAATAAATAGGAGCTTGTTTTAAGTCAATAATTCCTTAATATTGATTAACAAGGTACTAGTTCCACTGGCAGATTATATAGGAAAATATCTTGTTACACAGGTGATTGTTTCACTTATAACTAGTGCTTTTTCATCAACATTAAAGAATTATGTACTTAAAACAAGGTCCTATATCTTAGTTTTCTCATTTCAAGTGTACTTGAAATGAGTCATAACTTTGATCCATGAATGTAATTCTTTAGATGAAACCTTAATATTTCTAATATACGTCAACATGTAAATGAAAATGTAAAAAAGCCACCCAAACTTTAGTTTTTCCAACAGTAAATCTGTAAGAAAACTCTAGTAAGATGTGATTGTTCCAGACTATGTGACCTCATAAGAACAGAATGAGCATGTTCGAGTGTATGCAGGCATTGTCAGTGAGATAAGAAGTAATCATTGAAAAGCAAGGAAGTAAATGGTATATGAAGTATTTTGTGATTCAGTAATTATTGCAGTCTTTCACAGGATGGGGAAACCCCAGTTTCATGCATCATTTTCTGTTTAAAAGTGGCTCTTGAGGTTCATTCAGACACAACTTTTATACTTGCCATATTACTGTAGACCTTTTAAAGAGGGAGGATTCTCCTGTCAGTTATTCTACACAAGACATACTATTTCAGTTCTTTTTCTAACATCGTGAACTTTAACATTTAAAATGGTAACTAACGTCTGTTTTTGAGTTGAAGCTCTTTGATTTGTTTGCGTATTGTGCAACCTGAACTTGCGGTGGATTTCCTGTGGTTTTCTCTCCCAGGAAGACGATCAGCTGTCTTTAATGATTTCCCCCCAGAGTAGAAAATTTTTTCATTCTGTGTTAAATGATACTTTTAAATGATTTGAAAATAAACTTATGTTAAAGCTGCAATATGTAACATTTATAACAAATAGTTTTCTAAATATTTGTTGAAACTCTCACATTATGGTATAAAACAGATAATCTGCCCAAAAAAATCAAGGTCTTCTGTCTTCTCCTACTGCCAACTAGAAGCAACCAATCACAGCCGGGAGGTGGGTCTTAGTGCTGTCCATCCCGCTTGTGTACGCGCTGTGCCAATCCACTCTTCAAGTTGAAAAGCAAACTTTATTTTCATCTGAAAAGATGACTTTGAACCACTGTGCAACAGTCCAGTCCATTTTTTCCTGCACCTTTCTCTGCTACAGTTTTTCCTGCCACTTAATTTTCTATGAACATGCTTGGTTACAGCACTCTGTGGAAAAAATAGCTTCTTCACCAACCTTTTGGTGGCCATCTTCAGGGAATTTAAGTCTCCACCATGATTGTGTAGGCCATAATATTGCTATTGCATAACACAATAAAAAAAATATACATATAATTTTCTGAGACATTGATACAAAGATTCACTTAAAAGTAATTCTTTTCTCCTCTTCCGCTTGGTGAAAGTATTTTCCAGTCTATAACTCAGTTTAGTGTGTGAAGAGTAAAAAGACGAAGTTTTAAGTATCTGAGGGAAACGGATCAAATCAAACCTCAATCATAGTCAAACAAGTTTAAATTTTTTTGTTTTCTCATTTCTATAAGAATCTCTACGGTGATAAAACCTTTCTACTGAATCAATTAGCCTTCTGGTCCTTCTCGTTCCTCCATTTTGGCTTATTAACAGTGCAGATGACGACCAAAGACCAAGCTATTTTTTCTTCCTCACCTCCCACTCAGTCACTTTAGGTTTTCACGGCTCTGTCTCCATCATGCTCTCCCTCTGTCTCCCGCAGACATGGAGCCTTCAGAGTCTGTAAACTTCAGCTGAGCCAAAGAAGGTATGGAAAAGTCACAGTCAGGCTTAGTGGTTACCTTTTCAAGAACGTCTTCGCTTCATGTGTATTTTCTTGAACTACAAAAAGTTAAATATGTGAAACTAATTAAAATATTAGTTTTAGATAATTATGCAGTAATCTAAACACCGCTTTAAGGATGACTGACTAATCAGCCCAGTTTTAACATCTAAACTGGATTAAAATAAAGCGATTCAATATGACGAGTGGGTTTAAAAGTTGTTTGTATTTTCTCTTACATTCTATCAAAATAAAAGCATGATGATAAAAGTCAAGCAGAAACAAAATAAGTTTTGCACAAACTTTACTGTTATTCATGTGGTTTATAGTCGTTTGGCTGCATGATAAATTGTTTACAATTTTACTAAAAAAGCAAAAACATTAAAACATTCATTTTAGAAGTAATTTCCAATAAGTTTTACTTTATTATTGTATTGTGCATGTATTTTTTAACTTGAAAAGGGATGAATTAGCCTGTGCTGTAATCTGGTAAGGGCATCAAACGGTGACATTTATGTTTGAACTGTACATTGTCGTTTGTTATCATTAATTTAGACCAGTGTGAATGGGATTAATAGATTAAGCTTTCGATCATTTTGTAATTTGTTGAGGTTCCCCTGTAGATACAGTTTAGATGACGGGTTGATTATCGGAATCTGCTAGCATTTTTATTTCAACCTTCAGTGAGAATATCCCACCTTTACACCACACATTCTGCTATTTTGTCCATTCGTACAGTATCTTGGAGCTACCTCGCTGCCCCCTCGTCTTTCCTTTGCTCCTTTTCCCGAGGGTAAGCCAGGGTGAAAATTATTCCCTCTCCTCAGAGCAACAATTAAGGGCTCGCTGCTGGGCTTTATGGTCAGAGGAGCAGCTGTTTTTTGCCATTCCTAGGTCCATAACTGTCTGAAATGAGAACGAGGGTGGCAGAAAATCATCATGGGCCCCTCCTAATTCTATACAACGGCCATAATTCTTTTCCGTTTATTCAGCATATATCACACGCGTCTCTAAGACGACTATAAACATCTAACGTCAGAGTATTTGATGTCTGTGGGACAGATTGGTGCTGAGGGAAGGCTATAAACATTTCCTGCAGGCAGATGCTGAGGAGGACCAAATAATTAGGACGGTTCAGCTAACCTGAGTGGGTGGTGCTGAGGACCAAGTTTTTCTTTTTTTTAATGTGATCTAGTCCAGAAAAAAGAGGCAACAGGTTGAAAAGGCCTAATTCAAAGATAGATTTGTGGAAAACTTCAACAAAACATTTATTTTCATGAAGTGGCTGAACTTGTCAAAGTCGGTAGCGTAAAGTTTTGCTTTTTTCTCATCAGTTCTGATGGGGAAAACGTGGCATTCTTTTATTCTCACTTTAATCTTTGAATTCTGACTTCAGAAGATCAAAGTCCAAATTCTGACTTTTGTTTTATACAGAATTCGAATTTTTTTAACAGAATTCTGACTTGATTTTAGAAGATCAAAGTTAGAATTCTGACTTTTCTCCCAGGATCATAACTTCTGATTTTAGAAGATCTGATAAGTCAGAATTTTTGTTTTCTGTTACCTTAATCCTTTTCAGTAACTTGATTATAATCTTAACAGTTTTATCTTGCCATAAACTAGAATTTGCGAAACTACAACACAAAAACATTTTTTTTTAATTTTTTGGCTTTTTGAGATCTCCTATCTGCACTGCACGGTGGATAAAGCACCAGGAAACTGGGCAGCATATGAGCATGTAGGTAGTAAGAGATAAAACTTTTAAGGACTTCCAGAAAGCTTGAAGAAGGACTGGCTGAATCGAAACCGTTTTCTAAAGGCTCTGGCCGCTGTGGGACCTGAACAGACCGTAGACGTTACTGTCACACCGTGTTCTGACATGGCGCCGTCTGTGCCTTCCTCTCTTGAGCCTGCTCTGCCTTCCTCATCTCTAGAGGTGAGCTCTAGGTTGCTACCCATATTAGTTTGCTTTCCACTTAATGAAGCGGTGGAGCATGAAGGTCCAAGCACTCCTAAACAGTGAGTTCATTAAACCGATGGTGCTTAATGATGACGGCAAAGGCATTGGCGACCCATTGGCTCCCACTGAGTATGACTATTAGCTTTAAAGCCAGCTGGGGGGGACGCTGACTCGAAGGGAGGGAGCTGATAAACAATCCTGTCCTGAGGACGATCAGCCCTTGGTAAATGACTGCAGCAAAATCTGGTTCAGGTTCTAAAGTTTTAACACGAAACTGTGTTTATTCATTTTGTAGGATTTAAAAATGTATAGTAAAAAGTACAATGGTTGAGGTATTCATACAAAGTTGATTTGAAACTTTGTAAGAACTTTGTAAAGAGTAATTTCTATGATAACAGTAATGAGGCCTGTCGCAATGAACAGTAGATCAATTCATTGTTAAGCTCAATAATTTCCTTTTGCATGACTGTTTGTTTTACTAATAGTAATATTATTATTAACTATTGCTACTTTTACTGGAGTAGATTGATTTTGCATTTAAAGAAATAAACTCAAGAGATTTGAAACATTTGATTCTTAAAATTTTGCAACATATGAGATGATGTTTGTACAAATCTGAGCATAATTACTCAGCATGTTACAGTTTGCATCATTAGGTTTTTGTATTAATAAGCAAAATGGGTATTTTATTTGAAGGTTATCCACTTGTTTCTTTATTTATATTAAATAAAATGCTCGAGCAAAATTCCTCTGGAGCTAGGTCTGCTTACATTACTATGCCATTGCCATTATATTTCTTGAAAATAGTCTCAAAACAACAATATAATCATTTATAGCTATTTATCGTCCAGCAAAATATTTTATAGTGACGGCCTATATCGTAAACAGTTTGTTGAAACAGAGAGATCTATGTGATGGTCAGTAATTTATACAAAATACTGCCTTTCTATGCACTATTTGCATTATGGCATTTTGTCAATATACTGAACTTATAAAATTCAGGGAAATATTTATGTGCATGGACAAAAATATTAATGTGACTGAGATCAACCAGTTTTACTTGACAAACTGAGCTCTGCTTCCATCAGAGTTGAAAAGTTGCAGCTAAATAATGACTTCCTGTGAAAGGCCAACTATCACAGCTTCAGTGAAAAGTGACATAGCTTTCTTAATAATAGCAATAATAACAATAATAATAAAACAATATTGAAAACCTCCTTTTGTTGCTTATTTGGCTTAACTTGGTGCAAGTGAAAATGAAATACAGAACTTAATAATTTCTAAGTGTTAAAATAGTAAGTGTAGCTCATCTGTTGGGACTGTTTGAGCACCAGGTGTGGTAAGCAAACATCTCACCTGATAAGGACATAGTATAAATGTATGCAATATGTGACCATTGAGCTTGCCATACAAACCACCCTCTGTTGTGACACTTTATTAGGAACAGAAAGCTTTTAATTCAAGTCTCTTCCTCTGAATGAGAGCTGGGAAATGCTTCGTCCAACTTCATGTTCCTGCAAGTGATTTATGGACCTTTTATAGTTTGCTGCGAGTACAAGTGCAGCTACCAAGTATCAATTGTTAGCAGTGATTGTCTTCAGCGTTGTCCATATGTTTCTTTGTTGCCTTGCTTTAATTGAAGTTTCTTGATTCAAAGTTTCTACGTTTTTAAGAAGATACACAAAAGTAAATTTGCTTTCTGAAAACAAAATTGTTTAAAACTTCAGTATTGCATAGCTTTTTTTTTTTTTTTTAAAAAAACAACTCTTTTTTCTTTTTCTCATTTTGAGTTTTCAAATTATAGTGCATCCTTCTCCTAAGCAAAGTAAAAATAATAATCCATCTGGTTTCCTGCCCTTCACAGGCACAACATAGTTCTCATGTACATGAACCTAAAGGTAATTTAGGGTAACAAATGATGCTAAACATGCATGTCTTTAAATAATGGAAGTAAACCCATGTGTGGACATGTATATTCCAGAAGCTGCTGTTAATAGTGTGTATTAACTCAACAAGTTTTACTGTTTTTGCATTTTTGGGGGGGATATTTCAGTTCCCTTAACTCTCAATATCTACTTATACTTTAATCTTGACCTTTTTGATATACAACTTTAGGTTCTGTCTGTAGTTTCTGAGTAAATGTTTGTATTTTTTTTACTGTCCCCTTCAAAAATCAGTGGAACTTTTTCCACTTTTCACGTTTTGGTCATTTTGTGCTCAGTTTGTCACCACTGGATGCATCAGTTTGTATCCACCTCTGGGAAATTTCTTACCTGTTTTGAGGAAAAGTAAAACATTTTATGATAAAAAAATCTTCTCTGTTTGTTGTAGGAAAAACTGGCTATATAACTCCCACAAATGATCCACATTGCCAGGTTCCTCTCTTTATATGTTTTGATTATATTTCATGAGTTAACTGGTCCAAATGTGGAAGAGACGAAAAAGAAATGGAAATGAGATATTATACAAAGTGTTCAAATTATGTAAAAATAAGCCATTTTTTTTCTTTTCTTACCCCAAGTTGTAGTTTTTTTTTCTTTAAATTAAGTCTGTTGCTACACTTTTGCCGATTTAAACCCCTTCTGCTACAAATATTTTTGTAAAATAGTGTAAAAGCTCTAAAAGTTCCTCCCTGTAGGAGCCAAAACTAGCGCTGATGTCTCGATACACTGCAAGGTTTTATTGCAAACCTTTATGCTTCAGCTACTATAAGGAAACTAGCAATGCTGTTTGTTTCTGTGGGACTGCATATATATATATTTTAGTCAGGGGTAATTACTTTAATAACACATTTCTACCTGTTTACTATCCAAATCTTTCCTCCTCGTTGTATAATTTGTCTTTTTAATCTCCCAGGCAGAAGTTTAATGGTGAAGTGCAAGCATCAGAACTACTTAAGGGCCACTCTTCAGTTCAAAGCTCTGGCCTGTTTTTTTGTTTTGAAACTGTGTGTGGCCACTTTATTGCATAAATGAAGCATGTGCGTGCACCAAGTCTCATACACGCATGCACTGCCTGTGATTTCCATGCAGCCCTCTGAGGACACACTAATGTATCCAAATATATTTACAACAGATGTTTCATTTTATTTTTCATGATAAAAACCAATTTCAGAAAATTTACTTCATAATGGATACAGCAAGTTTTTCTTCTCTCCCTCTCCTTTCTGTTTGTTTTCTCCTAAGATCGGTTTTTGTACTGTGGGAGAAGTGCGCCCCCTAATGGCTACAAGTGCCTTGTTCGCCAACTTCTGTTTTGTAGTGTAAATATAAAATAATTTAGTCCATAAAAAGGGAATTGTGTTTCTTAAGAAGGCGACTTTAAACCTATTTAATGTAGTTGTAAATATTAAAGAACATCATACAAAATGAAACACTTGAATACTAATATTTTTCATTTTAAAACTTAATACTTAAAGTTCCCAAAATCTCTTCAGTGATTATCTAGTTTTTTTCTTAAGCTTTCTTCCATAATCTTACTAATATGGACAAATGAAAACTATCCACAAATCTTCTTTTTTGCACCAATTTGCAGACGCACTCAAAGCCAAGCGAAAGGAGAGTGAAAAGGATTCCACTCTCAGACTTATTTAAGAGGATTTTTTAAAAAGAAGCTGAAGAACGAGAGGGACAAGAGCCAGCCGGATGGGTAGAAGACGAGGAGAGTCGGGTGCAGAATAAGAGCTGGAGAGACTGCAAGAGTGTGTGTGTGTGTGTGTGTGTGTGTGTGTGTGTGTGAGAGGGCTAAGTGAGGTCTTTATAAATGAAAGCAGATGCCTGGCATTATGAACTTGTCGGGTCGCAGATGGAGATGGTGGTGATGGAGCACTCGACTCCCCGGATGGTTATCACTCACTCTTCTCCTCTTTTTGCCTCTTAACTGCTGAGGATGAGGGGGAAGGAAAAAGAGGGAAACCGAGTTGGTTCTGAAAAGGATACAGGAACATTATCCAAGAAATATAAGGGGAGTATTGTGGACTTTTGATTAAGTGACGAGAAGCTTGATTTAAATAAAGACCCTGCATACATTTTACCAGAAATACTTGAAATCCTTTTTCTTTTTTTGCTCTCTCTTGTATCCCCTCCTCTGATTGATATCAGTGTCGGTGTGCGGTGATTGATTGGATTGCCTGCGGAACATCATCCCGCTAACTAGTCGCTCTGAGAAGGGCGTTTGTCTCTGCCATTGATCTCCTTGTAAATGAAATGTTCCATTTCCAGTGCATTTTATTGTTAAATGCAGTTCATTAGCTGCTCTGAGATTTATGGCCACGTCTCCTCTCATGAGCTAAAAAAAAAAAGTAGAGTGGGGAGCTCAAGAGAGACAGAAGAAGAAAGTGTAGCATTGTGGGGTCGAGTGATGCTTCAAAACTGCTGTTGACTAAATGGATGCAACTGAACTTTGTAAAGAAATAATGCCTAAAAAGAGGAACATTCTTGATATGATGCGATCGTCTGGACATCTGATCAACTGAAGACAATCTGAAGTTTGAGGACATTTCTGTAGATCTTCAGCTCAAATATTTCTGTGTTGCGTAAAATGTCCACTGGCTCTTTGTAACAAGTTATGTGGTTTCAGAAACGGGGCATTTAAAATGGCCGACTCCAAAAATAGTTTTGATTGGATAATCCCTCCCCTTCACTCCAAATGTTTGGTTTTTAGTCCCGCAGCGAAATTAAAGCTGATATTTCACTGACATTCTCCAGGAGTGATGTGGTTTAAAGTCTTGTAAGCAATACAATTTTATTCATAGCACCTTTAAACAATAAAAATCATAACATGCTCCCCAAAGACACTAAGAACACTGGGAAATGATTAAAGTGAAACATAATTAAAAAGCCAAATGGGAAAGTAACATGCACAAATATTTAAAAGTAGATATTTTAAAAGATTTTAAGGAAAAGCAAGTTTGAATAATGTAACTACATTTTGCCACTAAACTTTTTAATTTGAAGATATTTCAGCTTTGGTAAAGTATCTTAAATCACCTCAGATATATTGATTCGTTGAAAATTGCAACTAAATTTCTTAACTTTGGCTTAAACTCAAAAGTCCAACTTGTTGCCTGATCAGAAGAACCATACCGTCAGTTGAAACGTTTGCTCTACACAATCTCAGAAGTCTTGATCTAGTAGTTTAGCTCAATGTAATCTGCATAAAAGTGGGAAGATATGAAGCTCATGAAAGACCTGAACTCAACCTCAAATTAAGAACTGTTCATCATAATGAGTCATTCATTGAAGACTACAACAAAATGACCCCTTTAAGTCGAATAATTATTAACCTTTTCCAATATTTTAAATAATGGAGGAAAATATAACATTTACCTTGCGAACACTCAAAATCCTTGCAGACATTAGTATGATCAGATTGAGTTTAATCTGGACTTTGACTGGCCTATTGGAACACCTTGGTTTCTTCTTTAGTTCAAATAGATGGTTGGTTTGAGGCCCAATTTTTATTAGCTTGGTAATTTCCAAGCTAATAAACTTTCTAATTTAAAAGAAACGGTCCCATTTATGGATAGTTACTTTGTCCTATCGGTATAATGGTAGTTTATGTAAAACAAGTGGCTGGTTTTACTTTCTGAACCTGGGCTGAGTTCGGCAATCTCTGTGGAAGTAACATCAGAAACAGACTAAATACCAAGTAATTTACCTGTCTCTTGAAATTTCCATTAAACTCAGTGAGCATTATGCAAAACCGCTAACAAGTTCACAAACTAATCTATTAATTATTACCTTTTTAGTATTACTTGAGAAAACAAAAGCCAAAACATGCACATCTGTTGAAAAAAGCTTTTTTCCCTTCACCACATTCACCATTTCCTTCTGCTTATCTTCATCTATCCCCCTGGTAACTACAATTTACACATCCTAGGACTCTCTTCATATTTCTCCGTCTGAAAACAAAGGCATCGCTGAATATTAGAAAAAATATTGTTACAACTTGTTAACACCTCATTATTCACTCCAAGTTGCAAACCACGGGAGTCATGCCTTGTTTTGGGGTGTACAGTAACGTGTTTACTGCAGGGTGTTGATTGCTATTCTGTGCATCTGTGTGGCACTTCCTCTGAGAAACTTTGTCAATCAAATAATAACCTCAGCTTTTTGATATGTGCTGGTGCACATTTTTTAGATGGTACATTCTGAATTTATTAGTACATACAAAGTAAATTAGTTTTTCTCTGATAGCTTTTTCTGGAGCTCTATGTCCAGATTTCCATTTATTTTCTGTGTTTGGAGGAAACTTTCATAAATGTTTGGACTTCTTCACCTGATCTTTTCCTTGTACCTAAATCTGTCTTTTCTAAGTGACAGGATGTAAAAATGTTTTCCCTACTTCATTCCAACCACATTAGTCATCATTTTACTACAATTCAGTGTAGATGCAATTTCTTTTCCACATTTTCTTTTAAAGGTTTAAACTCAGTCAAACTTGAAGGAGAGATTTTGTGGAAGGTAAATTTCAAAACCTGCCACATATTTTTAATTAGACTTAGGTGTGGATTTTGACTAGACCATTCTAACAAATGAATATTCATTGATCTAAACCTCTCCAGTCTAGTTTTGGCAGTACGTTAATGCCAGTTGTCCTGCTGGAAAATAAACCTTCATCCCAGTTTCAAGTCTTTTGCAGTCTCCAACAGTTTTTCTTTCCCCGCTGCTCTGTTTTTATCTGGATCCAACTTCAAATCAACTCTGACTAGATGTCTTGTCCATGTTGAAAAATACGCCCATTATTCTTTGTGAGGATATTTTAGGGTGCTGGTATTTTTCCACCGCTCGGTATTTTTGCATAAAAAGTCAAATCTTTGTCTTTCATATTTGCTGTGTCCTCTTAGTAGCTTAAAACTATACACAAAACTTCTAAGACTTATTGCTTTCTCTAAATAATGGCATTTTTCTGGCCACTCCTTCATAAAAATAGATTTGTGATGACAAATAACATTTTCCCTTGGACAGATTTTTCCATTTCAGTTGTGGATCTCTAAAGCTTCTTAAGAGCTGGCTTTGGCCTCTGGTTGCTGCCAGTCCTCCTGGTTTAGGTGGAAAACTTTGGCAAGCTTATGGTCAAGCAATCTTGTTCATTTTTTCAAATGACTGAATAAGTGATGCCCAGTGCTTTTCATATTGGTTTATAACCTAACTCTGCTTTAATGTTCTCCACAAATGTATCCCTGATCTGTCTGCTGTATTACTTAAAATTCTCTATGCAGCTTTTCCATTAAGAGACAAACATCTGAGTCCTTTACAGAACAGCTGGATTTAGAGAATTTATAGGATGTTTAGTAAAGGTTTCACCCCAGACTAAGGAAAATTGTTTGCATGTTCGTGAGATCCCAGGAACCACTACATTTCCACTACCTGGAATCTGCTGGATCATGAATATTACTGTCCACTGTAAACCCAATTTTGCATCACCATGGATTGAGAAGGCCTCAATCAAGAAACAAACTCCTTCTACAATGTCAAGCTTGACTGAAATATGGCGCTGGATGAGCCAAAGTCCTTCTGGAGGAAAATTTCATGGTCATACGAGACAAAAGTTGAATTAATTTGCCACGTTATACCAACGATCAAGCTCAGTGGTGGTGGTATAATGCAGTAGGATTGTCTTTGCTGTAGATGTTCTGCTGAGATCGGATGGACTTTAATCATCATCTAAGATCAACAGCTAGATGGTTTAAACTCTCACAGGACAAGGACAATAGTTCCAAACAAACTTATCACAATAAACGTTTCATATTAGTCAATAGCAATAATTGTCAGTATTGATCATCATTGATTAGGTTTTTTTTGTTTTAAACATTTGAAATACTGCCAAAGTGGTGGTGCGACCTTTCCTGTTTCATCCACAGTTTTCACTCCTTTAAGCAGTTATGAGGCACAGTGGCAAAACCTGAAGCTGCTGCTACGCCAGTTACTCAACAGGTTGTTGCTAGGCAACCAAAAGTGAGTGAGTTGCTAGGTAACCAGTGAGTGAGGGAATTAGTTGATTCCACCATCCTTATTACCCGACTGTGTTGAGCCTTTCCTCTGCCTGCATCTGCCAGAATGCTCTGCTGTTCTAGATTTGAGTTCAGTAAATATTATATAATATTCTATCGGATGTATTATCTATCGATATTGATCATCTGTCTATTGCGACATGTTGATTTATTGTCCAGCAATAGGTCTAAGTGTGACTTTGACATGCATGGTTGTGAAATAATCTTGCAGAAATCCATTATTGTGCTCCAAATTGCTTTTTTGCATAACTTCAGTGGGATGTTGTACAAATATTCCAACCTGAACAAAGTTCAAATAAATCATCAAAGCCCAAAAAATGAGTTCATGAGCCATGACTATTTGTGCCAAAGTAAAATGGGAACCTAACAGATTTTATGTAAATTTCTAAAGAAACTCAGATATCTTCCCTATTAGTTATTTGATTTGTTTCCATAAAGGGCACAGTGGGAAAATACTGCTCTTCCTATTTCAGTGTGATTACGACAAACTGTTCTTAAACGTCTTCTTGTCGCTCGGCTCATCCTGTTCTGCACTTTCGAAAATATAAAGGTCAAAACCACTGAATACATTTCGCCTTCATTATTTGGCTTTACAGTACTGGCGCCAACAACTCCACTTCCCGTCTGATACCACACAAGCACACACCATCAGAGTGTAAACGTGCCGCCAGTGGTGACGCCAGGACCCCGTGTTGTTCCTCATCCATATTCAATCCCTCCGAATTGGGGATGGGAACATATGGTAGCGACTCACGCTACATCTCCCCCTCCTCTGTACAAGAGAAACAAATTCAGAATTGGATTTAACACTTCAATTCCCTGCTGACCAACAAGGCTGACACAATTACTATGCTGGAGATGCCACACATGCAAACAGACACACATTTGGTGTAATCCAATTAGAACAATGCTGTTGTCGATTGTGTGTGCTGGTGGATGTTTTTTTTTTTTTTTTACAGAGGGAGTTTCGTCAAAAAATTCATAATGCAAAAGTTTTCAACGTGTCTCTGAAATGGAAAAAAAACAAAAAAACAAGAAAAAAAAACACTTGAATATAAGGAATTGAAATCAGGAAAGTTGTTTACAGCTTCTTTGACAACTTTCTGTGCCACTGAAAGGAAATATCATATTTACCTCACAAAGTGGAATAAAAAAAAAAACTCTCCATCTTAAGTACCATTTACTTTCACAGCTCTTTATTCGGCAGAATGCATTCAAGTTGCTGAAGACGTATGAATTCAAAAACTCCCACCTGCTTAAAAAAAGGACATAATGATTCTTTGTGACGGCTCGAAAATTGAAAAACTTTTCACTTAACTGTTGCCCACTGCGATTCATTAACAAGACACATTTTAGACATAAAAAAACCCAAAAAACAAAGCTACAAACTGATAGCAGAAAGCTACAGAGCAACACCATCAGCCAACGCTAATGATTCCTCATCTTTGAGTCGGATTGTGTATCCTGAATGCTGAACCTCTAAATTTGAAAATACTTTACAGTTTGTCGTTTCAGAAACATTCGTAGATTGAACTGATTTGACCAGAAATGTACTTAATTACATTTTGGTTGGATTACACCTTAAGATGAATTAGAAAATATCGAGTCTAATACATGACGTGGTTACAGATGAGCTATTTTCTAATGATCACCTTATGCATCATTTACAGAAAGTGGTTTTCTGAATAAAGTTGAAGCTGTCTGTTTACACATTCACATACACTGTAAAAAACATTACTTTGTCACAATTGTAAGTCCAAGTTTGCTTCATACCAAGGAAACCTTTTCTCTGATGCTGGATGAACCAACATTTTCTTCACTTAAATCTAATAAAACTCAAGTTTTTCTGTTTGGACAGAAGATCCTTATTAGTAAACCTGATAGCATTCTTGGTTCTCTGGCTCCTTTTTATCAGTCTTCTGTTAGTAGCCGAGTGTCATTTTTGACAGTTTTCTTCAATTGGATCAGCAGGTGAGCTCTGTCGTAAAATCTCTTTCTTCATCTGCGCCTTCTAGTAAAGGTTAAATCTAACTTCTGTCTTAAAGACTTTGAGAAACTCATCCATGCCTTCATCACTACACGTTTAGACGATTGCAACTCATATGAAAATATGGACCAGTCTTCTTTACAGCGTCTCCAAATGATTCAAAAATGCCGCAGCGAGACTTAACTGGAACCCGGAAACAAGAGGACATTACACCAGTACTGGCCTCTCTGCATTGGCTGCCAGTTTATCGGATTCATTTTAAAATTATTTTATTGGTTTTTAAGCTTCATGTGGCCTCAACCCAGCTTATCTTCAAGACCTTCTTCACAGCCACTCCGTCTCTAAAACACTTTGGTTAAATAATAAATTTCACTTGTATATTCCTAGGGCTGCACAGTGGCGCAGTTGGTAGCGCTGTCACCTTGCAGCAAGAAGGCTCTAGGTTCAATTCCCGGCCCCGGTCTTTCTGCATGGAGTTTGCATGTTCTCCCTGTGCATGCATGGGTTTTCTCCGGGTTCTCCGGTTTCCTCCCACAGTCCAAAAACATGACTGTCAGGTTAATTGGCCTTTCCAAATTGCCCCTAGGTGTGAGTGTGTGTGTGCATGGTTGTTTGTCCTGTGTGTCTCTGTGTTGCCCTGCGACAGACTGGCAACCTGTCCAGGGTGTACCCCGCCTCTCACCTGGAACGTGAGCTGGAGATGGGCATCAGCACCCCCCCCGACCCCACTGAGGGACAAGGGTGACGGAAAATGGATGGATGGATGTATATTCCTAAAAGCAGAGGAGACCGGCCTTTCGCCGTCTCTGCTCCTAATCTGTTGAACATTGACATTGGACATGTGAACCCAGTGGCCTCCATTTTCCTACAAATTAGTTTTAGAACTTCTTATTTTCTTGTAATTACTGCTGATGAAAACTGTTGAAGTCAATTTCTGCTCTTTAACATCACCCAGTAGCAAGAGCCTCCCGTAGGCCCGGTGATGATATTTTAGGATAATTTAAGACTCCTTTTAGCATTGACAGGTGTTGTAAGACTGTAAGATGCTCGTGGTCTTGCGTGGAGCTTAGTATTTTGAAGTTTCTTCAAAATGTTTAACAAACAAGCAAAGACAGATTTGAACTTGGGCCCTTGGTGCAGCAAGGCAGCAGTGCTACCAACTGCACCATCGCCTCTCGCTTAAGATTAACCATCTTAATGTGGGATTGAATACTAGGATGACATAATTATTCAATATTTAAAGCAATAACTTCTAGTGCAATTGATCACCCAGCAAAATTTATCATGACAGACCTAATTGAAAGTTACATTTTTGTGAGTTCATTAAGACATTTGTTTCAATGTCTTTTTTCTTTAAATAATTTTTAGATTTCATGTATTTCATTAAATCTTTAAATGATCTCTTTGAGTTTTTTTTTTTTTTTTTTTTTTTTTTTTTTGCCAAAAAGTGCTTGTGAATCTCTGCAGCTTTTCATTATAGTTAATTCTCAGTTGTAACACGGCGTCACAATGGATTTTGACAGACGTCATTGCACACAGTGGTAGCTGTTGCCACCTGATCTATGGCCACTGCGCAGCTTATTCACATTTTAGGTTGAGCTCCCTGCAGGGTGATAAAAATCCTCCTTAGTTTCACCCTAACAGTCGCTGTGAAGCAGCAGTGAGGATGTTGCAGGAAGATTTGCCACCGAGGCATCAGCTTAGGTTTCACAATATTACATCACCTGTCTAATTGATCTGCTTGTTTAGGCTCATTTCATACCTGCATGGAAGTGCTGATAAAAGGGGTCTGGTTTCCCTCCCCGCGTGTGTGTGTGTGTGTGTGTGTGTGTGTCCGTGCATGCAGGGAGGCAGGTATTAGCCCTGACAGATCGCACTGTTAATTGCTAATTGTGTTTCTCATTAAGCGCAGGGGTGACAGGTGTTGTTAGAGTGTTGTGAGTTCTTTCGGCACTCTCCCGTGAATTGCGCCTCCTCCCTGCACACCACATTGACGAGCCGCTCACTAATGGTTCCCCGGAGAACTCCCATCAGCCCCTGGGCTCGGTGCAGCGAGGGTTTCGGCTTTAGATACTGTGTAGCAGCAACAGCCGCATTGGGAGGTCTCAGAGCGCAGATCTTTGTCAGCTTGCACTTTCCTTCATATCCCAAACAGTATTTGTTATATTTGTTTCCTTTATTAAAATGATAAATTAAGTAAAGGAGCAGAATTGGGTACGAATCTCTGCTTTTTCACACTTATTACTGTAAAGTTGTCATTTTTTTGAAAGAATAAGCCCGTAGGGTGATTTTCACATCCTTGCTAATGCCTAGTGGACGACAACATTAGAGATGTTTTCATAGATCTTTTCTCATTTTAACTCCGTTTCTATTTTAATCTATTGCAAGCTGAGGATTAGGGTTACTGACAAAAAAGAACAATTTTGACTTTAATTGCAAAATCAGAATTGTTTAAATTGTTTATGCACCCTTAGACAAATTTAGTCTTAAAACTCAAAAAATGTGGGTCAAGTGCAAATGTGCAAATCCTATAAAAAAGAAGAAATAGCTGTGTGATTGTTTTTAGATGCCAACAATATGATTGTCATACACCTACAAATTACTATTTATTTGGATTTATTTATTTAAATCTGATATTTCTTTTCAATCGCCTAATCCTCGTCTGTATTAAAAAGTGACAAAGGATTATTTTGAGAATTTTTAGCTGAACGTTGTCAAGATCCCTCCATCCTTTGAGTTTTCCATGCAGGGGCAGGAAGCAGCCATTGGGACCGTAGTCTGGGTAAACCATGAACAGGTGGCCACTAACAACTTTTCTGGATAAAAATTTAAAGTTTCTGAAATATTAAAGATAAACTCGTCCCACACTACCAAACACGCCAGTTAAACTCCCTTCGTTTTCCTCTTCTGATGCTCCTACATGTCAGTAATCTTCACCACATGTAGACAGTTAAATGTACTGGATATGCTGCCTTTTGATTGGCTAATTCATTTGTATTAAACAAATGAACAGGGGTACCTGAAGTGCAACCTGATTAAAATATGTTCCTGAAATCTTTCAGAACTAAATAATATATATATATTTTGTTCCTGTACTGACTAATAATTGTGATGCATCTTGTTTTATTTATATTTTCTGTACTGCACTGCCTACACAATCTGCAGGTTGTGTTTCCTATTCTCACCTCCAAATTTACACAACGGTGGAAGTTCAAATCTCAGCTGCCCTTCTGTGTGAATGAAGTGACTTCCTTTTGGTTCTGTGGCTTATTCAGTCCAAAAACATTCAAAGCAAACATATCAAGACCTTGTAAAAGATCAGATTTGTATAGGAAATGAAAGAAACTCATTCTTCCATTTGAGGTGGGGTCATAACGAATCAAACAAAACTCTCCTCATCTAGAGGATCACCTTACTTAACATTTGCTTTAATAGATAAAGATGGTGAAAATTGTAATTGTATTTAAACCATTTATGATTTTATGTCAATTATAAAATTTTATGTCATTTATGATTGACATAAAATTGTCAGTCATATATAAAACAGTTTGAAAAGTCAGAAATCAACTTGACTTGGGAGAATGAATTATGAAAATATTTTAGATGTTGGTATACATCTAAAATAGCATAATAAATGTTACTGGATAGTAAGTTGTCCCAAAAATGATTGTGATTAAGACCATTTTCAAGCATATATGCTAAAAGACCAATAAACTTTGATTTTGTAAAGAACACCTCACACTGGAAGATATTTAAAATATTAAAAGTAAAACAACCAAAAACGATAAAACAGGAATACAAACCACACGCATCCGAAAATACAAATAAAATGGATTATGAAGTCTTGCCCTTAAAAGTTGTCAATGATCAGAATGTAAATTATCAAGCTCATTTTAATTTATCATGCAATTAATTGATAAATTGATTAATTTATGACAGACTTTTTATATTCATCACCCCTGCATTAGGGAGACTCTTTTATTCAAAACCATTTACACATGTGGGCATAGCAACGCCGTTAATATCAAAGCTAACAATGAGGTGCTTAGCATGCAGCTACATTATAACTGCATATCAGACCACCAGTGGATTTAAAGAACCTGTTTGTAGTTGTATTTATCTGGAGCAGCTGTCTGAATTTCATTGAATTTCTTTTGAAACCATAAAACCTGTAAAATTATGAAAATTCACAGATGGTGAAATTGTTTAGTCACTTAGAGAAACCGCTGTTGAGGAGTCAAAATATGGTTTTGGACAGAAGATTAAATGCACCTAGCACGGTCATGTACACCACTGATTTCAGCCTTTGTGTGATTTTTACCAATTCTTTTCAACGCAATACAAAGAATTGTCCAAAAAGAATTGACTGCACGTATTCTGTGATAATTCTCCAAATTTTCTCTGACCCAAATTGTCTATTAAATTGTGCTCAATGCTCTACAATAGCAAAACAATCCCAAAACATATTTGTAAGTCATCATAATTAATTGCAGCTGCCAGCATGCAAATAGTTTAACAGTACTTGTTGAACTGATCAAAGCTCAGAACAATGACGACGTTTTAAACGTAAAACTTCAGGTGTTTATTGAAAATCTAAAGTTAAAGAGATTTTATTTTCTGTAAAGAAAGAGTCCAGATGAATAATATGATTATAAACCAATTGTTTATTCTGTAAGATTTTTGAAAATCCATACATGGATAACATCTTTGGACTGAGAGACATCCATGAATATCTCTAAGGGAAAATATATATTTTTAATTTATTATCATAAAGTAGGTTTTAAATCTGCATGGACTGAGGGGATAAAGAAGGCATTGTTCCAGTGTTGAAGCTTTCATGCTAGAGTGAAATTTGCAGATGTCCACATGGACAAGCCAAATGGATGCTGAGAAAAGCTTTAAGGTCAAATGAGACAAGAACTGAGACTTTTGTAGGAGAACAAGATTTATGGTGGGACATTTTCAATGTGAGGATTAAATTAATTGATGGAGTCTTCCAAGAAATCCATCCAGATTGATGCCAGAAGCTTGTTGATGAAGCAGGTGGTTGGGCTGTAAGCTACTAACTGACATTTTACTCAGTCAGTGGACGAATACTGAGGTAGGATATTTAAAACCATAAACACTATGAAGCTCTTGCCAATACTACAAATATGCAAAGCTCTGTTAAGAATTGCAGACTTTTACTCAACCTTTTCATTTCTTACAAAGTTGAAAACAAGGTTTGTGATTAAAAACAGAAATAAAAAATTAGGTTGTAGTTTAGCTTCCAGTCTGTTATGGAGTTTTATCACAGCAGAAAACATGATTTGTTTCTTAATTTTACCTGCGTTTTCTGCCCTTCTTTCAGTTTTCTGTTTTCCATCGAATTTCTCCTCCTGTGAAACCACAAAATATGCTGAATTTGTGAAAGGTGGACATATAAGAAACTAGAAAGAGCAGGGGGTCTTGATCGCTTATATGTAAAACTAAATTACTACTGTAATATTTTTGCATTTGTTACATTTTTAGCTGGTGTGGTTCGGTTTCACACTGCATTGTGCCAAACGACCTAAACCCTTTGACAAACCTGTTCCTTCCCTCGCCAGTGGTGGCGCTACCAAGAACTACTGCAGGAAACATGAAAACCTCTGAAGAAGACCGGAGTGCAACTTCCTTCTTCACAAAATGTTAACAAAAATTGAGTAGCGTCAGATTTGAGTGATTATAGGATTTCTTCTTCATAAAACACTGCAAACAATTTCTCCCTCTGGCACTAGACCCGAGTGTTTGGTTTGGTTGTATTTACCCAGAATGCACTGCGTTGTAGTCTGCTTCCTGCTTCTGGAGCATTCTCTGGTACACTTGCATTCACATATGCTTTCATACTGCACCAGAGTTCACTTCAACCCAACTGAAACCCTTTTTGTCTTTTACTCTGCATCAAAGTTTGATTGCAGATTCACATTCACCCAAACAAACCGGACTTTATGGATTAAAGTGGACTAAGCCAAGCTGGTGTGAATGCACCATTTAACTGCTAAATCTATAAAAAAATAAATGGAGTTGCTAGCTGAGTTAAATTGAAGTATGTTGCTTAACTGTAAAAATTACTCTAAAGTTCAAAACTGTAAAGTATAATGCTAATTCTTATTAAAGCCAGCAGTACTCAGTAGTAGGACATTTGACTCCTTAACATGAAGGATTGAAAGTTTTACACAACTCATAAAATACTGCTCAAATGAACACATTTTATGTTTTTGTTTAGTTGCTGCTGTTATCAATGAAAAACTTGACAGCATGTATGTAATAGAAAATTCAGCACTTGGGACTGATTGTTTTGGTGTCTGGTAATTATTACTGCACAGACCCTTGTGTACCTGCTTGGCATACTGCTTTGCCTCTGTTGAGTCTTGTTGTCACCGGCTACTAATTACAGCCCAAGGACTAGCGCCTCCGGACGGCCGTGAGTGACACGTGTCCCCATGGTTTCAGCCGCCTGTCCCTCATTGCTGCTATTAGATCAGCACTGGCTTCACTTGGCAAGCAATATTAGCCTGGGTATTAGCTTTAGGCTGACTCACTGTGATACCTAGATAAGAGCCTGTCGCAGCACCCATGCGGATGTTCATTGTTGGAGACCTCAGGGGATTCAGTGCAGCTTGGAGTGCTAATAATAATAATTACCCCCTCGGAAGATGCCTTGGTCCCTGTCTGCACATCCATGTTTACAGTCGACGTCGCCCAGCTCCCTGAGCGCTGATAAGGCTCTGCTCAAAAGAGAGTTGATATTCAATGTGACGCATGATCCACATCAGCGTTCAGTTGTTGGATTGTTGAGAAAATGGGAATAAAAAGGTCATAAGTTAACATCTGCAATGTTCCAGTTAGTGAAAAATTGAAGTTTCACAAACTAAAGAGAAAACAATAATTTGCCAAATTTCTTTTCAACCTTTTATAGGACTTTGGGATTAGACAGATGTTTTCTAACAGATTGTTGGAACAGCTTACAGAATGTAAGTCATATTTTTGCAGATGTAATTTATCAAATTTTTAAAAGTTTTTTCTGTCCCTAGTAGCCCTTATTTGAAGCAGACCAAACAGGAAATGGGTAGAGAAAAGGGGGAAGACACCATGCACCCCCCAAAGTTTAATAATTTTACCAAACAAGTGGTATTAATTTACAGCTGCCTGATGGTTTTTCCCCAACCCTGCCGAAAAGTAACTAAACACCATTAACAAAGTACAAATGTTGTTTAGGTATGATCTGCGCTTTTGTTTAAAATGTGCAAAGCAGAAATCTAGAGTTTTATCTCTACTATTTGAAGATCTGACTGAAAAAAAACTAAAGATTAACATCTTGACAAAAGGAAAAAAATGTGGATTAGCTGCATTTTACCAACATAAGGTGTAATTTTCATGTTAATGGAAATATTTAAAATGCATCTACTGAGAAAAATGTTGAGTTCAACTTCCATATGCATTCAAGCAATGCAGACTCATATTTGATATATTTGAGAGCAAAAAATTATTTACAAAATTTTTGTAGGTGCACTAATGCAACAAATATTTCTTCCTTTTCACTGTACTAGCACCTGACTGAGATATTACCTGTCTGCTCTAGGAGCAGCTAGCTTAACTCTAACATAAGCAGTTAGCTTAACTCTAACATAAGCAGTTAGCTTAACTCTAACATAAGCAGTTAGCTTAACTCTAACATAAGCCGTTAGCTTAACTCTAACATAAGCAGTTAGCTTAACTCTAACATAAGCAGTTAGCTTAACTCTAACATAAGCAGCTAGCTTAACTCTAACATAAGCAGTTAGCTTAAATCTAAACATAAGCAGTTAGCTTAACTCTAACATAAGCAGCTAGCTTAACTCTAACATAAGCAGCTAGCTTAACTCTAACATAAGCAGCTAGCTTAACTCCAACATAAGCAGTTAGCTTAACTCTAACATAAGCAGCTATCTTAAATCTAAACATAAGCAGTTAGCTTAATTCTGAGGAGTTAGTGTTGACTTCTCTGTTGAAAACGTCTGACTCTCCAAAGTGAGATCACAACCCTCTTAGAAAAATATTGAACTACCTGTTTAGCTAATTAACTGTCCCTCCAGTATCTTGTCAAAGATTAATCAGAAATCTCAAACTGCAAACATAAGCTTAACATCTTTACTCTCAAATTTCTCGAGCGTTTCTCTGTATCATCTCTGTTCTTGTAGCGTTTTTCCCATATTTTATTGCCCATCTTTATACCGTCTTTTACCACATACACACAACCATCACCACAACCGCTCCCAGCTGGAGGTGAATTCATTTCTCAGGGGATCTTTTTATTTTCCAGCGCACACAGCAGAACTGTCCAGAGCCAATTAGCTGATTATTTACGCTAACAACTTCACCAACAACCTTTACACTGGATGACTGACTGAGTGACACACTGCCAGCCTTTTGGTTTGGCACTTGAATCGAAGCGGAAAATGAGGGAGACCTCCCTGAGGAGTAAATTACTTCTTTAGTGCATGGCTTTATTAATGATAACCTGTCAGTGTCATTCACTTATACCAGACAAAAATAAAATGGTAATGCATCTCGTTTTTCTCTTATGGGTATTATATTTTCAGTTTCATCAGATGAAAATGTTAAAAATCATTAGAGAACATATTTTGTTTCTGAAACTAGACCTGTAAATACTGTTAAGTGTGTAATATTGGCAAAGGAGCGTTTTAAGCTTTTTTGAAGACATAGCTGACGAGTGCAACTTCTGCACTTAAGCTGGACCTTGTAGCTGTGCTTCTTCTCAATGTCAAATGTGTGCAGGATTTCAAAAAGTTGCGAAATCAATATTCAGCATGCTCAGTTTATTAGCATAATGTGCACTTGGAAAGACAGCAAGGTTGGTTTGTCAATACTTTTATTAACACAGAGTGCAGGAAGTTTCTGTACTGCTTCCAAATTTTGCACAAGCACAGATTGTGATTGGTGTTTGAGGTATGAAACCAACTTGGCGGATCGTTAATAATGGAATATATGAAAAACAGTGGACTGCTGCATGTTTTTATCAGTTCAATATGACTCCAAATTATTCACAGATTCGCCTTTTTGCGTGTGTTTTTTTCCCATACAACCTATCTAAGACAGTCCAAAGATAATGCAGGTTGGGAAACTGAAACGCCAACTTGACATACAATAGTCTGGCATTTGCAAAGCAGCCAATTGAGCAGCACCATTTATTTTCTTTTGTGCTGATTGGCTTTACCTACCAAGAGCAGAAATAATATATATATAAAAAAAACTTGTAGTGCCAAGATAGTGTCCACTGTGCATATTAATGCATATTGAGGTATATTAGGTGTTTGAACAAGTTTTATTTGATAAGTTTTTTAGACAGGAACTCAAGTATTCAGCTATTACTGGATGCTTTTAGACCCAACAGGGGGACCACTGTAATCGAGCATGCAGGATACAATTGAACTGTCAGCCTCATGTGTCCCTCAGGCTTTGACCTCGACATTTCTGATCTAAGCACAATCTGTTGCAGCTCTGCATGCATCTTTACAATCACTGTAGGAAAGTGAATCTTTGCTCTAGGTCTTATTTTGTTGGATTTTTCCAGCATCACTCTTTAGTTCCTTTCATCTGCACATCAACTCCGACCATCTCTGATAGAGAAAAGCATTCCCGTTGCAAAATGCTCCTCCTGAGTTACTATAAGCCTTTTGGTTTTTAGCACACTTTGCACACTTTCCATGTGATTCATAAGGGAGTAATGGATTTTGAAGGGTTAACAGGGTTTTCACTTGTTCACCGATTTCAGAAATAAAAATGTAGACTTAACAGGAGATTGATCAGCCAACTATCACAGACTAGTGATTTAAAATACACAAATCTATCAGGTTCTATTTATGCCTTATTTACTGTATTTTATTTTCTATTGTACTAATTTAATCTTTTAGATTTCATTAGCTTTCCTTCCCTTGCTTGTTCTTTTCCTTCTAATAACCAAACAGAATGAGGCTTTCCAGGCTTTCAAGATTCATTTTCTGGTTTCGAAATGATGCAGGACTCTGAGCAGACATGGTAACGGTAACACCGTTGCTGCTCCTAAGGTTCAGCAGCCATTTAGCGAGCTGTCCTGCAGCAGTTTCTGGTGTTAACTCACTGCTCCCATGATGGGATGTGACAACAGGTCCCTGAGCAAATCTGAAGTGTCCACACACATCTTTGTCCCCTCTCCTACTCTCACAACATGGCCGTTACTCTGCAGCATCAGCCAGCAGAGCGCGCTTTTGGATTTAGAAATTAAACATAACTGACATGCAAGTTATGGACGTTAATGCCACAATAATCCTGAAATGGTAAACTTGACAAATCAATAAGTGACACAGGAATTCTGTCTAATTTAAGGATGTTCCTGGTAAAATATGGAAAAGGATCGTGGGAAATTGTGGGAATAAAGAAATAGTCTGAAGCAAGCAAAATGAAGAGAAGGAACTATGACCATGATTATTTTTGGATTTTCATGGGCTGGATCTGAAGATGCTCCACTGCCACAGTGTTGTCTACAAAGATCCAAGAGTTTTTATTTACAATAGACTAAATGAGCTGCAGTCACATCAGACAGTAGATTATACTTTTAGAACTGTAAATGACTGCTATGCATAGCTAGAGCATGTAAACCCCACAACACCAGCGAACCTTCAAGCATAGCAAAAGGTTTACAGAAATAATGTGGTTTGGGTGGGCTATTTTCTCTGAGGCTATGTTCTCTCTGGGCTGTAGTTTGTCATCCATTATGTAATGATTGATTGAAGTAGTTCATACACTTGGTTGCCAGTTGTGCTGTTTTCAAGGCAGCATTTGCTTTTGTTTCATATTTTAAATGCTTTGGCACGGTTAGCGCCTTTGACAAGCAAAACGTGCCACTTTGACCATGAGGCTGCTGTTTACGTCTGTGTGTTAACTGTTCAGACAATGTGGAGTCTGGTTTGCAGAAAACCTGTAAGTACTTAAAAGTGCAGTATGCAACTCTTATAAAAAATATTTTTTACATATTTGTTGAAAATATGTATTGTGACAATATGTTATGAGACAAATCTGTAAAAGATCAATCTCCCCCATCTGCTACTGTTGCCAGTTGAAGAGCTGCACCGCTCCGGACCAAAAACAACCAATTAGAGCCAGGAGGAGGGTCTTAGCGCTGTCAATCATCCTCTCATGTACTCTACTGCTGATGGTGGAGAAACAACTTAGTGATACAGAAAAAACTTTTTATCTGCCGTCATCGGTGGTTATGCTAACTAGCATAAGCATGACATGCTGCGCTAGCTGCAAAGTAGCAGAGAGCAATGAGTGATTGACAGCGCTAAGACCCACCTCATGGCTCTAATTGGTTGTTTCTAGACCAATCAGAGAAGACAGAGGAGCTAGAATATTTTTTTCAGATTGTTTAATACCACACTGTCACAACATAGTGACAGTTTCAACAAATATGTAAAAATATATGTATTTATATATAAGTTACATACTGCAGCTTTAATAGTAATTTACTTCCTCATTTAAAATGGC
The DNA here is from genome assembly GCF_051168715.1 of Poecilia mexicana. Lineage (NCBI taxonomy): Eukaryota > Metazoa > Chordata > Actinopteri > Cyprinodontiformes > Poeciliidae > Poecilia > Poecilia mexicana. The sequence goes on from NW_028263385.1 coordinate 7,415,155, forward strand.
TGCAGTATTTTCATTACATAGATTAGCCAACCAGATCCGACTCCACTGTTTGATTACCTGTATTTGGGTTTTTTACACAGTGTTGACAATTAGCAAATAAACGGGGCAATTCTGTAGCCTCTCATTGCGCTAGATGGGCCTGAAATGACTGCCAACTACTCTGCAGCCTGGATCAGTTCCAGGAGTGATTTAAACTTGGTGGATCCTTGTTTTTAACTGACTCCATGTGGCATTTATCATACCAGTCTTCACCTGAGGACCCCCATCCCACTCCTCGTCCTCCTCTTCCTCCTCATGGCACCACTAAACAACAAATCTCTCCTTCCAGCAAACACTGTTTAAACAACCCGGTAAACATGTCTGTCTTCATTCATTACCCTCCTTCTCATCATGATCAAGCCTCTCGATTTAATGAGGCAAATAGATATTTCTGCGGTGATTGTCTCGCTCTCCCACAAAGTATTAAGACTATTAAATGGACACATCTGTTTTTAATTAGGAGCTAAAGTCACCTCAACGCTGCCTTCCATGCTAATGGACCCTGATTCCATCTAGGCTTCCTCGGCCCGACAGACAATGCAGCACACTGTGGTTGGGAGTAAACAAAGAGCTGTGGATGTGATCTGCAGTAAAGGACAGGGGATACTCATGCTGTCTCAAAACAAAGAGAATCTTCATCTCCTTAAAGGATTTAATTACATCAAACATCTGATATCTGAGCTATATGTAATAAAGGTTGTTTATTGATTTAATACCGACTTTGATGCAAGTTGGTTCACATGTAGACCGACGGTAAGTGTCTAAATGAGCTGATTTACAAAGAATCAGGACTTCTAAACTGGACACAGTTAAGTGGAGACGTGACTTTGAAAAACTGTCATCTGGCAGTTGCCAAAGCATCCGACAGAGTCAGAGCAGTGGGGTGAAGTTCACCGTGACAACATTAATACAGGTGCTGCTAAATCTTGACATGGAGGCCAAAACTGTCAAATCAAAGGTGCTTGAGGGCCAAACCCAACATTTTTCTAAAAAACTAAATTCACTTTTATTTTCTTTTAACTGTTTAATGATACAATGTTGTGATTCAACTGAAAAAAGGAAATATATTTTGTGTCAGGAATAACGAGATCTGGGTTGCAGTTTCTTTGAAAATCTTTGTTTGGCCAACTTCTTTTGGGTTTTGGGTTCACTAAAGTTTCCTTTTGTGGTCCAAGCAAGAAGCAAATGGCCAAAACAAAATTGCTAATAACACAAATGCCTGATGTCCTCTGGCATCGGACTACTAACAGTTCCAAGAGTCAGAGCTCACATTTATGGAGAGGCTTCTTTCCAAAATTATGGCCCCCGTTTGTGGACGGGCCTGCCAGAGAGCCTGAGGCCTGCAGAAAATGTTCCTGCCTTAAGATCAGGCTCAAGACCCGTCTTTTTGTCTCTACTTCCTGAATTGGATCGTCTCCACGTAATTTGTGCAATTTCCATAAAGTTGTGCGTTTTTCCATGTGGGTTTGGGTAATTGTTTGTTTGTGGGTTTGTTTTTATTGATCTGTACAGCACTTTGAGCTGCTTTTAGTATGAAGGGTGCTTTATACATAAATCTGATTGATGCTTCATTTTGTACCATTGCAAGAACATTTTAATCCGTTAATACTTTTCTCTAATTAAAATTAAAGTCTTCATATTCAGCAGCTACCTAAACGGGCATAGGACGGTTTGAAATTTCACAATTTCTGACGCCAGAGCAGAAATGGCTACATTTACAGCGATCTAGACAAAGTGGAATGATTTATGTTCAGCAAATGAATCTTGATCCCACTTAGCAATTTAAGACTATATAGTGTGTGAACAATTATACCCTACCCTTGTATGAGAATAAGCTCCATCAGTATCCTCTGAGGGAAACTTTTAAACTACAAAACAAAGGTTATCACCTGAGTCCACCTTCTATCCATCCCTTCAAGCCTGTGCGACTGTTTGCATTTACATACTGTACGTCAAAACAAAGGTTAATTTCTGACTCATTTAAGTATTTCTTTCCTTTTTTTCCATAAGCTGGTGCCATATGCTCACAGCAGCATGTCAGTGTTTCCTCACGGAGGGGAGATGCAGTGCATTGTGGGAGCAGGCTACTGCATTCCCCTGGCATGGAGACAGGAAGGAAGCGGGCAGGTGTGATAATCGAGGAGGGCGTTCCCAGCAGAATAAGACGTGATTTGATGAAAACTCCAGAAGAAAAGTGGAGGCAGCTTTCTGTCTGAGCTCAACCTGCCATCTAGTGGAAATCCCCCATTTTGGCTCACGTTTCTATTCAAACTAGTGGCTGATTTATGACCTTTATTGCAACTTTTTAGGGAAAATTAAGATTTTTCTCTATCGGAATATACAACTAGAAAGCTTCAATATGATATGAAAGCCCCTCTGTAGTGAAGCTCATCTGCCATCTTAGGTTTTCTGCACCTGAAATATGCTAAAAGATGCTTATGCTGGCCTGAAAACAGCTGATATGAAACATCACGGAGGACATGGCTTAATTTAGAAATTGAAAGTGCTGCATAAACAAGATGCAGGGAAAGGAGATCCTTCCTGCTGTTTGTGCAGTAATTACTGATGGCCACCAGATGGCAGCAGAGGACAACGCAAAACCTACTGCTGAGACATGGCCGCTTCCTTTACTTGTTAAAAGGTGATAATTTTTAAATAACTTTAAAAACACATGAAGCGATGTAAACAACCCATTTACATTTTTGTAATGTATTTCAACTTTTTTAGTTTTAATGTAGAAGAGCGAGATATTAAATAATCTTTGGCATCTAGACTCTAATAAACCTCAGTTGTACATTTGAAGTCAGACCCAACATGAACTCTGAATGATTTACTCCGACTTTTTTTCACACTGCAAACACATCAGTAACTGGCTGCATAAATCTGAAATTCATTATTTATGGTGGATTTACTCAAATCAACACAGGATCAAAATTGTGCACCCAACTAATATTTGAGTAAGGACTCATTAGTGAGCAGTAACTCTGAGGTTGGGGAAGCTATAGGTACCAATAATAATGACCTGCTTCAATTAATCTAAAATCAGCTTTGAACTCTTGTTGGTCGACCCAGAAATGTCAATATTTCCACCATCTCATGACTGAAGGTGGAGAATTTTGGCAGCTCTCTATTTTACTTTCTGCAGGCAGTGAAACAGCCCCGTAGCATGATGCCACCACCTCTATGCTTAAGAGTGGTGGCAGCCTCACCTTGATTGATCCAAACCTGCTTCCCAGCACAAACATCAGATTCATTAAACTCTTCTCCAGCAGGCAGCTGGCTTGTTCATGTGTCATTTGAGAGTGATGAATTTAGAGTAGAGTTTTATTTTTCTTTCATTTGAGGAGGACAGTTTGAATCTAAAGTGGCGACTTTGTTGTGTATTTGCCACATGTTGCACATACAGCCTCGATTTATGCTCCAGCATTGTACACAAGCCTCCTTTGAATTATTAATGTGGTAAATAATTTGTATTTGTCACAAAGCTGTAATATGAGAGCTGGGGCTTCTGAGAGCTGCTGGATTAGTTTTAAAAACAACTCAATACAACAAAGATCAGAAGAAAATAACTTTCCATTTCAGGTTTCATGATCAGCAGGTTAGGAATGTGCCGGTCAGGAAAGCAGAATCTAATTCTGACTTTTTTCCCTTTTTTGGACATGAACTTTGTGTTTTGTAGGTGAAGCATCTTTTGGTTTTGCTGCAGATCACGATTACTGAACCCATGCCGTGTCTACGGCTTCTATTCGCTCTTCCTCAGGGTTCTTCTAATACAATAAAAATACTGTTTTCATAATCTTACCAAACATGCAAGTTATTTTTATGTTATGAGGATAAAGAGCGATTCAAACCAGTTACATCTGACCATGTATGAGTGAGCATAAATAGCCCTAACACAACCTACAGGCATTGGCTTTTACCTGATCACTGCAGCAGAGCAATAACTGGGATGCTGGTTGTTTCTGTGAATGAATCATTTGAGTAAATATACCACATGTGGGTCCGTTGGAAAGTCACATTATTGATTAATCCTATGAACCACCAGCCCAGTGTTTCCATGCAGCAGTAAAAAAAAAAACGCAACTGGGTTACAACACAATACAAAACAAGGAGAGCTTGTCTTTAATAAATGTATATTCAGTTATATAAACTCTTATGCAAAAGATGTAAAAAGAAAAGTCTTATATCTCATTTTTGAGCTAATCAGCCAGATTTTTTTGTTGTTGTTACTTTTAAACTTATTAGCCTTTCAGGGTTTTCTGTGGACTTTGATAACTTTTGTTTTCATCTGCAGACAAACTATCTCCCATAATGTTGATTTTTTTTTCTTCCTGTGGTTCCTCCCGTCTTTCCCTGGTGGTTTGCTCCAGGACGTCTTCAGTGTTCTGGATGAGGGAAGATGGTTCACATTACATATTTTATTGTAAATGTTCCCATTCATTGGCCGCAAAACTACCTGAAGTCGCTCTGCCCAAATGCATGATGTTTCCAGCTCTGTGTTTGACTCTGGACACGGGGAACGGAGTCATTAAGCCCTGCTGTTCTTCAGATTCTTGGTCGCACTAGTTTGGTTATGCAAATTCTCCAATGCAATTTTTGTTCAGTCAGCCATGAACCCTTGGCTGAGGTAAATGAAGCTTGCAGCGCTTTGGAGCTTCAGGGTTCGTTTCTCAGCACCATGATGAGTTGTCAATGTGCTGTTGGATAAGTTTTGGTAGCCACTCCTTGGGAATTGAACGGTATTTAGTTTTTATAGCCTACTTAATGTTCTGAAACAGGTTCTGTGTTTAAGGGATTATGGAATGTTTTTTTAATTAAGTCTGGATTGATTTTGATAGTTTTTCTTTTCTTCTTAATAAATTCAGTTATTCAAAATCGTGTTTTATATTTACCTAGGCTCCATTTGTCTATTTGAGCTGAAATTTTTAAAAGTGAAACAAACAAAATTGCTTAAATCTAAGAGTCAAATAGTCTTTCGAAGAACTGCACTCTAAAACATGCTTTTGAGTAAAGTAGGAGTTCAAGTATTTATCTTCAATAATTTTGATGACTGTGGCTTCCAACTAATGAAAGCAGAATTCAGTTCTTCAGAAGATGCAAAAGATGCCGCCCTGGGCGGTTGCCCACATCGCCCATATCAGAAACCGCCAGTGTGTTTGCCAGCAGTTGTGTGATATGAAAAAGTGTTTGCAGTTTTGCAAGATGGGGAAAAACACCTCCAAAACTTTTTTTTTTAATTTGTGTGTTTCCATTAAGCAACTTTATTTTCATAATTTCAATTTGCACAATTTTATGGTTAATGTAAACACAGCTACTGATTGTGGAAACATCAGTGTGCCTGTCCACAAAGTTTGAATGTCAAATTTGAATGGATTTTGCACAAAGTCCTCTTAAGGTTCCACCGACTCCTGACGATTGTTTTTTTTAACCATCTTTCCATTAACATGCTTGCATGCAGGACTCTGCAAACACAGTCACATGGTGTAAGTGACTGCCTGCTAAACAACTTTCAAGTTTTATACTTTCATCAGTTGGTTGCTAGATGTTTGCCTTTCTCTGTGATAACATAATTTAGTTATAAAATAAGTTTTTTGTTGTTGGTATAAGCTTCATTAACCTTGACTCAGCCTTTCTCTTTGTCGGTTCTGCAAACAGAGTTTTATGAACTTCCTCTTTTTCTCTCTCTTGAACAAACGCTTATTGTGTCGTTCTGTTTCCCCCGTTGGGCCGACTCGCTCCCGTCTGTTTTCCCTCCTGTAACAATGGATCATAACTCGGACAGGAACCAGCTGCTTCAGCTATTACATTAATATCTGTCCTGGAGTTTATTGGCCCGCCAGCCTCTCTAATCAAGTCAAAAGAAACCAAGCAATTCTTCTTCTTAATGGACAGCGCTGTGCTTTCATTAAGAATAGATGTCATTCCTCCACCGTTCCTCCCGTACAATTACATTCAGGACAAAAACGAGTTTTAGTTATTGTGGTGGAGTGGAAGCAGTCCCTGACATGGTGCCTCTGAGCAAGGCAGACAGCCTCTGACCTCAGGCTGACATCAGCTGGTGTTACTCGACATGTTTTGGTCTCGGCATTGTGCGAGAAGAAGGAACCATTATGTGTGCAGAGGCAGGCGGAGCACAGCCACAGTTTGTTTGGAGGGCTGCTGAGGGGATGGGGGCTTCTGGCTGTACAGTTGTGGCGTCGGTCCAAGCAGAGCCACAGTGTTCAGTGGCAGGAACAAGTCGTTATTGTGTCATTCTCTGAGAAATACAGAGAGCTGCAGTGTGACATTGTCCCCAACGGCGGGTCATTCAACTCCACTTCCTTCCTGAAACGCCTGCCAGCTTAACGGCCTCAGAGCTCCCATCAGAGGCAGAAAACTCACCTGGAGGGAAAGAAAAGACGTTTGGTTTCAGTGTGAATATTTCAATATCTGAGGGAAACTGTCTGATCTATTTCACAGTTTTACGTGATGTTTCCAGAGGGTTATTGGGATAAATCAACTGTTTTGAGCTTCATATAAAGTTATAATGTTATTCCCTCATCACAAACATACCTGCAGTGTTGCTTTCTTTAATTCATGTTTAATAAATCCTTGAATCTCCCTGGCAGACATTTGGGGATGCCTAAATATTTGCTCTCTAAAGTGCCATCAGTAATTAACCTGGTGGAACTTCGTATGATGTAGTTCGTATGACGCCAATCTCGTCACACAGACTACTTCTCCGTAGTTTATCAGTTTACAATTCATCATAATACATTTCTTATCTTAAAACTTTTGATTTCTTGTCGTCACAATGAATTTCAACGAACGGCGTTTCCTCCCACAGTTCAAAAACTCGACTGCTGGGCTGCTTGGTCTCTAAACATCACAATAGGAATATTGAAGACAATCTTAATTATACGCTACTTTATTGTGATGCTTCACATAAAGTCCCAGAACAATTCATTAAATATTTTTGACTGTAGCGTGGCAAAATGTACAAAATGTTTACTGGCCATAAATACTCTCAGAGCACTGTTTACTCATTTCTAATCCGGTTTATTTTGGTCACTATCAACAAAAACCAACTTCACTTCCAGCTGTCTTGGAGAGCCAACGTCTCCAAACTATACACCACCAGAGCAGATCTCAGCGTCCCGGACGCACTTTTCATGAAAGTTTAACTTTTCTGGTACATCAAGTAAGTTTCTATTTTATCTGTTGACATGAGTCCCTCATTTAAATAAATTAGCACAATGGAAATGTGAAGAAACAGAGTCTGGAGAAAGGTCAGAGCTTCCCGTCTTTTCTCAGCTGTACATCTGGCTTCAGCTTCGTTGAACCAAAATACACAACAAAAACGTACGAATCGGTGTCTTTTCTTGTCACCCTTAACAGGCTGACTTGATATGCAAAAAAAAAAAAAAAAAAAAAAGCTGCAAAACCCCCTAAACCATGATGGAGTCCAACACGGACTCAGAAAAAAAAAATTAAATGACTCCTAAATTTAAATGCGGCTCTGCAACTTTGATTCCTCTGGTGTGTTTAGTCCAGGCTTGATAGCTGTCAGTTTTAGAGTCAACGCTGCAACCTGTATTTTTTTGCGCATTATCAAATAGTAAGTAAGATGCTTCATTGTCTTTTGCGTGTATTCACATCTTTTTGTCTTGGATTCACACGTTAACTGTCTCTAAACCTGTAAAAGTGCTTGGATAAATATGAAACCGTGCTACTTTAGTGCGAACCATTAAACTAAAACTAAAACTCTCTGCGAGGACATTAACAACCTCATGGTTAATAAAAAGCAACTCTTACGGCTCAGTGTTCTGGTGGCTGAGGGTGATAAAAATGTTCCCTCCATGAAGCATCTCTGATGAGCATGGCGAACACAACCTCGTCCCTTGAGCTGAGGGGAAACCGTGTTATTGGCTGCCGCGTTATTCATGGCAGCTGCCAGTTTCCAGGACGTTCCTCGGCGTCTCTCGGAGACGGTCAGTAATTCAGCCCAGAGATGAGCACCGAGAGTCTGCGCTCGTCGACGCTCCTCTGAACGCTGCTTGTGTTCGCCTCAGACGCTCCTTTAACTGCAACACGGGGCTCATGACTCGGTCACAGTCGCAACGGCGGCGATAAATCTGTGCTAGTGGCTCTGTGTGCGTCTGAAGAGCTTCCCAGAAAGAGTATAGAGGTGCTGCTCTGGGACTGAGAGCGAAGCTTTGAGCGGATCGTGAAATATTTAGTGAGAGAAGATATGATATGAGATAACTGTGCTGCAGTTTGTGTTGCACATGAAGCCTTCAGGCAGAAACATTCCTGTACAGTAAAGTGTGGGTAGTAATTTATGGGACAGCTTTGCAATTAAGACCATGCTGTCAAAGACAGAGTCCAGACCTGAAGGTGTGTCTGCAGTTAACCTGCTCACTTTGCGCAGCGCATGCATTATGCAACGTGTTTTTATCAGTTCTAAGAGTTCAGTTCCTTTTCAAAACTGGAGCGTTTATCAGCAGCTGGTATCTAACCTGTAGGGAGAGCATTGTCTAGTGTCTGAAAATGATTTGTTTGGACCAGATAAAACTGTTATCATGACATTTGTATCAGATAAATACACCATGAAGGATTGGCAGTGATGGCGAAGCTCATTTCTACATCGCTGTGGACATTTGGTCCACTCTTCTCCAGAGTTGTTTTAGTTCAGCCACATTAGAAGCTGTTACCAACTGGTTTTAAGTCCAGTCTTTGACTAGGCCACTAGTCAGACTGGACTTAGGGGCAGTTTTATGTAAAATCGACTTATGTTGAGCTTTACATCATGTTATAACGTTGTTCCCTCATCAAAATCATACCTGAAGTGTTGCTTTGATTCTTTCATGCATGTTTAATAAATCCTTTAATGAAGTTCTTTAGATCTGTTTTAGATCTTGAGATCTTTCAGCCAACTTCCTGTTGACAGACCGGCTTCAAGTGTTTTTACGTCTGGGAGGGACAAATACATTTAACTTTTTTTTATTTTATTTTATTAATTTAGAAAACATTCTACCTGTCTTTACTAAATTAAAAAAACTGCACTTTTCAATTTTTTTCTGAAACAGTTATATGCTTCAGGCAAATATTGTAGTAAAAATCCACAATAAATCCATGATTTTTCACTGAATTTATGTTTTTAAGAACAAAATGGTTTCAATCCATCACGGAAACACAATCTATCATGCAGCTGGAATAAATGTAGAGAAAATAACTGCACCAGTTTAATTATCTTCATGCTGGTTCTTTCTAAGTAATTTTATCGGTTTTAGATGATTTTACAGATCAGTTTGTTTGTTTAGGACATTTCGGCAAAAGGCAGTTCAAAGTGCTTTACATCATAAAATCACAAAAACACAAAGTCAACAATTGAGAAAGTCAGTAAAAATTTTGCCATCATTCCACACCAAAATGTGTCATTTATTATGGTTCAAAAGCAACAGGTGAGTTTTAAGTCTAGATTTAAAGGAGCTCAGTGTTTCTGCCGTTTTGTGGTTTTCCAGAAGTTCGTTCCAGATTCGTAGGAGCTGAACGCTGCCTCTCCATATTTGGTTCTGGTTCTACCTCATCTTCACCAAACCCTTGAAAGGACTTTTGATCACAATCCTTTCATGGCCATTTCTGCTTTAAAAGTTCTTGTTTTTTGAAAAGAGAAATTAGATTTTTGGTGTCACAATGCTCTAAGTTATCGAGACACAACTTTATTTTTGGATCATTTGAACCCAGGGGATCTCCAGGGAGTTCTTCTGCTTCATCCTTTTGTTTAAAAACCCGTCCAAACACGCCGTCTTCAGCCGTCAAGCACCAGCACTTCACTGTTTAACACAGAGGATGATTTAACGTTGAGACGCGGCGCTCCAGACCAGACTCATCCATCTGACCAGACGTATCCATTTATCTTAATCTCGCTGTTGACACTGACTCCTTCTGGGAAAGTGTCTCCTCAGAACCTTCATCAGTGACTCTCGTACTTCCTTGAAATGTGGCTCTTCTCCAGTATCTCTCAAACTGATGCGTATACTTGGACCATATTTCCATTTGCTCTAAATTTACTGCAGTAAGCCTACATAGGGAAGGGTTGCAAGGTGAAGCCATAAACACTAATCTCCTGAGTGTTTGCTTTAAATCCTGTCTGCAGCAAATTAAGAGCGGTTCACCCGACGAATTGCAAATGGGTTCCTTCAAATTGAATTTGGCTATGGGTTTTTTAAAAGCCATTTTGTGTTATAAACATTCAATGACATGCTAAGTCTCGTTAAAAAGCTCCTTTTAGAGTGCATTAGAGGGAGCCATTGTGGTCCGTTTATGTTCTTTACACACATTTAGCAGATTGCAGAGCTGTGTGTGTTGAAGCAGCAGAAACACGCAGGTGAGCTTTTACCTCCCGTGGGACTCGGGCTGTCAGGAAACCTCAAGACTTCTGGGTGTTTTTTCAGACAAAAGATTCAAGCGTTGATGGAAATGTTATCCCCGTTTCAACCCAAAGAGAATCGGGATTAGAGTCAAATTATGATTCTGTACTTGCAGTCAGGTCTGGTGAGGCCACTCGGTGTACAAATAAAGTTTATGCGGTTTGCTGAGCAGCTGGTGTGTCCATAAAAAGGAGCCGGGTTTCCTGCGTCAGCTCTCTGTGTTTGTGAGCGTGCAGACGAAGGTCCATCTGAAATAAAGTGTGGCTTTATTTCCCCAGGCTCTTTCTGCTCCGCTCCACACGCGCACACATGATCAATACTGATGCATGTGTCCGTTCGCAGTTGGAATAGGCTCTGTGTCCTTGGTTCCACATTGACGTGCGGCCTGAAACATCAGAGTTATGCGTGGTTCTCTGCAGAGATTTTGGACCAACCCTCATTTATTTCGCCTACGCTCCTAGAAAGCCAGGCTTTCCTGTTATTATTTTGAGACGGTATTCATTAATTTTGTTACCACCATAAGTTTAAATGTGTTTTATGTGGATTTTATACAATAAACCAGCACAAAGTTATTCATAATTTTATAGTGGAAAGAAAAATTATGTTTTTAATGTTTTGATGAGCTAAACAAAAATAGGGAAGATGATTAGGGTCGCTAGAAAAAAGGGAAAAATAATTTTGACTTTAATTTTCTGAGGTTAAAGACAGAATTCAGACAAATGTCAAAATTTTGAGAAGAAAAAAAGTTTAAACTCTGAAAAATTGACAGAATGTCAGGATTTTAATTTTCAGACAAAGCGCCATCATTTTGAGATAAAAAATAACCCCCACCAGAATTCCAAGATTAGTCAGAATTTTGAAAAAAAAAGTCAGAATTGAGCTTATGAATGAACTTGGAATTTTTAGATTAAAGTCGGAATTTTGAGAATAAAAGCCAGAGTTTTGAGGATAGTCAGAATCCAGAGATCAGACTATTGAAAAAAAAAAATGCCGTAATTCTGAGGCCAGAATTGTATTTTTATTTTTTTCCAGTGGCCCTGATCGTCTTTCGTATAAAAAAAAAGGACTGGATCTGACTAGTGGTGCTGCTTTAGATAAACATCAAAGCAAGACGTAAAGGAATAAATTCAGGGAAATTTTCTTACTGTTTCAGTCGACTTAGCAGGCAGCAGAAGGACGCGCCTCAGTGACTTTGATGCGAACTTTAGCCGCCTACAACATCGGTTTAACCCGGAGCATGAACGGTCTGTTTGGCACAAGAGGAGAGGTGAAAGGTCAGGGTCGGGCAGCGCTTCGACTGGCTCCTGCCCGCCAGAGGGAACGCATCAGGGGGCGGCCATGGAGCCAATGATGATTGGATTTCACTCATGTAACCAGCAGAGAGACGACCTCTCATTGAGAAAACAGTGTTGTGAATCTAAAAATCCATTCTGTTTTGAACATAAAGAGCAGGTTACCCAAATCCACTTTTTATATATTATCAGTTTTATGTCGTGTTTTATTTGCTTTGTCTCAGGAATTGGAAGGAATTTCTAATTTAACACCAATTTCTCACCAGAAACTTGAATGTTGTGTTTTTATTTAGCTCAGTAACTTCATGTTCAGATAGTTCTGCCTTTCTTTCTGCTGTTCCTGTGCAATTTAGAAAAGTATTGCATTTATTTCTTTTATTAGATTAGGTTGGAAAGAGAAAATGGAGCTTTGGAAAAAAAAAAAGAAAAGATGGCAGCAATTAAGGGGGGATTTGATTTTTTTAATCATAATTTGAGTCCCCATCTTTGCTACTGCAGATGTTTCTTTTACACAGACATTTTTGGTCGACAGAAGAAATAAATCAGTCTGATGTTTGTTTTCAAAATACGCAAGTCATCTAATTAAATGATGTATTCGTAGACAGCCTGTTCTTTCTAATGCACAAATAGTCATGAACATTTGTAACCTTCCTGCTCGCTGGAATTTAGTATGCTTTTCATTAACTACACAGTATTTTATTTTTATCTTATCCTTACTGCATAGTATACTATTCCTGTTTTTTTTTTTTTACATAAATATATATGTTACACTTGAATTTCCCTATTTTGAAATAATGAAGGTAATTTCTATGTCTGTGTTTTAGCTTTTGCAGCTTAATATAACCGAGAAGTATCAACATGACAATAGAAATGTGTGTCACAGTCATCAGGAGTAAAGAGTATAGGTCCAAATATTGACCCCTGTGGAACTCCGTACCAATATCTGCTGTATGGGATGATTTACCATCAAAACTGGATGAACTCAGATGGATATAACTTTTAACCAATATTCTGAGTTCAGACCAGAAGCTAAAATGATTTGTGCCGTAAAAACACCAGCATGTATGAGTTATGATGCGGCTCTGGAAATGAAATGCATCACAGACGTTGTTATCCAACACTGTTTATTCAGAGGTCGTTATTTAAAACTTGACAGATTGGACTTGAAATACATCTGAATTGTTTTGACATTTATTATTACGGACTCTGGCACAGCACTGATGTTCAGAGACGGCTCGCTGGAAACACCAGGAAGTGTGGACAACATTTGGGAGCAAAAAGCACAACTTTGAACAAAAAAGGAGGGAAACAAAATTTCTCCAAACAAAACATTTAGAGCTAGAAAGTGCCGCAAGTTTTACTTTGCTCTCTGATTGCTCAATTTCACTGTTGCTGGCAGATTTGTTTAGTCTTAAAAGTGGAAAACACAGAAACAACGTGATGGGGTTTTAATGATCTTTTACTTTAGCTCACTGGAAGATGGTTTAGTCAAAGTGGAAACAGCATTTTGGGATTTTATCTGTCATGAAAATAATAACTTTGAATTGAGTGTAATCAACTTTCACCTTGGGAAAATTTCCAGTTGAAACGAGATTAAATCAGTTTATTAAACAAACATTTTATTAGCTTCAACTTGACTAGCATTCTTCACACATTTATTTCAATGGTATTTTCTAATTAGATATAATTTAAATATCAAATATTAGAATAAGAAAATAAGTGCTGCAACAAAGAGTAACATAATAAATGCAAACAAGGTTAAAGAAAATGAGTTGTTTTAAGCTAAAGTGGTGAGTTAGCACTGACTGAAATGTGCCCAATAAAAAGGTATAAAATGGTGACGAAACTAATGGTGTCTTTGTTTAAAACTAATGAGTTAAACTGGGTTTGTTGCCGTTTTAACTCCTACATGTTCACCGACGCAGGAAAAAATAAAACCGGAGAAAATGTAGGTTATAAAATGCCATTTAAAAAAAACAAAAAAACATTTGATTTAAACAAACTCAACAAATTTACTACAAAAGAGCAAAGCTAGTTAATGCTTTCTCTGCCAAAATCAAACAGAAAAGAACGATAAAGTCCCAACAACAAGTAAAAAGTCAACAGATCCGTCATTAGTGAGGTTTTCTGGGAGGCGTTGGGAACATATTGAGCTTTAAATTATCCTTGATGGGGCATAAAAGTTTACAAAGGTTGAAAGAACGTTGCATAGTGAGGTTGTGGGGGTTTATTATCAGTGTATCGTTATGAGATGAGATTTCATTTATAGGTAGGGATCGTCATGGTAACATATCAGCATAGTGGCATCCTGGGATTAACACTAAGGATGTTTTTACAAATATAATGCTAAAGGCTCCATTATAATCAGTCATGAAGGCTGATGGCGGTTCCAAACTTGTTTTAGTAGCAAAATTCTACTTTTAATGGGGCAAATTCAGATTGTGTGACGGACGCCTTTATGATTGTTTATCCAACGTTAGTTTTTAAAACTTAGCTTGGTTAATCAGTTTCACACAGATTAGCTTCAGAAATCACTAAAAACATGCTTTTATTTAATCCTTGATCTTAGACGTAATCTGTCTGATGCTTTCATCAAAATGTTCTTTCCTTGCAAAGTTTTTATGGATCTGAACATAGAGATAATTTCTCCATTAATTATATGAGGTTAATTTAATTAACAGTACCAATGGGTAAATATAACATGTTTACAGGTGTTCTGAATTAAGGTATTTTGGTGTTTTTTCTTAATTACAGGCCTCTTCATGCAACAAATCTGGTTGCATTTCTTATTTATTAGCCCAACATTAAAGTCTCCACAAGACAAAACATGATTGTCTTCTTTAAACGTTTACTTTTAATTTCTCCTTACAACACATCTGCAAAACTGCTGTGAGAAAGCAAATTCAAGATTTACATTTAACATTTGGTGTACAGGGACAACAATGTTTCTGTGGAGCCTCGTTTTGTTGAAGAATTGGTCAAACAAATATTTCCTGATGAGTATCGTTAAAAGAACGCTTTGGACTGTTTTAGGCACGAAGCATCACTGGGAGATTCTTAGAGACGACGTGCCAAGGCAGGAACCAAGCATGCAACTTTGTTGAGTTTGAGTAAATGCTATTTTAGATCATTTTTTAATTTGTTTATTAGTTTTCTATGCATAAAAGGACGGAGGCAGCTGAATGTTAGTTGAGGTTTTCATCAACTGTGATTTTCTACTTTAAATCTAATCCATCTAAAGATCCAATGTAATGGAGGGCAGTGAACATTTTTCTGCACAATCTGTAACTTCAATATTGGAATCAACATATTTTGGCCCTGGACAAACGGTCAACTATTGTTCTGTTGGACCTGCAGATGACTTACATTCTTCTTTGTATTTCTAAGCTTTATAGTTTAATTAATAAATACAAAAGTAGGTTAGTAAATAGGTTGAAATTACTTGTCGTGCACTTCTATACAAATTGACCAGTGGTGATAAAACCATTGACAAAATAATGTGGTCATTATATTGTTGTTTTTTGGCAGCAAATCTCATCCATAAAAACAAGGTAACTTTTTTTAAGGTTAGTCCAAGAAAACTGTTCAAGAAGCCGGAAGCATCCTGCTGAATGTGTTTAACTGCATCCAAATGTTGAAACTCTGGGATAAGATTAGGTTCTAATGCTAATATCATTAGCAGTAATGCAAACCTTTTTCAAATAAATGCACATATAGCCTAGATAGTTTGTCTAACTTTTATTAAGTGTAAAGAATGTTCCAGAAAATACTGTGAAACATCCTCATGTATAATAATTCAGAGGCATTTTGTTTGCAGGATGTTTTTTCTGAGAGAATAGCAAAATAATTTAAGAGAAACACTTTGACAACCGTCTTATGCAAGAATGAGAAGATGTAGTAAAAACTTTAGCTTATAATTAAATCACCAGTTGAGGTTTAAATTAGAGGGCTTAAGGGTATAAATAAGTTTTACTGCATGTAAGATACTGATCACTAATTAGTACTTCACACAATCCCTATTTAAAAAAAAACAAAAAAAAAAAAAAAACACCCTCTTTAAAAACGCCATAATTTTGTACTGTTCTGTTTCCAGAAACATAAATGGTTATGAAAAAATATTCAGTTAGTATTGTTTAACCATAATTTTAAAAAGGAGATTAATATCCCAGTTAAAGGCCGTTCTAACAGGGTTAGCAGGTTTGTTAATTAAAGTTGTGTTCACTTAAAGTATATGGCCACTAAAATAGATACAGAAAATAATTTTCAGAATGTTTTCAATTAATAATCTGTATAATTAAACATTAAGTTAATATGGTGGTCGTCCATCCATCCAACAAACCGTTCTTCTGTAAAATGTTCTCTGCAAAATGTAAATAAGGATAAACCGTGGCTATCTGCAGATTACTACCAGCAACAATTGATTTGTCGTGTTCACATCGTTCTGAATAAGTTGAACTGGTTTAGTTTTGGGTTTGAAATAAACTTTCAGCTCCAACATAAGGTGAACTTTGGTAAAAACTTGCCCTGAAATAGAAGCACATCTAAACAAAGAACGAACAAAAACGTGTCAACATCCTTCCATGCAGCTGCTGGTTGAGAGCAGAGAGACGGGACAACAACACGGATACATTCTCTCTCTGCCTCTTACGTCCTTCTGCCTCCTCGTGTTGGAGGGTTTGTCCGCGCACAAATAAAACTTTGTCTCCACACTTGTGTTCGTATAACTTTTATAAAATAAATCTCATATTTCCAAGTGTACAATAATAAAATGATGCACTCTGCAGAAAAAAAGCTCACAGGAAACTCTGTATATACACATATTTTACTACTGTTTTGGCAGACGAGAACGTGAACAAGTCCAGAATTGTAAACAGCTCTTTACTCTCATTCTGAACATTTTTGTTCCCACTCTTCAGTCCCAGTTACATTCACAGCTCAGGAAAATTGTGCTTTTTTTAAAAACAAAAAATAAATCCTTGCAACAATCCAAGGCCTTCTTTGTGTCCTCCGGTCCGCTAAGTAGAAGTGCTCGTGTTTAAAGTCTGGAACAGTCTGAGGGCCGCTGGTTCACTCCGGACTCATCCAGGAGAGGAAACGGGAAAATCAGGAAGCAGAAAGTTTCACTTAGACGTCTAGGAGAGTTTGAGGGGGTTACAAAACCTTTTCCTGTGTTTTCTAAAATTCTTGTTTGAAACAAAGACATGATCCGTATGATTTTATTGGTCTAAGAAGTTTTAACTGTGCTTTAGGTTGAGGAATGTCCATGATGGAGGGTGAAGAGTGACAGCACCTGGGTGAAGATGGACAGAGGACCTTCAGGTTTGGAGATGCAGAAAGAAGAGAGTTGAAGGAAAGCCACAGGAAGTCTTCAGTTTTCCTCATCCGTCAGCTCCTCCTCCCCCGTGGCTTTTTCAGGAATGGCCTCCAAGCTGCGTCGGCTCTTGGAGTCCGTGGAGCCGGAGGAGCCGCCCGCTGTCCCTCCTTTGCTCAGGTTGCAGGTGAGCGCCGAGTAGTGGATCTGCTTGAGGTTTTCCTGGACTTCACTTCTGGCATGTTTTAGTAAGTCAGCTTGACCCTGAGGGCACAGATCAGAGTGATTACATCAGGAGGAAAAAATAAACGTATTTCAAACTAATCTGAGAATCTAATAGAAGTTTAAAACCGAATGTGAGATTTTTATTTTACAAGGTAAGTTGATTGAGAACAAATTCTCAAAATTCGTACAGTGTATATTACAGTTTTTTGTGATTCAGCAGTCAGAGGAATTGATTCAAAATCAAATCAAAATTCAAAAAGGTTTTCTGGAAAAATGGTCAGACATTGGGTTTAAGTGACTGCTAACTCCAGCCTGCAGGTGGCAGTATTTCTTTCTTTCTTCTACTACACTGGTGCCTCAGCCCTACTTGATGTCCAGTTGTAGTCCATGATGGATGTGGAACTCGTCCATCCAGATGCATCCATGTATTAAATGAAATGAATAATCTAAGCTTTCTCCACCATCTTCCTTCTTGATTCAGAAAATCACTTTTATAATGGCTACGTTGCCCAACAACCACCTTAATGCATCTGAACCATTATGGCGTTCTTATCAGAAAACACTGAATGAAGGCACCAAACTCCACAAACTGGCCAAATAGACAAATAGTAGCAAACAGGATTTTCTTGTTTGACCTTTTTTTTTTATTGGTTCTGATTTGCTAATTCAGATTCACAACTAGAACACGAGACAGAAAAAAAAATGTGGTCTGTGTGTTGAAATTATCTAATTTCTGCATCTAAGTATATTTTTCTATCAATGCAGCAATCTAGAAAATTGTGGTGATTCTGATTTATCAGTAGTATCATGTAATTATCTTTATCTGCTGCTGACGTAATCCCTGACTGAATAAAGCAGACCCCCTTATAGGTTTATGTAGCTCAATATTCCCTGAATGTTGCACTTATTGTGCTAAAGATTCCCACCTTCAGTATGGTGATGTTCCACGTGAAGCTTTCCACCGCCTTGTGCAGCTTCCTGCCCTTCAGCCCTTCCTTCACAGCCAGATCATGCAGGTTTTCATGAAATTCCATCGCTGGAAGAAAAGAGCAGTAAAAGTTCATCCGGTCAGCGTTTATGGTTTGAGAGAAGCTGCTAAGTGGTGTCTGAAACTGTTTCAGTTGATATCGTTATTTACTGACTAGTTTTGGTTGTAAATGTCTGATGTGACATTTCCCGTTTTATGCAATTTTCACTCCATGCAGCTGTTTTTTTAAGGCACTTTGGAAAAACATTAAACTGCTGCTGTGCAAGTTACTCAACAGGTCGTTGCTAGGCAACCAGAAGTTACTCAACAAGTTGTTGCTAGGCAACCAAGTGAGCTAGTTGAGTCCACCAACCTGTGAGAGGTTGAGCAACAAAGGTCTTTCTTCTGCCTACATATCCCAGAATGCTGTGTGGTTTTGGATCAAGGTGCAGCGATTATTCCACACATTGAATATTAAATATTCGATCAGATGTATTATCTATTGACATTGATCACATGTCTATCATGATGGATATTATTGATTTATTTTCCGCCCTAATTCAAAGTGATTATAGATAACGCAAGTCTTCTGTATGAAGGTAAAATCACAGATTAGTTTTATTAGTTGTAAAATCTTTCAGTATTTTTCAATCACTACTATCAGAAAGTTAAATGTCTCCAACTCGTGGTCACACAGGCAAGGCGGACATGATGAGGGCTAAGTTTCCTCAGTGAGGACACGTTTCATTTCACGCTGAGGCTGCAGGCCCCAAACCTGAGAGACGCAGCACAAATCACAGGACGGTGACAGGCTTCTGCTCGGAAACTCCTTCAGAGAAAACAGACGTTTCCGCTCAGAGCAGGTCGCAGCCCCCGTCTGCGCTGTTGCCATGGAAACGTGCATGTTCACATGCGAGCGAGAGACCGACAGTGGGGTTGGGAAGAAGAGAGAGAAAACCCCCTTCATGAGGAATCACCGCCGCTGATGCACATTTTGAGATTCTGACCTCAGACGATTTTTTAAATTTTTTATTCTTTTCTGCCACCGTGGACGAATCCACCGTCTGCTGCTCAAATCCGGAGCGTATGCAAAAAGACTGGGAACATGCAAATATTCTCTCTTTCAGTTTCAGCTTTTACAACTCTAGATCCAGGAGCCGCTGCGGCGCACATGAGCTGTGACTGTCATGAGGAAGGTGCAGAGCTTCCTCTGTTTCTCTTTCACACAAACAGAGACGCGCACAGCGGGGGCTGCCTAGCAACACCGTATGGAGTCTGGTGGAGAGGAAGAGGGGAAGCTCGCTCTTAGCAAAGCATGACAGAAGTGGTGCAGTACGGGAGGATGACTCCACAGTAATGTCACATCATCAGAGCGTGACCTACATCTTTCTACAGATTAATTACAAATTCATCCAGAGGTTGCAGAACTCGCACCAAACGATGCAGCTAATTTCATCGGACGTGTGTGAAAAGGAAGAGCGAGCGAAGATGACTGAAGATGACTTGTGGTGATGCTCGACGCGGGGCGCCCGCCACTCTGTGCCGAGGAACTGTCAACTTGTCTTCCACATAGACAAAATAGTGACT
This sequence comes from Poecilia mexicana, assembly GCF_051168715.1. Taxonomy (NCBI): domain Eukaryota; kingdom Metazoa; phylum Chordata; class Actinopteri; order Cyprinodontiformes; family Poeciliidae; genus Poecilia; species Poecilia mexicana. The sequence goes on from NW_028263385.1 coordinate 7,434,988, forward strand.
AAAGCTGATTTTACATAAAATTCCAACAGAGAAAACTGATCCATTTATTGATTAAAACTAAAACGATTCATCTTGAAATCATGATGTGTTTAATCAAATTAAGGAAATCTCTTTATTTTAATAAAGAATACTCCAACATCATCTGGAAATTAAATGTTATTGACAAAATATTTCAAAATATGCATAAAAAAACCCCACATAATTTATAAGTAGTAATAATAAGAAAATAAATAACTCCCCAAATAAAAACTATAAAAGGGCCAACAAATTCACTTACGTCTCAGGGCAGCGACTGGAAAAAAAAATCTACATTTGTTTAAAAGGGATTTTATTATGTATTTTCCAGGCACTTACTGTCATTTTACGTCTCAATCAAGTAACTTCTACCTTTTCGTTATAAAAATAGTCATTTTCTGCCTGTTATAAATACAATAGGCTCTTTCGTTTTTAGGTCATTGAGCTCGTTTTCTTTTTTTTTATTGTGGCCAAGCAGCAAATCTTCACACGTTTTCGATCTGCATCTGTGTTTTCAAAGTGTTCCCACACAAATGACCTGGTTTGACCCTTTTTGCATAAGAAATTCTGATGCTATTCCTGCAGTTCTGGTTGTTTTGGACTTTTTCATGGCATGAAACAGTGCTGTCTGCAGACAGAGGTCTGTGCACCAAAATGTCTCAATTTCCAGCTCCTCTTTCTGCTAAAATGTACATGCTTTGATTTTTCAAAATGCAAGCACATGATGCACATGGGTCAGGCTTAGAAATGAGCAGGAGACATTACAAAATAAAAGCAGAACTTGCCACAGTAATATTCTAAACAGTTTCTGCAATGTTCTTGTGATAATTTGAGGCCAAAATGAAAACTGAGCAATAGAGTTGATTACTTTCACAACCTCACTTTTACGCATACATTTTCAAGTCAGGATGAACCGAAGTACTAAACGGATTAAGTTAAGACTATAAGAGGAATCACAAGGATATGTAACATCTCAGCTGTGATGAGCTCTGAAAATATCCTAGAGAACAACAACAACTTTTGGTCTTTCAAAGGACAATATGTTGTACAACAGGGAGTTTCAGGTTATTTTCCATTTCAGTAGATAAGGAACAGTTCACTTGCCACACTAAAAAGAAACTTGTTTAACCAGCAGCTACAGAAAAAAGCAAAAATAATCAAATTATTCAGTATTTTTTTTTTTGGACAAGTACATGAGAAACTCCCAGGAAATCAATTTGGAAACTCCTGAGATCAGGATGATCATTTTTCACAGGAGTGTTTTCTTGCTGCATTTAGCCTCCAGTCCAGAACCCAAAGATATTATATTATATTATATTATATTATATTATATTATATCATATTCAGCTGTCATATAAATTATATGACAGCTGAAGTCTGAAACAGCTCAGATGCATACAGATGTTTAGATTCCTGCTTACATTTGACACATTCCAGATTCTCTATGTTTGAGAGTTTAGACAGATGCCCTAAATTATAAATCTAGTAAAACCGGTTGACTTATTTTTAGTTCTCTGTTTATTTTAATATATAATACAATCTAAAGGTGGACTTGGCTGAGAACTGTGGCTCTCTGGTCGAAGAGTATGAGGGATGAGGTGAGATAAGACTCTCGCTCTTCGCTGCGCTACAGTTTCCTTCCCACAGCGAAGTCTGCCGATAACGCGCAAGCTAGTAAACATGTCCGCCGATAATGGCGGATAAACTGTTTTTCTGCAGTGCTAGATTATTTCTCCACCATTAGCACAGCTGCAACAAACTGGAAACCTCAAGCTTGTACATGTGAGCAGCGCATGCACCAGCATGATAGACAATGCTAAGATGCTCCTCTTGGCTGTAATTGGTCATTTCAGACCAGGGTCGCTGTATTTCTGCAGATGGCAGTAGGACCGCAGGGAAAAGGCAAAGGACTTATTTTTTCAGATTTGTTAGAAATTTCACTACTAGGACATAGTGCCAGTTTTGAGAAAGAAATTTACTGCTGTCTGCTTCTATATCACATTTTCATAAAGTTAGCACTGAATAATTGTTAAATAGAAACCATCATAGCTGGATTTAACCTTTTTTTTTTCAGCATCTTCATGATAGTTAAGCGATTATTTTAAAATACGTTTGCAAACAATATCAGGTATTTCCCCTTTTCAACTAGAAGTAAACGGGTAACAGGAAGTGTAGTGGTGCTAGTGGACTTTGTGTCTCTTATTAGTATAAACTGGAGCATTCCTCAGACTAGACGGTCCTAATTTACCTAAATGCAGCATAACGGAAAGGCACATAACAAAAGAGTAATGATACTGCTCCAACACACAAGCTATGTCTCAAATAGTGAAGTGCTCATTTATTTGGCTGTTTCGTAAACTTTCAGTTGAATAAAGTTCTGTGTTTGTTTTGTCACCAACTGTTAACAATAATTAAGGTAGTTTGTATTCATACTCTTAGTTTGCAGCGGTTCTGTTTCGTCTCCTCACATTCTCTCTTTTTCTGGTAATTTTATTTCAGGCAAAAAAATATACATGAACAAAATAACACAGAGCTAAAAGTTAGGACTTTGTTTGCTCTGAACTCCAGATTATTCACACTACAAAAGCTGCATGAACTAACCACAAAAAGACAGAATAATTCAAATTTAAATAATAACTGGAGTGGCAACATTTCTGATCGCCATCCGTTCATGTGCAGCACAGAATGTAGATGAAACTCAAGCATGTTTTCACCTCCATTTCTAACTTTGCACATTTGAACATTTCCTCCATCAAGCTGAAATGTCAGCAGAGGAGGTGAGGAAATGACAGGAACAAAAGGGGGAGTTCAGGTAACACGAGTTTAACAAAAGGACACGTCTTCGTCTGTGAAATATGTCATGTGGCAGCTCTGTCCAGTGCTGGTTGCTGCTGTCAGAAAGGCACCGACATCGTTTGTGACAGCGTTTATTTATTTTCTAGTTCAGGTTTCTTCAGTGTGAGGCGGTGCAACATGCTGTCTCTCTGTCTCAACATCAGAGGCAGAATGCAGGAAAAAACTGCGCTTCCTGCAGCAAATCCGCCTCCTTCCTTGAGGTTTATTTTAGGAGCTGCTCCTGCTAATATGAAATATTAACTTTCCAGACTCTCCAGACCTGACTGGAGAATACTCTCTTTAGAAAATGATCATGAGAATTATTGCTAGTTAAAAAACGATTGCACAGACTGAAATAGAAGATTCAGTAGGCCTGTGACAATAACAAAGTTTGACGGATGATAAATCATCCCAGCAATTATTGGGATAAACGATAATGTTTATTTTAAAGTAATATAACGATAATGGCAAAATAGTCCAAAACATCCAAAAGATATATAACAGAAATTAGTTAATTATGAAGTCTCTGTACAGAAATAAAGGGCTAGTTGAGACCAATGTACCAGACTGAAATCTTTTGTCATTCAGTTTTTGGTAGAATGAGAGAAAAGAGAAAAACAATAAATGGAAATTTTTGAGCGCGTTAAAATTAATCTTACAATGAATTGATTTGCTGGTTATTGCGGCAGGCCTAATTTTGATAAATAATATTATTTGGATCTTATTTCCAAGTAATATATTGACAATGGCCTAAAAATGCAACTTTGTTCTCTCAAAGACTAATAAACTGTCCATTAATATCTAAAATAAAACAAATGAAATGGAAACGAAAACCACACACACAACAGATTTATATAAATAAAATAATAATAAATACATCCCTCCAAAAATATTAATCAGAATGGAAATTATTGTTCTAATTTATTATGCTAGTTATCGATTAATTGCTGATTGACAAATTTAGGATTCAGATTTGTGTCTGTTTGGTTGTTTCTTGCGTTGTGTTCTGCAGAGAAGACAGTTTTTCTGCATTTGGTATTTCGAAACATCTTGTGCTGATTGTGTTGTTCTGCCATCTAGACGTCCTGAATGCTAAGTGGGACCTTAGTGGGAGTCAGTTAGGGGAAGTGACATCTCCCCATTAGTGCTCCCAACACCTTTCTCTGCACGATCCGACACCGCCTTTTATTTTCCTGGGAGGAACGTGACCTGATGTGATGGATTATTCACAACTTTAGTAGTAGTTGATGCTGAAACAGTCTGCTTTGTTCACAGGGAACCAGGTTCGTACTGACCCAGTTTCTGTGAAACCACACTGCATGCACACACAGAGGTAGAAGCAGCAGCTTGAGCATGTTCTCCTGCACTGGTGCATGCACCCAAACACAAAAACAAGCCAGTTCTGGATGGAGAATAAATCATTGTTCAACTTCATGGGTTTGCCATCTGTTGTGTCCTACTTTGGAATTGTTTGCTGTTGAATTTTCTCCAGCTGATGTTAGGTAATCATGTCGAAGGCTCTTTGAAACCGAAAGCCCCCATAAAGCCTTAGTGCAAGCTTTCGAGAAGTTGTTTGGTCTGTTAGGGTTTTACTGCCAGCTTATCAAGATGCAAGTTGTTTAAATAGAAATAGGTTTCCTTAAGGCGTTTATCGGTCAGCTCATCTTACAGAGAAACTAGATCACTAGAACTCCAAACCGGAAGAGTTGATATTCTGGCTTTAATTACAGCTGAAATTTATTCCAAAACCCAAATATGTAAAAGTGGAAAAGCATTTAATGAATACAGGACAGACTTCTCACTCAGGTGTTATCTACAGGAAAGCTCAGCAGATAAAACTGAACACTTACAAGAGGTAGATAATGTCTCGAGGAATTTAAAAAAATCAGGGTTTTTGAGTCATTCAATGACTCTAATATGTGTAACTACACATCAAGAGGGTCGATCCAATCAGGCACGAATCGGCACACAAACTGAGAAATAGTTTGAACATTTACGCTTCAGATGGTGACAATTTGAGATGTCATCTTCAGGTCCGTCAGCGAATGTAGAGCTGATGGATATGGCTGATAAAATATAAGTTTGCTTTAAGTGCTGGAGCAAAGATAAGCTGTGGGCTCTGCTCACACACACTGTGTAAATAATATAAACTAAGCACGAAAGTTGAGAGGTTTCCATGTGATTACTTGTCTGTGCTACATACTATAAATATATATATATATATATATATATATATATATATATATATATATATATATATATATATATATATATATATATATATATATATATATATATAGTTTGAATGTCAAATTATTTCTGTCTCAATAGTGCCACATTTGATGGAGATACTCAGTTTATTTATACAGTTTGTGAGTATAACAGCAGTATGTGGGTTGTCACTCACCACAATTTTTTATTTCAGGCAAGCGTCTTATTAAAAATGTAACATCATGCTACCATCTCTACGTTACAGTAATGCAACTGTGGCTGGTAATAAAGAGCCTGAAGAAGGTTTGTTTATAATCTGGTTTCTATAGAAACGGCAAAAGCCAACGGATCTACAATAGAGCATTTATGGCAAGCTCTTTGTGTATTTTATATAAATTATCTTTCCATCAGGCACCACAACACGCTTTACAGACCCCATTAGGTTTTTAACAGCTATCATTGTGTGGTATAACCATGTAATTGATGGATAGCTATGGATTATATCATTATACCTGTAACACTGCTGTTAGCTTAGACCTTTGCAAAGGAAACTGCAAAAAAACAAGATCTCTAATGGTTATATTTACAGAATGATGGCTCTGAAATTGAACTATGATTTGATGCAGGTACTTTTACACTCCATATGTACAGAATTTCATACAATAAAGAAAGTAAATCTTATTCCTTTGCATTGATACATGCTGCTGCTGTCTAGCTGCAAGAATAAAATGTTTACATCTCAAAAGGAGAAAAACTTTGGCTACAGATTATCAGCAGTTATCTTAGTGCAGAGACAAAAGAAAAAAAGGAAGCTGAGTCATGGTATGGATGGTCTGTCATATATTTTCAATCTAATGATTTATACAAGATTACTTTAACATTAATGGGGCAGTAATGTATATTTTCCAGGCACATGGTGCCATTTTATAGCGTAATTGTAATGAAAATGCTGCATATCTCAAACATAAAAGAAATGTAGCTTTGCAGTTTGATTCCTTGATATTGGCCTCTGTCTCTTTAAGAAGCTCCTACTCTTTCCAACACTTATCCACAACACACGCTAACTGCTGCTGCCACTAGTCTGGAGGAGCTGAGTGAGGGAGACACTGGGGACTGCAGGTCCAAGGAGGAACTTTGTGGAAATAGGCGGCACCGTGCAAGGCCATTCTCAATCATGCATGAAAGAATCAAGGCAACACTCCAGATATGTTTTGATGAGGGAATAACGTTATAACATGATTTAAATCTCAGTCAGTTTCACATAATAAGCTCCTCTAACCTTCTATGCTACTTGGATTTCACTGTGAAGAGTCACATAGGTGTTAATAATAATTGTATAAATATACCCACAAACCCAAATTAATCAACTATTGAATAAAATTGTAATAATTAACAGCTGCCAGGATTGTCCATCCAGCATGTTTCCTCAAGTCTCTGAACTGAATAAACCTTGTCCCTGACCTCACAAAGTCAATATGTCACAACAGAGATAAAAACTTCACCTACATGCTCTATTACCAGGTTACTTTGTAATCCTCTGGTCAAGGTCGGCACAAACAAATAAGGTCAGCCTCTAATACAGCCCAAAGGAAGTGAAATGAAAATTATGGTCATGACATGCCTGACAGAGACTCTGTGTGGTGGGTTCATTAACCACTGCGACGTAAACATTTCACTTTTTCTTCTACGTTGCTCATTTCTGCAAAAATGCACATTTACAAAGTCCTCAAGGTATAAAGCGTGCAAACCTCTTGGACTTGGGAACATAAGGTAGGAAATGACCAGAAGAGTCGTTCACATTTAAACAAATGTTTCTCACAGTCATGAAGCAGAAAGTTCTCATTTCTGCCATCTGTAGTGTCAAGCTAGCAGTTTGTCTGTTTGCTGTTTTTTTTTTTTTTTCCAGTTTGTTAGCACACTGTGTGTGAATCGGAGCTGAGCCAAATGTGATAAAACTCTTTGAGGTTACAACGTTTCTCTGGTTGGCTTGAGGAAACAGGAACAAAGGCTTGAGTTGCTTCCAGGTACTGAATGTTTTGTTGTTGTTTTTTTTTTTTAAGTTGAAGCAATCTAGTTTTAGCCAGAATATGGATTGATTTACAAAAATGTATTAGCAAAGGGTTTTTTTTTTTTTTACCTGCTTTCTGAGTTTGCAAAATCCTCTCATACACGCAGTCGGAGCTCTCCAGCAGGATCTTGCTGGTCTGGATCATCTGAAAGGAAAAATAATCAAGCAATTTTAATAACTGCTTTTAAGAGAGGTGAACACTAAAGTCACGCAGTAAATTGTGCTGCCTGGTGTTTTTCCCATTTAAAGAGGGCCGAGAAAATAAGATGTTATTGCAGGGATGTCTTTTGGGCGAGGTCGCTTAACTGCATCTTTGCAAACCAAAATTAAAGGAAAGCGCAGCAGAAGTAATTAGATTTTTTTTTATTTGAGGTTGTGTTGATTTCCTTCAAGCTGTGACTATGCCTCATTTTATGGAGAAAAATATAAATGGCAACCCCTCCGCTTGGCTTTAAACGGAAACGTTGATCATCACGGTCAACTGATGAAAACGCAAACATGTCACTTTGCTGCACATCATTAGCATGTTATCTGTGACAGAGCAGCTGTGAAGGAGGCTAAGTTTAGCTCCTCTGGTGCAACGCTCTGCCCTAATTGAGTGCACAGACTCTGCTGACCTGCAGACTGTCACAACTTTCATGATGATCTATTTACATATTAAAGAATTTCTTCTAAACAAGAATGCAGCCAGCAAAATATTCTGCAGAAAAGTGTTTCAGGAAGAGGTTAGAGAAGGAAGTGCAACCCGGGCAACGGAGAGAAAAATACAGAGCCTGAGGTGTCTTTTTTTTTTTTATTTTTTATTAATCATCTGAGGGAACGGCTAAAATACGATATCAATCTTCCTGCATGGTACCCAAGATGACATTTTTAATAAAATGTTACTTCATTTCCAATGTCAATCCGATACAGGGGTGCTTGTGTTCATGTCACTATAGTAACTGGCTTGTACATGTGCTTGTGCACTCCTGAAGAGCCCATCAAGGCCGTGTCAAAATTCAATGCTGCTCAGGTAGAAAACTGGATTTCACTTAAAAAAACCCCCATAAAATTAGCCACGTACCAACTAATCTGATTGAAATAAGCAAATTTTCTCTTTCTTGGCTCTAACTGCTGATAAGCATTGACATTACTGTCACCGATCTTATTAAACCCCTTGCAAACATAACAGTGGGCATCTTTAAGATGTTTCACTACTCATCCTTTGGCTATTTCTATTAAAGAGACACTTCTCTGGATATCCTTGCAAATTTTGAGAGTTAAACTTCCAACACCAGCTTAGTGTTTGTTCTGGAACGCCAATGCATGGGAGGGAAGAGGCTCGGCGTCAATGTGATGTTTTGAAGCAACATGTTGAGGCTTTCCTGGGAAAAACTGTTCACAGCGACTGAACTGATTTGAATGAAATCTCTGATTGGTATTGGGGTAGAAAGTCCTGACGGGGACATCCAGAATGGACCTAATACTAGATCTCCAAATGCTCGCAAACCCAGGATGCAAATGGTAAATGACAAAATACGTAATATTTACTTTTTATTTTGTAAAATAAAGTCCAGACATCAGCTTACCCAATACCTCCAGTTTCAGACTTAGGCTAAATTTCCCTGCCACTACTCCTCTGCATTTACTTCAGGAAGTGGTTCTGCTGCACAAACATGTGACTTCATACAACTATTTGTGTTGTGATGCGGTGCTGCAGCACATTTTTATGCTCTTTAGGGACGACCAAAAGAGTCGCGCCAAATGTACATGATTAACTAATCTATATTTATTTTAAATGTTCCAACTCTGTCATGCGAATATAACAGCAAAATATAAACTACTTACAAAATAATTGTCCAGAAATGCCAACTTTAATAAGAATCCTAATCATAGTGTTGCTGATGAGCAACATGACTCAAAATAATCTTGTTTCCAAAGAATACATAAAACACAAAGATATAAATAAAAGTGTATTTCCTGTTTTGTTCTTGTGACAATCTATTCTAACCTTAGAAATGCCTTTTTTTATTTTGCTCTTTGTGAAGAAAAGAAGGGGATGCATGAAACTATGTATTTTAATGGTACACTGTTAAAAACAAATACCGGCATACGTGGAATTTTACCGTATAAATATGGATTTATACACTCTTTTATTTGTACACTGTTATTGAAAGGACATATCAAAACATGCTCAGTGGAAAAGTAAAACTTTTGGACTTTTGGATATTCAAGGCAGCCAATTAATTATCTAGAAACCCACATTTGAGAGTTTAAAAAAATCTTTATTTAGGATATTTCTCATCTCTTGCAAACTTAAACATTTTCCAATAGTTTTCAGTCCTCCTTTGGATCTGTTTAAAACTATACACTAAATTACCAGCAGCTGTATCCTCTGGTGGCTTGTTAAAGAAAAACAGTCTGTCATCAACTAAAGCTGCGGCTTTTGTTGGTCTCTAATTAGTTACTCTCTCAGACACATTTAAAAAGATTATAATAGGCTTTTTGATTTTTTCCCCTGTTTCTCTAATGACCTATTGTGCATATAAAAGGTGTGGAAAGTTTCAAAGTCCACACCCAAGGGGTTATTATAATATACAGACAACTAAACTGCTGTAAGTTCCTATTTTGGGCTCCAAAAGTTTTCTTCTGAATCTAAAAAGCAAAACTTAATAATGCTGGTTTTCAGCATCACTTCACCAATTAGAGCCACATCACTAACCTATTAAAAGTTTAGAAATTAAAGATAATCAGCTGAGACAAAGAAAACATTTTCTGAAAACAAACAAACTCATCATCCACTTTTTTCCAATACATATTACAGCGTGTTTCCACAGCGTGTGGCCTGCTGTTGGGTGTTTTGCGTGGGGCAGACAGTTGCACAAGCCCAGTAACATGAATCACCATGTTATTCTGCGAGCTGTAATGACAAAGTGCTTGTATATCTGCAGCTGCAGCACTCAGAAGCTGTGATTACCTTCCTGATGGGTCAAGAAATTACCGTCTTCACGGCACACGCAGCGTCTCACATATATATAGAAGAGACATGTTTTTGAGTTAAGAGTGGATGAGGGTATATTTGGACACAAAAAAACACCTCCTAACTACTCTGATCATGTGTGTTACAGTAATTACTTCCATGTTAGCTTGGTGATGCGTTTCTCCACATGAATAGAACATGTTACACAGAGTCTGGATCTACAAATTCAAACAATTAAAAAAAATAGTGGCTTAGGATACAGAAAAATGGATATTTGGTCATGTTTTTTCAGTCTGAACATTGGCTTTAACATCATTTCCTCTAGATTTCAATTTAAATGCCTTAGTCATTGATTGTAAATCAGTATCTCTGTTGATAAAAAATAGTTGCCAACAAAATAGAAACTCCTTTCACTTATTTTAATGTTATTAAGCCACCGACCCTGTTCCAGGATTTAATCTGAGTTTGACTCTGGACAAGGTCCATTTTTTTCACAGCTAAATTAACAAAATATGAGAAAAATAATCAGGAATTTTAGAAACTACTGATATATTGGGATTTCCAGGCATAAGAATCTCTCAGGTTTAAGGAAACTGGTCTGAAAAATGGGACTGTGTTGGATGGAATGCCTTGTTGGTGGTGCTCTTTTTGCAGCATCAGTGTCTGAGGTGGATTTCGGTGCAGACACGATTTCCCAACACTAATTAATGCAGAATATCCTCATTAGTCATGTCTCAAAAACGCCAGTCTAGTGTTTTTTAAATGTTCATATTAAACTCATCTTACAACACCTCTGAGTGTATATCATCTCTGATCTGCACTGGTGAACGCCAATACAAGCAAGACGTAGGTCAGGAAACAAAAACGTGAGTGACTTCAGCAGCCAGTAAAACTGGAGCATACGTTTTCCAGAGGATAATTATCTGCAAACAAGCTCTGCTGTTGTTAGCCATACGTTCTTCGATGCCAATAATTAAACAATATTCACGGTTGCTGCCATGGCTCTTGCTTTGCAGGAAACACCAGGCAATGTCTGTCAGTCGGTCCAGATGGCGCTACCGTTTCTCAGCTCTGACAGAATCTGGCCGCCATCATCATATTTTATCAATGTGTAAAGCAGAAGAGTAAGGGGTGCTGAAGAGGCAAGCTGTGAAGTACTGAAAAGCATAAACCTTAATGAAATTACTTAAAACCATGAGCTGCCATCCCACTGAGTGTAAACACCTTTTTTCTTCTTTTCTTTTTTTTTAAGGAAAGTAGGATATAAGTGAGAATCAGGTTTTGTAGCAGTCGGGGTGTAAAAGCTCCCCTACTTTCTATGGTTTCTATGGTACACTGAAACAAAAAACATAAAACTAGAGTTTCCATAAGTAAATTACAATAAATTCTGACACTCAAAGCTTTAAAGTTTCCTAACTTTCTCGGTTTAAACCTTGTAGCACATAAATACAGTGACCGATTGGCGGAATTATTATGTTTGTCCTTTAAAAACTATAAAAACAGATTGTATTCAAAAACAGAAATTAAGAAAGAAACCATCTCTCAAACCAAACACAACAAAGAGTTTAACATTCAGGTCTTATTTAAAGATGCAATTATATTGTAATAATTAAATAAGCACTATGGAAACAAAAAAATGTTACTATATTTTTTCCTTTTGATACTTCTGTACCACATAGACAATTTTCAGCTTGATCAGTTCAATCCAATTCCAATTTATTTAATAAATGACAGCACATTAAGCAAGTTATGGAAGGTGAGTTAGGTCAAAATGTGAAAAATCAGATTTTTTTTCTGGTCAGTGAAGGCATCATGCTCAGAACTGGACTGAACAGTCTTCAGTGGTGACTCTGTGAAAGAGTGAAGAATCATTGAGACGCTGCTTAAATGGAGAAATATGTTGAGAAATGTCTGTGGTTAATTCAGACTGCGACAGAGCAAGAGAGTGCAAGACTTTCAAGAGATAACAAGAAGGCTGAACGTATTACAGGAAAGTTGCTTTGTTCTATCATTATCAATCTTAAAATGCTGATTTTTAGAAAATAGTTGAAGAAAATTTTTTCTCTAAGATTTATTTACACAGACTTTTTTGCTAAAACAATTTAAATACCTAATTTAAGTTGCTAAAGCCAATTTAAAATGCTGTCTGTAGAGATTTCATTTGTAGAACCCTGTTTGGGATCAGAAATTGGCCACAAAACGATTATCAGTGTTTCTCTACTCCAAATCAGCAAAACGCCGAAACCAAAGTTCATAATTTTTAACATTTCTGGCGGTAAATATACATAATTTACTTGGTGGCTGTTTCACTGTCAAATTCTGATCTCTGCTAATTACCAGGGCCTCCAACTTTCCAGCACTTAAATTCTTCCATAATTTATTTGATGATTTTCCATAAACAGCAGTCGGATTACCCAAGCTTTCAATTCAAGACTAAACCAAGCCACCTTAATCGGTCTGCACCTAGGTCATTTCAACATGGTTCCTCTTTAATGCACTCATGGTTGAGTCCCAAAGAGTAAAAGTGATGCAAAAATAGCCCAGGCAAGTAAAGATAACACCTAACTGTGTTGTTGTGTAATTGTTTCATAATTTTACACGCAGTTACGGTTGCCTACAGAACTGCTCTAAGCCAACTGCCATGTGAGAAACATTTAAACACTTTTACTTGTTTTCGAAGATGAATAAAACAATAGCAGTGTGATCTGTGTTCTTGCTGGGACAAATACTCTTCTGTGTGTTTCCTAGTAATTTTCTTTTTAAAATTTGCAAAAGATTTGAGAATTTGGGAGAAATTTGAAGAACATGTTTTATAAATAGGCACCATACTAAATACATAAAATCAATTAAGATACAACAGTAAAATAAGTTAAATTGAATAAAAAGAGCAGAAGGTATCGAGTAGAAAAACAGTGTTTTGGTCAAACCCAATGAGTTTGACCAAAACATTAGGCTGCATAATGCTAATTAGAAATAAGGAACATCATCTACATGGAATATTATACAAAAAGCAGTTTGTTAGCTTACCGAACCACATCGACCCAAAAACGAGGCATTAAGGTTCCACCACAACATTTCAGTCAGGTTAACATCTGCACTGTGACTGAGTTAAGAAAAACGTAATTATTTTATATTTCAGCCATGCTGTTACACATTTGCTGCCTTCATCATTGTTTAATAAATACGTTGTATGAACTGTGTTGTGTTTTACTGGTCAGATTAGAGTGGTTTTATGACCCAATAGGGCAAATGCATCGTTTTTTAAAAGAAATAATTCAATGCATGAAAAACAAAATACCCAGAAAAGGATTTAAATTCTCTAAAAAAAAATTATAATCAGACTTGACAATTTATGAAAGTAAAGATGCTTGGATTAGATTTTGTTAGTTGTGTGCCTGTTTTGTTCGTTTTAATGTTCTTTTGGCTCACTATGAGGATGTTCTGCTAACTGTAATGATATTTGCAATGGCCTCAGCGGCACGTTGCATAACTTTTCAACATTGATTGTATTACTTAACAGAGTTCCAACCCTATTACCTAATAATTTCAGCATGTCCCTGTTATATTAAGTAAAGTCAAGATATCGATCTAATCGGAGTCGAAGTTGGTTTCCTGAGGTGAAAAGAAGCTATTGATTGGGTAATGCACACATAACCGAATTTTGTTTTTTTTCCTTTCTCGGGTACTTGCAGAGCAAACAAGAAGAGGGAATCATTTTTGTTTCTCCATTTTAATAAATTCCTAAATTCTTCAAGGAAGTGAGTCTGAGCTGATGTAATGGGCTGTTTTTCCTGACCATTACTCACCATGTCGTAGGAGGTGACGACCTTTTTCAGGACCTCTGGGAGCAGGCCTTGGAGCTCCAGGTTAGGGTACGGGTCAGAGAGGTTAAACAGCAGGAGCGGGCTGTTGTCGGGTCCTGTCAGCCGAGGGGAAAGGGCCAAGATGCACTGCTTCAGGTTGGCCACGGCTGAAAGGCCGCAGAGCTCCTTAAAGGACACTATGGCATTCTAGGTTGAGACAAATTACAAATTAAATGCACTTAGTTACGAAAACAAAGCAAAATCTAATGCAAAGCATGCAATCTTTTCTTCCTGCAGGATAAAATCTTTATTTCACAGGCATTAAAAGCTGAAACCAGGCCTCCAGAGATCAGCTCAGAGATGGAGCGAGAGGCTGGAAGCCGTCATCGCCTGTGTCGCTTGTGAGAACTTTCATTTTGGCACTTGTTAGCTGCTCCAAAGCACCCAATCCTTCTGAACTGACACAAGCATCAAGTGGAAATGAAACATACACCCACGAAAACCCTAAGCTTCCTGTGAAAGGCCAAAATTAACCCTAGCATAAACAACCGCAGGGACAAACTGTGAGGGAGCGATCAAGATGTGTTAGTCTCATGGCTGCTGGCTTGTTATCTCACAATGCAGCAATATAAACAGGAGGACCAACGTACAGACCGATGCAACGCCTGCAGGAGCAAAACACGATGCTCAACACAATGTGGCTGGACGTCCCACTCCGCTTTTCTCCTCCAGTTTTACATTCCTTCACAGATTCTTAATAAATTGTATGGGAACATGTTTATGTGGTTTTGTATTTCTTCAATTAAACTTCAGTAAAAAGAGAAACTAACGTTAGCATTTCCAATATGGGCTAATTTAACTGCAGAAAGTTAATTCTGTTAAACATAAGCTACTGGATCCCAAACAGGAAATGGTTTTCCACAGGGGGAACATTTCCAGCACTGATAAACTGGTTGATTATTTTCTTAATATGCTATTAATAATAAGTTTGTTTGCTGCTTGAAAAGATGCTGCAGTGATGCTTTGAGCTGTTACATCCTTTACTCTAACGCATACAAGGCTTGTTTTTTCACACTTATGATTATGATCAAAGAAAATGTTATGTCATACAGAGATGGTACTTAAATGATTTCGTTATTACGAGAACAAAACTATTTGAAAGTATCGGCTCTTTTTTAAATCATGACTTTTTTTATTTCTTTAAACATTTTTGAATATTCTTCTTTGGAAAATAGCTTATATTTATTCAGATTGAATAGATAGCAATCGTTAATGTATCAACTTTCAAAATTTGACACAAATTCTCAATTGTTTTTATGTTTCAACTTTGACTAGGCCATTCTGACACATTCTTTGATCTAAACATAGCACAGGGTTGTGACTCAAATGTTTTTGGGGGTTGTTTGGCTCTCGTGGCCTTTGAGAGTACTAGGACAGGAAAGTGGCTAGACATGCAGAAAAGGTCACCAGGCCAGGATTTGAACCTGTGACGGCCGCGTCGAGGGCTAAGACCTCCTTGTGGGTTGTGCTAAACCCTTGCACCACCACAGCACCCTGTCTCAAGTGTTTTACATCTCTTCTCCAGAACTGCCTTCTGTTATTGAACTTTGTTAATCTTCCCATCAACTCTGATCAGCTTTGCCGTTGGTGGCAACGTGCGATATTAATTTTCACAACACATTTCCTAGTCCTCTCTGTTAGCTTTGGACCTAAACGGTCATGATGTTTGGCAGACGTGTCTTTGTAGGCTTGCAGTAGTGCCGTATGGTTTCCATGTTGGGATGATGGATTTAATAATCCTGTTCAAAGCTTGGGATATTGATTTGAATGCAAAGAATGAGAAGTGAATAAATAAGTCCAAAAATAAACTCATTTTTGGATATAATAACAGAATCAAAAGATTATGAATATATGAAAAAAATTCAGAGCATCAATTCTTTATAGAATTGGAAATAAAACATGAGTGTTCAGCATTTTAAATATGAGACTGAACTAGATTTGCATACAATTACAACTTAGTTCAGTCATTAATGAAACACAAATGAATCAAGAAAAAAAAGAACCAAGTTCTATTCTTATTTCAATGTAATAATGGATCCTGTAACTGTAAAATCCATGTATTTTATCCCCTATCTAGGAGTTTGATTTTAAATTTACATGGATTTACATTATCTACACAAGTAAATTTGATAAAAATGGGAAATGGACTTGAGTTTGTGTTCAATGTCAGCACATTACCAAATACAGGCACCACATAATCCATTTAGCTGTCAAAAAAAGGTGTATTTTTTTAATCTCTTTATTTACTCACTGCAGCTGGTAAGAAACACACAAAGTGAACCTAACCTCCATTTATCACTGCCTTATTTGAAACACTTCCAGCCTTTCGACCACTTTACCCTTATAAAACTCTGAAAACTTTTTACAGCCACATTTGGCAGGAAATCAAACTCTTCACCTGCCATGTTTGTCTAGAAACTGTAGCTTAGATGGAACTTGCCAATAACTGGAGCCAAACTTGGCTGATGTAACAAAGGGACTTTCTTCACATAGAAATTATGTTTAAAAAAGGTAAAACATAAATTATTCACATGAAATAGACTAAAATATAGCTCAAGACAGATTACTTAAAGTTGTCAACCCTTTATGTCAATCATCTTGTTCATCTGACTAAATGATGAACACACATCAGGTCCAGGGAGTTCTTGGTAAAACACAAAAGTCTCATTGAGTTGTCTTACCTGCATGTTTTCTCGGAGGTCGGTGGCCTCTCGGAGTGGCAGCAGGGCTGTTTTAAAGACCTCATCCACAGCCTTGATCTGCAGCACTCTCATACTAGCGTACTCTCTGCTCTTCTTGCCTTTCCTTACTGACAATCCCCTTTTGTGTGGCTTTCCTCCACCTCTTCGGTTGGTTATGGCAACATGGACAAAAAGCAAAGTATGAGGCAGCAACTCTCCTGTCAGAGACTGTAGCGGTACGTGGCGGAAACCAGGCTGGAGACACTCAAAGGGGATCGTATACTGGCCAATAAACTCATCTCCAATGTAGTCATCGTCTAGAACCACGAAGCGCACCATTGCGAGCTCAGGAAGGTTTATCTGAAACTCAAAGCTCTCATCAAACAGCGGGTTGTCCCCATTTTGGTGGACTGTTTTAGTCCTCTGTTCTGCACAGTCTGCAGGAATCCCGTGTATTTCCACGTACACGTATGGGTCCACCACGTCTCCCTTAGCACCGGAGCCTTTGGGTTTGGGGAAATTTTGTCCGCTGATTATCTTGATGTGCAAGAGCTGTGGAGAAACCCCAGGCACTGAATCTTTTGTGTTGGCACTGAAATATGAGACCTGCTCCCTCATGATGGCCGGTCGGAGAACGTAGCCACTGTTGCCATTCTGACGGAACCAACCGATGTTCAAATCCATCATCAGCCCAGGAGTCTGGTAGTTCATGGCTACAATCTGGCAGCCGCACTTCCAGAAGTCTTGTGGATTCATGTTGCTAGAGTCGATCCGCATTGGGCTCGGGTAAACTCGTGCCAGAAACTTCTTGTTGTAGTTGACAAAGTCCCCAGGGAAATCACATGCACAGCGCGTGGCAAACACCTCATTGAAAGAGCAGAGCTCCCAGGGTTTCTGCTTCTGGAAAGATGTTGGAAAGTCTTTGAACTCCACAGATTTACACAGCGTCACCAGATCAGAGAGGTCCTTAAGCAGTGGGATCTTTTTGGGTGCATTAGTCTGCTGCTCTGTGGACTCGATGCTCATCCTCTGAGACATCTCTGCCCCCTCGTCCTCATCCGTCACTTCTCCTTCTGAAGCAGTGCAGTTTGAATCCAACTTCTTACCCTTCAGCAGGATCTTTCCCTTCAGCTCAGATGGAGATGGGAGGTAACAGTCCTCGAGTTTTGGAGAATCTACATGGATCCTGTCTCCAAGGATCTTCTTCAGATGCTGAAACATGACTTTCTGCTGCTTTACAGAACAATGGTTTTCCAAACACAGAATCAGAGGAAACTCAGAGGCAACAAAGGCATACTTATTGATGACATCTATGACGCTGCGGAAAACAATCTGTGAAGTCATTGTGTGACCAGTGTAGATAACGGGCTCGTTATCAGACCCGTCCCACACGTCCAGCTCCACACAGCGACAACCCATCTTCAGAGCACGGATGTACCCCGTCACATCTGAAGGACCTCTGAATTGATCCTCTATCAGATACGTGTTGTGGGATGCATTGATGTAGTAGTGGGACAGAGGCTGGTTCATGTCTTGGCAAACGGATTTGTGCTCAGGGTCAAATATGTGGCACTCTGCAGACATAAGATAGTTGGAGAACCCATCAAGAGAGAGCCATCCCTTTAGCTGGCCCTCTTTGGATGGTTCATACTTGTGAATGACATTTAAGCTGGTGTCTTCACTGACCTGAGCCATTCCCTGCTCTGCCTCCAGAAATATCATTAAGTCCTTAGTATCAAGAAACTCCTTATTACTGGAAAACTGAACAAAAAGAAAATAAATCTCTGGTCTTGTGCAAAGGTCATGAAAGACTTCAGCAAACTCTTCTTTTGTCACATCAGACCCACTTTTATCTTGAGCTTTGTGGAGCTCCTTGAACTTTAGTTCTATTTTCACATTTTTAAGTCCCGGGTTTAGTTTCTTTATTAGCTGCACGGCAGCACATATTGCTATCTGTTTGTTGTGGTTGACGTCTTCTTCATCGAAGAGGTCGCTTAACCAAGATGAGCGCAAGTTGTTCTGGCTGCTCTCGATCATGTTCAAGGTATGCTTCCCATAAGAGATCAGGTACCTCAGACCAGTCACCCATATGTTGGCTACATCTGCTGTGTTTGCCACCAAGTCCAGGGACTCATAATTCTCCCCAAAGACGATTGAAAAAGCACAATCCTCTGATATCTGGTCATAGGTGCCATTAGTTCTAAAAGTTTCTGTATTTTTGCCTGTCCGGACCTCCTTGATGGACTTCACGTCTATCTTTGCCTTTTCAGACTCCTTCTTTGTTGGCTCCCACCTCAATGATTGCATGTCGGCGTCAAGAAGAAAGTAGCGGTGGTAAATGCGTGAATTGGATCGCACTTTTTTCAGCTCCGAGCCATCCACCATGGCATTGATGCAGTCGCTGACTCTGCTAATCTTCTTCTCAGTGGGCATGCTGCTGAATGAGACGGTCTTCTTTCTTTCTTTTCGTTGTCTTCCATCCTGTAAAGAGAGAGAAATACTGTAAATAAGTCAATTCATGCCTAGCACTGTCACCAGATGCTTTCAGATTGGACTCTAGAGTGTTTTAGATATCATTAAAGTCCTTATGCCTTTATTCCTGTACAACAGTCGGCCATTGAACACACAAGTTTAAATTAGTTGAATATCAGAAGCATTTTCATTGGTATTAGCCAATATTTGCTATCAAGGTGCTTCAAGGTTTTAAAAAATGTTATACTTTTGAAAACCCCCACATTTCTTTATTAGGTTCCTATAAGCAAGATACAGAAACAACAAAACTCAACGCTGTCCCTCCCCCACCTAGTGCTGTGCCTTTGAGCCAGACAGTCAGCTGCCTAAAATACCAATTCACCTGCTTGGAAAACTTTTCCGTTCATAATAAACATGGATATTTTCATGGCCTGCAAAATCAGAGGGCATTATCCATCACACTTACGAGGTAATAACATTTTAAAACTACACTTGGCAAACTATGAGCAGCATGTCTGTTGTGCAGCCAAGTGTCGGTTCTACCTGTACAGAAAGTCTGACTGATGAGGCAGTTAATGGCAGCTTGTTATATTAATTTATTTTCTGCACATTAGACACTTGAAAACTACTACATTTTGAGGGTCTTGTTTAAATAGTAATGTGGCAACATAAATTTTACAAAGTAGCCTCCAGATGAACCGTTGGACTCTTTGGACAGATGTGACTAAAGTGCAGATGTCTGGCTGTCATGTATTGTGTGATGTTAGGAGAAAACCAAAGATCAGTATGTTGCATTAGAACAAAAACTTCATACTAACAGTAAAGTGCAGTAGTGGAGGGGTAATGCTTTGGGCTTGGTTTTGCAGCCACGGGATCCTGGCACTTCTTTTGAGGTGCAGCTATGTTATATCACATCTCCTCTGCACGCCTGAAAGCTTCCTGATTAACGAACAGGAAGCAGGAGAGCAGGCGCGTTTGGCTCAGCTGGTGGACACATCTGTTCTCAACTCCAGTTTACTTCCACTTTCAGTTAATTTGTAAGACAACTGCTGTCAGTGAGCCAAACAGGTTTGTTAAATTAAACTGGTTTGTGTCTCCTGTCATCTATACAGCTGTTTATTTCAGTGAATTTAAGCCGTTTTTACCTGTAAGCATATGCCCTCTTGTTGGCTTTCTGCAGTCAAAACAGACTGTCTACTGGACAATCTTAGAGTAGGGAGGATGTTTGTGTGGATAAATATTTCAAACACTGCAATTTTGTTGCACAGATGAACAAAAAGTCTAAATGACAAAACTGCAACAATTTAAGAAAGTCAAAATACTTTTTCATGATAAAATGAGCCTAAATGTTTGGAAGAGAGTTTTTTTTTTTTTTTTTAAACACACCAAATGCAACATATTGAGAACAAATTGTCCAAATCACAATCAGTACGGCAACAGTTTCACCAGTCATTATGGATGTGTTTCTTATCAGCTTGGAAAATTATCGACTTTGGTAGAACACAGCGGTTTCCGTAGTGTGACTTTTGTAAAGCTATTGTTTTCACTTCAGTCCTCAAATTTTTTGATTTAATAATGAAATAGTTTCAATGGGTTTTTTTTTAGAAATTGTCATTATTCTCAAAAATAAAATGTTATCTTTATGATCAAATTTTGATGTTGCATAAAACGGACCAGAAAAAAAAAGCAAAGAAAAATTAACCCTGATACTCCATTACAGAAAACATATGACAAACTGACCACAAAAAGTATAAATAATACATTTTGAAGACTGCACTAATTTAACAGAATAGACTGGGGAAAAGAATAACTCTGGGGAAACATGTCAAGCTGCTGAATAAGGACATAGGGTTGTAAAGCAGAAAAATCCAGCTCCATGTGCAATTCTGCTCACTGTAATTAGGTTTAGACAGCTCGCTACCTCCCGCAACGAGTCTGCAGCTCGCTCACCACATTTTCAACTCTCTCAAGTAGGGCCTTGCACGTTACATTGTCCTGCCTGGTTTCCGTTTGTTCCTGCTCAATATTTTCTCTTTCGAACTCACAGCACCTACTCTGCAGGGTTGACTTAAGGTAGCTGTCGCTGCTTATTATGGAGATACAACAGGGAATATCCCCCAGGAGAGTGTCGCCCACTCGAATCCAGCAGACGGATGTTGATAATGTTTTTCCTTTTTTTAACCACAGGAACACCATTTCACATTCTGGACTCTTAACACCTATTTTGCACATTCTGACAATCCCATTTAGCCATAATGTGTGGGCCTAATGGAGCTGGTTGATACCAAAGGAATCTATTATCTATGATGTCGGGATAAAAATAGCCTGTGCTGCTCTCCAGCAGAAACCCTTGATCTTATTGTCTTTGGGGAGCGCTCAGACCCTTCCAGATTCACATGTAATTAGAATCAGATGTTGACTCTTTATATACTGCAGGACTACGACTTCAGTGTTTTCTTCTTTTAACCTTGCGCACTTAAAAACTCTATCTGACAATGTTAACGATTATAAATTTGACTCGTCTGCTTACTGTTTCCCCTGTGATCTCTGTGCACAGTCATTACTCAGCAGCTCCTGCCAGAGGCACACAGGGATCTGCTGCGCTGTGGTGCACTCTGCTTACACTTCTTTGTTAAACACCAATACAATTAACAGGTGTTAATTGTATTGGTGACTGGAGGTTTTGACTGGAGGAGAGTGTAAACCAGCTTGGCTTAAAACAACCTTTTCAAATTGGTGGTAAATGTCTTTTAATGTAGTCCTGGAGAACAAAGACTGAAAAAATGAAAACCACTGATGGGGAATCAACAAATCTCTCAGTCTTGTAGACTTTCTGCAACTTCATTGTGCAGAAGAGCAGCTTAAATGTCAATGCATGACTGCAGATAATCCTCATCAACAAAGAAAAGGACGAGGAAGTTTTGTCTTCATGGCAACGCTGAGCTGTGGTCACAGAGTGTTATTTAAGGCATACTTCAGGATTTCCTTTAGCCAGTAAAAAAAACATCCAAACAATTGTGCATACACTTTTTTTTTTCTTTTGACTTAACGTTTGCATGAGTGGAAGAATACTTCTTATGTAACAGTCTCTTTTTGGTCGGGTGGTAGAAGGTGTTCTCTGCAGTTTTAGTCCTAAAATGGTGTTTAAAATACAAGATACGCTCAATCGGAGAAAAATATTATTAGCTTCACCAGACAGTAGTTTCACAGGGAACAGAGTCTTCCATCTAGACCAAAGACCTTATCTACTCATCTCTTTGTCCCTAAATTATCTTCTGACAGAGCTATAAACACGATTTAACAATCTGAAGAGTTTAATCTTTTACAGTGTCTTCACATGAGTTGTTTATTGCTTATAAGCATGTTATGAGTACTCTATGAGGACAAGCTGAAAAAAGTATTTCGTAACTGAAGAATTGCAAAACGAGTGAGAACATGTTCTGTCAGAGGAATCGATCAAACTCTGCGGTTACACACAGTCCACACAAAGAACACTTTGTATTATTTCAAATTACGGGCAAAAATACATTCAGTCATCCATCATTTCTGTAATAGAAGAGCACCTTATTCTTTGATGATGAAATAGTTAATGATAATTACACTATGATTGAGATTTTGCTTGTCAAATTTTTTGTCTTTCTGCTGTTTCAAAACACATAAATTCTCCAATCTTGTATTTAATTTATGACTGAATAAATTATCGTGTTGTTTTTTGCAGCCAAACCAAATGTCCTAATACAGATCCAAACCACATCTGATTTAAAAACTTGTCAATACCAACTTTTTTTCTCCCAACTTAAATTCTTACAGAAGTTTTAAATGGTAAAATAAATGTGCTCTGATGAAATAGTGCTTAATCTAAAATGTAAATAGTTTTGTGTGTTTTTAATGACATCTCATTCAAAATATGTAAATTCATATTTTGCACCTGCAAGGCTAACGTTAGCATGTTACTCTGTTTTGATACGACTCAAAAATTTGCCTCAGAAAATTTTTTACAACAAAGTTTCACCGCAACCAAAAAAATATGCAAAATAACAAAAATGACATCGATTTATAGCTTTTAAAACCTTACTATGGGCAAAATATTCATACACAAATATAATGTTGTTCTTTTAAGTATATTTAAAACCATCAGTAGAAGAAAAAATTATATTTGAGCAACAATGTGATTTTTTTTTTCATAATAAAAATCACACAATCAGTCTACCCAGGTTATTTTTTAGTGCAATTCTTCACCGTATGTTTGCTGGCTGACATGTACAGAGTGAGAGGAAGTGTAAAAAATGAGTATGCAAGATGAAGGAAATAAAAGTCGAAGTATGTCCAACTGCTGACGGATCCCAAAAGGGACTCTGAATCCCCTAATGGAGTGAAAATCACATTATTCTGGCTCAATGAGCAGTTATGAACAGATCACATGGGACCCATTACTCTTTGCTCTACTGTTCCAACTACGCCATCATCAACTGTAATGGCCTGAATCACGCTGCACCATACATTAGCTTTTAAGTTCTGCTTTGACTGCTGATGGTAACGTAAATCAAAAGAAGCGATGTTACTAGAAATATGTAGTGCACAATAAATAAGGGTGAAGTGTGTGTACTGCTGTCTGAATCATCTTCTAAAGCTGCTGTAGATGACGAAGGTGGCAATGCATTTTCCTCTAGTACAGGTTGAAAAACAGGCCATGGATATGAATAAGCTCACACGCCTCCCAAGATATTAACATTCAAATTCCACGTCTGCAGGTTTGGATGTTCATGTCTAAGGATAAAGGGTTGCTCCGCATTTCTCATGTCAAACTTTCATCCTTTTCCAGACTCAAATCACAGAGCTCTAAATTCTAGCATGGAAGCAGCAAACACAGCGAGGAAGGAAAGTTGGGAGAACAAACCAAGAGCCATATTGCAGAATAAAACACAGAAGAAAGAAGGAATGAAGTGAGAAAGCTAGGAAGGGAGGAACAAAGGAAAGACAAAAGAAAGGAAGCTGCAAACAAAAGATGAAAGGTCTGGTGCACAAATGGATGGATAAACAAACAGACTGACAGATATCTGAGCACAGCTTTTACACCATCAGATAGGGAATGAAGTCTGGAAATAAAATGATTATATTCTTCCATACCTGTAAAAACCTAAATCAAATGCAATGGCAAAGGCACTCTGGATAATCAAAACTTAAGGAAATGCTAAATAGCGTTAGAGTCTAAACAGTTTTATCTTGGAGAATATGACCGCAACTCAAATGTCTTCTGATGTGAACCAAGGTTAAAATCCAAGATGTGGCTTCACACATGAGGGTTACACACAGGTTGCAAAAAAAGCCACTTCTGTTCCCCCGAAAAAGACAAGAACCCAATGAAATCCTGCAGGATGTCCAAAGATAGTAAACAAAGACCGGTGTGAAAGTTATTTTCCCAGATTCCCTTTCTGTGAATTTGCTGCATCCTTTTTTAGAGAAGAAAACAAGAATCCAGATATCCTGCATTTAGGGTTTCTTCAAATCCAAGGGAGTCCGTTTCCTTTGCAGAAAAACACTGCTGTGGACAAAGATTTGGATCAGTATTTTGGTGGTTTGGGTTTGACTGCTTGTCTTTGAGTGCTTGTCACATTGCACAAAAGATAAAAAAATACTGAAATGAACCTTTAGTAGGGAAGCTTCACGGATCTTAAACCTAATGGGAATCTGTGACCAGTTGTCAAAAAAGATGGAATAAACTTCAATAGCTAGTAACACAAGAACTGGTCACAATTAATCAAAATCTGGGCCAAACAGTAATATCACTGGAACAATGGAAGCAGTCCTTTTACATACGATTGATGAAGACATATGAAACTTCTGATGGCATTTTTTTCTTCATTGTACCATAGAAAAGTTACATATAAATGCTGACTCCACAAAACTGTGTCCCGGTGAATGTCTGACCCAGATTTGAAGAAAAGTCCCTAAACATTCATGAGTTTAAAACAGATTTTCTGACTTCATCACGTCTCGAGCTATAATGTCAGAAGCACATGAGCGCAGTGAGTCATACAGAAACCAACTTATGAAACCAAAGACGAATGAACGCACCAAAAGACGGTTGTGGTCAAACTGATGATGCGTGTGACATCACTAACTTACACTGTTGATACAGAATAACAAAATGCCACCCGGTTGTCAAGGCCAAAACAGTTCGCTCCAACTAGAACCACAAGATTTAAATAATTGGCGATGTAGTGTTAAATGAAAGTAAATATGCCAGTTTCCTGTTCACACACAGGAATTAATAGTTTCAATATTACAAGTGAGTCTCTATTCCATTCACTCCAACACTTGACGACTAAATCAGACTTCAGTCTGTGTTCAGTATGTGAACTGATGACAATCTGAAAATGAACGACTGAACTGTTGACCTGGTGACTGGCAGTCAATTTGTTTGACTTTTCTTTTTAAAGCTCCATGAATTTATTTTCCCTTTAACATCTACTAAACTACTCGAAGCTTTTGACATGCCTTTAAATTCTGTACTTCCAAAAAACCTTTGCAATCTATTTGCTATGACTTTAGCAATATGCAGTGCTCTGGCTTTCCTGCTTTTGGTTTGATCAGCATTATCTAAAATGTTTGATTTTCATATTTTCAAATTCAATAATCCCCCAGGGGAAGTTTTCTGTCTGGCTGAAATGAACGTTGTGGGACTTTCTGGTTCCCCAGCTGAGGAGTCGGAGCCCAGAGGAGTTTACACCTGGTACAAACCCAGCTGCTTCTCTGTGCATTTCATAAAGATCGACTCGTGTGAAAATATCATGAACATCAGAAGCCTTCAAATTGGGAAAAAAAGAGCTAATTTCACCAATTTCTAAAATAAGAGATTTTAAAAGCTATTAAGCAGTTTGACCAACATCCACTGATAAGCGTTTTTAAAGTGCAGTATTCTGCTAATTTCATTTTTTACATTACATTGTAATGTTATCCCCTGTGTGGTCATGCACTGTGCTGCTGATTTACCCAGGCTCTGCCTTGGGGCTTCAGTCCAGACCAGGACTCACCTATAGAACACCCCTCCCTCATTAAGCTCCTTCAGACTAGCAGCAGCAATTAGCAAACACCTGGTGAACCTGTATGTCTGATGAAACTTTAACACTCCTAAGAAGTGTTGTAAATGGGATCAACGGTTGGCATGGAGAAGCACTGTTGTGAAGCTGTCCTGAAGGGGGACGTGTCAGGAAGGGTAGGAGGTTCTTAAAGAGGCAGAGGCCAATTTTAAGTTAAGTTTATTTTTAAGTTTATATGCAGAATTTACATAACAGCTGGAGTAACTTATTTACTTAACTGTACTGTAACATGTTACCATGTGCCTGGAAAATACATAAAACCCCCACTTTAACTACCCAGCAAAAACATAATACTCTACACTCACTCTATTACAAGCTCAGCTTCAGTTTACCTTTTGTTTCTCCAGATTTTCCAAGTCTCAAGGCTTTAAATGTTCAAATATCCACAATGTTTATGTACCTGCTTCCAGGGAATAATTAAGAAAACTCAACTATGTCATAACGTTGTTTAAAATTCAATGTTCGTGGCCTTTAAACACAGTATTTACAAAGTACAGGCCGATGCATGAGAGCAAATGTCATTTACTGTTTCTCTAATGTCTCCTCTGAGTTCACTGCAGTGTGAGCAGAGTTTAAACGATAGATCTCATTGAACAGCTCCAGCAGGGTGTTTAGATATAAATACGTCTTCTGCTGGTTTGGCGCAACTTTACTTGGTGATGTCGAGGCAAGGATGTAGATGTGGATGCAAGCAAGAAACTGAAAACAAAAAGTACAATCACTATCTGTAGCTTCTGCAGAAATAAGTTGCAAGCAAGAAACTCAACAATTACTCAACTAATACTTTAAGCTTAAAGCATTGACCAACCAGTACCAAGTTAGTGGGTGTTGCAACAATGATCCCAAACTTTGTGTCAAAACTGGGCTTGGATTCGGGCTTACATAAAGATTCTGGGCTATGTTTAAAAGATAAATAAAACCAAACGGTTCAAATGAATAAATTATACCAGCAAGAACAGTTGAATTAACTCAGATAATGCCAGAAGCTTGTTTGCTTGCTAAATAAATAAAGCCTAAATTGTAAACTTGTGTACTAAATTCTTGTTTTTCAAAGTCATTGCCACTGGACATTGCACAATAATTTCACAGTGGAATAATATTGTTCAACTAAATATTTGAAAAAATGACTTAAACATTCTAATGTTAAGTAATGTTGAGTAAAATGTTCAATGTCACTACAGCCACAGATGCTTCTTTTGATCATTTTTATTACATGAAGCATCTTTCAGAGAGGGATCATTTGTTGATAAAGGTGCATATTGACTTTATAAAATACTTTAACACAGGGACAAGTATCTTTTCAGCCAGGAGTAAAATCTATACAACATTGAATATTTTTTTAAGAGGTTGAAAGATGGTTTACAGCAGATGTATATTTCCCAGTGTGCTTTTAGGTTTTACTGCTGCTCAAATGTTAACAAAGAGAGCGGAAAGAACGGTCAGACCAGTGACTGGAATCGGTGCAGCTAAATATGTTAAGACATCCATGACAAGGTCAAACTGAACATCGAGTGAGTCAGAAAACTCACACTTCATTACCTGCCAGATACATGCAGTTTCTTTGTCAACACTGAGTCAATGTTGTATCAACTTGACTGATTCGTGCGCTGAGCCAGGTAGTTAGCCGGCTGCAGGGATATCAGCCAGAAATACCGAACTGAGACGAGAGAAAATTACCTGATCAATATAATTACAATCATTGAATGCTTCCTTTACAATTAGTGGACCGTTTATTGGAGGTAAAGCCTGTCTAGCTCAGTTGTTAACGTAAAAAAAAAATGAATCTTCTAAAATGATGCTTGGCTGCATCTCTAGTGTGTGTTTAATATATTAAAAAAGTAGTTGAACAGCAAGTGTCTGTGTGAAATACTTGCCCTAAAATTTAAAATAACCAGTGGATATACTTGATAATGGGCTTAACTTTGTTTGCCAGTGTTTTTTGCCAAATTATTCAACATTAAGCCTAATTGCCAATACATTATTGGGCTAATTCTAGTTTAGATGAACATACAAACGCTCAACTCACCACATTCTTGTTAGCGGTAAAACTATCAGAGCTTTTGAAACAGAAACCTTATTAAACCATCATTACCTGTGTGGTCGTATGTACCGTTTGAGCTTTCACTCTATTATTAGACTTCATGAGTTAAGTAATTGTACATACAATCAGGGAACTCTCCATGTCATTGTATGAATCTTTCATACTGTAAACCAAACATTTTTTTTATATTTCAACTCATATCTCCAAAAGAAACATATTGTAACCGTCTCGGACCTAAAAATGAATCTTAAGAACAATAACGCATCCAACATGCGTACCTACACTGCTCCTACATGCTGTCCAATCTGCTATCCAGAAAAGTTGCATAAAAGTTCAGGCTGTGATCCGTGCATGGGTAGGATCTTGTATTGATTATCCTTTTAAAAATATCCCACAGCAATTCTAGACCACGCAACAAAGGGGAATCATTTTCAGATGCAGCTCATGCACCGTCAGACCAAAATGTAGCTACAAATACATTTTGCATCCATGAGACAAGCAGGACGGACATTATGGCAACAGCCCGGACCTGACAACATAATTTGATGCATCATGGTTAAGCCTGTGAAGTACTTGTTTGGACTCTCAGCACTGCTGGTCCACCATAATTAGCACATCATTTTCTCTTTTTAACAGGGTGATTCCACAGTTTTTATCTCCTGGCAGAACTGCGAAAAGGCGAGAAAAAAATGCAGACAAAGGATCCGAGACATTCTATTTATTTGACAGGATGTGAAGTGAGACACAAAGTGGGAAGCAAACTGTAACCGTTGGGTCATTATTGCTTCTGCCACCAGCCACCCACTTACAGGATAGTTACAATTCACCAATGACTGCACTGTTGTGTGGAAAATAAACGTAGCCCACAGGAGCCTCAGAAGCCGTTATGTAATTTAAAAACGTGGTGATCTACTTTTAACAGCGCAGCTCAATAATCCACTGCAATATTTGGAGCACAAGAAGATTTTTAATTAAATCAGTGGAGACTAACTAAAAATATCATTAATTATTTAAGTCAGCAAGACACTAATCCCATTTACAAGTAATTAGGTTTACTTTCTAATAAAATATACATTAAAAGTAAAAGAGCTAAAAATACTACACTGTTTGAAGAAGTACATAGATTATTAGTCCTCGACGCAGCAGTCAAAGGTTCGACCCCTGACATCTTTACCGTTGCTGCATATCTACCCATTTTTTCTTTTTGCTTGTTTCCTGTCTGAATATTGCGAATGAAAGCTGCTGTAGTGTCCAACGCAAAGGTCAAAATCTGTTCATGTCAATTAAAATTGGTTTCAAAGAAAAATGGAAGGCAAACGTTTGAACATTTACGCTAAATTTTAAATGCTGCTGGCATATGTCACCTTTAGCATTTTGTTTTTTTCTAATCCATCTGCCTCTTATGGAAAATAAGTCCGATTTATGCACTTCTGGTTACTTTGTTGACTAAAGAATCACATGTTTTCTTCTCGGGATGTTTTCACCATGTTAGCTGAGTTTAAAGCTTCCAGCAGGAACTCAGCTTGGCTGAGCTGCTGCAAGAAGAGGATTTTCAGGCAAATATCTTATTTTGATTATTTTGACAGCCTTATGCAGAAGACACTAAAATGCGGCTGCACGATATCAGATATTGTTGAATACTGTGATGATAATCCGCTGGGATTTTTAATATGCCGTCTTTGCGAAGTATTTTCATCAATCCTGTCTGCATGTGGACAGAAAGTGCAAATGCAGCAGAAAAGGACATTACTTTACACCACAAAACGCAGGTACGGAACAATCAGTTCTTCCTAGCAGAGCTCTGCTCATCACTGAGGTCTGAGTCAGACCTTCATGTTGACTTGAACTCTCCAGCCTCCTCAGCTTCTCTCCTTTCTGTTTCAAGATAAGCAACTGTAGGCCATTTAATCTGGGGAACTAAGCGGCAGATAAATGGATTGCTGTGCACAATGCAGTGGAAGCAGACTGCAATGTGCACAGCGATCCATGCAGAGAAGCCAAGGTTAAAGACTAAAGGAAAGAAATGGTACAACATGACTATCAACACAGAAGGGAAACCAACATAAACCATTGTTTATGTACATAAAACTGAGCCCTAATCAACATGGTTTGATTAAGATTTATTGGACAGAAAGTCATGTAACCTGCATGCTTATAAAGTAGATTATCATTAATGTAAAAGGATATGCAATGGTTACTTTCTAGGTGAAAAACGCTATTCTGAAAGGAAGTCAAAACCCAAGCATCTTTTTAAAATCGTCATATCTGCCATCAGATAGACCGTCTTCAGAATATGCATGTGCACACCCATAACGACAATGTACAGCTACCAGGTAACTGCAAACTACTACAGCCGAAATACTACGTGAGTGTCGTTGGTACTGTCCCAACCACATCCTCCCATCACTTCAGAGAAATAGTTTAACAAGAACTCGATGCTCTGATGGTGAGAACAACAGTGTTTTGTTGCCACTAGTACCTAACCTTTATAACCACCACCTCGCTGCCATTTAAACACTCGTAGCTGGTAGGAAAAAAAAAAACACAACCTGCTCTAGATGAAGGCATGATGAGCAGCAGCTTTCATTTACTGCAAATTGGTTAAATCTGTTTCCCACAAAATAAATTGCCAAACAAACTGCTGCATCTTTAAAGAAGAATGTGTTTTGTGTGTTTTGCTTGATGATAAAATAAACTCTCCTTTGGGCTCGGTTTTTGGAGGATCATTCATATTTGTTATGGATGACATGATTTGATCCGTTTCCAATCATGACTAAGAGCTGTGCCTGACAGACCTTGGTAGCACAAGTCTAAAACGAACAGATATTTGTTTTAGCTTGAAGTGATCTCTGTGTCCTGACTCTGACTCAGTGAACATTTAACCCATCTGTGTGCTGCATTGCTCATCAAATGCCACAACTGTCACGTTTAAATGATTTGAGCGAGTTTCACTTCTTTCTTGCGCCTCATCACGACGCCTTGCAGCGAGCCGCCTGACATGACAGCAGAATCATTTAGGCCAATGAACATTTTCATAATGATTCCTCCTTTGGCACTGGACCAGTATGTTAAACTGAACAAAGGATATTAGAGCCCAAAGCCGATGAAAAAACAAGTTTTAAATGTAAGAAGCCTTTTTCTCCCTTCTGACTTCATCAAAATGCCAACTGTCTTTAACAGGAAGAAGAAAAAGACACCAATCGTAATTAAGTGAACCTGTGCATCCCGACGGCAGACATCAGCAAAGACCTTACTTAAAAAGTGAATATTTTCTTGAGATAAGTCTCAACTTGTTTGGAGACACAGATGGCGATCTTATGAGACAACAATTACCTTGACAGAAACGTCAATACTCCCCCAATCAATACACAGGCAGAGGCTGGGTTAATGTCCAACACCAACACGGTCAAGAATGCTAGTTTACAGAAAAGACAGATTGTCTAATGTAAGCCAAAACACTCCTAATTTAACCACTCACATATCTGCTAATATTACTAGACTATAAAGTTCCTAAATGAACTTAAAACCCTGGAGGACCTTCGTTTACAATATATATTCTGATAAATTACAGACAGACAATAGAGCCATTATTATTTAACTCTTTGACACCAAACAGTAATTTTGAAAAAAGGCTGAATAAAGTCTCTCATGCAAAAGTAAATCAAAAAGGAGAGGCATTTTGGTTTGGTCATGTTCACAGCAATAAGAGCAGAGTAAGAGAAACATTCATATCCATGAAGTGAAAACAAACAAAGAAAGAAAGAAATGGTTTGACCGATGAGTAGAGCTTCAAAAGATTAACTTTTTTTCGCTAAATAAAAAAACGAAAGTGAAAGGTTGGCTTTCTACATTTGCAAACCCTGAGATTTCATGCACATTTTCACACTCTGACCAACACGAGTGCAGAAATCCCTCACCATGATTTAATCCATGTAAAATAATTGTTTGTTCAACAGACAGCAGGCTTGAAATTGTCAAAACATGCAATGTTTGATCAGACGAATGCATTTCAAAGAATACTCTTTCAATCAGTTATCTCATTGAGTTATCTCATTGTACTAATTCAGAGCTCACTAAGCTACAAACTGCATCTCTGGAGACCTTGAATAGACAACAGTGAAACACACAGAACCAGCATCAAAGAAGAAGAAGCCCAATCACCATCAAAGCAAATCAACTTGATTAAAATCCCAAATATAGGTGGCCATGAGTTAAAGAGACTTAATTTGGTTCAGAGAAAGGAAACATCTGACCAATAAGTAAGAGCTCTTGTCCAGTTCTTTGATTTCACCAATTATGGTTCTTAACTTAGTAAATAGTTTATTTTTCCTTTTCATTCCCCTTAATTAAATCAGGTATTAAGAACTCTGAAATATGAGTGAAAGCCAATTTGAGCTTCGGAGAGAAAAAACAAAACATAAATCAAACCTTAAATCAGAAAATAAACCCCTGAATGTTCATTCTCAGTTCCTTTTGGAATTACCCTTTAACGGAGCGGGATTATGTTTACGGCACAAACATTTTACAGCACAATCCATTGGTATGGAAAATGAGTTTAAAAAAAACAAAAAAAAAAACAAACATTTCCTGGGTAAAAGTAGAAAGTGGCTCCATATGTTTATTCTTTCACAATGGATGCTGAAGTAAAGCCTTTGAATGAGACAATCTGCACTAAAAAATATAGTGTAAACTCACTGATAATAACCGAGGGCTCCAATAAAGATCAACAACAAAACACTAAATCCAGGTCCAGATTACCATCTGCTTAAAAGAAACAAACCCTTCTGACTTATACTGAGTGTGCCTGAGTGGAGCACAGCTCAGACTTGAAGAGGGAAGATAATGTAGCACATGAAATCAATTAAGATCCAGTAAACTCTTTTACTGGATCTTTTACTCAGTCCTACTCTGATCAATTTAAATATTAGTTTCTGTACACAAACTGAGGCAGAAAAAGAATCTTTTTGGTTAAAGCTACTTTTACAGAAAGCAGCATGTTTACACTTTTACGCCAAAAGGTTTTCTGATGAAGAACAATCTGCCCTTTCACCTTGATGGCTCTCCTGCTGTACAACACATAGTGACGAGTTTTACCAGGTATCCCTTCCAAAGAGAAACTTAAGTACAATTTTAATCAACAGACACAAATAAACTCAGTGCTAGAATTTATATCTTCTAAATATCCAACGTTTTAGTACCTGTACTCTTGTAGTCAAATCATCCACACATACTGTTGTCCAAGTCATATTTAACATGAATACTACACTCATACTGATAACGCAAGTACCATCATACGTGATAGTAGTTGCTGCTATTGTGTTTTTTCTTTCTTGTCCTTTCTCATAGAAAGTACCCCTGGTCACATGCTGCTGTGTTTTTCTCACTTTCTCAGACTGTATTGAAATGAATCTGGATTAGTCTGCTCCATAACAGACTTACTCTGCAGAGATGAGATTACTTTTCACTGTGAACTGGTGCAATATAAAGTAAACTGGTCCACCCAAAGCCCACATTGCTCCCAGTAATCACTCTGGAAGCATCACTAAAAGAGTCCAGAAAAGTTTTTTTTTTAAATTAAGCGAACCATCGCCTCTTCTACATTAATTTTTCCTCCACTGCTCTTCATTCTTCTGACTGACGGCTACAGCGGCATTCACAGGGTGTGCATTAAAAACCTGCTGACTGTGGCAACACCAACATCTCTCAAAGGCTTTCAACATACTGTCAACTAATGCAATGCAAGGAAGTGTCAACATCTGCTGAAGCAATATTTCACATGTAATGAAAGAAACAGAACAAAGATAATTTCATTGTGATGTCCCAATTAACACATATTTCCCATGAACTAAATGCTCGACAGCAGAGTCACGACTTGGTCGGAGGTTTTCTGAGGTCAAGTTTTTGTTTTCTTCCCCAGCAGCATCAGGCAGTCGGTCTGCAACACTGAATCATAAATGAGAGCAAGTCAACATTAATAACTTTTTATGTAGCCATGCATGCCAACTTCATAAAACATGTAGCAATAAAATTGCCTAAATTTAACTTTCCATAAATATGTACAGATGTGTGTGTAGAACAAGATTTAAAAGTCAAGCAAATGACTGAGAAAAGTATAAATATATATATATGTTAAAATAAGTTATTTTGTTCATATTTTTTTGCCATTTAGCAAATGATTTAATCTCAGACTGTAAGAAAATAAACACCATGTGTTGTTTTGCCAGAACTTCTTCACTGGGTTGGCAATGAATCCATAAATGTTTGTAATGTTTGTTTTTGTTTTTAAAATTTTTTTTATTTTTCAAAAATAAACTGAAACCTAAAATTCATAGCACATTAATTATTCATTTAATTTTTTTTAAAAATGTGCAACCTCAGCTTGCAATATACTGACATGGTATTTGAAATTATTTTAACTTTTTCAACAAGCTTAAAATAATAAAAAAAATACACACTGCTGGCTGCAGTCTCTTCTGCATTTTGTAAAGATGCGTAAATTATGTTGTTACCACAAACTGCCTGACAGGACCACATGTGTTTTCTATCTTGGTGGATTTCAAAGCCTACCTTAATCATTTTTATGGTCATTCTGTGATTCTCATTAAAATTTTGTAATTGATTCAATACCCAGCACTGCCTGACCATCGCCCAACTTGTTAGATACTCCAGTTTAGTTTTGCATATACAAATAGTCTCGCATACACAACATCTTCTTGTTTTAGAAGTCTGGATATGATCTTATCCTTTTGTTTTGAGAAGCCTGAGTGTCTCCTCTGAAGTAATTTGATAGAAACCAGGATGCTGTGGCATGTAAGCAGAGCACCCGCAGCTCCAAACAGTCTCCATTGGCTAGGAAATCACAGTCTGAGAAGATATCGAAGAAGTTATTGGAGATGATTGAGACTTTCATTAAAATCCTGGATATTTAAATAAATTAGTAACAAGGCTTATCACTTCTAATGTGAGCACCAAACTCCAGAGAAGGACTCTATAGTAAAACTCTCTTGGAGAGAATTGAGTAGAACTCTAAGTTTATTTTTTCTTATGTGGATATTTTGGCAATAATAGCCAAAAGATTTCTCAGATTAATTAAGAAAACAGATGATACCACTTCCATCAGGGCAGAAATGTAGTAAATACATACAAAATGTTTTTCTTTGAAGCATCTATGTACAATTTGGGATGTAATCTTCCAGTGCAGCAGAGGGCAGCACTGAGAATGTCTAGCATTCAATTAAAGTTAAACTTAACTAAAATACAACAGTAAACAGACTTGAAATACCTTTCTTCATCAAATGAGTGTTTACTGTCAAATGTGTGATGGCAACATTGCGTTTTTGAATACTGTTGAGACAAAATGACAATGTCTGTCTGCAAGTTTTGCATCGTTTGTTTGTCAAGAAAGCATAACCCACTGATTACTCTTCTGCTGCTGCAATTAATGACCTGTGGCTGTAATATTTTCTCAACAGGAAGACCTTCTGTTTAGGGAGTGGGGAAACGTAATATGTAAATTTCTTGCACTTGCTATGAATACATAATTACATTCTGAAAATAACTTGTCTTATACTTACAAGTGTAGTTAATGACAGAATACAGGTCACACAGATCAAAACATCCTGTTTAGCTTTTCAACTTTATTCAGCAGTGAAGCCACAATTAAAGACTAAACTGAAGAAGCAAACAGTGCAAAGTAGAAACCAAAACAAGTTCAAAATCAGCTGGAGGTAGAAAAGTAAAACTGAGTGTGTATTACAGAAACTCTGATTTATGGAGATTAATGCACGTTTAAAAATGGTCTTCAGCTGAAACACTTGCAGCCTGCTGCATCTCCTGCTCAGACTTGATGTGACAAATGTGACAGTATTGTCACATAAACTCATAAATGAGTTAACATGTTTATTTTTTTCACCGTACTGTGAGGTTATGAACTTTTATTGAGTCCTTATCTATTTATTCACTGCTTGGATCGCTGTTCCATGATGCAACTTCAGTGAAATTGATGTGTGTTGCATCATTAATCAAATAAAGTAAAGTAACAAATCAATGAGAAAGTCTCGACATGCCCTAAATTACATGAAGTACTTTATCATCTCACTTATCTAAGCAGACTGTACTGTACATATCCCTGGATTTTCTCAGGGAAGTTCTAACAGTATCCAGAAATAATACATGCCAATCTTCGTTCAACCTCTTAACAAAACCTGAAACTTGCATCGGAAATATCACAAACTATGACTGTGGTGATGTCGTTGCGTTAAGGCAAACTTTCCGCTTAACGCTGTGTGTGCATGCACGTGAAAAAGGGACTTTTTAAACATTTTTTCCACTTAATTGTTGGAAAAAAACAACATAAAGAGATGGCTCACAGAAGAGACGCATTCTCTTTCAGCTTTGAAATGAAACTTCTGAAAGTAAGCAGAAGTTGGGTCTGTTTTTTCTGTCGCCAGTACATGTTCTTCCACACTTTTATTACAAAGTTCTATACTCTAGAATGATTGGACTTGTCTAATAGGATGTGGCAGAAAACAGACCTTCTAAACCATTGTTTATTTTGTTTGTCAGACTTTATAAGAATGGCCATTTTTGTGCCTTATTTGCTGAAAACTAACATTGTTGAATCAGTTTTAGCTCATTTAGTAAAAGACCAAATCATGATTGGTAAAATGTTAAAAATCAATAGTTGGTTTGGTAAGCTAATGACATTAACGTAATAATAGAAAATTAAAATAAAGAACTAGACTTTAATATTTTGAAAGCTAGAAGATGGAAGAAAAGTCTGGAAAAATAATTCATACCCATTTTTGTTTTATTTCCATACTTATCCAAACTTTACTGGGAACTGGTAATAGCTTAATAAATCTCCCACACAGCCTCATCTAATTTTCTTTAAAACTCAGAAACAAGATTTATTGCTAACACTTTATTTGAAGACTGACATGACAGTCATACACATGAAGGAGTCTTCATGAATATTTATGATTGTTGTCATTAAGTGTCATTCGATAAATAATTACACATTTGATGCAAAGTTGACACTTTTAATGGACTTTTAATGCAACTTTGCACTAACTGTGATCATCATTTACCAAATGACACTTCATGACAACGGTCATAAACATTCATGAAAACTCTTTCATTTCCATGACGGTCTTATGCACACCTCTTCACAGAAAGTGTTACCCACTGCTTCTGCTCAAATTTCATAGCATGTTAATTACTACCACTACAATCATCTTATAAACATGTATTAAATGTAGTACTTGCATAATGGACTGTTTTGCTATTCTGCTCATCATACAGCCACACAACAAAATTACTTTCATTGGGCTCTTGAGTAACTCTTAAGAGTGATGAGTGGCCCTCATGCATCATGACTATTTTGGGTTGGTCACAACCAGACGTATTTCCAAACAGCAGAATTTGTCAGACTCCTCTTGTTTTTTGCTTTTTGCTCTGTATCATATCCCTTTATCAAGTCGCTCTACAATCCATTTCTTCCCTTACAGTTTATATTGGTTACAGGTTTGTGTCAACCTCCCAAAATTCAAAGCGAATATTGGTGGGATGACTTTAACTCCCATTCTGTGTCAGTACTTTATAGATGATAGTGAGGAATAAAGACCAAATCATGATCAAGGAACAGAAAAGTTGAATCTTGAAAGGACTTTAGATATCTCGCCAGTACTGATCCTTCTGTACATAAACTGAGATTGATGACGCGCAAGTTTCGTCTAGTAAGAAGTTGAAGATTAAAAGCTAACAATTATGACATTACTTAGTGAAAATGCTTCCCTCTGAAACCACACTCCAAACTCTGACATGTTACATCTGTAAATCATGTATAAACTCATATCACTTGTATCATTTTTTAAAAGACAGATTAACATCACACATTTTTACCGGGACGGTTTTAAAAGCTCAGCCTGCTAGACTGACTCCTTTTACCTGTGTGGACCACTTTGTAAAACTGAACTGAAAAAAGTTGGAGACAGTAGAAACTTAAATCGACAAAGCATTCAATGGATTCATTCTTTCATAACATATCTGGCTGTTGTGGACTGTTTTGTTCAGCCTCTTCTGTGACTGGTCCTCCTATGGTAGCTTCTATTTCATTTATTTTTAGCATGAGCATTCATATATAAAGTTGGCAATTTTGGACTGACTTAAATTGATAATCAGCTTCTTGTTACTACTTAACCTGATTTTGAAGATTACACTTGAGCTCAGCAGGATCCCTTTAAGAACACATGACTAGGTTTAACTGGATTACAGTGGACCAGGGGGGTTTTGTGGTGGTTGGAAACATCTATCCCTAATAGCTAATAGCTGATATCCACCAATAACTGAGACCCCCTCTAAAACACCAGTTCTACCTGCCTACTTTATTAGTTCAAACACCAAATATACCTTAATTAATTAATACACACAGTGAAAACCATCTTAACACCACTGTAGAAGCTGTTGGCTACCTTATTGCCACCATTCGGGGTACAGTCAGCTAGTCAGTGGCAAGAAAACGACTGGTACATCAGTCGTTTGTCATAGCATTACACCTAGGTATCTAGGACTGCCATTTTTACCAAAGGTATATTTTTATACCTAAATAATCTTTTGGCAAAAAAAACAAGAGGTGATTTTTTTTTTTTTTTTCAAAAATAATTTTTAGTATAAAATGACTTAGGCAATTGTTTTGGGAAAGTAACAATATATTAGATATGCTAATAAGGTCAGACCTAAGAGAAAACCAGCAATTGGCATTGGCTAGGAAAAGCCTGAACGGTGCATCGTCCAGGCAACGAGTTGACCTCTGCCATACGACAGCAAAGATTGTCTGGATCTCCATCAATAGGGTCAAGAGTTTTGATTTTTCCTCCTTCAGTGCTCTCACACATCTGTACTTTTTTAGCTTTCTGTATCAACACAAAGACTACTCTAGTTTCAATGACACTCCTATAATTTCCATCAGTTCTTTGACCTCATACACATAACGGTGAAGAACAATAACTGAGGTTATTTTCACACATAATACAGGGTGTGTTTCTGATGACCTAATTACTGGTGTGTGGTTAAGGAAACACCTTGATCACCACATGCCCAGCAACCCCAACAGGAAGGCTGTAACTTCAGCACCAGAATGCAACGCAGACCGCCCCAACTTCAAAGATTACCTTAATAATGCTGCTCCGGCGAGGTATGTCAGATTTGGCATCCGGCCCCACGGAGGTGTTGGCGGTTTCTACTCCGGTTTGGCTGCCAGGTGTGAGAGGGGAGCCTGAGCACATCATATTCTCCGAAATCCCACAGTCTCCATTCAGAACCGACACTTCGCAATGCGTCTTCCCCGCAGCCTCGTCGCTGGGCACGGCCGTGTGCCCGAAATGAACCGGAGGGAGCCTTCCGTCCTCCCCTAACTCCGCCATAGGCACTTCGATCTCACCCACTCACAGCACTCAAAAACAAAGGTTTCGCCTTCACTCTGATATCCCTCCCAGTCTTTTATTGTTATTACTACTGTTATTGTAATTATTGCCTCGGTGTAACATGTGCCGTCTCATCGCTCGGTGCTCATATCCGCCAGGTTCCTACGGAATGAGAGGCTTCCTCCGTGCACTGAGCTCCGTCTGTGAATTACAGATAGGATTTATGTTGACAGCATAAGGAGAGACCAGAGAAGAAAAGCACATTTTGTTTGCACTGGAAGCGGATGTTCTCAACATACAGCAGGCACCAGTCATTTTTCATGAGAACGAGGGGGGTTTATGCATGATGATGCCGTTCACACCTATTTATTCAAATAAAACAGCCTTTCTGCAGATAAAATAACCCCCTCACAGAACTCGTAATTAGCTAGAAATGCCCCCGGATCCGCGTCTTACCTTTAGAGCTGCTTGGTCTCTCCATAGTCACAGCCCGTGTTTCAGCTGAAGTTGTTGCTCCAGCAGCCTGAGGAGCAGACTGTCGTTTGTTTTCTGTCAGCTCAGCTAGTTAGCAGGCTAACAAAGCTCGCTCACTCACTCACTCGCCAGCTCAGGGAAGTTAGTTTGCCTCAAGTCCAACCGGCAGCTTCTGCTATTGGTTGACGAACTAAATGATATTAACCTGTCTCGGTCGGTTACTTACTGTGGTCAGCACCGGTTCGGCTCGGTTTTAAAAGAGATAAAGAGAGCCGTTAAGTCTGTAATCGTCAGTCACTGAATGAGTCGTTTCCAGGGAACAAAGTTGTGTATGTCTCGTGAACGCGCACGAGGTTTGTTGTCACTCTACTGAATTATCTTAAACACCTGCACATTTTTCTGGTTTGTCTTTAATTCAACGTTAAAAGTGAAATTCGTGGATTTATTGCAGACAGGGTGAGTTGAACCAGATATTGAACAAACAACCTTTTCCCATATGAAGTGTCACCTTCATTTGTCTATGCATGTGCAAGAATAAACAGCATAACAATGCCTCACCATCAGGGAGGAGGGAGTTTTGGAATATGAGCAC
The DNA here is from genome assembly GCF_051168715.1 of Poecilia mexicana. NCBI lineage: Eukaryota > Metazoa > Chordata > Actinopteri > Cyprinodontiformes > Poeciliidae > Poecilia > Poecilia mexicana. Next base: position 7,475,722 of record NW_028263385.1, read on the forward strand.
ATCAAACTTAAAGCAAAAGTTATTGTAATCCTGTGCCAAAAGGGGCTCAAATTGGGTCAGTCAGCAAGGAAGAATCTATTACCTCAAAAATAATAATAATAAAAAAAACAGATTGATGTTTTTCCAAATACCATCACACAGAGCCTTTAATTACAGGTGGCATGTTCTGTCTGATGAAAATTTAAGTGTTTCACCATAATGACCAGTTACATTGGAAGGAAGCACTGAGAAATGGCCAAAAATAGTTATTGTAAGAGGTGTGCCAAGTCATGCAACTTAAAAGGTGGTTCCATCTTATAAGAAAATTTGTGTACATTTCTGAGTATGAAAAAGTTTTATCACAGGAAGTTTTGCTTCATTTAATGGCAGATAATGACAAAATGTTTTGGCTTTTTTTAGTGTCTGTAAATATCCGACATCAGTTATATTCTAAACCTGTATTTTCCATTGATTATTACTGCTTAATGATGAGAATTGCATTTCATTTGGAATTGAAAGTTACTACTGCTGCCAATGGACATCTTTAATTTATCGTAGCAAAATATTTAGAAAGTTTTAATTTTTAGCCCATCATTTTAAACCAAATTAATGTAAAGATGTTGAAAGTCAGGTTCGCATGATTAATCTCAACTACATTTATACAATAGTGGATATCATTCTCTAACTTTCGTTTTTCAACCAAAATGTTATGCTGCTTGCCATTTTTCTACTCATTGAAACATTTTGTTTTGTAATATTTTACATGCCAGTTAATTGCTTATAGCTTGCATAACTGTTTATGCAAGCTATAACCATCAGAATTATTACCATTTGAAATCCCTTTGTACATAATGAATCTGAATAATATGATTTTTACTTTTTAAATAGAAGTAGGCTATGAAGTAAACATTGTTAAACAGTGGAGGAAAATAACTATTTGCCAGTATTTCATGTTTCCCTCCTCAAAGAATGGAGAGATCTGTAATTTCCATCACAGGTACAATTAAACTTTGACAGAAACTAAAAATATAAATCCAGAAAAATTACATTGTATGTTTTTTAAATTATTAATTTGCATTTTATTGCATGAAATAATGCCCTGCGACAGACTGGCGACCTGTCCAGGGTGACCCTGCCTCTCGCCCGGAACGTTAGCTGGAGATAGGCACCAGCACCTCTCCCGACCCCACTGAGGGACAAGGATGGATGGATGGATGGATGGATGGATGGATGGATGGATGGATGGATGGATGGATGGATGGATGGATGGATGGATGGATGGATGGATGGATGGATGGATGGATGGATGGATGGATGGATGGATGGATGGATGGATGGAATAAGTAGGGTTGAAGTAAGATTCTGTACCACTTATTATGTGGTCCAGAATCCTTCGTTTACTGTTATAAAGGTCAGATTTTTCCAGTAGCTCTTGCCCAGGTTTACTCACTCAGCAGCAGGGATTTTGGCCCACTCCTCCAAAAATCTTTCAGGTTTTTGAGCCACACAGAGCTTCAGCTCCCTCCGGAAGATTTTCTATTTGGTTCCTATTCCTATGGTGGCGATGTTGGAGACTGACTGATGTTGGACAGGTGTCTTATTAAAACAAGTACAGTTAATACAGTTATGGAGTGAAGGACAGGAGGTATTCTCAAAGACAAACTTAGTCTTGCAGTTTTTCAGGTTTTAAGGGGATCAAATACAATTTTCATGCAATAAAATGAAAATGCAACATAGACTCTTGAAAAGGTTCCTTCTTCTAAGAAACCTTTATCCAAAGTCTGCACATCTTGTTTCCGAAATGTACATTCCTTTATTATGAAAACTAAATCTGTTATTTCTTTCAATTTCAAAGTGAGACTGTGAAACATATTCAGATGTTGACGGTTTTACTGAAAGCTACATGTGATGAATTCCAATGAAGTCATTTCAAAGCCTTTGCCCACATGACACTTGTTTGTCTGTCACATCGTGTGCTTTGGTGATCTTCCTCTTTGTGTAGGCAGTAAATAAAAAAAAAGTGCTAATCTCAGAGGTGAAGTAATTATGTTAACTGTCTCTTTTGCTGTTGTGTCAAGTTTCCTTTGCAAAATAAGAACACACCCTTAGCAAAAGGAAATTGAGAGTAATAGTTATAAATGGCTCAGTTGAACGGTAGTTCATGTAAAAAAGTAAATGTAACCAACATTTAGGACACTGTATTCTATAAAACGCCTTGTGTGAGTAAAAAAGCCTAAAATAATTTGATACTTGTTCATAGTTCAGAGGAAAGCAGATATGCCTACTGGTGGGGATATCAATGAAGGAAATGAGTTGTAGAACAGAGCCACCTGCTGGTCAATATGGGTACTGTTCAAAATGATTAGGATTTCTTATGATTATAGTTATTATAGTTAATAGGGGTGTAGTAGCCTCTTTTTTACTCTGAACATTTCTAGTTGTCTGTGGTCATAACAGAAAATCACTTTATTGTTGTTAAAGCAGAAATATTTACACTTTAATACCAATAACAGCACAGAGGATTTACTAAAGCATGATTCCAACAGCTACACTTATCAGCGCCGCTGCTCTAATTACTTTACACATCCCTCTTTTTTCCAGTTGACCAGCTCTAAGTTTTCTCTTTTAGCATTTCCTAGTTTTTGGTAGCATACAGAGCACAGCAGGAGTCCAAAGTGAGGTCCATGGGTTCAGTTTTTGTGCAGACCTGCGATTAAAGAATCTTAGCAATCTGGTTAGTAACACAGACCGGTCATGAAGACTGAACGGTCTGTGAAACTGCAAAAAAAAAAATTCAATTCTTTTAAATAACACATAGTATTTGTCTTTTACTGTATTTATAATATAATTTACTCACAAGAAGAGTTGGACCTACCAGTCCTTTATTTTGGCTAAATAAGGCAACCCTTTCAAAGAAACGTTGACTCATTTCCTGTTCCTTTTGTTTTGTTTTCAGGCAAAGGTTATGAGATTTCTAAGAAATTATTTTGTATTTCAGTTGTTGTAGGATGTCACAAACTAACAATTATTCCCATAGATTTCAGAAGAGAGAGCATCAGACATCATAATAGATCTTCTACCATACCGAACACTAGGCATGAAATTCTTTTCTACACATTCATCCTTTCTTTTACAACAAGCGTCTGTATCCCTGTGTCCTCCCTATTGTAGTTATAACCAGAAAATGCTGAAGATAGCACACTGTGGCTGACAGAAATACGACGTTAGCATTAACAAAACGATTCCCAAACAGCAAGTGGTCAGAAACTTAGCCTACAGTTGCTGAGCAGGTGACGAATGACAGGTCTTTCATGTACTGACAGGTTTTCTGTTTTTTTCCGCTGCAGAGTCATCAACGTATTTTACTGATATCAGTTCTGTGAAAGAAACTGCAGTTTAAAGGAGCAGTTGGTTGGAAGCGGTGCTTTAATATTCCAGTTAATCTGGTTTCTTTTAAAATCACCTCGATGGCAAAGCTAATACAGCAACTGTACATATATATGTATGTATGTAATTGAGGTGTTGGCAGATCAAGACAGAATAACTTATGACTTAACTGAAAGGCACCTGGAGTCAAAGACAAACAAAGCCTAAACAAACCAAGAGAGGAAAAACGGGATGGAAAATATGAAGGAAATAATGTACTGAGAAGAAACAAAAAGGAGTGTGTTTCCTGGAAAAGCTGACATGTTTTGGCTGCAGGTGATCTTACAAGGAACAGAACAGGAAGGAAATCAGGAGGCCTGAGGGAGGGAAAATCCAAGAGACAAACCGATTTTAGAACCAAGAACAAACAAAACAAAATATCCCCAAAAATAAAGTCGTAATAATAGAAACATGAAAAAGCTACAAATAAAACCCGCTGAAATCCTTTTTGTTTTATAAAACGTTTTAAAAACTCCAAAGATTTTTATACTACAATATGTCCATACTGTTGCATAATCTTTCACTTAATTGCAATTTCCTATGTTAAACTGAATTATCTTTTTTTTTTGTATATAGACAGAAATGGGCCCATTCAATTAAGACAAGCTACACCCAAAATAATCCAATTCTATATTATTACCTTTATTGTACTTTGCAGATAACAGCGTTATATTCAGTACAGATAACACAAGTGAAATTTAAGTATTCTTGCTGTTCAGTCTAATATATTGGAATAATCTCAGTGGTACATTTGCATGAAGCAGGACACCAGGCAAACACCAGCGGGTCGCTGCATCCGCTGAGGACTTTCAGTCTGGGACAGTTGATGAAAGAGTTTATATAAGGACAAGGATTGGCTGAGGAAGAGAGGGACAAATTAGGATGTCTTTTAAATACTAAGGACATGTTTCTGTAAGTTTGTTACTCTACTTACTGCAGAGTTTGTCCACACAGTTGTTTGGGCAGGAAGCACACGAGGTCCCAACCTTGTAGGGAGGCCATCTCTTAAAGTTTCCACTAAGGGACGAAAATTGTTTAGATTTTGTAAAGAAGAAAATAATATTCTCATTCAAAAATGTATCTAATTTTCCCTCAATACTCAACAGATTTTTTTTATGACTGACTTTTTTGCACATTTTGTTTTGTTTGTTCGCCAAATCTTAAGGCCTGTATTTAAAATACTCAACATGATCCATTATAATAAAGTGGAAATTATAAAAAAAAAAAATAAATAAAGAAAACTTTTGCAAACTTTCACAAAGGTTGGAAAAAAATCACCCTTCAGATATTTCTATAATTTTAAATGAATGCACCTGTACTAAACTTAGTTTATTGCATATTATCTGGAGTGTAAATGCTTATATAATTTTTTTTTTCATACATTTGCAAAACATGTCTGCATGGTGTATTGTTTGTTGAATTCTGAAAAATTAAACGAAATAAATCCACTAATGTAACAAGATGTGGACAAAGTGAATGGCTTGCAGATGCAGTGTAAAATAGACTTTCCTAAATTACTTGTAAAAATGTCACGTACGCTCTGAAATAATGGCAGCCGTAGAAGTAGATGTTGTTGGGACATAGTGCAAATCCACAGCCCACTTTGTAGGAGCTGTTCCACACAACCTGGCAACACAATAATTACTGGTCATTTCTGGGATGGTTTCATTTTGAAACATTCCTTGCAAGAACTGCAACCACAGGAGGACCCCTGGACCAGGAGAAGTGAAATGTTTTTCATAAAAAAAATGACACGGTTTGATAAAAATGTGCACCTGTGTGTAGTGACCGATGGATCGTCCGTTGGTGGATCCATTGGGGTAAAGATAATGCGACTTTTCGCTATGCCAGGTCGTAAGAACAGTGGTCCATGAAGATGGGGAGGAAGTATAGAAGAGATTCTCACCTAATTCATATCCTGGGTAATGGAGGGAAACACATGGCAGCACTGATTAATGAGTATTTGCAGATAATTTTACATCCCCCACGAGATTACACTATTTGTGTAAAGCAGGCTTCATTAAAAAAAACATAAAAACAATTGATGATAGTCTCCTTCATGATAACATCTCAGCTAATATAATTTATTATCAAAATAAGACATAAGATGACATTCACAGTATCTCTGACCGTTTATCACAAGGGCAGTCGGTTCAAAAAGAGCTTTTACGTTAATGGAGGAAATATTTACAGCCCCAAAATGATGAAAAAGAAAAGAAGGAATAAATAAAAAGAGGCGCACAGCAAACGTACCGTCAAGCAGACGGGTGCTGGCTGGTCCATGACTGAGAGTACATTTATCCACCCAGGCCTGAGCGCTGGCCGCTAACTCTAAGCTGTAAGTCTGAGGGGGAAAATGAATGTTCAATTCTAGTATCAAAGAACAGGACAAGCTCAACCAAGAAAAATGTTGTATTGCATAATTAACTGACGCACACAATAATCATTATACTAAGCTCCAAATTATTATTTTTGCATCCTGTGTAGAGCTTTGCTTCTTTCCTAGAAAATAAAGTAATAAGTCTGTTTCTCCATTGGATTTTGCATTTATATGGTTTGCTTGTGTTAGGCTTCAGTCAGATAAAAGTTATAGTAAAATAAGAAGTACAAATACAAAAAGTGTATTTTCTAAATAATCACATTAAAATAAGACAATTATGCAAACCAACATGAAAAGTTGGTTTCCCCTTGAATCTTGTGTGCCACACTTAGTGGCTACAGCTCCCATTAAGTTTTTGCAGTAACTTATGAGTCTCTTAAATTGCATTTGTATAATTTTGGGTCACTGTGTTTGGTAAATAATAAGAGGAGTTTTGAGACAAAGTAAAAGCATATTTAAAGAATAAGACAAGACATCATAATTGCATTTAAGTTCAGACTTTGACTAGACATTTGACTAGATGACTAGTTGTGCTTTCAGCTTAAGGTAATGCAGTAATTAAGGAAGAGGATTGTATTTCCTCATCTCTATATTTTAATATTTTATTCTTAACTTGGCACAATACATAGGGAACATACTGGCATAAAGAGACGGCTAAACCCATCAGTTTTTGCTAAAAGGGATTCCTATTTTACTAAAACATCTTTTGGAAAGGAAGATGTTGTGATTTTTGACAACAAATGACTTCAGCCATTGTTTTAGAAAGGTGATATGTGAGTTTTACCCATCACATAATTGACAGATCGTCTCTAATAAGGCCAAAGACCTTATTCTGCTATTGATTCATGTTTGGTGCCATTTATTACGATTGAATGATTACATTTTGTAGAAATAAGAAATACTGATCATTTGTTTTTCTTTTTTGTTGTTTATTAAACAGGGGCCTCAGTTGGGCATAAGAAACTACGCACAACCACAACAGCTCGGCATCTTCTGCTGCTGGTCATCAGGTTGGTCACACACTACTGTGGGATGGCATCTCATTTCTCAATCAGATTTTGTCACAAATCACAACTCAAGTCATCACACAAATTATTTTCACGTTATGAATTAAACAATCTGCCAGTCAAACCAGTACTTTTTCATCAATATTGAGAAATGATTTACTTAAAACATGCTCCTCTATCTTGCTGAAAAGTTACCTCTGTTAGCTTTACTAAGATATTTGCTCTAGAAACGAGACCATAAATACTTGGTAAGATTTTGTTTTTGCAGTGATCAATATGATGCAACATTTCGCTTCCAAGTAGCTTAGCATGTTTGAAGTGCTTGTTAATGGTTATTTTCCCTCTTGTTGTTTTAATTTCAGTAAAAACTGTTTATGTTACATGGTTGAATGAATAGTGCTATAAAATGTATTAATGATTAATTGATGGCAGTAGCGTTAAGTTTCACAACTATTTTTCTGTTTGGACCTATTAGACGGATTATAGTGCATAAAACATTGGGGCTAAAGAAGGACTTCCCAGAAGACGATGAACTGAGATTAAAAAAAAAAAACATCAGTCAGGAGATGGATAGGAAACCTATACTGAATGCATGAGGGAATGAGGAAAAGAAATCAGGTTAGTTTATGTGATGCTGAGATTGGCCATGTCCAAACTTGAAAACTACTAATTGAGCTTGTGCATATTATCTAAAGCAAAAAGGCGATAAATCATGTTTGGACATGAGAAGTTTGCTTTTTGTGCATCTTGATGGTTTCACACCTACAATCTTGAGTTTGTTGCATCTGGTAGGCAGAGTTTGCAGGTTTTCAAATATATTTTGACACATCTAGCACAACTTCACTGACAAAATATCTTGGTTGTCAAGACATCATCTGAAATTGTAGTCGGTGATTAATAACTTTATTATTTGGCCAGCTTTTAGCAATGACCCAATGACAATCTTTTGTTTGTTAGTTTGTTGCTTATTACTGTTTTTTTATTATTATTGCTTAGTTGCATAAAATCAAATGTTAAGAAGGACGTTGAGAAGGGACCGACCATCATCAGCATGTCAGCAGCAGCAGGCTCAACTGCTCTCCTGAAGGCGTTGTGAACATTTACGATCTCGGCCTGCACGGTTGTGTTCTCCAGGCAAACATCTGTACACACACAAGAACACACACACATCAGAAAGCGATGTGTAAACAGCAGATTAAAGACACAATGAGCGCTGACATTTACTCTGGCGGCTTAAGATATGACTCACAAACACATCCTGGTTTAATTGCTCTGAAATGGCTCGACGTAACAAAGGAGCACAGACACAGGACTGAGCTAAATCCGCTAATCTGACTGCGAGCCGTGCTGGCGAGGTTTCAGCTGATGCCGAAAATAAAACACTGCTGCTAAACACGCCTGCTGGGTTTAACGGGGCGCTTACCTTGCTGTGAACACATGATGATGTGAAGCCATGTGCATGAGGGAATGAGGAAAAGAAATGAGGTTAGTTTATGTGAAACAAACCCGTGAGTAAGCAGCTCATTTAGCTGTTTGGTTTTCAATAATGTACAAATTAACACCATGAATCTCTTGTTAATTGGCTCCTGAAAACACCTGAATTCCTGGTGAGAGTTTAGTGCTTGTTTCTCTTCTTAATTCTGTGACAAATGACTAAAGTCAAAACAACCTTTTTATTGTTCCTGCTTGTTTTCGCTTGAGTCTCATCTCCCTTCAGATTTCTCCCATTGAGCTGAATTTCTCCAGTTGTTTCAACTGGGCCAAACAGAAGGAGTTGTGAACAATTGATGTTTGATTTTTTTTTTTTTGTGTGTTTATTGAGGCCATATAGCTGCATTTCCTGCAGACCATGTCAGGATTGGTTGTCAAAGTGAAAGAAGCTAAATGACCAGAACCCACAAGATATTTTATTGCTTTGGGGAAACAAAGATAAAGATAGTTAAACTTTTTACACTAGTTCAGTTAATCCAGCCATACAGATTTGAAACCCATTCTTTGCAGTGTACAGTGTGGTAATTTATTTAGCCCTTTATGGGTTACTTGTGAGTTTTGCTTTTCCATTACATTTAAATGTTTCAGATTATCACATTTTTACATCATACAAAGATAATTCAAAATACAGAATTTCAATTATGATTTATGGAGACAAACTAAAAACCAAGTGGTCTCATCCGAATCTGGACTTTAATCTGATTTTAATGTCATAGAGAGACTGTTTCAAGAGGCCGATTTAAAACAATTGTGCAAGAAAGACTGAACAAACATTTCTCCACAGCAATGTAAAAGATTAATTTCCAGCTTTTGCACACTTTAGTTGACAGGCAGTTGTGGCTACATCTTGTTAAGGAAGAGAATATCTAAAATAGTTAACTTTGGAAAAAGTTTGGCTCTCTCTTCCTCTGGATCCCAGGTCCTCTCGGCGAGCCATGTGTGGCCTCAAGGAAAACAACAGCAATGTGTGTTGACGTCACAGAATTACAGAGTTTAATCCAATATAAGACAATGCATAAACTTACACAGAAACTGCAGAACAACTGAGACATACATTCATTTACCTGACAGACTTGGAAAAGAAGGAAAGAAAGAAAAGCAAAGACGTCTTTGGAGAGTTGCAAGAACAAATCTAATTTGTTACTTCTGTGTAGAAAGTTTTATAGTAAAAGGCATATTCTTATCTTTAATTTATTCAAATAAGGCGTATCTTTGCTCCTCCATCCAGGAGCTATCTCTGACCCTCTCTCAAGCCAGAAACCCCTGCCGTGTTTACGGCCTTTCACAGATGAGTGTGAAAAGCTACAACTTCTACTGATTGTTTCCCACACAGACAAAAGGCAGTTCAAACGATCCTAGCAAACCATCTGCTGTAACTACAGATAAATTAAAGGTCAAAAAGTCAGAATACATTACTAATTTCAAAACGACAATTAGGCCATTTGAATCAAGACATGTTAAGTTTTAAAACTAGCTTATTTTAAATTTATTTTCTCAACAATCTTCACAGTGGGCCAGGCTGGATAATTTTCCTATGGAAAGATTGATCTGAAACATTGATGTGTGGCAAGAAGGGAAAAAACAGGAAAAATCACTGATGGTGCAGTTATTTTTTTAGCACTGTGGAGAAAAAAAGAAACAGGCTAACTTAAAATGTATGCACTTACTAAACTTATTCACACAGATTTGAGTTCAATGCAAGCTTTAAATATAATTTAGATCTGTTTTCAATACAAGTGATAGAGTTTAAGATTAAACTAGGGAGTGATTTCCAATCATTTTGCATATTGCAGGCTGGGATAATTCAATGTGTTAGAGTTACACTCACCACAACACAAGCAGTGTGCACATCTTGGAGTGTCAAGATGCAAATCAAGATGACAAACATCTTCCCGACAACAAAGAAGATTCCTCTACAAAAGAAGTGCAACACTGTAATATTCTGCACAGCCTCTTGACTCTTCCTTGTCTTCAGAACAAATATGACTTTAGTCATTCCTAAATAGGTTACTTTCTTTTTTCCATGATTTATTGCCTTTTAATTGAGCTCAATAACAAGTGCAAATATAACAACAACAAGAATATACGTACATTTTTAAGTCAAAGTGAAACCCGTCTGAGGTTTGCCTTCTCGACTGATGGATGCTCTTCTTAGATAAATCTATTTGTGGCATCAGTTACTTAAGGAAACCTCTGAACTGACATGCCCGCTCTCTGGTCTTCTTCTTCTGGAGGAGGTGAATTAAATATTTTCTTCTCCTCCTTTTATAGATCGAGCACAGGTGGTCACATTCCCCTCCAGGTGATAATGATACAGCATGAACCATGTGGTTTACACAGCGAACTCTGAACAAAAAAAAAACAAATTCATCACCTTGTCCTGAAGGCGCTTTTTCTTCTGCAGGGTGCAACTGACAGGGAGTCCACAATGAACTGTTAAGCCCAGGGGTTTAGTGAATTCCTGATATATTAACCCGTGTTTACACAGCAGAGAATGGAAACATTGAGTTTAAGGTAAATAAAGGTAAAGGCCTACTGGTAGGGTACATTAAACTAAATGTCATGTATGTAGATGGATACAGATTGTGTAGGCTGAAGACACACCCTGTAATCGTTTTAGCACATGATGCAGGATGAGACAAAGGTGATTCTGGGTAGCAGAGTACCTGTACAATCCTTATTAATGTAAAGATTTCATTAATTAAAGGAGTCAGCATTTTCAGGGAAAGGTAATTCTCTCTCACATGCTGGATGCAGCATTCTGGACCAAATCGTATTCTTATTTTGCCTTAAGATTCTCCGCTTGTTTTTTGAGGATTGATCACGTGTTGCTGAACTTGAGCTTGCTTTCATGGATAAGAGACAAAGTCACACATGGATTGTATCAGGATGTTTAATTGTTGGCACCACCTAGGATTCGTGCTACAATTCAGCTTTCTTCTGCTGTGAACAAAGGCTGCAGAAACACCAAACAATCAGACAGGATTTTATAAAGTTATTTTGCACCTGTCTTCTTCTCGGCATACTTATGTATTTTGTCGAATTTCACACTGTCCTTCGTCTTGGTGAGCTTTTGTGTTGTTGTTTTGGAGGGATGAGGGGTGGAAATCATCCTGCTAAGAAAAGGATGCTTTTCTTGGCAGAAGTTTTCTTCACCTCGCTACTGATGTAGATGCACTCAAACCTAGACTCTGCACTGGTGGGAATAGGCTTGTCGTGATAAATGATAAATCAATTAGTCGCACGATAAATTAAACCTATCGACCTCATTTTAATTATCGGCTTTATCGTCTCTTCTTGCCTTTTTTTCTTTCTGTTGATGACACTGAATGAAAAAAGGCTCAGCTCCGGTGCTCTGCACTGACCCTCCCTTCCTCATTTCCTTAATGTAATGTCCAGCGCACACTACACGAGTTGGGTGTTCAGACAGAACGCTGTCAGAATAGCAAACATGCAGTGAGTACCATGCCCGCGCATGCGCATTAAGAAGTCCGACCGTCAGTGGAGTTGTCAGTTCACCATACGCAACAAGTTATGATGAAAAAAAGTCATTAAACTGTTTATAATATGATAACTAGATAAATATACATGCGTTGTTGTGGTTTCACAGTGTATTTAAAGCAGGTCTGGCTGCAGCTGCAGTGAACTACAACACACGCCTGTGTAAAACTCATTAACCTACTTAACCGCTAAGTCAGGATGCCATACAGCTGTTCATAACAAAGTGTATGATGATCTACGTCACGGTTCTATGTTGCTGATTAAATAAAATCATATGGTAGTAACAGCGTATACATGTCTGAGCTAAGCGTATAACTATCTGACAACGTATACTTATCTGACAGAACATCGGCCCATTTTCAAAACCTGAGAGCCAACAGAAATCCTGAGTATGACGGTTCGATCAGGTTCAGCCGTGTGCTGTCCTGCCACCTGGGCACAAAATAAGGGCTACAAGTCCAGTTAACTCATTTAAAATCAGGCATTAATCAATGCTTTACTAGAATCTACCCGTGATGCATGTGGCTAGAGTCAGCGTAAAGTCCTGACTGAATGAAAATCATTATAACCTATTTATGTCACGTTAACAAAGAGCAGCTGAAAAGTTCCAACTTCTCCCCTTATCCTTTCTATATTCTTTGTATGAAATGTTAAATAAATATTAATGTTGTTTCCACATATCATCTCCGATGTCCACTGGACTTCGGGTTGCCGTGTCAGCTGTTTGGGATTCCCCTCCATAATTTCCCCTCAGACAGCACAAAGGAGAATCTGTGCTTTCTGATTGACTACCTGTCACATTCAACGTTAAACTCCCAGTCGGGGAAAACTCCTGATTTACATCGGAGCGGCCACGACGATCTAAATCACACTGCAGGATGATCGGTTACGAAATCACCATCAACAATCTTAGATCGGCCAACGATAGAATTATCTTAAGGGGAAAATAGGGGCAAAAAATTGTGTAGTGTGAACTACTGCATTAGGTAGTCGGATGTGCCCATCTTCTCTTGTCATGTCGGATGAAACTCGATTAGCCCACATGCAAGTACACAGACAGGAGAACAAGAAAAGTTCAATGGGTTTATTGTAGCGGGGAGGAAAATCAACTGGTGCGAGCGGCGGGCAGCAGCACCAACAGCACACTGAGAGAAAAAAGGGGAGATGGTGAGTTGAGGTGGTGGAACCTTGCGTAGCTTCAGAGATAAACAGAAGAACTTACGGGTGTGGGTGGTATAGAGAAGACTTGGAGGGGTCTGCGATTCTGGGTTTCACTTTCCTTGGTTTTCAGGGGCGGGGGGGAAACGGACAGGTCGGCCAGGGCCTCAGAGCGTCTGAGCGAACGGCAACCCACTTGAGGTGGCGAGGATGGGTTAGACGTTCTGCTTACAGATGGGGGGGCGAACGTCCTGATCCGGATGCTCGGGTGGTCAAAACTTAGTCAACAATCTGGCGTCGAAGTGTTGGCCACCGCCTCTCTTAAGCTGCAGGTAAGAGCGTAATTGCTGACCGGTGTGTAGCTGACGCAACAGGTCCGTCCCCCGAGCAGCCGTCTCCAGGACTCCACCTAGAGGAGAAAACCAACCCCAACCTCCACCCAGAACCTAACATCTCTATTTAAATCTAGTGATTACTTAAGGGCAATATAGTATGCAGACTTCATAATCTGCACTCTTTTGGTTGAATGCAGTATTTATTTCCACTTTCGCTTTCAATTAATCAATCTATCTATCAATCAAATTTTATTTTTATAGCACATTTCAGCAGCAAGGCATTTCATAGTGCTTTACATAATTAAAATAAAAACAGCATGTAATAAACAGTGAGAAAGAGATTTTAAAAAACATCATTAAAACGTAAACAGTGAGAAAGATAAATAAAAAGCTGTTGAACTTTAGTTGAGACGCCGTCAACTGGGACTCCAACCCTTTGGACTTTAGTCAAAACGCCGTTTGACAAGGACTCTAAGTCTAATTTAGCCATAAGCAACTCTAAACAGGTGGGTTTTAGGTTGAGATTTAAAGGCACCCAGTGTTTCAGCTGTTTTACAGTTTTCTGGAAGTTTGTTCCAAATTTGTGGTGCATAGAAGCTGAAAGCGGCTTTATATTTAGTTTTTATTCAAGTATGTTTTTTGTTAATGGAGACTGAGAATCCATTTTGTTTTTGGTTGTTTTGTTTATTTAGTGTATCAGTTCCAGTGTTATGTGTTCTTTTGAAAATAAAGTGTAATATTCTATATTAATGTATATATATTCATATATGTACGTACATGTACCCAGACAATATATAGAAAAAATAACAACCCCAAATAATCACTACAATAAAGAAAAACTCGCAATAAAAATAAAAAGCACCAGCAACACAAACCAAAGAAAGACAATAACAAAAGATGCTCCCATATATTTTTTAGAAAAGACGCAATTACTGTCTTCTTCATGAGATTTTCTTCCCCAGCCGGAGAAGTTTGCTCCTTTGGACGAATGGGGAACTCGTTCCCTTGGACATCGTTTTTTTCTCCATATTGTTCCACATGGAAGTGCACAGACAACATATAGAAAAACTGAAAAACACAAAAAATCATCAAAGTAAAGAGAAGCTAGCGATAAAAACGAACAGCACAAGAAACACAAACCACAAAACAACAATAACAAAAGTTCCCATATCATTTTAAGAAAACACACGATATCTGTCTTCTTAACTTCTCTGGAGCAAACTTCCCCAGCCGGAGAAGTTTGCTCTTTGGGTAGATCGGCAAACTCGTTCCCTTGGACAGTGGTCTGGACAACGCATTCTTCATGGCCATCTTCATGGCTCTCGTCATGGATGCAAACTTCCCCAGCCGGGGAAGGTTCAAAAAGAAAGGTGTCAAAAGCATCATATTCTGAGAAGCAAGCTTCCCCATTGCTGGCTGGTGTGAATGTATCCTAAAGTTGATCATATGCATGACAGCTGATTCTTATGTTTGTCTTCAAATCTTCCAGCTGCTCCAGGAAAACCAACAGGGCTTTCTCTCTCTGTGCTCTGTCATGGAAAAACTGCTTCACTGTTCACTTTCAAAGTTTGTCTTAAAACATCCTTTTTCCATGGCTTTTGGCCCCATTGAGAGTTTTTAGTTTTTAAATTGCATGCAGCTGTACTCAAAGGACTCTCTTCTATCTGTGTCAACAGCACTTTGTGTCCACTGTGATTGTTTAAAAATGCTTCTAAGAATAAAAATGGAATGGAATGAAATATTTTCCAAAAGAAATACTTGTGTGTTTTCTCATCTGTCAAGAAGAACCATGTGTCATTCATATATCAAATGACAATTCAAGATGTAACCACTTGTTTTGCACGATCTAAAAGCAGGAGTAACAAGCATTTGATTTACTTAATGGCTATACTCTAATAGCTACAAGATCTCAGCTTCACATCTGTGTGAAGTTTGCAGAGTTTTCCCATATCTGTGTGTTTCTTCAGGTTTTCTCTCAGTCGAAACACAAAGATTGTAATCCGGTAAAGTGAAACCTTACCAAGCTGTTTATTTTAGACTTAGCAGTGTCTTTCATGGTCAGCTTGCGTTCTCAGTCCTTGGAAAGACATAAAAATAAGAATAGTACATATTTTAGCAAAGTAGGGCTAAACAGAATTAAAATGTATTTACTTCTTAGATGGAGCTTCATGGCAGCTCAGTTACAGTTTATCTCTGCATTAAGTTATAAATGCAAAGTTTAGTTAGTTTACCCTCTGCTGTCAGTGGTGATAAATGTTAAGTGCAGTGATGCATGTCATGGGTGTAGCTCTTTATGTGCTGTTGGCTTTGCATACATTCACCCTATACAAAAACTCTTTTCCATGAAGTCAGACAGAGTAAAAGGAAAGTCATTTTCATAATGAATGGCTTGGTCAGGACAAATATTGCATTTATTTTAATTATGTTGTTTAAAATTGTTCAACCTAATTATTAGAGATAATATCACAAAGATTTTCAGTGTCGCAACTTTGTCAAAATCAAAGATTATTTTTAATTGGAGAAAATTTCCGTTTTGTTTTATTTGTACACTAGGGGGCACTGTGTCATCTTCTGTGACAGGAGATTTCGAGATCCAACAGCAGAACACAAACAGCCTGACACCTTAAATAATATCCAGTCATCTAATTTAAAAACCTTAATAACATTTCTCTAAAATTAGAATTTAGTGATGTGTTTTATTCCACTACTTCTCCCATCTAATCAGCTGTCTGTCTCAGACGCTCGGATCAGACCGCTGCTTCCATAAAACACAGTCTGCATAAATGTCACGCTCGGCTGCTCGTCTTCATAACTGGTTTCACTCCATTTGTCACATTTCGGTTCTCCAGTAGATAAAAACCCCACCTGGTGCCATGACCTGCGGGGCCACATGAAACTGAAAGGTCAGGTTTTTGATGCCTTTATAGCCCGTTAACGCACATAATATGGACCAATAAAGCCTCTAAAGAGCAAGAGCTGACAATGACATCAAGCATTATTGTTGTGATTTTTTATCCCCAGGTAAATAGTGTTGACAGTTACACAGTGGGAGATCATCACAGGCTTTTAAATCTGTGCCAAGATCTCTCACCATTTTATCATCTATTAATTTATTTCCCCTTTTATACGGTTGGAAAACAACATTAACTGCTTAATTTCAGCTTCTGGTCTCTCAGTGGTTTATGATTTGCCAAAGTGGCCCTTTGAACCTTTTATCTATGGTGGTGGGGAGGAAATGCCCTTCCAAAATTGGCCTCACTTTGTCCAAACCGAACAGAAATGTGCTGGCAGTTTCTGCTCACAGGGCTGGTGATTAAAGCCTAATGGGGGCTCCTGATGTGATAGCAAACAGAGACAGGAAATGTCCATCTTTAAAAGAGACGTATCATTAATTTTGAAGCCTGCAGAAAGGCTCTTACAGCAACATCTGAGCAGGACACTGAGGGCTTACTGGGGAATGGTGGAGCAGAATCCCTATTAGACCAGAAATTAGTCAAAAGGAGCCCTGAGTCATGGCTGCCTTAGAGGGCTCTGGTCGGCCTAATCATGTTCAGCTTTTTATCGGTAATAATGACATCTCTTAAGGAAAGCAAGTACTTCTTTTGGGTTTTCCTTTCACTAGCTTATATAACAAAATAATGATATAGAGCTATAATTTGTTATCACCGACTAAGATCTGAATTAAAAAAAGAGGGTGAGTTCATTTTGCTGCTTTTTTCTTTCTTTGTTTTAGTCCTGTCTTGTCTGCTTAAAGAGGGCATATTATGGAAAATTCATATTTTGCATGTTTTTGTACTTCCATTTGTGTTTCTGCTGCTTCTTAAAATAGACCAACACTTACAAAAAAAAACAAAAAAAAAACAAACAAAAAAAAAACCACCCAGCAGGTTTTTGGTAATAAGTTAGTGTGTTTTGGTGTCTAGAAAACGAGCTGTTTCAAAAACCTCTAAAGTGTAACGTCACAAATCAGCAGACACTGCGCCTCACCTAGTAAACCCAGCAAAGCCCAGCCTGTTGCCTAGCAAGCCAGGCTGAGATTGGTCAGCTGGTTTTACCACTGTGTGCGCTGTACAATGGCTGCTGGAAAAGACAAGTGTTTTGTTGTTCACTTACCATTCAGAAACCACTTGCTGTGTTTTTGTTTGTTTGTGCAGGAGGCTCCACTTCTATTTTTCAAAGACGTATGGTTGTATATTGGGCATCTGCTTGCAGCAATGGGAGTGCACAGGTTGAGTTGGAGGCGTGGCCTGCAAAAGCTTATGTGGATTTAATGTGACAAGAGAGCCTAAAACGACTCATTCTGAAAGGAGATCAAGTTAGACAGAACTGAAGGAGGGAATTACTGCACATTTTATTTGATTATTGCTTTATTAACTAACAAGCTACAGCTGATTCAGGCAACAAATTGGAGGACATGATGTTACCAAGGGCAGAGAAGAAAAGCAAGTGTTTGGGTGAAGAAAGGAAA
Organism: Poecilia mexicana; assembly: GCF_051168715.1. Classification (NCBI taxonomy): domain Eukaryota; kingdom Metazoa; phylum Chordata; class Actinopteri; order Cyprinodontiformes; family Poeciliidae; genus Poecilia; species Poecilia mexicana. The sequence continues at coordinate 7,493,467 of NW_028263385.1, forward strand.
CTGAATTTTTTTTAACTAAGGTCGTCTTTGACATTAAAATTTTGTTGATGAAAAGCTGTTTCAAATGTCTTAAAAGTAATATGTAATATGTAAAAAAAAGAAAAGTAAAATCTAAAAACCGTACTGCAGTATTTTCAAAAGTAATTTTTGTAATATTTATTGTGATAATAAAAATTTAATTACCAAAACAACTACAAGAAGGACAAATTTAGCTTCAAAGAAGTAAAACGTCCCAATCTCTATTATGCTTTGGCCACAAAAGGTTTCACCAGGTTATTTTACTGTACTCTGCTTTCTAAGCTGCAGTATTCATCCATAACCTTCTAAATATCCTTGAGTTAAAGTTGCCAGTGCTTTTCAGTGTTTCTATTTAAAAGATCTCTGTTTAGAGGCCTCCATGAATAACCAAGTTTTAATTCATGTGGGAATCCAAGGAAATGTACTTTTGATAAAAAAATGAAACATCAATCTCTTTTCACTCGGTTTCTTTTTAAAACTGAATACAAGTTGCAGATCAAATGGACAAAGTACAATCAAGATACAGTTTTAATTTAAAATCTAGAAATGAAGCTCCTTGATGAAAGTGCAACATTGAAATCCTGATAGAGCTTACATTGTAATTTAAAACTGAATCCAAATGCCAAATTTAGACTTTCTTCTACATTCAATGAGGTATTCATGTTGCCTTCAAAGATTTATGCATAAATGTAAATGTAAATAAAAACAACAAAAGCTGAATGTTTTTTTAAATTAGTCCTTTGTAACCAATATTTGAAGGTATGTCAGGCCAGTATGACGTTTTTTTGTTTTTGTTTGTTTTTGCTTCAACCAGATAGTCTTTGACTGCTCTCGGTTTGGTTCTTATTTATTCATGCATTTTTCTGAAAAAAAAAAAAAATGTTATCATGCCTTACAGTTGAAAGGCATTTTGTATTTATCCGTTTCTCTGGTTCAAGTGGAAACAGGAGAAAAGTGTGAGTTTCTCTCCCTCCTCTACCCTCCAGTCTCAACTGAAAGTCAAAAATGACTTCAATAAATATTAAGGATCCCACAACAGAAAATGTTCAGAGTTTTAAATCGTACATTTTTACTCTTTTAAATTGTTACTGTAACAACTCTTGTCAAATTTTTTGTGTTTTCTTTATTTTTAATGTTTTTGTTGTCTATTCATCTCGTTCACTTTGACGTTCTGCTTGATTGGTCTTTTATCTGGCTTAATAAATATTTAATAGTAGTAAAGTAAAAAAGCATTTTTTTTTAAAACAGCAAAATCTCCAAATATTATTCTGAAATTTTTGGCAGGCAGATGAACATGAGCACTTCTTATTTATTTATTTATTTTTTATCATTGTGAAGCTCGAGGAGTACATCACTAAAAATCGATCCTCACTCTGCCAGCATATCGTGGCAATGACAGAATCTGTTTCACCAGGTAAACAACATGAATATACAATTATGATTTTTGTTTAATTGGTTTTATCTTGTCTGTGAAACGGATGTTACTTTTACGTATCATGTAAAACATCAGGCAGAAAACAGTTTTCCTAATTTTGGGTGAAACATTTTACAGTTCTTGGAGTGGAGATATTCCAGGTTTATACATTTAATAACCATGTTATGAAAGAAAAACTTCAGAAAAAAAAACTGGGAATTATATAAAAAATATATAACATTTTAAGAATTACATTTTATTTTTAGCGGCTTTTAACTGGATCCAACCTTTTTCTTCGTACCTTTCAGGATCTACGAGTCCCAGGTAATCTCTTTGTTTGTCAGACGTGAAGGGAAACATCATCAGACCTCCCCTGCTGATTCCTCATTATCATCCTGCTGTTATTTGTGTCCATTTGCATTGAATGTGGAACCTGCGGATGTTTGTTTTGGTCCATTAGGGGGCAGCAGAAACACACTCTGGTGTTAATTGGCCTGTTTGCACCTCCTTTAAATATGAAGAAACATGTGGATGCACAACATCGTCTGTCAGCCTATTTGATGTATTCATTTCTTTGTTCGCCTCTCTGCTTTAAGCTTCACTGAACCCAGAATGAACTTTTCACGCTGTTTGGCATCCAAATGATTTTACGTAATGTTTTTATACCTTGATGGGTTTATCAGGGTATAAACCTGCAACCTGGACCATTAACCGAAGTTGCAGAGTTGAAATCCTTTCTCAGGCAATACAGATGCGTCTTTTTAACTAACGTGAATCACTGTTGCTGTCATTTTTGGTTAAAGTAATTCATGCACTAAAGCTGGTGCTGTTTCGTGCTTTAATTGATATTATTTGCGATTAACTCACTGGTGAGGCATAACATTATGACCCCCCTGCCTCATAGTGCTGCCAAAACATGTCTCATCTATGGAAGAAGAAAAATCTGTTTTCTTCTGTTGCTCAAATGCCCGCTGTTGCTGCTTTAGACACACACTGTGTTTTTTAAATGCTTGGTCATTTTTACTGTATTTCCTGAACATGCATGGCCACTACTGAGACAAGATAAGAAAAACACCAGTCCCCTTACTGATTTCATCTGAGTTTTGATTTTTTGTCGCATTAAGATATTTCACATCAACAAAAACCCAAAGAACTTCAATATCAAAGTAAAATACAAATTGCAAATTTCAAATGGTTTAATTTACTAAGCCAAAAAATAACTTGAATCCAGCCTAGCCCTATGTAAAAACTGATCATCAGCTAAGCCATGTTTAAAGTGTGACGAGCCACATACTTTGATTCAATCTCTTAAATAGGACCTAATCGCCAACATGAAGTAGGTTAAAAGAGCTCAAAGAAAAACACATTATGCCCCAGAATAAAGCCATTAAAAATCAGATATGCACCTTTAAAGGGGTTTAAGTTGTTTCTGAGGTTTGAAACCTCAGCAAACCACAGAGGAAGCCATTAACCCAGACCGGTAAAGATTACAGAGCCTTCCGATTAATGACCGGTCGACTGAAAATATTATTCTAGAAGACCACAAAGAACCCATAGAAACATCTAATTAGAACTCAAAATCCAGTCTTTGACTAGGCCACCAATTTTGACACAGTGGCATGACCTTAAAGAGAAAGCTCACGCTTGAAACCCGACAAAGAATAGTGAGCCAGAATTCATCCAGAGTAATGTAAAAGACTCACTGCTGGTTTTCACAAACACTTCACAGCCGCTGTTGTCACCAGTGGTAACCGAGGCCGTGATTATGTTCAGGGGGTAATTACTTTTTCCCTCACAGGAGGACGATAATTTAGGAAGTTGCTTTTATTTAAAATAAAAATGTAATGATTGCTTGAACTTGAAACTGAAATTTGTAGTTAGTCGTGTTTGTTTGATATATTAAAATTTGTTTGATCAGAGAAATGTTAAGCGGGACAAAGACAAAAACAGAATAAAATAGATTTCAGCGCAACATGAACGTCTTCAGCCACACCATTATCGACTTCTCATCTTTCTCCCTAACAAATTATTGATCTGCCCACCTTTTCTTAAGTCCTTCACTCCCGAAACAACACTGGCCAACCTCCCCGCTGTTCTTCCCTTCCTCTGACTCTGGTATTTCCCACATAAAGCCCCCCGCCTTTCCTCCACCTCCTGCCAGCCTCCCTGTCATCCCCCTCCTCCTTCCCCTTCCCTCTCCTCAGATGGATTCTTCAGTCAGTCGTGTGGAACCAGAGCGGCTGCCGGAGAGACAGACGCAGAGAGAGGCTGCTCAGAGCAGACGCCGGGTCAGAGCGCTCAGTTTGCTTCAGACAATCACAGGGCAGAGAGAGACGAGTGCACAGGAAAAAGAGGTAGAACACCACAGAGAGATAGGCTGCAGAGAGGGAGAGAGAGAGAGAGACAAGAGGGAGGTAAATATGTGACAGGATGTGGTTTCCCTGAGCTTGCACAACATACTTTGAGCATGACCTAAACGCACCGAGTGTACAAGTGTGTTTGAGCTCCGCTAGGTGCTGAAGAGGGGGGAAAACGAAGCCAACCGCTGGAGCTGTTGTTTCTGCTTGTTTCTCAGACGGAGGATTGTGTTTTCCCTTCAGAGAGCCCGCTCCTCTGCAACCTCCGCCAGCTTGTTGGACAAGATCTGAAGCAGTGTTCTTCTCTTTCACACCTCTAAAGTAGAATGAGATATTCTGACGGGAGCTCTGGATTTGTCTCCAAGCAGTGAACTTCTCAACCAGATTGTGAAACAGGTAAGTTTGCTTCTCGTTTCAGCCGTTCAGCATGTGTGTGTCTTAACAGATGTTTTGCTCTCTGCGCTCCCGCCTGATCCTCTGGATAGCAGCCACTGTAAACTTAAACCACATGGCTGTAAGTGTTTACTGTGCAACAGGGAGCTGATTCACACCACAATCCATGAGTGTGTCCGACACACAGCTTTAAATCCACAGCCACCGCATGCAAGATGTTTGATCGCCTCAGAGCAACATGCAAAAACAAACAGTCATCCTGAATATAAATAGATCTGATGATCTATTTATATTCAGGACGTAGAAGAAGTGTGAGATTGGCCACAGATTAAACCCACATACGGCTGTTGTCACTTGTGACACGAATCACAAGTTTATTTCTGAACTGTTGTACTGTACAATCATAAAGACAAATTAAATGCAACCTGCTTACAGAAGCACCTGGCGTGCTCTTCATCACACTCAGGTTCTGCTGACATTTGTTTCCTCGCATCTCTTTTCTGGTTCAACCTCAGGAGTTCAATCAGATCCAAATCTGGACTTTGGTCGGTTGCGACATCTTGTCTGTTTTCTTTTGCAGGAACTCTGTTGTAGGTTTTTTGCTATGTTTGGGACCATTGTCCTGCTAATGACCCAGTTTGGGTCTAGCTTCAGCTGTTAGACAGATGGCTTCCGCACATTTTTGGTATACGAAGGAGTTCATGGCTGGGTAAATAAACGCTGTGGCTGCAGAACAAGCACAGATCATCAAACCATTGTGCTATGCAGTTAGTATGAGGTATATGCATGAACATGCTGATTTTTTTTTTCCCTCCAAACATATTTACTCGTATACGTTGTGACCAAATATTTCTACTTTGTTCTCATATGTCCAGAGGCTGCTGTTCCAGATGTCTGACGGTTTATTGGGGTGCACTGGTTATGTTTTCGTAAGCTTTCTAGAGAGAAGCAGCTGTCTTCTGTTGACCCCTCCAAACTTAAATCCTATCACTGATTTTACCTTTAACATGCTAATTAAGGAGTTCATTAGCATGTTATTTCATCTGACTCTGGTTTGGAGCTGTACGTTTTTTCAGGGCGTTTCGTTCTCCTGGGAAGACTGGCAGCTGTCTTAAATATTTCCACAATTGTGAATGGCAAATAATCTGTAGAAGAGTGGTCAGTAAAATGTGCAATGCAAAAAACATTTTTGTGCCAACTTCTTCTGAATATGAGCTGCAAAGAGTATAGCGTAAAGTTTTTAAATAGATACATTAAGATGTGTTTTTATACTGAAAATTAAAGGAAGTGTTTCAGTTCATTCCTATTTTTAAAGCAAATGTTTAGTACAACTTAATATTCTTATCAAGATACCCTTCATTATTTACCAAAAATACTTAAATAAGTTGACATAATCTACTCAAATAAAAACAAACTAAGCGTAGAACCCAGCAGAATAAATAAATATTCAGTTACACTATTTGTGTCAGTATGCTGTGAAACTTCAATGCAGACGTTGCATTAAGGTTGAAAAAAAAAAAAGCATCCCTCATCATTTTAGGTAAGTTTTTAAAATCGGTTGAAGATCTAAAGAGTCACAGACGGCCCCCTCAGCCACAAGTAGAGAATCCCTGCAGGCGAATGAAGGATTTCAGATCCTTCAATGGCACTGCAACCCTTCTCAGATTGATGGGCAGCAGCAGTTGCTTCTTTAAGGTGATTGGACTGGACTTGTCCACCTGGCTACAGCTTTCATTGTTAAATCCTGTAGAAAAAAAGTTATGCTGTAAGCTAATAACTTTTTTGTGTGTGCTCCAGTGGTCAAGGATGACATTTCATTTCTGTTGTGTCTTTGCGCACTGACAATAAAATAAGTCTGATTCCTGCTGGTTTATCCTGTTCTCCATGTGAATGTTTACCTGGTTGCTTCATGTTCTCTGAGTCGGACGTTCGTTCGAGTGAGCCTGCAGCTGGAGGTTTAAAGGGAAAACAACTTGCACGGGTTGAAGGAGGAGTCCAGGACTGTCGAGGGGCAGAGAGGAAGAGCCAGGGGTGGAGTGAACAAGAAAAATGACTGTGTGTTTGGGGGCGAAAGTGAGTGAGAGAGCTCAGTCTCAGTGAACTGCTGTTAATTGGTTCCAGCTGGTGAGATGTGGAGGACCAGCCGGCGATAACTCGACAGCGCAGGAGGGTCAGGAGTTTTCTCTTAGACACACACATACACACACACGCTTCGCATGATTATGTTTTATCATTCAGGGTTTCTTTTGTGTAGATTATATCGGAAACACAGGATACAAAGTAAGGAATAGTAACGACATAAACTTATTTTATCTGACCTTATTAACCTGAACCCTATTTATAAGCCTAAATTAAAAACATTTGACTATAATGGAGTTAAAAACAGTATTTTCTTTCTGAAAGGATAGACCAGTGTTTCCTAAAACTTTCTATGTGTCTTCTGAAACATAGAAAAAAAAAACTTGTTTCCATGACCAGATCATAAATTTGATATTTAATTTCATGATTAGAAGTTTCACTTTATTAATACTCCAAACAGTACTGCATAACGCTATCGTGCACTTCCATGGAAACAGTTTAGTTTAAAGTTACTCTTAGTGAAAGTTTAGCACAATTAAACCCAAAACCTCTCAGAATGTTATTGCTTCATTTTCTTCTCCCAAACAAACTTATTCTCATTCCTTTAACATTCACTAGTTGGTAGATCATCTAATTAAGATCTTTAGCACCATCTGGACTTGTTACACCAAAGATCAAACATGAGTCACGTCAGGCCTTTGGAGCAAACGATCCAGGAGGGAAACTAGGAGATCTCTGACTCCTCCGTCTCAAAGGGCGGGATGACCCAGAAGACTTCCTGACCAAACGCCCTAAGCATCTGACTCAGCAGGTCTGCTCCAACCCTCCACAGATGACAGAACGCCTCCTCTGATCTCTTATGCTGGATCTAAAAGTTTCAGTCATGATTGAATGCCATGACTGAGAATACGGATAGACTAGTAAATGAAGTTGCTTCACATTTTGGCCCAGGTCTGCAAAGGTTAACTCCAACCCATCTGTAAGTGCCCTGCTCCATTCTGCCATCTCTCATGAACAAGACACTGAGAAACTTAAACTACTCCACTGGAGGCAGAGATCACAGAAGAAGATCAGGGCCACTGAAATGAATGAATAAAAAAGAATTTCAACTTTTTATCTCAGAATTATGACTTAATCTCAAAATTCACACTTTTTTCTGAGTTCTGACCGCTGATCTCAGAAGATTAAAGTCAAAATTCTCAGGAAAACAAATCAATTTTTTTCCCCTTAATTAGTGGCCCTAGACCTCTTCTATAAAAGACTCATCAACCACAGCACCATAAGGATGTAGTCCAGATCCAAGGCCTCAGACCGATTGGTAATGAACTTTATTTAAAACGGCACAATGTTCAACACAAACATAAATGTCACCATTTAGCAACTTTAATCCCAGCCACTTTACAATATACTAAATGTTCAATAGTTTAACCATACCCCTGGCAAATTTAGAAAAAAAATAAAATAATCCAGCAAAGTGGGCGGAGCCAATAAATGTGGAGAGGCGTGGCCAAGTGTGGCACATTGTGATGCGCATTGCAAATAAGTCACACATTTGAGAAGCTGAGTAACAGCATTGATCAATCCTCCATGCGGCCATGCATCGTCCAACTAGTCCAACTCCTGACTCACCAGTGGGTGGAGGTGTGTGTCTGAGTGAGAAGGTTTAATACCTGAACGCAGGGCTGTTTGATGCAAAGCTGCACCACTTTAAACAAATAGGATAATTCAACCATTAGACCAAAGGAGGCCAGCACTGAGATGGTTTTAGACAAAATAACGGGGAACTAAACTAATTTACACAAAATCGTCAAAATGTGTATGGCAACATAAACATACAACCCTAAATAACTTATTTAGAAAGTTATCAGCAAAAAAATGTTGATTTGGGGGTTTGTCATACTTTAATTCCTGAGGTCACTTGAGGTCTACCTTTTTTATTGCTAACTCTTTAATCAAATCCAACTCATCATTCAGGAATCTGGAGCTATAAAAATAAGAAGAAATGTCGTCCTCCCTATGATGCATTCAGACAAAGCCATCAACACAACCTACTTGCAAGATAAACAAGAAATTAAACTTATCCAGTTTCATGATATCTATACAAAAACACTAATGTAGCATAAATGTAAACACAGACAGGACATACATGTGTTCAGATTATAGTCAGTTGTCTGTACAAGAATACATTTACTGCAGACACACAACACGTTCTGACCAGCACACATAAAGGCTGCAGAAACGCATGACCTTCTACACGCAGCTGCACATGTTCACAGACACATTGTAAAGACAGGCACACGTACAGAAGATATAGAAACCATTTACAGCAGAGAAGCCCGCCCCACTGGAGCATGGCTGCTGTAAACGGGGAAGTGGTTGTGGTTTCTACTCTGGTACGATGTCAAACCAAAATGGGAGCCATTACTCAAGGCAGAAAGTTCAAACGAGGACTAATGTAGACATTTAATAACCCAAACTGCAAGGGAACATATGGCTTCACTTGGGAAGGGAAGGAAATTATATGATAGTTATATTTTTGCTTAATGAAACCGATTTGCAGGTCTTAAATTACTATCAGTATTTTCCTTTTCTAAACATGTATTCCTGCTCTGTCAGATTGAATGCAATGCTACATTATAAAATTATTAAATTGATTTTTTTTATGTAAATTTAATAGATCCGTCACTTTTGCTAAGAATAGTTAATGCCTAAGCTTCACATAATAGGAGGTGCACAGAGCTGACAGAGTCCTTAGCTCTTTATATTTCCTTTAAACCTAATTCTAGCTCGTAAATGTCATCTTGATAAGCATTACTCACATTGACGAGAATAAGAAAGATGATTGCGGCAGCTAATGAGCTCCTTCTAATGTTAGAGGAGGTGTTTTGTAATGATTAGCTAATCCAGCTACTTTACTTGGCAGACATTTTTATTCATAGTTTTAACCTTTATTGATGACTGTAACATTTATGAAGGTAGATTTGTGACCTTTATTAATAATTTTATATTATCACCCATATTAAGCAATGACTATTAAATCCAACAGCTAACTCCCACTCAATCTATCCTTTTTGTAATAAGCCCAGCATGCAGTGCCTTGTAAAAAAATATTCAGCTCACCAGGACATTTTCAAATTTTGTCAAGTTACAACGACAAATTTTGGTGTATTTTGTTGGGATTGAGATCAAGACAAAGCAACAAATGTGTGTTGATTTAGCCGAACCCATCTTCCTATAAACTCTTAACAGCTTTCCTGATTACCTTGATAGGTTTGCAGTCTTGCAGTCGTACTCTTCTTGTTTCCTCGTGTTACAGGATGTATTTCTATTGTTTTGTAAAGTAAGGATCTCCACAACTTGTTTGTTCAGTCATGTTCCGAGACAAACAGATGTATTTCCACTGAGAGCAAATTAGAAACAGGTTGTGCTGGATTTTATTTACAACATTTATCAGGATGGTATTTGTAAAATGCTTTGAAAGCGACTAAGGACAGAGTTTTGATTTTGTATCTTTGCTTCAGTGTCCTGTTGAAGTTTTTATACATTTAGTCCTTTAGTTCTTTGTCACCTTTTGACTTTGTATGAGATGTCTTAACCCTGAATATTTGTCGTTCACTATTTGCATATTCAACCATTTTTTATGTGGAATGTAACTTGTAAAGTTCTGCTTGGGTTGCTAGGTGACGGGGCTGGGTTTGGCTGTGGTTGCTAGGTGACGGGGCTGGGTTTGGCTGTGGTTGCTAGGTGACGGGGCTGGGTTTGGCTGTGGTTGCTAGGTAACGGTGCAGTGCCCATTGATTGTGACACCAAGTAACATGAGCTTATTAGCCAAAAACACTTGGAGGTTTTTTTTTTAAAGCAGTTTGGTTAGTTCTAGGAGTGGTTGAAACCCAAATGAAAGTATGAAAATGTGCAAAATTCACATTTAGAACATATAATAAGTCTTCTTTGATGTGTTTTTGGTAAAAAAAAACAAAAAAACAACAACACATTTCTTATTATATTCATTCAAAAGGATTAAGTAAGTCATATAGAAACTCAGTAAGAGTTTGAGCTCCATTTTTTACCAGATTTTGTTTATTTTCATTGTTGCTCACTTCCAGTCGTCACCGTCAACAAAAAACCCGACCAGCTCAGACCTGGTTCTTCGATGAATTCAGGGCCTTCATTTTAGACAAACCTGTTAGCCCCAGGTTTCTGTCACAGCTGTATTCAGTCAGTAATCACTCTCACCTGGTCTCCATCGCAGCAATCAGCTTCCCTCAGCATATCTTCTGTTTCCTGTCATTCTTTGACGAACGCCGTCTTGAGTCCGTGCTGCCAGGTCAGGCCGTCCTGCTTCTTCATTTTACGCTTCATTCAGTAACTTTCTTTTGTAGTGAGGTGTTTTTACGTCACACCATTTTTTCCCCCTCCTGCATTTGCATAAAATTTAAATCCAACACATTGGAGTTTGTCCTTGTAACATGACAAATTGTGATATAGTTGAATACTTTTGCAAGGCGGTAAATTTGCATATCTGTTACATTCAGCTGCTGCCAGGTTCCTTATTTAGGTTCTGAATGTATTTTCTTCAGCGAGTCGCCGCATCGTTTATTTTCTGACAGCATGTTGACTTTCTTTCGCTCCAGTCTTTTAGCAAACAGCTACTTTAATCACTTTCTGTTTGCTATCTGATCTGGGCACTGTGAATCCCTCTGTGGCGTGTGAAATTTGATTAAGGTAATCATTGACTCATGTAAACCATATTGTGCTCTCTACTGCATTCAGTGTATGGAGACCGACACTAATATATGCTGTTTTGTTGTTATTTCTTATTTATCTTTTTAATTTTTTTACTCATGGTTTTATTTATTTTTGATTTGATTTCATGTTTCATTTAATTTTAAAATCTTTTTTAAGAAACATACAAATCTACTGTGGGAGATGAGAAGGTTTGGAAGATGAGTTTCTTTTATGCCAATAATGACTTATCTTTTTATTATTGAGTCATATAAGGGATTGTTTAATATACTATTATTAGTAAAACCAGTAAATATTTTTTTTTCATTTATTCTGTTGGTATGAATAAATTTGGGCCAAACTACACTTTTCTTCACTCATCTCAGCTTTATAGATATTATGTTATTTGAAACTGGCATTTTGCTCCTAACCAATGATGACACATTGAGATTATTTGTACAATCATATAAAAAAATAAAAGTCAATATTGAGGCAGGGGTGCAGCTTTGTCTCAGACTAAAGAAATAAAAGCTGAGCTCCCCAGACATTTCTTTCAGTCAAAGCGACTTGTGTTGTAATGGGTGGTCAGGAAAATTGCAGCACTATTGATTGGGTAATGTCCAACATGGACATGTCAATAGGGTGCATAAAAATCCAAGAACTGAGCCAGAGCTAGCGTTAATAAAAAATGACCTGCCCAGAGCAATTTCAAAGAAAGCAAAGAATCACTCATGGGAAATCTCTTCTAAACCCCTCGTGTTATAGAGAATATAGGAGAGACGGGAGAAACCAGAGCATTTCCTGTTTTTGTCCGATATTATTGCGACTTCATTGCTTTGAATTTATTCTTTGTTGGCTAAAGTCAAGCTAAATGTTTTCTCATAGTTCAGAAATCTTCCAAAAAAGTGATGAATCGTGAGGGACGTGAATGTTTGGTACTGCATGGAGACAAGGGTTTTTTTTTTCCATGAGGAGCGATGGAAACCTTACAGGGACCAAGAAGAAAGGGAGGGAAAAAAATCCAACAATGAAAGCGGGAAAGGTTGCAGAAGATTGGTGCTATTCTTCTCCAGAGATGAGGATGGTCGTAGAGGGGTTTGTTCCCATGGCAATATCTCCCTGGATGGGAGTGTGTGTGTGTGTGTGTGTGTGTGTGGGCATTTGTGTGCGAGGACGGACCGGGCCTTGAGACTGAGGGGAGATGAAGGTGGGCCAAGGCTGTTGCACTCTTTGGAGACACTGGAAGCCTTGAAACGGCCGAGAATCCTCTGACAGCCTCTATTGTTTATTCGCATTCGCCTCGGCTCCACTTACCGTCTTCCAGCCTCCTTGTATGTATGTTCAATCCGTCCTTTTTAAAATATGAATCGCCCTTGGACACTTTAAACAAAAATAGCTCAAAGAGTTGCAATAATATTTTCAGATTTGGCAACCAGGGCCATCCTTTCAGGGATTTTTAGGTTCAAATGTGATGCTTTCTTCAACTACGAATGAAAGTCCTGATTTTCATTTCTTTGTTACTTCAAACCAGACTTTTTTGTAATCTTTTAGTCCACTCTGACAAATTACAAATTAGCATGTTTTGTTATTGTAGTCATTTAAGTTTGACCTATTACCTCAAAGAAAAGCTTCTAAACTCAAAGGATGAGAAGGGATCTTTAGACACTTCCTATTTGTCAGAAAACACAATTAGTTCCCTTTTCTTTCTGTTTTATACATTTACTGTCAGGCCTGGAAGAGTAAAAGGCTAAAAGATAAAAAGTTTTACTTTGGAAATGTTGCTCTTATTAATTTATTCAGGAGGGAAATCCCACATTACAAAATCCTTTTCCTCCCTGTTGTCATTATGAGAGGACTTAGTCGTCTTCTTTAACATTTAACAAGTTTGGAGCACAGAGAAAAAGGAATCTTTGACTAGACCTCTTTGCATAATCGTTTTGGACTGTTCAGAGTCATTTTCTTTCTCTCAGCTCAAATAAGTTATTCTAGGCCTAAGTTGGCATTGGAATAACATTGAATTTGAGTGTAATAAAGCATTTCTCATACATTTTGGATCACTGATCAAAGATTCAATAAAGATCAGTTTTATTGTAGCATCCGTCCACATAGATTTGGTTATAAAATCCTGGTATTCCCTTTTTTTTTATCCATTAGCAGAGAAATAAGGAGAACCTCCATCCTACCCAACAGTGTGAATGAGTTGCTTTTCCACATATCTATCTTTTGTTTCATATCAGACGTTGGAAAAAAGATTTGTTCCATGTGACCAACTCAGTTAAATCCAGTTCAGTTGGTGAATAACGTTCAATGAGCTTATTTCGTGATTAATATTGCACATTTGGTGCAAGCTGATTGAATTGATGGTTTTTATTATCTGATACATTTGCTAGTTTTTAAGCCTACGCTGCACAGTGTGCTTTTAAGAGCAAAAACTAGAGTAAAAAGAAGCAAAAAAAAAAAAAAAGTAGCATAAGCTCAAAGAAATATTATGTAAAACTTCTCAAAACCAAGAGAACAAATAAAGAAGAAACTGCAGAGGAAAAGCACTTTAGTAAAGATAATGACCTAGATTTATGGATTCTTTATCACAGATTTGCTTCTACAAAGGGTTCAGAGTGCTTTAAATAATAAAGTTGAAAAAGTAAAAATGTATATCTTTTAATGGTAATCCTGACTTTTACATCTGTGTCTGCTCTGATACAGTAAGGAAAAATAAACGTGCAAATATTCCCGCAGGAAGCAGCAGGACCATTGCTTTACATTTAAAATCAGTGAAGCAGAGGAAAATCCTGTTTCTGATCTGCTGAATCTGCAAAAAGGTTCACATTGGTCACATAATGTAACTCATGTAAATGTTGGAAGGAAAGAAGAAAGGAAGAAGGGGATTTCCAGATTCAACATCAGGGGTGTGTGAGTTCGTTCATATGCAGCTCCACTGCTTGGAAAATTGACAAAATATTATTTTCAGATCTCACAGAATGGATATCCTTGTAACTTCCCAAACTAAACATGTTTGCCAGTGGAGCATTTTCTTTTCTCACACTTTCCTGGTTAAATCTATATAAGATAAAAAAAACAAGATGTGTTAAAGGACACAGTTTGTGCAGCTGACGTCAATTAAACCTGCTTAGTTCTGATCTAGTTCAGAGATAACAGAGATGAAATGACGGACAGAACAAACATGAATGGCCAGTTTTCTACACCTACAATTATCTGAACGCTACAGATGGGATTTTCCCTCATTCATCATGAGAAAGTAAACCAAAAGTGTGCAGAGCGCGTGTCCCACTTTTCTACTTTAGATGTTCCACTGAGATGAGTAAAGCTTCAATGCTGCATATTTACCAAGGTCCTCTAACACTAAAAGCTTTCTCCTTTCTGTCTGTCTGTGACTGATGTCGAGTATTATGCATGTAGCTATATGTGTAACTGAAAAATAAATGCACAAAACCTTTGGTAACAACATGAGCGGTTACTAAAAATACAGAAACTGTGTATATGAGACGACTGAAAAACACCCTAAAGTGACTCGAAACTTTGAGCAGTCATACCGTACTCTACATAACTCTCGCCTTCTCCCTTGTTTTTATCCGTGTCTGAGCAACAGCTTAGCTACAAATACGCCAGGTGGGTTTAGTGTGAAAAAAAGCGAGAATATGTGTCAAAATACTGTTAAATATAGTGAAACGATGCTTTTTGGTCAGTTTCTTTTCCAAAGACCCTGGATATCCTGTTAGAGAACAGGGCTTTGAAAACTTTAAATATGAGATTGTTCTTAGAAACAACACATTTTTGTAAGTAATGTAAATACTCCCAGTGAAAATACATTTACTGAAATAAAAGTTTGGATTTCAGTTCTTCTACTCTGATAAAAAAATGATTTATTCTAAGTGTGGATTACGCTTCAATTATTGATCATCTAAAGTTTTCAAACCAACATTTGCTGTTCCTGCATTCCCATTATATCCCATTTTCTCGATGATCCTTTATTCACCTGCACTTCCCACATTGCACTCAAGTATTCACCACCAAAATCGTCTCAGAGCTCGACTTTTCTTGTCAGATTAAAAAGATCAAACATTTAAAAACCGGCCCAGAGCACAGAGGAGATAAAGTATTTGAAAGCAAACTGGAGAAATCTGCCTTAAAAGCGAGACTACATGGAGAAGAACAGGAGAAAAAAGCGTCCTAATTAATGTCTTCGTCTATTAATCCATTCTGAAGCTTGCCAAACTGCTGGGTTTGATCTGTCCAACGCAACTATCAAAGGCCTGTAACGTGGTCGTGTAATGTGGGGGAGATCTCAGTCAGCCAGCATTATGTGCTGTCACTAACACTGAAGCCTGATAGGCTCTTTGTATGATCATCTTTCATGCTGAAGTATGATTTTCTAATAAGAATAACTCTAATTTAAAGCTCCATAAACCCGTTTTTCTGCATGAATAGTGAATCAAATGACAATCTAAAGCCTGCCTCTCATTGTGGCAGATAAAAAAAAAAAAAGACTTGCTGTGAAAATCTGCAGCTTTACAAGGATTTCGTCGTCTAATTAGACAACTGCTATTGTTTCAGTGGCAGGAAAGATGCTGTGCTCATCACAAAAATAGAGAAAAATTTACTGTGCACAAAATGTTTGAGAGACAAGCCTAGGATAAAGCTGCTGGCATCAGTAGCTTTATCGTAGCAGAAGAAATGTGTAATAAGAGATCTAAAAATAAAATACAAGAAAAAAAAAGTTACAGTTAAAAAAGCTGTATGAGGTTTATTTCAAGTACATTACGGGTCTATAGTTTAGTGTGCACAGTTTTAAAAGTCGTTACTGCAACCTGTTTGAACTGATGCACAAAAGTGTTTCTTGGCATGGACATATTGATCTACTGTTTTTTTTTTAATTATCCAGGAACAACTAAACATGTTCAAAACACTTATCAATCAATCAATCAATCAATCAATCAATCAATCAATCAATCAATCAATCAATCAAATTTTATTTGTATAGCACAGTTCAGCAGCAAGGCATTTTAAAGTGCTTTATATAATTAAAATAAAAACAGCATGTGACATTGAATAAACAATGAGAAAGAGAGATTTAAAAAAAGATAAAAACATAAACAGTGAGAAAGAGAAATAAAAAGAAATTAAAGTAAAGATAAAAAGATTTAAAAATAAAAAAATAAATAAGAACATTATCCACATGAAGACTTTCCCTTATGGGGTCTCCTCCAAAATTAGAGGCTCTACAAGCCTTTCCTTCTGTAGGACTTTAGTCAAACTACCATTTGACAAGGACTCAAAACTTTAAAACGTCTTTACATAAAGAGATTATGTAAAGAAAATCTTATGGCTAAGATTTTAGCTAATATTGTTTCAGTTTATTTATGACTTTATTTTAGTAGATGCAATTCACATGTTTTGCTGGACTGCAGAACCCAGAACCACACAGCGCTGGAGAGTGAGGAGTCGGCTGCTGCTGTAAAATCGTTTGACGTGTCATTTTATCGCCACAGCTTGGTGCTTCTGTCGGCTTCGGAGACTCGGTGTGAGGAACTTTAGACTCAAATGTGTTGCTGTGTTTTATGTTCGCCTGCTCAAATACTGCAGGACGTACATGAGCAGCCACGTTTCTGTCAATGCAGCTTAAACCAAGAAACACAAACTTAATATCACAAAATATTTTAAATTCTTTTGTAACTCAATCCAAAAGTAACACTGATCTCTTTTATTGATTAATAAAACACAACGTAACATCTTTCAAACATTTGTTTCTTTTAATGTTGATGATTATAGCGTACACCTAGTGAAAACCCCAAAAAACAATTTTACTGAATATTTTTTAGAGCATTAAAAAATTTTGTTTTTAATCCAGAAAAGCTACATCTAGTCTGTTATGATATACATGGGAAAGTTGGTAGGTTGAAATTTGACCAGCAGTCATTTAAAGCCTCCACAAGAAAGGTAAGCAACAAGAGATCACTGCTAAAGAATGTCCACGAAGTACTAAGAATAAGATGAGAAAATGGAGTGGAAGGAAAAAATACTGATGACTGGATGATATGCAAGTATTACTTCCATCTATAATGAAGGATTTAGAGCACTGAGCACCAATCAAGTCTTTTTTTATTGTTCTTAGCTGAGGAAACGTGCTTCTGACCCTCTGTGGTTCAGGATCGGCTTACGAGGAATATGAAAGTTGTGACCCATATCTCGAATACATCTGTGTGTGTGGTGGCTCTTGAATCTCTGACTCCAGCCGCAGTACGCATCCTATGATCTTGAGAATGCTTTGTTTCTCAATCGTCTCAAAGTTGTGCTGATCTCCGGCATGATTACTGTACTCTGTGAAAAGTCAGATTCTTTAGGACTGGTCCTTTGTGGCTCTACACATTTTTCCAAAGATAAAAACTAGATGTCGGGGTGTGTTTGAGATGTATTGTCCAGTAAAAAGAAGCTTTGGTTTGATAGCTGGCTTTAATTTGCTTTGCTTTATGTTTTCTGACAGGTAATTCTTAATAGTTTGACTCCTATCAACTGTTTTATCTGAAAGTGCGTCAGTGGAGCCCTTCAAAGAAATAAATCAATTAATTCTGTTTAATACTTTTGCAAATTCCCGGAGGCTGTGACCCATTTGATCAGTGTGAAAGCAGAAGGCTGGACAGGCCTCAGACTGATAAACTGCTGTTGACTGACATGTAGAAAACGCAGCGCTGATGTTGTCTATCCCACTTAGCACAACTCAAAGTGCTTTGGGATGTTTTGGTTGAAGGGACCAATGGAAAGTGAACCCCGCCCCAACAAAGCAACTCGATCTCTGGCTCATGAGCTCGGATAAAGCCTCTTATCGAATAAAACCTGAAAATACCATTACTGGGAGACAAAAGGTAGAACACACGGATCGTTTCTAATTCAGCAAAAGTCAAATCAATGGCTCTCTTTTCCTGCTTCTCTTTCATATGTATTTGATGTCCGTCGTCCATGTAAAGTATCCCTGATACTCACCAGATTTCAGAAACACTGAGTGAAAGCAGGGACAACAGGTTCTGAAAACTTTCATATTCCACTAACGTCGTAAGAACAAAATTTCGCAATTGCGGTGTTTCCATTAAATAAGAAACACAATTAAAATCCCGCTTGAATATGTTTGTCCACGCGATAAGCCGTTAAAAATACGTGCCGTCCTCTTCCTGTCGTCGTCTTTTTCTTTCCCACCATCACTAATGTCTGGTTGCTGATCACATGACTCGTATGATGCAAAATAAATGTCGCCATTGCAGTTTTGCAAAACACACTAATTTCATTGCAGCCAAAAAAAAAACCCCACTTCATCCTAGCGCAAAAACTTGAACTGAAATAAACCTACAATTTTTCGAAAATGGTGTTTCCACTTAGAAAATGTATCGTTTGGAATTCCGATTTGCGTAAGTTTACAGAAGTAAATTCCTATAACTCAAAAACACTTTGCAGTTCCTCTGTGAGCTAAACTATAACGCTACATCCGTTCACCTTCACCTCACCAGTCTCGAAGCATCCCTTTCCACTTTTCCCTCATTCACCTTGTCTTCCTTTCACACCACTTCCTTGACCTCTCTTACTCCCCATCCTATTGTTCTGGCTGCTTCATCTCCTGCGTCTCTCAGACTGCTTGGCAGTGCTGACTGTGCCGCACCCACCATTCTTGTTTTGCCCTTTCTCCCCAGGGCCGAGGCAGAAATGACTAAAGTTATTTACAAGTCGCTGCAGGCAGACAGAGGAGATCCAACAGTTGGAAAATTGAGATTCTTTTGGTTTTCTGTGATGCCAGAGTAACTCAAGATCCTTCTTGGTAAACTGCAGGGCAGCATCCTGAATAATGGGGGAAGGAGGGAGGAAATTGCTTTTAATGCTGCTTTCCAGTTACCTGGGAAGTCGTAACTCTTTGACATCAAACCTAAGACAAGATATTCCAGTTAAGAAGTCGGAACTTCAACTTGGTGACACCCAGAGACATTGTTTGCAGAACCTCCATAAATCATTTTAAGCCCTACTTTCCATAAGCAAACGTCACTTTTGATTTGTTCAGTTTATAGTTGCAGGCGCTACATGTAGCATTGATTTTTAAATGTACTCTTACGTGTGTCTCTTTTAAAATAAGCAGGTTTCCACCACATCTCACTACTGTCTATGCAAGGAACGACCGCGTTGAAATGCAAAGTCGGCCTTACAAGTCGTAAACTGGAGATAGATGGAGTTACTTCCAGTTTCCTAGTGGGAAATCCGACTTCGGAGGGCATTCCAGTTGAATTTTGCGACTGGGAATTTGGAAACTTTCAGTTCTGAGTACAATCGGATTTTAACTGTGCTAACTCCCGCAAATTATACTATCCTCTAAATATTAAACTGGTCTTATCTCCTGAGTCGCAAAACAAGATTTGCAAGTCGATCTCAAACAATAGCATCTTTGCTAGTTAAGACACTGTAAAAGAAATCCTAATTCTAAAAAACCTTTTCCTACAACTTTTAAAATATATGGTCAGAGCAGTTCTGCTCTCTGTAAAGCAGAGTTGGAGGCCTGACAAGCAGACATTAGATGGTTACCTGCCTTTGGATCGAGCTTGGCGCAGGCTGATTTATTTTGCTGGCAGCCAGGCTAACTCTCACTGCCTGTTCTTGACATGTTCCTAAAATAGTTGGTGATTGGTGGAACTAGTTTGCTATAAATACAGGGATTTTTCCATATTAGAAACATGTCCAAATGGCCAACTTTCTTTCAACTAAAAACGTTTAAAGAAATTCCCTTCCTTTAGCCAGTTGGCTGACAACATGCAGCTTCAGGTTGGTGGTGATTGATAGCAGGATTCCTCTCGTATCCAAGACATGATTAGATGTTTCTCCTAAACAAGACACATTCAAAACCACCCGACTGGAAGTGATTTTTAGGATTTTTTTTTTTTTTCACTTCATTCCTCTTGCTGTGGTCACAAAGCAACAGGTGGGGGAGTGGAAACAAATTCTGGTCACTCTGCGACTATCTCCAATTTGTAATTTAAAGGGTGTGAATGATACAACAGGGATTGTTTAGGAAAACTGGAAACGAGTGAATGCTTATCGCAAAGCAAACATATTTCTTACTCAGAATATGTCATCTGGTTTTTCTGCACTTTCCAAATTGGGAAGGCTGAATAGTTGATTTTAGCTAGTCACAGTCTGCTACACGGTTCGGGAGAAAGTCTGCTTTAGGTATTTAATTTACCAAGTAACATTTTTTCTTTAACTTTTCCTCGATTAGAAGCATTGCCAAACAGCTGGTGGTCTTTTAAGTGGAAATGTTGAGCATACTTTTCTTCCCTCTTCTGGCAAATCGGCCATCAGCTCAAGCAGCAGGTGGGAGAGGGAAGGCAGCGTTTGAATATGGTGGTCACCCCACTGCTTTCTCTGACTGATGTAGTTGGCAGCACTTCGTCACCACAAAGGTTTCAAATGAGCGGAAAGATTTCAAATTTACCTTCCTTTCTGACTTAAAAGTTTAAGATAAAACCTTCAGCCATTGCTGTGAGCACCAGAAAACTCTGATCGCTGTGGGATTTTCACTGGAAACTCCGTAACCCAGAAACGGCTCACAACCAGGACTTTTAAAACCCTGATATACTGTTGATTCTGGAAAAGGCCCCATGACCACAGAGTTGTATATATTTTCTGCAGTTCTGCTCTTTGTGACATGTTGGTCAGTTTGAGGTTTGCTAATTAAGAGTTGCATAAATTTTAGAGTACCAACAGAAAGAATAAGTCTTTGTTTCTAAACAAAGTTAAGCATTCTGATAGCTAAACAGTGGCTCGCTGTGTTTCCTATGAACACAAAATTGCAAAAAGCCTAGATTTTAGTTTTTTAAACAAGTGGATAAATTTGATGGTATTGCCTTTCTTTGGTTTTCCCTAAAGTTACAGGAAGGGGAGAGGTGGCGTGTTTATCTATGTTTAATATAATCAGAGAACCCCCTCCTGCTGTGTTTGGTATCTCATTAGAAAAACTGCAGGAACAATTATATGCAGGATATTAGAGATTTTGAGGCCCTGGCTTTAAAAAAAAAAGCAGAAGGGGATGCATCTCATGTTTGAAACTGGCTCCGCTTCCATTGACTGTATAATTGCAAAATTACAAAAGTTAATTTGCTGAATAGAAACACACTAATTTTGAAAAATACTCATGTTTTTGATAAAAGGCTTTTGCTCCAGGATGAAGTTGATTTTCACTTGTATCAAACTTAGTGTATTTCTAAATCTGCAATGGAACAATTTTTTTGCATCACATAAATTGTGATCAACAATCGGATGTTACTACTGGCAGAAAAGGTGAAAAAGACAACAGGAAGTGGCAGGAGGATGATGATGCAGCTTTTTTTTAATGACTTATCATATGAACAAACTTGTTTACGAGTGATTTTAATTCCATTTCCTCCTGTTTACTGTGGAAACACCACAATTGTGAAATTGTATGTTTTCTTTTTTTTTTTTTTAGAATATTGAAGTTTTGCCCACGTTTGTAATGGAAGCACAGCCACTGTTTAGCACCACTGCAGCTTTGCTCACATAGACTAAGGGTCGGGGTGGATACATGTCTGCCGGTTTTAATTACAAACCAAACAGTGTTCAATCCATTTCTGGAGCTTGCAGAGATAAGAGTGTGATTCATAAAGCTCAACAAAGACATTCATGTTCAAGCCACAGGAAGCAGTTCTTTTCATGACAACTGTAATGAATCTTTTGCTTCATCTCTCACTCCTTTTGCTGCTCCCGGCACTCTTGTCATATGCTGATCACCTCTTTTCCTATTCACTGCACTCTAATTGCTTGCTCTTTCTCTCTCTGGACTCTGCTTGCCATGCATTACCTGCTGCCCGCTCCCCTCCTCTGCCTCCACCCATCTTTTTAGATGAACAGTCTCCATCCCGGCCACACAGGACTTCCTCTCTCTCCCTTGATTGATTCTCACCTTTTCCATTCTTGCTGTTCACCTCATTAACAGAGCCCCCGTCTGCTCGTTTCCTTTTTCGCCACCCACTCCTTCCTACATCCCGACCCCCCCCCCTCTTTACTTCCCGTCCTGTCTGCTCTAAAGCGACAGCCGACCTGGATCCTGCTGAGGCCCAGCAACATTCCATAATTAGATGGGAACATAATAAAGAAGCAGAGAGGGTGTCTCATCAGCTGAGGTGGAAGCAGAGGGCACTACAGCCATTCGTCCGTCCATTCTGTCTGGAGTTTAATCAGACGCACACAATAGGACGCTCTGGCAAAAGCATGCATGATTCAGTACCCCTCCCCTTCTCACTTTACCCAAGCCGTCAACAGTAATTCAACAAGTGTCTGTGCTGGAACAAATCAGTTTAACGTAGTCATACCTCCAGTAATAATAGTTTCTCTTACCGTTAGTGTTTCTTCGAAGGTGGAACTTTTTAATTATCCTTGTGTCTGCCGAAGTTTTCACAGTTGTTGTTGTCTTGAAGCAAACTGAAAAAGCAGCAGTTGAAAGATCTCAGTTTGCTCCTAAATGTCAAACAATCAAATTTCATTTACTTTTCAGCAACAAAGCGTTTCAAATGCTTTGCATCATAAACAACTGAAACAGTTTGTCAAGTGCCATCGTCACACATCAGATTGTTGATTAATTTTTTATTGATTGCATTTAAAAAGCAACTCTAAACAGGTGGGACTTTAGTCTAGATTTAAAGGCACTCAGTGTTTCAGTTGAAAAACAATACAGTGGAAATTACACGTTTATTATTCAAGTCCAACTGCCCCTTTTCACTTCTTTACCGACGTAGCTTCTCCTGATGCTGCTATTCTTCAAGTGTGGCTTGGAGAAGAGCCACTACTCCTCTGGAATGAGACGTTAGCCTCGGTGGCTCAGTCATCTGATAAAAATGGCTCCAGGTCGCCTCCCTTTGCAAGCGATTGAGAGATCCAGAACCACAAACACAAGGATTTCTAACTCCGGTTCTTGAGGTCCGGAGTCCTGCGTCCAACACGCAAATCAATTGTCTCAATCGTCAGGCTGTAGTGTCAGGATTGTTATTCTGACTGTTTTCTCCAGTGCTTAGTGAAAGTGTCAGTAAATTTGAAAATATAACTAAATGTCACTGTTTGCATTTCTTTGTGTAACTGGTGTCTTAAAGAGTGTTACAAGTAGGAATGGTTTTTAGAGCAGTATTTGTATTTGTGGGTCTATAAATGCTGTGATACTCAGACACAGCAATCAATTACCTAAAAAAGTGCTAATAAATTATTCTTATCAGCTTTTAGTCCGTATTGCCCACCCCTAACATGGAGCTGTGTTTTAGTCTTCTTGTGCTGTATTCTTATTTCCTTTCCAGTAGATTTATTTTCCTGTTCTTTACCAGAAATCACTGCCAGCAGTAGAACTGAACTGATTCTGTGATATAGTGTAAATGTGTTTTCGTTGACCTTCTGATGTTCAGCTTGTTGAGTTGCCTTTCTCTTTACCTAACTCCATCATTTTATTGAATGATCATCTCTAAAAGGGCACCAATAATAATTTTGCAGCTGTATCATATCTGCCTGTTGCCTTAGTCAATGCAGTATACGGTGAAAAGCAACCAGTCACGTCAAGCATCTGCTTTAGTAGCAGAGTTTTTTGGTTTTTGCATTTTTCTTATACAAATTGTTTTTATTCAACCACACATGAGGATTTATGAGCAAATGTGAAATGTTTAAGGTACGTAGAAAAGACTTTTCCACTTCAAAATTGTCAATTTTTTCTTGATAGTCATTCAGAGGTTGATTTGCTGGAGTACTTTTGATCACTGCTCCTCTTGCAAAACTCAAGGCATTGATGGCTGGATACCTTAAACTTGGTAGAGAGCATAATTTATTGTTCCATCATTTACTGCAAGCGACACTAAGATCGTGATGAAACATGGTGGCAAAATATCTGCTATGCCGTTGTCAAGCTTTTTTTTTTATCGGGTTACAGGAAAGTGTGTCAAAGTTGATCGGAAGGCAGACTGAACTAAATGGATGGCAATTTGAGATGAAAACTTGTTAGAAAATGCAAAAGACTGACAGAGGTTCAATGATCCTAAACATACTGTGCTACAATGGAATCAAAGCATATTCATGTGCCACAATATAAGTAACTCAAAGTACAAACTTAAATCCAATTTATAATCTGTGGAATTTCAAATTCACTTGCAAAGAGCAACAGAGAAAAGCCCTTAGCATTTACATGTGCAAATTATTGATTTGGAGTGGCTGAATACAAATGCAGGTCACACTTTAACAAATTTTACAAATACCTTTCCAAACACACTGTCCTTTTCTATTAATACCATAATTATACACTATGCAATGTTTGTCTGCCACATGAAATCCCAAAGAAACGCACTGAAATTTGAAACTGCAATGTGAGAAAATGGGGAAGTGTTCAGAGTGTGAATACTTTTGCAAGGTGGTTTAGAGGCAGCATCAGTGAAAAAAGAGAGGAGGTGAAGATTAAATGTTTAGATTTTTGTTAGAAGTCATCGAAATTGACAGGATTAGAAATGTTCATATTACGAGGACATCTCTGGTTCGCTTGGAGATAATGTTGGTGAGATTAAGATATGCAGAGGATGAACAATGAACATCTGCACAAAACATGTTAGAGAGGAAAAGAAGAGACATAAAGAAGGTGGATATGTTGAGGTTTGTTGTGACAGAGGAAGATTTTAGGGTTGGGGTCAGATGGAGCTGTGAAGACTCCCAAATGGGGGAAACCAAACAAATGTTTGATGTTTGTTGAGCAACTTCTGTTTTTTGTTCTTGTGTTCAGCAGCATCTGCATAGGACTGACAAACTGTGGAGCCATGGGCTGCGGACTGCGAAAGATGAAACCGGCGTCAGACGAGAACAGTCCGGGAAAGATTTACTCCACTCTCAAGAGACCACAAGTGGAGACCAAGGTGGGCGTGGCCTACACATACCGGTACCTGGACTTCCTGATTGGCAAAGACGGTAAGCTCTACAATTTACTTTTATCGGCTCCCTGCAGATAATTTCCACATATCTTCCCCTAATGTCCATAGAGAGAAAATGAACTCTCCAGAGCTTCCACTGTTATCGATCTGTTATCCTTACAGCCTCATAAAGCAGATACATTACTGTCATTTTACTCTGGCAGGTGGTAAAAATGTGAGTAGCTGCTGTTTTGAGGGCTGTGCTGATTCACGTTGCTTCACAATAGGGCAACAGAGCGAGAACGGTAGCTCTGCTGGGTGATATCTTCACTTTATGCAGTGTTTGGACTTATTCAACTAATGCTACATCCAGTATGATTAATTTGACCTCTGAAAATGCCACTACGCCACATCCCCAGGAGAAAAAAAACATGAAGGACAGAAGAGATCTGTGTCTCATGGAGTAAGAGCACGCTGGCTATAATTTTCATCACAATTTTCTCATAATGACAGAGTGTTAATTAGTGCTTGTTGCCTGTATGGCAGCATCTATTATAATTTCACTCCTGACAGTTAGTCATTCATGATTTGTGCTAATGATATAGAACTTTCCAGACCAATTTGTGTCAAACATCCAGCTGGCGGTCATATATAATGTGTACCAGGGTCTGTCCTGCCATGGTAGGGGATGCAAACAAACTAAATGGACATCGCCTAATTGTTTGGAAGGTGTGTTGTTCAAGGTCAGAAGTTTTATCTTGAGGAAATTGTGGTTACTGTGGTTACTCGAACTGTTTTGTATGCAACACCCAGCTGATAAGGTTAGAGTTGGGACAACCAGTTGCAAGCATTGCCTTTAGTGCCATTATCTGAAGCATCCATTGTGGGAAAAGAAGGAATTTGTCACAAGAAATGTAGGGGAGCCTTTAGTGTGCTTTTTGCTTTTATGTCAGCTGTGTGACTGACTGACGGCCTGTACAGGCTGTACCCCACTTTAAACTCTCTGACTGCTCAGATTGAGCTCAGCCCCCAAGGTCCATGAATAGGATTAGCAGGTATAGAAGATGGATGGATTGATAAACACACCATTCTCCTGTCCCTCTCTGATTATCCTTTATTACAGAAGACAGAAAGCCTGCTGGAGTAAGGTCTGGGTTAATATAGGTTTAGGCATGGTATTGGAGTGAGATTAGGGTTAAACATATAATGGAGGTCACAAAGGCTGAGGTAAGTTAATGGGAAATAAATGCACCAGGTGGAGGAGGAGCCTGACTGGTATATATAGCCATCGCTCAGTTATTTCTGGCCCCAAGAGTTACAGCTGAAGTGGTGGTGGGTGGGGGCTGGGTGGAGGTTTGTTGTGAGGACGGGGGGTGCCACAGGAAGCAGGGAGATGTAGTGTGTTGTGTGCTCATCCTGACAGTTGATTAGTCTCCATTACTTTGCGAGGCGGACGAGGTGGATGGATGAAGGAGCCGAGGAACGTCCGGGGGGCCAGACATCCTCTGGGACCTGACATGAGGGCGGGGCACAGACTGGGTGCCTCATTATAACTGTGTGTGTGTGTGTGTGTGTGCGTGTGTGTGTGTGTGTGATTCATGACCAGTTTTTTTATTATTAGCCTCAATAATGGTGGGGGTTCAGACCTTCTAGTAATCAGTTTCCTTTTAGCCACTGCCAGTCTATATTTCCTTCTTTGTAACGTGTGTGTTTGCTGGCTTCCCAGTGGAGCACATTAAATTAAAGAAATATGTACGTACATGTGGCCCCAGAGTGTGAAATATTTCATGCATTCAGCAGATTTTCAGGTTGAAGGGTTAGTGTGTAACTCGTGGCTGTAATTACTCTGTACCATGTACCAAAGTGAAGGTACTGATTCATGTGTCTGACTTTTTTCTACAAGAAACCTGTAAAATATTAAAGCACATTCAAAGATTATGAATAAGAAAACAGGCAGTGGTGGCTACTGAGCTGGAAGGCCATGAATACTGACTTTCACATAGTTAGCTAAAGACAGATCCCTAGCTGATTACTTTTACATTTTGGGTAATTAAACTTACTTTTGTGTCAAATAATAAATTGCATTGCTTTAAGATTCCATGTCGACTAATCAGTATGTTAATTCTGCATTGTAATAGGAGAAACTAAAAAGTTTCCAGTACATTATAATGCTTCTGATCATGCAAATGGTTCTGGCTTGTTTTATTTTGTTAGTAAGGACTGTCTCTGTCTTTCTGCTGCTAGGATTCATTTGCATGTTGTACATAAACTCTGGAGAAAGTTTGTGGCTGCATCGCGGTCTCCCAATTGAACAATGATCTTTTCTTCTCTCATAGCATTTACAAAGTTATGGATGTTGTTGTGGCTGCGATGTAAAGAATCTATCTGTTCCTTTCAAACATGCAGCTTGGCCGAAACCAAAAGTGTGTAAAGAGCCAAATAAAGCTGGTATGCTAATCAGCTGTGAGTTTTCCCTCCCCAGAAAACTCAAATGCCTGACAGTCAGATTTACTCTGCGAACAAGTTGAATTCAAACACAATGTTTATGATTATGATTGGAATGGTTTCAACTAGTATATATTGCAAATTCCTCAAAAGTCACTATTTTCTCAGAAGTTGAAGGCCGACTTTGTCCCCCCTCCTTTTCTGCTTAGTTGACTTGTTCTTGGTTTTTCCAAGGCGTGCCGCATATGCTCATAAAGAGCAAAATATCTCTCTAAATGCAGAGAAGCAGCAGAACTCTGCCTCAACATATTTCACAAGAAATGTTTTGTTTCCCGTTTTCCTCACAAACTGCAGAGTGCAGCCTCATGATGCTCGGCTCACTCCACTTCTGCACCATGAATAATGTTTGCTGTAATTGCTCGCCACAGGATTAGATCATAGCAGGGCTGCTGCTGCCACCGCCACAGTGTCCCCACCAGTCGCCAAATGTATAAAAATAACACCTTTCAGCGCAGAAACACTGATGAGAGACGAGGTAAATTGGTGAAGAGCTGCGTGTAATAAACCCGTTCTGAATATCAGCGTGGGCCCACCAATGAGCTGCTGTTCATTTTCAAGGCCGTCCGGATTCAACCATTCAACTCTAAAAAAATAAAATAAAATAAAAAACACAGGAAAAAACCGAAACACAGAGTTTGTTTGATATTGAGATCGTGACCCCACAGGGAGACTAGGAAGTGCTCGGCTGTTCCCGTGTTAGATGGTGTGGAAAGCGACCATTTCACTCTAAATGCGAGCGCTGCCGACTCTGGGATGTTATTTTCCACAATGTGACTTTCAGATGTTTAAAACGCCAGGAGGAGTTGAAACATTGAAAACTTGCTCAATATGCAGGATGTCTGCAGCTCCGTACGCGAGGGGAATACTGTGAAAATAAAGATGTTGCTGCGGACATGGATGCCGGTTAGGACGCGCTCACACACGGATCCGGATCCAGGCACACACAGCGTTTGATATCATCTCAGGAACGAGACACCTCATTTATATGCAAAGCCCCCGGAGCCCCGAGTCCCCTTGTTAATATGAGCTGTAGCAGTGGTGGCAGGTGACTGAGAAGCCCCCCATCCGTCCCAATCCTCCGTCTATTATTCCTCTTAAACGTAAGACTGAGCTGCAGGAAGGGTCAGCAGGACCGACAAGCGGCAGAGTTGCTTTTCCGAGGGGAGATTAGTCGCTGGATGGTGGGGAAGCCCGGATTTATCCTCCGGCTCCTCAGCTTGAGAGGTGGAATTGAATCACAGTTATTGAAGGGGAGAATGACATTGAAGTCTGAATTCACGGTCATGTGGTTTTTACATTAGATTTCCATTACAGCTCCAGTGCCCAAGGTTTGGCTCTGCAGCTGGAATAAAAACACGATCTTAGGTTAGATGCAGCCAAACTGAGCAGAATATGAACCAAGCAGTGATTTGGGTTGGATAAAACAATGGATTAGAATATTAGGGTTGGTTTTATTTATTTTACCGATTTGCAATGGCTATGATGCTTTGCATACACGTTGGGTTTTGCTCTTACTTTTTTTGTCTTGGGATGCAAACAAAGGTTTGACATGTTTACATGTTTCTTAACAATTTAGTGAAAACTTGCTCATTTCTGTTAAATCTTTCAATAGTCTTTACTTCATGTAATGCATTTGATGTTCACCACCATGTTTATGAAAAATAAAAGATGCATCTTAATATTTTTTAGGATTAACCCACTCTGAATTTGATTATATGTTGTTCCCTAATAAGTCTGAGTTTTATGAAAACTTTTTTTAATTAAAATTCTTCCAGACTTTCTGTAAGCGTTTCAAAGCTTTTCTTACAACACTGGTTGAATTTTAAATTATTTTCTGCCCAACCATGTACCTGATGGTTACAAAGAGTTCAGTGTTTTGTTAAAGGAACAACCCAGGACTGAATAACTTTAGGAGAAAATCTGACTTTGGTTCTAAAGTAATACTGATTGTTGAATCAAATGTCCCCCAGTTTTTAAAAAGTGGACACTGACCCGCTTTTTGTCCAAATATATCTACTCATTTCCTGCACTCAGAGAAATTAACTTTCTTCATTCTGATTCATTTGAGCTTTTCCGACTCACAACATTAAAAATTAAATATTATAATTTCTGCCCTTAGCCTCCTTTATCTTCGGTTGGTTCAATCTGACTCTTTCTCTGCGTTGTTATTGTAGGTCAGACAGTTTACAGCCAAGAATAGAAAACTTATTCCAAGGCAATGAGTGAAGAAGATTCAATAGCGTTTTTAACTGCAGATGTTCAGTGTTCCTGCACAAGCCAGCTGTGCTACAGCACATAAACAAGAGCAAAAATAAACTGTTTCTTTCTGTATAAACACATTGATCTTTCAGCTGCTTAAAATCAATTATTGGATGGTGATTTCTAAAGAAAACTAGGGCTGCAAATGTCTCTTTATCAATATCATTGTATGAAATATCAATATTGCAAA
Source organism: Poecilia mexicana (assembly GCF_051168715.1). NCBI lineage: Eukaryota > Metazoa > Chordata > Actinopteri > Cyprinodontiformes > Poeciliidae > Poecilia > Poecilia mexicana. The sequence goes on from NW_028263385.1 coordinate 7,523,329, forward strand.
GAACTGCTTGGACTCCAGGGTAATTAATAATTTTCTCGGTTTGAATCTTGGCTTTGGGTCTTTGTGCATGGAGTTTCCAGGTTCTCCCTTTGCCTGCACGGTTTCTCTCTGGGTACTCCGGCTTTCTTCCACTATCCAAAAACATTACTGTTGGTTTATTGGTCCCTCTAGATCGGACTTCTGTAAAGATATTCTTATTATTTTCAAAATCACTTAAAGCAGTTAAAAATAAAATAAAAAATAAATGTTTGAGTATGTGTTAAATTAAGCAGAAGGATAAAGATTTTAAATAATCTTCCACAGCAATTCTGTGTTTCATTTAGACTTCCTCCAGACTTATAAATTGATTTAGACTTGGGGTGAAATCTGACATGGAAATAAAACAAACATTAATTGTGAAGGTCTGTGCTTCACAGTGCGTAAATCTGTGTTAATATGGAATACCAAGGCAATGGTGCAAATTTAGGTTAGTATCATCTCTTCTTGGTTCAGTCTACACTCAGCTGGACTTGGATTTTATTTCAGATTTCTCCGGCAAAAAAAGGCGCAGACTGGTTGTTTACTGACACAGATGTAACAGCAGCGTTTGAGGCGTGTGACAGGGCCGGATCTCAGCAGGCTCAACAGCTGCAACTGCTGACAAAGTTCTGAGCAACAGGAAACACAGATTTTCTGCCCGGCTCCTTCCTCTTTCCCTTCTGCTCAGCAGTATGTTTAAGATAAGCTCATTTTGTCATGTTTTCAAATGTGCTGTGTTTGTGAACGAAATGTAATTTTGCTCACGCAGAGAGATATCTTTGCCATGATTTGATTCGGGCTGTTTGGTTCTGAAAGCAGCGCGGGTTTCGCAGCTGCGTGCCAGTTTTTATTGGAAATAAGATAAAGGGTCAGAAGGATGGAGGAATACAAAGCGGGAGCGCAGGTGCAAAACAACAAATAAGATTCAGAGACACTTTTGGATGTGTTGAGCATTTGTTTTCTGAAATCCTCGGAGATGTCTGAGATTCCAGTCATAACTGGGATTTCTTAATAACGCTTATCGTCAGTCCCTCTGCATCAACATAACACACCCTGGGGCGATGTGGGTTTTTAATTTTGAGATCTAAACTTTGCATTCTCAGTCGGGAATCTACGTCATTAGACGATTAACTGAGTGTCATGAGTAGAGAGGAAATGAAGGGAGGGAGATTTAAGCCACGATAGGAAGTGTTTGTGTTGTGTGTGTGTACAAATGTACTCGTGTGACATTGTCTGCAGACTGTTGTCTCGGTGCATGTCGGTTTGTCTTGCGTTTAGGTTTGTTTGTACTTCTGCTGAATTTCACCCAGCCTTCCTGCTTGATTCATCCTCCAACATGGCCTGTAGGCCTAACATGCTGTTTTTTCCCCGCCTGCCTGACAGAAAATACGCCTGAGCGCCCCCTCAAAGCTTTATTGGCTCTTATTGCCCTCTCACTCAGATCCAATATGCCAGTATTGATTGTGCCGAAATGCAATCAGGGTCTCCACAGCAGAAGAGCAAACAGTCTAAATTTAACAAAACACCTCCGCCGGTCTGCAGCCTGCCCCTGAAAGCACCTCCCATAGAGGAACAAATGTATTTATGTGTGCATGATGGGGTAGAGGATCTTTCTCAGCTATTTTTAGATGCCAAGAAGCCTGAGAGGCGGCAAAAAGTGGATATACAGGAAGTGACCTCAGCTTTGAACTCCCTTCCTGCCAAGTGGACAAAAGAAAATATGTTTTAAGGTTCAGCCTCAGATCTCAGAGGGGTAACACTATTAAGCAAGGTCAAAGCAGATGGAGTTTGCTCATGTTTACTGCTGGACAATACCTAAAACTCCTCAGAGGAATAGAAGCAGCTCCGACGACAGCTCCGATCTTAACTCAGTTTTTCCACCTCGGGCTCTTTGTTCTTCCATGCTGAAGCGAGGGGATTCACACGCCATTTGTCACATCTTCTAAAGGAATTACACAAACACTTTGTTCACAGGAATAGCAGGTTGCATGAAGAGAGAAGTGTGAAGAATGTAGAAATTATAACAGCTAAACTGCTGCTTTGAAACAAGAAGAATGTTGCAGAAAACGGTGTGAAAGATGTGAGCTAACACTTGCTTGAGGCCATGGCTGTCAGCTGAAAAAAGGTGAACTGCGTCCTCTGGGTGAGGAGCCACTCTCCGCCTCAGGTGGAGGAGTTCAAGTGTCTTCGTGTCCTGTTCACTTGTGGACGTAGGATGGAGTGGGAGATGGAGAGATTGTGCTGCTCCTGTGTGTTGTGGTGAAGAAGAAAGACGAAACAATAATCAAAGCTTTCAATTTATAAGTTTGTCCAACTTCCAACCTTGAAACAACTTTGTGAAATATGGATCACAGAGATTTCTTTGAATGCATTTCTTTTGAAGGTGGGTTAAATGGACAAACACAGACAAAAACACTTTAAGGAATCAACGTTGTTAGTCATTTGTTAGTCACAAGTGGCTGTTCTGCTTACATATTCCACGAAACTAAAAGAAAACTTGAACCACGATTCTCCGCACGCAGGAGCACAGATATTTAAAACAAAATGTGTAGCCAAACCTAACTGCTTTTATTTAAACAGAAGAGTGACAATAAGTATGATGTAATTCTTTATCTCTGTTTGCTATTGTGCAACAGCTGCTAACATTTTTACTTTTGTCTTAGTCTGTGAAAAAAATAAACAGTGCTCTTCACTGGTACTTTTCTGTAGCACTACAGAACAAGGCTAAATTGTTTAAGTGCGGTTAAGATGTAGATGTTAAAAGCTTTTTATTAAATAATTGTTAGAAAATTATTCAATGACAAACATCTTTATGACACAATTTTTTTTATTTCCTCTTCAACATAATTGGCAGGCATAATCTCCTCCTTCAGATGTGAAATGATGTATAAATGTTTTGATATTTTTTATAAGATCACAAAGTTTTATTGATCTGGGGAAAGCGAAGATGTTATAACTGGATAAAGGGACCAAAACATAAACAGGTTTGATGCTGCGAGGAAAAGCCTGCTTGACATTTTTCCAGGGTTTGGAAATGATTTTATGAGCATAAGAGGTTCAACGTTTTTTTTTTTTTTCATCTCATAAATGTGTCACGCAATCTCTTAGCCAAAATGAAAACAAGCAATCACTGAAACCAAAACTCATAGATTCCTCCCAACGTGGAAATGTGCAAAATGACTCTACCAGCCCTCCTGTAATTTTGTTGACAGAAAGAAAGCTTGGAGAATACTCTAAAAATCTTATGACTGTTAATGATAATGACACCGAATATACTATTTGTGCTCTCCTTCGCTGCCATGAGACACGTTGTCATATTGTGATCAGCCTGAATTTGTTCCACCTGTAAAACTGTCCTTTTCAGAGCAGCTCATGCAACCTTGGAGACTCTGATTATGATTTGCATGATTGGAAAAAATGAAAATTTTTGTCCTCACAACCACAACATCCTTGTAAACAGAAGTGATTCAAGGCACTAAATTGCTTGTTTTTCACCTGGCATTAATCACTTTTATGAGAGAAAGTGTCTTTTTCTGTTAGCAGTTATCTGAAAAAGAAATGAAAGCCTTTTTTTAAAAATAATAGTCCCTGGCAACAAAACAAAGGTTGATTCTTGATTAGGTTTGGTGCATTCACAGGAGCGTTTCCATTAAGACTGTCAATAACACAGCATAGTGAATGTGTGGTATTGAATGGCCATGCTGTGTTCTCAGTGGGAACACAATCTGAAGTCAATCACTCTACTGCGAGAAAGATTATTCACAAGTGGAAAACATTTAAGGCAGTCGACAGTCTTCACTGGAGTGAATGTCCCAGCAAGTTACCAGCAAGTTCAGACCTTTAACTGCTCAAAGAAATTATAAAAAAAAAAAAAAAGCACACAAGTACCATGTTGGTCTATACCAGGCTTTTGGTATCCTATTAAATGTTGAAGTTGACTCGGCGCAGTCAGAACATAAATGGCTTATTTTTAAAGGTTAAACCAGAAATTCTCTTTTTTTATAAAGGGAATTATGAGAGAACAATATTGTTTGAGTAAATGTTTACCAATGAAACAAATGCAACATATCACAAGATGTTTGGGCTTCGTCTGCTAATGTTTCTGACAACCTGTTGGGTTATATGGTACTCAGTTTTTCAATTCCATGTTTTGGTTTCATTTTTGTTTAATAGATAATGACAGTCCATCTGACATGTTAACACCTGGTTTAGAGAAAAGCAAACATCAGACCAGCTCAAATAACTTATGACAACTATCAATCATGAGGGTGAAGGCGAGATAGTCTGCGCTTATTTCTCAGCTCAAGCCTTCTAGTCAATGAATGTGTCAAAACAATGAACCTTTCTGTACATTAAAGTATTAATAAGTGAAATTTGAAGCCGTCTGTACAACAACCTAGCTCATCAACAAGAGAATAATCCCCAAAAAACAGTGAAATCGAGGGATCTATTATTTCTGAGGATTTTAGATAAAATTGAAATAGAGATCAATGCTATAGGATTTTTTTTAAGTTTAAGGTGTGCTTTCATTTTATTATGACTGTATATTAATATGAAAGAAATAGTTCTGATGTCAGATTTTGCTACAAGTCAGTAAACATTTACTGAAGACTGACAGGTAATAAATAACTTTGACTGACCGACTGACAGGGTGGGTATTTATTTCCCTTCATGAACCTTTCAGGTATAAAATAGAGTGCTTGATAAGCAGGTCTGCGTCCTTCAAATAGCCTTCTAAAAATTTATATAACATCAAATATCTATGTTGCAAAAATTGCAAACTGAAAAAACCTGAGGAAAACATATCTGGTTAACATCTGTTTTCCTATCATTTTGTGGGTGGAGGAATTGGTGGATGTTCACCTTTTACTCCAGGTTGATATTACAAGCATGTGTCTGTTTAGTTAAAAAAAGAGACAGTGATTCAGAGAAATTTTTTTTTTTTTGTTGTGTTTGGTTTTGTCCGTGTTCCAGCGTCTATTCCCACTTCCATTAACCGGTTCCAGCTCCCTGATTCAGACCCTCTGATGTTGCCCGCGCCCTTCCCAGTGGATGTGTTAGGAACCGGGCGCCAAGCATTTATCAAAAGCATATTTGAAATTCACTCTAGTTTGACCGATTTGGCATGTAGGTTTCCTATTTCTGCAGCACCACCCCTCTGTTGGCGCCAGACTCTCAGCTCCCCTGTTAAGAGTCACAGCGTCAATGAGAAACAAGATGCACTTTTGTTTATGTATTTCACAAATGGATTTGAAAATTCCAAGAAAATCCAGTGCAAATTGTTCTATTTCACTCAGAATGTGCAGAGACGGAGTCAGATTGAAACAGGAGACGAGTACGACCTGCTTCTGTTTCCAACTCGTCCCATCAAGGGGCGGCAGTCATAAACAAGGTGCTGATTGGGGTCGATTAGCGCGCACATTACGGTGTGATTGCACTAACACCCACGTGGGCATGCAGAAAGCGATTTGTGAGTGTGATGAATTTGCAGTGATGGAGGAGAGATGAGGGAAAAGCAATCAGAGTTCATCATCCCCAGCTGCAACATGGAGGGAGAATTCTCTATTCTTCTCTGATGAGGCCAATACAATCCTGATGAGCTAGACCCAATACTTTATGATTATATGTGTACACAAGGTGCTGCAGCGAGGGAATAAGGTTATTTTCACAATTGGCTGTGTGACATTTACTGTAAGTCTGCAAGTGCATCCTCTTGATTTAGGGATTTTATGTCTTAGATCATATCTAATAATGATCCGGTCTTCACAAGGCTGAAAAATTATTTACATCAAAACTATAAAAACACTAACCCTAACCCTTTTAAATATTTAAATTAATGTGCTACACTGAAATACGTCTTTTGTATTTCAAAATGCATATTAATTAGAACATTTTTGCTTGTTTGCTGGTCTTTTTAAGGTGAAAATAACACCAGTATGATGTAAGCTAATTACAAATGGCACTAATAGTAGGTCTGTTACACCATAGTGTAGCTTAGGAATTATGAAGTATCTGGTGTTGACATGTTGGTATAGGGATGAAATCTATAGTGTTTCTCCTTCATCCTATCCAAAGAAACTTATTTTTTATTTAGTGTTTAATTTTCATGAAGTTCCTGAGTTTTTCATTGTATAAAATTGGTTGAACTTGCAGTCAATTTCCTGGAATTTGTGTTCCTGGAAAGAGCAACACTGCTTATGTCTTTCCATTTTGAGAAAATCACCGAAACAAGTGCGCAATAGAGCGGAGACGCATGTAGTGTAAATACAGGGTTAGAAGTTGTCTCACTAATATTGATACCTCTTAGATTCAATGGAAGAAGCAATGATGCACTAAAGGTGTTCTTTGCACATGCATATGTTATTTTTTTTTTGCCATCTTTGATAAGTAAAAACTTTTTTGTGCATTTTAGATACTTGAAGTTAGATTGAGATAATTTCCATAACCTGGTAAAAACCCGGTTAGGATTTTATTTTTTCCTAAAATTCAGACTTCTGAAGTTGAAAGAGGGTGTATTTTCCTTGCAAAAAGTGATTTTTCTCTTTTCAGAACAAAACAAAACGAAACCAACTCAGTTTTTAGTTTTGTTTTTCACCCAAAACAGAAACTTTGAAAATTCGAGGCTACCTTTGGAACGCATCTAATTTTCAGCCTATTGTTTTAACTGCAGACAAAAGACGGAGACAGGTGTCACAGATGCACAGTAGATGGTTAATTATGAAATGAGTATCATTCGCACACACACACACACCCTCCATCATAATTACGCAGCCGTCTGGTATTTCACTCTGCTGTGTGTCCACCATTGTTTCAGGAGACTCGGATGACAGTGGTGGGATGGAGGTTCATACTAGGAGAGGCCACCTGTTGATCAGTGGGGTCCCCATCTGCAGCGAGATTAAAGTGCCGGAGCGGGGGCTTTCTATAATTTTTGACTTAATTATTTCTGAAGAGAGCCAGTGATGGATTAGTTCTGCGTTTCTATTAGCATATGCCTCTGTCTGTAAATCCCAGCGGCCCGCCAGCGCAGCCCAGCCTGAAACCAACCATCCATTTTCCTCCTCCTCAAAGAGGGAATTAGGATGAGATGATATGTGGCTTTTTTGTTGGAGTAAAGGGCTGAAATTAACTTTCTTTTTGCAGCTTTAGTTGACTCTGAAACAGCAGCTGAACTGATTGGTCATAAACTCGAAGGAGACGTTAATGATCCTCATGAGATGCCTTGCAATAACTTCTCAGGCTTTTAATGCTAAACTGTGATTTTTTTGGGACAGATCAGGTTTGATTTCCATTCTTTTCAGTTAATTCTAATATTATCTATGCTGGATATTTGTTATTTTGAGATGCAGATTCATGCAAATTTATTAAAACCTGTCAAGTTGTGGTTTTCAAGAAAGTATAACACACAATAGTAATCCATTATTCCTGTTCATATGAAATGGTTACACAAGTAAAACAAGTCAGTAATCAGGTCTGTGCGCTCATACAGTTATTTTAAGAGTGACTGATGGCGCCCCTTGTAGTTTCCAGGCCATGATTGTTTCTCGTTACCACACATGGCTGAATTTATCTTTCTTGTAAGCAAGGGGAAGCTTTAGTAGCATTTTTTTTTCAACCGTCTGACTGGCAATTTGAAACAAGTAGGAAGTGTCAAAATACTTTCTGTTTCTGACAGTTGTAGAAAAATGACAGTTGTAAAATTTCTACGGCATCTCATTAAAATTACTTTCAACCCTAGGAACAGTATGACAGAAAATGTAATGTTTTTAAAAAACATTGGTAGCTTGACAGCTTTAAATAATGTTTGAGAGTTAAATGGAAAGCAGCAGTATAAAAAAATTATATAAAGATGGACAATGGAGGAATTTCTATAAAAAATGGAAATGGGCGATGTAAAGTGTTCAGAGCAGAACCTGGGTAAGAAGGATTTTAGAATTAAAAATGTTGCTTATTTTGTCGATAGTTGAATATAATTGTGATTAATTAATTATGAACTATGCAAAAAAAATTGATTGAAAGGTCCCAAAACTAGAAAAAAAAAAAACTGTTACATGATGATGTCAAAATTTAAATACATTAAATATATTTGAGTATCTAAATCCAGAGCAATCAGCGCTTCTCCAGTTATACCTCATCACAAATGTCTGGTTCAGTCAGCGTTTTAAATATGTAAAATGACCATTTATCTCTGTGAATCCTGAAAAAAGCCTAAAGAAAAAGAAACAAACCCAAACAGATATTCCTTAAAAAGAAAAGAGCAACTAAAAATAAAGAAAATTAAAAAAAAAAAAAAAAACCTTCTGAATGCCTGGAAAACTATTCATTTATTATGTCTGACTGCTTAGAAATAAAACATGAGGAAATGAAATATAGATCAGGATCAGGGCTTTTGCATAGAAAAATGAATGAAAAGATGCAAGAAAAATGCATAGAGTTGTACCACTGTTGCAGAATCAAAGACAAAAACAAAAATAACCACAACAATGGAGGTAATTTTCTCAAACAGAAAATTACTCAGCATACTTTGAGCTCTGGTCATATCCTGAATGCACATCTGAAAAAAGTAGAGGGATGGAGAGAAGCAAGCGGAAACAGACTTGACACCAACTTTAAACAAAAAGAAAGAAAGAAAGAAAGAAAGAAAGAAAGAAAGAAAGAAAGAAAGAAAGAAAGCAAACCCTTAAACGGTTTCATAGAGGAAAATCTTCGTAAGCCTGAAACTATTCAGTGATTTGTTGATGTTTTCAAGTGAGTGTTGAACAGACTGGGTGACAGTTGGCTGGTTGAGCCTTTAAGAGACACATTTGCAGAGTAACACTGATGTTTAGGGGCTCCTTTAATCTGTTTTTATTGGTATTTTAGTCCTTTACCTTTAACAGTTTCATTGATCCATGTTAAAGGATTAATAAAGACCCTTTTCTGGCCTTCATTGCTCCCTTAGGAGATGATTTCGGTTTGGTAGTAAAAGTATTGCTGCAAGTTCAGAGAGAAAAAGTTACAGTTCTTCACGCCTCCTGAAGCTTTCCACTATTTCACAAACTTTAATGTATTTTAATGGGATTTTAAATGTGATGTTCTTTTGCATTTATACCCTGCAGTCAATGCTTTGTGAAATCACTTCTTCCTGCAATCACACAATTACAGCTCTTAGTTTTCTGTGTCGTGCCTTTAGTGCGGTGCATCAAGAGGTTTTAATCTTTCCTGTTTAATTTTGAAACTTACTAAAGCTCAATCTTTGTACAGAGACACTTGTGAACATACATTTTTAGGTCTTGCCACAAATTCTCAATTGGATTTAGATTTAGTCCATTCAGAACAGATTAATATGATTTTCTCTAATCTAATTCATGTTTAAGGTGGCTGTGCTGATTAATTTTTTGATTTATTCAGTAATCAAATGTGTTATCTATACATCCATCCATGCAGCAATTTACACTGGAAGGTGAAACTCTGTGTTCAGGTATAAATTGCTTTTGTTTGATGCCTTCATACCAACAGGGCTGAGCTGAAAACTTGAAGAGAATATGATTTGGCATTTTGGGTTCTTCTCCATCAACGGCTTTGGTTTTGCCTGAGGAGTCAAACTGTTTAAACGGTAAAGAAAACAACCTAGGATCTTCTTTTACTCTCTCTGTCTCATGTCTTAATGTTTGACAAATAAACTAAATTCATGTGCACATTAACTTAATCTTACATTTAATTCTGCAACAGTAATTTATTAGCTTCAGTTTGTTAGCTTCAGTTTGTAATCCATCCATAGTTAAAATGTTAAAAGTAAATGGAGTTATAAAAAGGATAAACAACCCTGCAGAATAAATGTGATAATAAATTCACTTAAGACCCCAAAAATGTTTCTGAGAGAATATTAAATGTTAATGCTAGGGCTGCACAAACATTTAATTGGATTGATTCTCAACTTTTAAAATTTTAACTGGAATAAATTGCATTTATTTGTGTTTCTTCTTGCATGTAAAATGGTTAAGTTGCTTTATCCTTCTAAAAAGGTGAAAAACATTGCCTAAAAAAACTGATGCTTTCAAGGTGAATAAAAGAAGGAAGATACTGAATGCAATGGGCATTCAGTCTTCACATGCTAGAAATTTTCACCTGGATTTATAAAAGGTAAAAGCCCCATTAAGTCTAATATCCTCTGGAAGTTGTTTCCGCCATGTGATGCATGATAATTTCCACTCTGGCAAAACTCATCTGCTGACCAGAGACGGCTAACAGACAGTTTTCCATTAAGATTAGCTGCAACATTGACAGAAGATATTCTGCCTGCATCTGTAAATTGCCTGCATCTTCTCTGGTACTTTACAATAAGGCTCATGTTTTAGAAATCAGAGCCAGGAAATGACAAGGGTCACCCCCTGGCATGCATGAAAATGGAAATGAGTCTCCTTCTCTCCATATTTTAATAAGAAATGTGAAATAAGCACTGAATAATTTGTTTTTAAAAATCCACCTTCTTCTTTAACTATCAGGATAAGTTGTTGGATGTCACTGTGATAAAGATGTTCTGAAGCTGCTACAATTAGGATGAGAATATGTTCTGCACACTCTGTATTGATTGAGCTCTTAACCTGAAACTGGCTTTAGTGAAGAAATAAAACACTGCTGTGGTATATACCTATAATTTTACCAGCACAGTATGGATTAGTTAATGGTGACCTATTATCTTGCTTGAACAGGTTAGGATAGATCTGTAGGCTATACAATACATGTTTGCTACTGTTTTTTTGTTTTTTTTTTGCACCTAATCATTCTTAGATAATGAGATTTTAGTCTGCTTGGTCCTGCCTATTTTCATCTTCTTTCAGAATGATCTACTCTAGATCCTCTTATCACTTTAAATTTAGAAAGCTGCTGCTGGCCACACCCCTCAGGCTCAACGTTTACACTCGCATGTGAAATCGGCTGCCAACAGATTCACAATTATATAGTCATACATCTTTGAAAGGTAGAAGTAGGGCCTCCTGCACAACCAACAAGCATGCAGCAAATGGTTTCTGGATGGTAAGTCAAAAATAAAACACTTGTCTTTTTCCAGCAGCCATTGTACAGCTCATTGAGAATTAAAACCAGCTGACCAAATGTCAGCTAGCTACTACCTAGCTTGGGTTGCTAGGTAGTAGGTGGGGCTTTGCTGTGGTTGCTAGGTGACGGGCAGTACCTGCCGATTGTGACATTACATTATGGTGGTTTTTGAAACGGCTCACTTTCCAAACACCAAAAATCTTAAGGTGGTTTTTTTTTAAGGATTTGGGCTGCTGTTAGAAGCAGTAGAAACCCAAATGGGAGTAGAAATATGTACAAAATGTGAATTTTGCAAGTCATATCCCCTTTAAAGAAATGTTTGCTTTAACATTTGATCTACAATCAAACGATATCAGTAGAAACTAAGTTTACTTTTTACTAGTTTACTCTGCGCCTTTCTTCAGTTCATCTACAGTGCACTGACTGCAGCCTTCAGAGTAAATTATGCACCACAATCAACAACACAAAGCATCTAATGGCAGACCTATGGTAGCATCCAAACACCTAAAGCCCATCACACAGCTTAATCAGTTCAGATCTGTGCTTTAAAATTCAGATATGCACTCTTTTGCATTGCAAATGTCAGGAAACCTCCCTCCCTCCCAATCAAGAAGACACGTCCTGGCAGAAGATGCTGTAAATGTAATTTTGACAGGGGGGTAATGTTGGGGTGCAACATGTTGTTAGCAGAGAACAGGAAGTAAGAGCAGCGTGCGGAGCCCGAATGCACCCTTGTTTAGCAGTCCACGGCTTTGATCAACAACCTGCTCAATTACCACAGCTTATCTCTCGGGCGACGTCTCCAGGCAACTGAAGTCTGTCAGCAGAGGAGGTGGCGTCGAGCGGACAAAACGCACTCTGGAGGCCTCCTGTCAGAAGACTGTTGATGGAGGCACACTTGAATTCCTCAGAGAAAAAGAAAGCGAGACAGAGAATGAAGCAGTGGGGAAAAAAGACGCAGACCTTTTATTCTCTCTCTATATAAACCTTTTTACTGGCTGAACAAATTACATGTAGTTTTCTCCCATCAAGACATCCTGCGCCTTTTCATTTAGCCACGTGGCTTCAAAATACAGTCCAGTCATTAAGTGAAGCGAATAACAGATGAACCTGGTTCGCTTCACTTCCCCATCTCCCGTAAAAGCTTCTACAAGAGCACCAGGCAGAGATTTAGAGATGTGTATGTTTTCCAAAATTTGTCTAAGCTGCCTTAGATGTTCTGTCTAGACAAAGATAAAGCAATTACATCAGCTTTTAGTGCACAATTAAAGTTCTTTGTCTTGTCTTTATGTTCCTAGAAAATATCGGCAGTTTGCTTTCATTCAGGAAATCATTGATAGTCACTCGGTTACGGACACAGAGACCTGGAAACTGCCCAGTTCAATCGCAGTCTGGTGCCAGTTAGCGCCAGATTGTCTCTGTCGGTGCCGACGGTCATAAAGAACCTTGCTCAAGGGCATTTTAACTGTCTGTAAAGTAACATTAAAGCAAGTTTTGTTTATTTCTGGCTTCAGATTTTTCACAGACAAGAGTTTAGAGCTCACATTTTCCTCCTAGCCTGTGGTCCTAAATTTAGGACCACTGGCTATATGACAGAACAGGGTTTTTTCAGTTTGCTGTACAATTCTGGATACCTCAGAATGCTAGCTGGATTTAGTAAGTAATTTCATGTTCGATTATGTTTTGCACACATTGTGACCTGCGATGCTCTGTTGGATCTCAAGCCTTTCTCGGTTCTCGCAGGCAATTGACAATTATTAATTAAACACAAGTAAACTTTAATTCATAATGTAAGCAGTAGTGGCATCTAGTGCCACAAATAACAAACTGCAACTTATTAAAAAGTCTCGCCCTCATGAAAAAAATAATTTTACTCATTTCGAACTTGAAACCAAAATCAAGAATAGGTTGGGATGTTTTGTATTGACACCAACTGGGCATTTTGCAAATGGCAAACGACTTAAAATGATATCTGCATAAATATGGATGATGAGATGACTTGCAGGTGAAAAAGAAGAATTTAATCTTCCAAAGGATGTTAGGGATACAGAAGGGAAAATTGCTTTTAGGGTCCCTGTGTATCTGATGGTCAGTGTGTTACCTCAAAAATGACCTTTGCAGCATTGAACCAAGGGATGTGGTCTGTTTTGTCTTTGACGTGGCTTTTCAGCGTTGCATGGATTAGCACATTGCATGTAGAAAGTCAGACCACAGAACTGGAACCGTGGATCCTGCTCCCTCTATTGAGGCATGACACTTTTTCGCTTCACTGGGGAAATAGCTCTGGGGTCTGGATGGAGGATCAACTGTCAAAACCTTGGATTTGGTAGAGCAGTGTGGCGTTTGACCTCACCATGGAACAGTGGAGCAGACCTTTACCATTGAGTAGTTGCTGAGTTTCCACCATTGGGTGAAAGAAAAGTTTGCAATGTCAGTCATGAGCTTAGTCCACCTGGGATCCACAGCTATCAGAGTAGACTTGCATAAAATCACTATGTCTTTACTTTCTTTAACCCTTGTGTTGTCTTGAGGGTCCAAGTGACCCAGAAAAAAAAAACCTAAACAATCTTTTTCTGACTTGAAATTTTATGACTTTTCCTAAATTGACCCCATCATTAGAAAAAGTGATATGTTGTTTTTGTTTATGTTTCCATTTGGGCTGTACACCACTAGGGTACAAGGATTGTCTTATGGGTCCTTTCTGACCCGTGAACTATAAAACCATTTAAACAGCAGAAAAAAGTTCAAAGGTCACACAGAAACTGTCTCTAATACACATACACGTTTGCGTGTTGCGGCGGAAAATTGAAGCACGTGGGGTGAAGCACGTCAAAATGAATCAACACTACGACTTTATTATGGCAGAAAAACAATGACATACTTGACGGAGTTTGACTTTTTGCATTATTTAGCCTCTTCAGAGCCTTCATATGTTTTCAGTTTGTTAAAGATAGTATTACTATAGCAGTACAATTTGCACAATGCCTGTTTTGTTTTGTTTTCTTCTTGGAAAAAGTTATTAAAAATATTTTTTTGTCTAAATTAAGGTGAATTCATGGTTCCTTTTTCCACATAATGTAACCGGTAGTGCTTATGATTAAAAAAAAAAATAATTATGTGATCGGTATCGGTGATCGGCCGTGATCGGCCCTCATGGGTGATCGGAATCCTAATTCATGCCATTGCTTTCCAGTTCTGACAGAAAAATGAAATAATTACTATACTAATATTTCCTAAACCAGATGAAATACATACACACACGTATATACATATACATACTCATCTGCATATCTACATAAATGATACACACCTATTTACACACCTATATATATATTTACACACACATGTAAATACAAGTGTGTATTTACATGTGTGTGTAAATACACACACATACACAAACCTGCACCCAGTTGCCGAAATCATCCACAGAATTGTAATTCCCAGCCAGGTTTGTCCCCTTTGTTGATCCTTATACTTTTGAATAATAACCATTTTGAGTCTTTTCTTAAAATACCTCATGATTGGCTTAAGCTTTCTAGTGAGTTTATTCCAGATCTTCATGCCAATGGCAGAAATGCACATTCTTTTCATTGTTGTTCGAGCCTTCAAAGTTCTGAAGTTGAGGTTTTCTCTATAGTCATATCAATTTGTTAATATTAAACCACTCTTTCAGTTTACATAACTCTAAATTCATTTCAAACAAAATTTGCCATAAGTTTTCCCCCGTACCAAAAATGTTTGTTGTCAGCAAATAATACAAATTTAAGTATCTTGGAGACCTTACATATAGAATTTATGAATAAAATAAACAATTATGGTCGAAATACTGAGCCTTGGGGAACACCACAAACAATGTCCAAGCATAAAGACTTTTTGCAATTTTCATTTTTTGTGGAAATATTCCTGTTTGAATTGACAGGTTACAGATATATCTTAGTGGCCGAATAATTTCCACAATCACCTTCTCAATTATTATCATGTCAATACCATCATAATCAGTTGACCTTTTATTTTCACATTTATTTACTGTATCTATGATCTCATTTTCCTCCACTGCTGTGAGAAACATGGAATCTGGATTTCTGCTAACTAAGGGTACGTTCACACTGCAGCCTGAAGTGACTCAATTCCGATTTTTTTGACGTAATGCGACCTGTATCTGATCTTTTCATGGCAGTGTGAACAGCACCGGTCGGATTCTTTTTCGAATGTGACCCATATCCGATACGTATCCGATTCAAATGCAACCTAACGTCCAGGTCGCATTCATCCGAACTGAACGTCACTGATTCTCAACAAATCTCACTATTCTGCATCCTGATACGCGCAAGTGGGAAGAAAAACAACAACCATGACGGAATATATGAGGATTAAGTCGTTAATATGCTGCTCCGGTTGGACAACAACTTCAAAAATGTAAGCTAAGCTCCACCGTTAGCCTCCATGTTTACTTCCGCAAACACTGAGCACTTCTTCTTTTTATGGCAGTTAGCAGAACACTGAGAACGCTGACGCTATTGCGCCCTCTAGTGCGCATGCGGGACACTTTCAGGTCGTTTGCCCGTTCAGACTGCAGAACGCATACAGGTCGCATTTACTGGCAGTGTGAACGGCCCCGGCAAAAAAATCGGAATTGCCAAAAAATTGGAATTGAGTCACTTCAGGCTGCAGTGTGAACGCACCCTAATATGTCATTTAGTATTTCGTGTTCAGTGGGCTGCGGGATTTCTTCAGCCAATTTAGGGCCCACATTTACATAATATTTATTAAAATTATGAACTATCTCTTCCATGCTATTTAAATTTTTATCTCCAATGTTTGTAAAGTGTTGAGGAAAACTAATATGCTTGGAGTTTTTTCTAATAACACTGTTTAAAATATTCCAGATACCATTAATATTATTTTTATTTCTATCTAACTGTTTACTAAAATAATCTTGTTTTGCTATTCTTAAAATAGCATTAGTTATATATTGATTAATATACTATATATACAGTCTTATCCTGCTGGTGCTAGACTCTCACATTTGTTTTGGTTGTATTTACCCAGAATGCCCTGCACTATAGTCTGCTTCCTACATTTGGAGTCGTCTTCGATCCGTTTGCATCCACATATGCATTCAAACTGCTCCAGAGTTCACTTTAATCAAACTGAGACTTAGATTTTTAGGGGACCAGAGTTTGGTAACACATTCTCACCTTCCCAAACTGCAGCTTGATTAAAGTGGACTAAGCAGGGCGGCTGTGAATGCAACCCTAGTCTAAATTGTTGCATTTGTCAGTGATTTCTGTTTCCCTTGAAATCTATGACTTTCCAGAGCCCCAGAATCAGTTTGTCATGCAAATAATCGACATGTCTAAAACCTCATCCTTACCACCCAGCTCATATAAAACCTCGCAACATCTGTTCACAAGTGGCAGAGGGCTCAATATGGCAGTAACATCCTGTGGCTTCTCTGAGCTGAACCTGGACAAGTCTCACAAGACAAGGTTGGGAGATCAGCTGCCTGGCTTTATCCTCCTTACAGGCCAGGATCACAGCTTTACTGCGATATTACCTTGTCAAGGTCTGAATAAAAAGAGCTTCTACATATAAAATAATTTGGGTGGCTGAGGCATCAATTTAAAAAACCCTGTGGTGCTGCAGACTCTTCTTTTATGGAGAAAAGTATTGGGGATTTCAGAAGCTGCTGAAAGTTGAATTATTCTGTCTGTCATGGGAACACTTTGGGTTTCCTCAGGATGGGCCATAAATATGTCACTGGATCACTGCTTTTGTCTCTGACCTGAACATGCTAGATAACAGGGTGGTAATGGCTGAATGGAAAAATATGCAAAATGCAGTCAAAACATTTTATTAATACAGATGTACATGTAAGTCACAGAATAAATACCACTGAAGTCTCTTCTAACAAAAATCCGTATGAAGGGAGTGGGATTTTTCTCTGGCAAAATGCAAGCTATCAGAGTATGACTTAGTAAAGTCACGAATAGACACCTGTTACTCTATTTTTACTTTAAGACAGAGAGAGTCTACATTATGCTACTGAGAGCTCATATGTAAAATGTAGGAATACGAGTCATTTTCCCCTTGTTCTTTTAGAGTACATTTTAAGGTTTGATGAGGCACTGCAACAATCAAACCCTTCAAGCCCACCTTTCAAGCTGAGCAAGTGTCATCATGTCCTGGAGCAGACTGTTCTCCTCGCCATGCAGGTGTGATCCCATCAGTGTTTCTGCGAGAATGAGAGGCGGCAGAGCGCAGAAGGTGTGAAGGCACAGACAGTGTTTGTCTACCGTCTGCAACTGAGCAGGAAATTCTGCTCTGTAGGTTTTTATTTCCATCTGAAATGTTCGGCGTTTGATTTATGGGTTAAAAACTTCAATTAAAAACAAGAAAAGCTTAAGTATTATTTCAAAAATGAAGGTAAACATAACTACTGTGAGGACAAATTTTAAATCTGATCAATAACAGCTTCAGCCTTTGTCTCAGAAAGGAATGAATTCCAGTCTGGGCTGTCTGGGTGAATCTGAAAGCGCATTTTCTTTTTGCAGTTTTGTTCCCTCAGGCAAAACTCAAACAGCTTTTTCTTCATCCAAATAGAGATGTCTGGGTGACAGAAAGCAGTCAATTTTTCCCATTTGTTTGGCTCAATAGTA
This sequence comes from Poecilia mexicana, assembly GCF_051168715.1. Classification (NCBI taxonomy): domain Eukaryota; kingdom Metazoa; phylum Chordata; class Actinopteri; order Cyprinodontiformes; family Poeciliidae; genus Poecilia; species Poecilia mexicana. The sequence goes on from NW_028263385.1 coordinate 7,541,043, forward strand.
AAGACCAAAGTGAAGTACCAGCCTTCACTTTGATCATCTGCTCTAGATGTTGCAGTCATTACCATTATAATCATCTTTTTTTCTTTATCTGCATTTTCTGGCTCCTATTTTAAGGCAGCAACAAACAATATGTGAAAATGCTTTTTTTTTTTTTATAAAAAAACAAGAACGGACCATAGCAAAATATTTGCATATGTAAATAACTTTTGCATCTGTTTGGAAATTACACCAGAAGAAGTTTCTAACTTGTGTAAATTTACAGTTCTGGTTCTTTCATTGGAGTTTCCCATGCTCTGAGTTTTGGTCAAGCTAGTGAGAGTTTTTCATATGAAACTATCAGATGCAGACAGTTATAACTATGACAGGAGAGAATATGTCCTGTTTTTTTTAAATCAATAAAGTTTTTTAATCATTCCACCTTGGAAAAGTGTAAATAGTAGCTAATAATCAGAATTGTTGCCGCCTAATGAGATGTTTGATCGTCGCCTGCGTCAGCCCAGTTCTCCATACTTCAACTTTAGTTCCCTTAAGGAAGTAAAGTGCAAACTTTTCTTTATATAAAATCTGATGAAGCAGCGTTAGATATGGAGAATTGCGAAAACGCAGTGTGAAAAGAAACAATGCAGGGACGGAGCAAAAATATGTAAGTGTAAATTAGTTTCAGTGTGGGAAGTGAGAAAAACTGCAGGCATTCGGTAGAGCCACTGCGAGTGTACAAACATGTGTCTGTGTCAACGAGCGAATGAGTGATTAAGTGTATAAGTCAAAGGGGGAAGAGGTGAGTTCAGTAGATGTGTATGTGGGTGAGGAGGAAGAGAGGGAGGCACCAGCAGGCCCAGTGACTTTCCCACTGACTCATTAGGTGGGTAATTAAAGCACAAAGCTTTGGCCCCAGGGCTCCACAGAGCTGCACTCTGAGCTACAGCTGCTAATGATGGCGTTCTGGACCTCAGAGAGATGGAGTAAGAGAGAAAGAGGCGAAGACGGAGGCAAGGAAACATAGATTAGTTCTCACAGTGGGAGCATCGGCGGCTCTTCACACAGAGCGAGTTGAAAAGGGCGACGAGTCGATGCTGTTTGGGATAAATGTCTCTTCTTTAATTTTCCATCGTGATGTATAGTCGAACGACGGGGTGCAACACAAATATGTTGAACACAGCTCCCTTCATTTAATTATGTGTAAATAACCTGGAACAATTCAGCTTTAATCTCAGAGCTTTGTGCTAAATTAGATAACACTATTATAGATAATGACCGTAATGACGTCAGTTGACTGAATTAAAAACTAATTTAAAGACCCAGTTTCTCTTGTTCTCACCCTCGTCTGTGTGAGATGATTTTCTCTGTTGTTAATTTCCGTCTGGAAATTCATGCTGCAGGACAACTGGAATTTCCATGAGCTTATTTAAGAGTTTCAGCACAATGAAATTCAAAGGAAATCACTGTGCATACAGTATGAATATCCATGTATATTACCACACATGTCTTAGCGAGGCATTGCATTAGAAGGATCAATTTATGTCAAATTGTAACTGGACTTTATTCTTATGTTTATGGTTCTTTTTTAACATCTTTCCCCTTATGCAGTTATATTGTTTTATTTTCTCATTTTATGGGTTTAAATCTTACTTTCTTTTACCTGTAGTACTAAAAAAAAAGATCTATATTAATTATATTGTTTATAAATGCATGGCTGTGTTTGAATTGTTCACTCTGTGCATGTCTACATGCCACAACTCTAGTAGTGGATAAGAGCAGTGAACTGTTTTTGCATTTCTAATGCTGCTTCAGTGAGGTAGTTAATTACAGTTATGAGCTGATTATGCTCAAGTATCTGAAAGGATTGTAAGATATGGTTTGCATTAATGCATCCACTATTATCACAAGTCATAAATCTCTTTTTTTGCATTTTAAATATGTTCAAATTTTCAATTATTTAAATGTATGCATCCATTATGTCATGCGTTTCTGCATGACATTTCTCTGTCTAAGGAATTAGGCTGCAATTAAAAGAATATCTATATTATCGAGAAGAGGAAGAAAAAATGTCGATAGGAATTCATGGCAACTTTAAGCTTTTCTAACAAACCCGTGAAGACAATCTGCTTGTATCGCTTACCTTGCTGCTGTTGAGGAAATTTTAATAAATTTGTGCTGCATTACTTACAAACAGCTCCATTAGCAGAAATTATATTTAATGAAGTCTAGCTTCAAAAATACAGATTTCACAACTTAGCTATAAGTTTCCAATAACTGTTATTGTTTTTCTCTGTTAGCTACTTTGTAAATTGATTTAAAATACTTTAATTTGACCAGCATGTTGCTTTTTACTGGAAGTAACATAAATATTTTGGAGTGACCAACCCTGACCCCCATTTTTAATACAATAGAGAATCATTGCAACAAAGAAAGAAACAAAAACAAGATAAGTTCATAAATAAGCCTTACATTTGAAATCTTTTCAGAAGGTCTTCAGATATGTTAACTTTTTGAATCAACTCCATTTGGCAACATTAAAATGTCTAAAACGTGGAGCTTTTTCTTTAATGCCATTCGTTTTCTTATTAGTCACAGCTCTAGCAGGTGGTTCTGGTCTTTCCACCTGTTTAAAATGTTCTACTTTTGAGATTTTGTTATTGTCAAAGCAAAGGACGTTGTGTGGCTTTGGTCACCATGCATCAATTTGTACTCGTTACAGCACAGAGTTGTGATGGGTCAAGCAGCAAGTTGCAAACATTTAAAACGTTAATGCTGAGTTTTGCCGTCTGCCGTAATAAACTGACCTTTTACTGACATTTTTAAAATGCTCAGAAACAACAAAATCTCTGACTTTAAAATGCTTCACCAGATTCTTAGTGGTTGCAGCCGCTAATGTGTAGCACAAATTTCATAAAGAGCTTTTTTCCTGCTCTTTTGTCAAACAAGAAACCTCAAAACCACACGTTTGACTTTGCTTTTCTCACCCAACGTGCTTGGAAAAGGTTCAGTTTAGTGCATGCATATTGTTTTGATACACAGCTAATGCTTAAACCATTTTACAACAATTAGACCTAATTTAGAAATATATAATCAGTTTAATCCAATCATGTAGACAGATAAAACATTTTGTTTTTGTTGGTTGTTTACTTTGCATATTTGAGACTCACTTTTTATATTTTGATCTTTCAGCTTACTTTTTTTTTTCCGCTTTTGTTCCATCGCTGAAAGAAAGTCGCTACGCTTCTTTTGTATAAAAAGCAGATGTTAGTTATTTTTCAAGTTCTTTGATTTATAGAATTGCACCTGAATTATCCAAAAGACATAACATTTATTTCTAAATTCATGGAGACTTTTTTGCAGGATGAGATGGGATGAAATGAGGGTCATTTGCGGCGTAGTAAATTTGTCACACTGGCTTATCAGAAATGTGATGCATCTGTAAAAGCTTCAGCTGCAGACTCAGTGGAGATAATAGACATTAACACCAGAAAATGCATGAAATAAACCTTACAATTGGTAGAGCATGTGCCTCATATTCAGAGATTATAGCCCTCGAAGTGCTTGACCTGGGTTCAGTTCCCAGTCTCTGGCTATTTGCTGCATGTCTTCTCCTTCACTCAGTTTTCTTTCAAATTACTGTTAAATTACTGCCTAAAAAACCTTAGAAAGGCTCAGTAAACATTGGTTTCAACTCACACAGATTTTTCATTTCGCCATCACAGTTCTGATATCTTGCTCCTATTTGAACAACTATCTTGACACTAAAGACAAGAGATGATAGAAAAATACAGAAAAATTGTCTCTCACTCATGGAGGCAGAAAAAGAGGTTAAGAGCTGAAGAGACCCTTCAAAGATTTTGCTCTTCTCAACTCAGTGGGGAATGGTTGTAGGCTTTTTTTTTATGTCTTCTTATATTTATTTATTTTTTATTTTTATGGTGGGAAGAAGCAGAACGAGCCAGGAGTGAAAGCTGCAGAGACGAACAGATTTCCCGCCGAGAGGAGAGGATAAAAAATAGGCTAAATGTACCGAGGAGCCATGTGGATAAAGTCCAGACGGGTGAGAGGAATCAGAGCTGAAGAAAGGCAGGAGAGAAAAAATGAAAGAAGGGGCTTACAGACAAGTCACTGGCATTTCCATTTTGAGCCTGTATGAAGGCTAATGACTCAAGGCGGGCTGCTGAGACAGAGCGAGGTTCCTGCAGGTGGTCCTCACAAGAGTGGAGAGCTCCTGGGGAGACTAAGGCCATTTTAATTGGACACTGAATAACGATATGACTGCCTCACAGAGAGATAGCAGGATGGCGCCTTCAGTTCCAAAGGGCCAATTATAGTATATTCATGTTGAATAGCCTTTATTAAGGATTTGTGAGGGAGCAAAGATTAGTATCAGGTTTGTTTTCGCTAATTTTTATTTCATTTTACTCTAGGTGGTGTACCGTATCCTCGGAGTGTGAACACAATCGCTGTCAAAAACTGTTAAGTACCAAATTAAGCCAGAAAGAATGGTCCAGTTTGAGCGTGTACAGTATGAGTATTATCAGCAGGGGGTAGGTACAGTATTCAGTCTTAGATATGTCAAAATGCTCTGTTACTTCTGACTAGAGTAGCTGCTCCTCTGCACTGAGAGCAGACAGCTTCTGCTGAACCATCTCTGACAGACTTCTGCTTGCCTTCCTGTGTTGGCGATCTATTCTTTTATATCTATATCGATAGACAGATTTATCTACCTATAGCTATGTGTGTGGGGTTTTTCTTTGGGTACTCTGGATTCCTTTCACATTCCAAAAAAAAAAAAAAAATCACTGTTTGGTTAATTGATCGCTCCAAATTGTCTTTTTGCATGAATGTGTTTTTTTCTTTATTTGTCTTGTGTGTCTCTGTGTTGCCCTGGCAACCTCTCGCCCAATGACGGAGAAAGGCGCCAGCAAGGCTAAGCAGATATAAATATAAATACACTCAGAAACCTGTTTGATGCAGTATAAAATGATATCAACATATAATACCTCTTTCACACAACACATAAAATAAGGGTGGGATGCTAACTGGCTAATGGGTGTCAGCCGTTTTGTGCTGAGGTGACAACGCTCATCACAGTGAAAAATCTTGATTGTTGATTTTGGTTTTTCACCTGTATTGACGCAGCCTTGCCCTCTTCTACTTGGATTCATGAACTGGAAACTGTGGATGTCCATTTAAAGGGTTTGAATGTGTCGGACTTTATTAATTCAAGTCATAAGACGAACATTCACATGAACCAACTGTGAGGGCAAAAGGGCACATTTTACATATTTAATGTGATTAACAGTTGTGAATTAAGAGTGTTTAAAAGCTTTTCAAGTGGTTAACTATTTGCAGTGTCAAAGGTCATGCTGCTTTCCTACCAGATATAAATTTGTGTCCAACTCCTGTAGAGGCGCAATTTTTATTTCTCCCCCCGAACTTCTTATTAACGAAAAGTAAATAAATCACTCTGTTCCCTGTGAGAGCATGAACGCATCAGCTGCTAATGGAGTTGTTAGTATTATAAGAAACAAACAGTTTTCTAATCATGATGAGACAAGACAGTCTAACCAAATAGATGTGTCAGAAAGAGGCAGCAGGATCAAAAATCAGTTGCAGTGGGTGGATAGATAATAAATGCTGGGCTACCCCCCCCCTCACCATCCCCACCATGCAAATGTGGTTGAACCGTTTCTCCCGGAGGCGGCGCGTTGTGTGTGTGCAGTGTGATTGCAGAGCTCCAGCGCTTCAATCTTTTAGCTTATTAATTTCATATTTACTCATTTATTTTTAAATGGGATGAGTGATGGAAATGCGTCAGGCTGCAGCTCAGAGGTGCTTACATGGCAGATGGGTTTATGAAGGGAAGTGAGCCAGTGTCAGATTCAGGGATTCAATTCAAAGTTAAGTTTTTTTTTTCCTTCTTTTATTATTCATGGAAAGCAAGAATAATCCTTGGGAAAGTTGACTGAGCATGATATGCTTCTGTGGCCCCCAATGTTGCAGCTATGCTTGTTCTGCTAGAAACCCGGGCAAGCAGTTTTATTCGTCCTAGACCCCTGCGATACCGTGCAAAAGTTATAAACCACCCACCCATGATTTAAATGCACTTTTCTTCAAAGGAAACATTCTACTTAGTAAGAGAGAGTTTCATCAATAGTTCTTCAACATTTCTGAAAGTTTTTCCTGATTTATTTCCTTCAGTTTTTTTTCTCTGCTTATTACTCATTTACAAACATATGAAATATTTTAGCATTTAATTCAGTTTGAACTCCAAATTGTGAGTTGGTTTCTGCATCTTAGTCACAAAGCAGGTCAAATGTGAAATGACAGGTTATTTGATTTACGTAAAAGTTGCTGATGTTGGGCAGACGTCTCAGGCGACTAAAGATCAATCACAGTTTTCTGCACTTTCAAATCAAGTATTATTGTTGCAGTATTTGGGTAACTGCTTGGTTTTCATAATAATTGATGTGTCTTGGTTTTCTTTTCTCGCCTTCTCGTTTTTTTCTTTGTTTCAATGTAAATGCATTTCTAATTTAAATATAAATCAGAAACAGAGGGATTTACCTCATCTCTTTTTTCTTGGAGCTTTAGGATACACAACTGTCAGATGTAAACTAAAATAATTTAAATTCATCTACGTGCACTGGGAACCACTTCCACAATATTGACTTTGTGGTGATGGTATTTGAATACAGATAGCACTGAAAACTAGATTTGTATTGAAATATCAATGCATCTAAATAATCAAATCTAGTAAATTTTAGTTTTGGTGAAAAGAGGCCGACCACATGCAGATTCCTTACCTTTAATTGCGCACAGAGGTTATCAGAAGTCAAGTTTATTGAAAGCCATTTTGCTCAGGTTTATTTGTCTTCAACAAAGTAATGATCATGTTAGATATAGATGCTCAGAAGATTAATGATTTTGGTTACCTGCTTTGGATTCACAAAATGCTGACTCTTTTCTCAGAAAGGCCTACCATGAAAACACAAATAAACCCAAGTTTGTAATTAAATTGATTAATGAAACTACATAAAGTAAAGTGTGGGGTTTGTCTAGAGACTCATAAAAATATTGCTGCTGCAGCTGCTTTTGTGACGAGTCAGGTAAATGTTTGGACAAGAGAGGAAGGTGAGCGTCAGAGAAGTCATTTCAGCAGCTGTTTTCTTATTCTGTCCTTTAGCTGAACCCTTCTATTGCATATTCAAACCATTTTCATCTTCATTAGAAAATCGACTTGCACAGATGCCTACAAAATGTTTGCGAACGGTTTTCTTTTCTTTTTATAATTTGCATCTAATTATCCACCTTTTTCTGCTCTTTGATGTTTTCACTTGTGCAGAGTTAGGAAAGGGATAACAATGAATCTGACCTTCAGCTTGATGTTCAAAAAACACAAATAAGTCTTCCAGTAACAAGGATTTTGATCTTTAGACAAGTTTTTGATTAATAACAGTGAAGTACAAATGTGATGTTTGAAATGTTGCAGGATAAAACAGCTCAGGATCTTAAAGCGCCTTTGCTAATTTGTACCCCAATACGCACCAATGTTTTTCCCTTTTATCTATTTCAACTTTTTATTTTCTACCTGTAAACAAACCATTTGGTGCCCTTGTACTTAAATATTTTCTTATTATGTTTAATTGTCTGTGTGGTAAAATATTTTCACAGTCTTAAATGCTTTCACAGTTTTTGCAAATGCTGTAATTTTTTAAACAACACGGTGTTGTGAAAAGAGGATTTACCTGTTTTGTTTCCTTTTTGTTTTTGCTATTGAAACAAATGTTATTGTTAAGCGGAGATAACCAGAAGAAGTACAACATGTAGTTGTACATTTAGATTTAATTTATTAAGGTTAAGAAAGTATCCGAACAGAATTACCTCGACAAACAAGATGATATGATCTGATAGTTTGTGACAACTGGCAACGAGTCTTGGAGGAATCATCATGCTCCTGTTTTCTAACTTAGCTGCTCTTGAGCTTAAAGTCCCTGATTGATAGATGGACATTTTCCACCAGGATTTTCTGACAGAGAGGCAAAGTCATGCTCCATTCAATAACTTAAAGTCATGGGGGATCAGATGATGTTTTATTTCTCTGTTATGTTAATGCCAGATGAGGTGGGATGTGCCTTAGCTGAGGTGAAAGAGGCCTGAATTTCTTTAGATCTTGTTCATTTTTGAGCCCCAGAATGAGATGACAGTAACAGTATTTATTGCAAGCTGGCAACTCCTGAGAAAGTTCACCTCTGCATGTTTTCTCCATTTGTGGATAGTCGCTCTCATTGTGGTTCACTGGAGTTCTAAAGCTTCGTAAGTGTCTTTGTAAGCCTTTCCAGACTGATATATAACTTTGTTTCTCATCTGTTTTTGCATTTCTGTAGGAATGATGTGTTGCTTTTCAGAAATCTTCCACCCTACTTCATCTTGTCACAGGTTTTATTAAGTGATTTCTTGATGCAAGGGAGGATGTAACTTATGAAATTGAACCAAAAATGTTCTAAGTCATAATGAAAAAACTGAGTTAGTTATTCTATCATAGTTGGTTCAGATAGTGTTTCTTTTCATCTGGTTCATGTGGGGAGGTGTGAACGCGCAATCAAACTATGATGTGGACCAAAAAGGTGAACTCTGGTCTGTCTAAAAACCTAGATCTCAGTTTGGTTGAAGTGAACTCTGGTGCTGTTCAAATGCATTTGTGGATGCCAAGTGGAGAACGCTCCAAAAGCAGGAAGTGGACTATAGTGCATGGCATTCTGGGTAACCACAACAAACGCTTTTGTGTAGGGCTGGAGGGAGAAATGGCATGTGGTGTTTTGCCAAAGAAAAAAAAAGAAATCCTACAACCGCTACAATTTAATGCCACTCCATTTTTGTCAACTGTTCATGAAAAAGGAAGTTGCGCTCTTGTCTTCTTCAGAGGTCTTCTTTGCTTACGTAAAAGAGAATGGGATTATGGATCCATGGTTGGACGACTGGATGGAATCAAGTTATTTTTACCTCCAATCTTTAATGGAGAAAATACAGTGTTGCTGCTTGTTTGGCCACCTAAAGGCATTTTCTTTCAACAGATTGTGAGCAAATCATCGAAATTTAAAATTGCTGGTTCAAAGTGATGACAAAACATCGCCCTAGGGGAAAGCATTGACGCGCAGTCGGTACAAAGTGTCCCGTGGAAGACAAAAACTACAAAGGGGTGAAATAGTGAGGGGCCAAAATTACCAGCACCCTCCCAGTTTGAGATCAAAAGATAACTACATATCACAGAGAGAAAATACATCCTGTTGGATACAGAAATCATTCTCTCTTTATTCATTCACTCAGACATTCCCTCTGTTTTGTCTCCTCCTCTCTGTTTAATGCTTGTGTCTGTTTGATGGCTTTGCACGAACACAAGTCTCCAGAAAACCAATTTGTTGGTTGACAGCCAGAAGACCTCCCTTCTACCCCTCCCTCTTTTTCCCTTTCTTTTCCATTATTTGCCACGAAGTGATTTGTTCTTGTGAGTTTAGAGCTCTTCTCTGTTGATATGCACATGAATTTTCTTTCAAGGTAAACAAAAAAAGATGGAGTGAAGTAATTGGGTGCCAGTTTGCCATGTAAGATTTACCAGGCTGACTCCCAGATCGACCAGAGGCTCCTCCATGCCGTTGGAAACAGCGCTGACACTTCCATGGAGCGGCTAATTTACTCTCATCTGCACAAACAAAGCGATTCTCCTTGGATAACATGATTTTAGGGCAAAGTAAACATCCTTACAACAGCATTCGATTCAGAGAAACTCAGCAGCAGGCGACACTTTGCTCTGGGGACGGCATGATAAATAAACTTGTGTGATAAATAAATGTAGAGCTTGTGTATTTAAGGGCCTCTGGAAGAGATTATTAGGAGCTCACGCAGTGATTAAAACTAAATCAAGAAGTCGCCAGCGGGTGCATTCCCACTGCCTAATTGAAACTATTCCTTATTTACTCATCTTAACCATCCGAGAGCCGGCAAATCAGCTTCATTTTCCACATACAGTATCTACCACCTCAGGAATCCTTAGATGTGCAGGAGAATCCCTCGGGGAAGAGGACGGGGTGCTCATGTCGCACCGAAAGGAAAGGAGACAGAAAGGAAAAGGCAAAATCGCCGATCACAGAGGGATTAATTCAATTTCTGAAGGCAGGCAGCGGTAGAGGGAAGCAGGGTGAGAGGAAGGAGGATAATCAAGGGGGGGGAGAAGACGAACACATTTCACCCATTTCAGTGGCGGCCTATTTCTTTGTGTTAATTCCTCCATGCTTTTTAAGTTCTAAAGCTCCTGCATTGTGGCGCAGTAGGATAGAGCGTGATTGAGAAATTTGGAGGAGTATTTTTAGCCGAAGAATTCGCTCAGCCCTCAGGGAACAGCGTATGATTTCTCTTTCATGCGCTCACTTTGGTGGTTTCACCGTAAACCTCAGGATTTGTAGCCGTGGGGAGGAGTTCAGACTGAATCAGCTCTGTATCCACTGCACAGAAAAGCTGCCTCCTGATTGGCACAAGTACAGTTGTTCCAGATAACCTCGTCTCTTCAGCAGTAACACATCGCTGTGTTACAGTCTGCAGTGTCACACAAATGAGTTTTAGTTGAGTCTGCCTCAAAGGGGACATGTAAGATGTGAGGAGAAAAAGGGTCAAAATAAGCTCATTCCCAAAGACCCACAGCTGTGATCACTAGATTACTGGATAAAAGAGAAACCAGGAAGAGATGAGCTAGGAGAAATGCTAATTATTATGTATTGCAAAAAGCTGCATATAGGAGATTAATGCGCCATCCAAACTAAGCGCGTTAGCTTTCAGATTTGTTTAGCATGTTTAATTTGAACATTTTATGCATGGAAATATCCTATTTATGTTTTCATGACCCAGTTAAGCATAAAATGGTGACAAACAAGTCTAAAAAGTTTTCTGAGGAAGATGTATTCCAAAAGGACCAATGAATATTAAAAAAGCCTATCCTGTTTCCAAAAACACTTAGTTTTATTTCCTTTTTTGCAATTTACAATGTAACTTACAATATAATTAAATTCAACCTGCCACTTTGACACCGACCCTCCCGAGACAATCCATCCAACCCAGCCTGTTGGATCAAGCTGGGTTAGAAGGTTTGGAAATTGTTAAACCTTTGAACTCCAAAGGTTCTTGAAACAAGAAAGTGATGTGGATGATCAAGCAGTTATATCTTTTCACAGCAATGAAAAGGTGATACTAAAGACTAATTCACCAAAAACGACTTCAGCATTCATTACAAGATCATCATAACTTTCTTTACGTTTTCCCTGCAGCTCCAGGCTCTCCTGTCCCACACAGTGATCTTTTGTTTCTTCAGGTTGAGGTTTTGATCAAACCAAAACATGGCATGGCACCATCACCATGGCACCATCACCATGGCACCATGACGATGCCAGAGTAGACAGTTGTCTTGTATCTTGCCAAAAATCGTATGGCGCCCCTTATGTGGTTGATGTTGCCAGGTCACTTTTCTATCAAACTGTAGCCTTGTGATTTTAGATAATTCTGATTGTTCACTTCCACTGTGCATTGGCTTGGAGGCAGGCATGCTGCTGTCAGCAAAGGCCAAGGAGTCAAAATATTTCAAGCTCCAGATTGGTTATTTGGATGGTTCAATTTTTCTGCATCCAACACTCGTTGCTTTCTGTGCTTTGGATTTCCCAGGTCACTAGTGCTTTATCCCACTGTCACTTTGTTCTTGGAGATGACAATTTGGTGCATTCAGGGACGGAACAGCTGACTCAGCATTTTATGGTTTTGCCATTGAAACTAATGAGTCGCTCCAACTTCTGTTTGGTCGCCATTAGCAAAGTTCCTGGCCTTTTGCAGAGGTATTGAGAAGTTGATCGACCTATGTTTTTATATTTTATATTATGAAAAAACATCAGTCACCACCCGCCTTCCAAAGGTTTCTGCTACTTTGTGATTAGACAGAGTCGACCTGGAGAACCCAACAACGTAAAACTAGACTTTGGTTCAAGCAGCTGTGGTTTGTAGCTCGATGCAGAGAATTTGCACATTCCCCTTGTTCATGCATGAGATTTCACCAGGTAGTCTGATTTCATCTCAGCATGCCCAGTATCATGCATGTTAGGCTAGTGACACGTTTGATTAGGTGTGCATGTATGTGTGTGTGCAAAGTTGCTTTTCTGGTGCATTGTGGCCATTTGATTAGGGACCAGTCCAGGACGAACCCCATGTCTAGCATCTCCTGATTACTGCAGACGGGCAGCAGTGGGTATGCAAATCGAGCCGATGGATTTCCTGTGGCCTTTATTGCCTTGTTGCTCTTAATTACTCCCATCTGTAAAGGAGTGAAAACAAAATCATGCCTTGTGAGCTCTGTGTTCAGAATTCACCATGTTTTCTGTGGCAAATGCACAACTTTTCAACTTGAATGTAGTTATTATTTAAATATACACTTTATGTCTTTGAAGTCGGTGTCTTCTAAACTGGAAAACTACTCACTGGGTAATGACAGCGTGTTGTACATTACCAAGTAGTGACATAAATATTCACCGATATGTAGAACAATTTTAAAGAAGAGTTTTGTCGAAAAATACTCAAACACACACAACAAAGATTTTAACATCTAATATCAGGAAAATAAATGAGGAATGGCTGACTGATCTAAATGTGGAACATGAATAGCTCGGGTTGCACCGTGGGAATAGAAAAATGCAGACTGAGCACGGACCTTTCACATAAAATGTTCATGTTTGTTTATACAGACGCTTAAAAAACGCTTTCCCAAAAAGAGGCCAGAGGCTGCTTTGTTAAAACTCGGCTGTTAAGCATTTAGAGAGAACATTTATAACAAAAATATGACATTATGATAATTGTAGGGCTGAACAGTGTGGTTTATTTGACTGTAGAAGTCTACAAGAGCTTACACAGTTGGATTATCAGTCAGATTTAGCCATGTTTTTGCAGTCTCTGACCTCCTGCTGAACTTTAACACATTGACTTTTCTCATGCGTTGGTACTTCTCATTCTGTATAGCCTCATTGACTCTAATTAGCCTTTGCGGTATTTTCCATGTCTTGTGACAGCGCGTAGAGACAACCAGACTTTCTCTTGCTGCCCTCCGCCCACTCCCCTCTCCTCTCTCGCTCTACATCCAGCTCTTTGTCCTGGCCATCTCTCATGAGCCCCAGCTGTTTGGCCTGCAGTAAATGTTACCACATACAGCGAGCTGTGGGATCCCAGCCATCATGCTTCTGGGATGGAGAGTAACATCTCCCCATGTTTCTCCTTTGTGTTTCTCCACGATTGTTTTTCAATGTTCTTCTTAGCTCAGTTTTCAGTTTCCTTCGATTTTTGAGACATGAGAATCTCGCCTTACTGTGCATTTTACCATACATCCAAATAAAAATGATGAAAAAGCAGAAGCTGTGTGAGGTTTGACATAACACAGCTGTTCACTGACTGACAAGGCCTTCGTCAGCAGTTGTTTTCATCCCACGAGAAATGCAAAAATAACTTCTATAGGAATATGTTGGGGTCACATGAATGATTTTGGACTGTATTACATAAACATAAATTCATTGGATAGGTTTATCTTGTAAAGTGCTTGTTGTGTGTTGATGCTGTATAGATAAACAGACTTAAAATACCAATTAAACAAGGCCGTTTTATTATAAACTTTCCCATGTGTTTGAACATTTTAATAAATATGGGAAGAAATCAGAATCTAAGAATGCTATAAAAGGATATAGTAAGCTGGTTTGGAGCTGGAACCTCATTTTTTTCCCACTAACATTTTAGGAGCAAATAGCTAAAACAACAAATATCACTTAAGAATTGTATTTCATGTGGAGTACTAATGAGCAGAGAGTGAAAAATCATCGAGAAATCCACTTTTCGAGTCAAACTACCAGCTGGTTTACAGTGTTTTCTGTTTTGACCCAGAACTTTGAATTTCCAAGCAGGAACTTCAAAACAGAAAAGACAGAAGAGACACCTGCTGAAAAAAAAAGTTCAATCATGGAAAGTTTAGGGATCACCACCAGCCTGACATTGGTTTCCACTGATAAAATTGATTTTGGAATTTGCAGTAATTACACCTTCAATTGTTTCGGTTGAAGTCAATCAAGAGTATATTGTGTGAAGAACTGCACACATGTTTTTTTTTTCAGTGCTAAACTGGTTTTGTTATCTCCTGTACTTTCTGTTTCCACTGCAAAAACTTGACTCTCAGTGAAAAACTGATTATTTCTTACAACCAGGTTTAGTCAATTCCCAATTATTATTCTGTGAGCATAACATAACCCTGACCTAATTCTTACCTTCCTGGTTTCCGGGGTTGCTAATAAATCAAAATTCAATGTTCAGCTCCTGTTTTTAGTGCTGATGCTGCTGATCAGAATTAATTTCAGAATACTGGATTGTAAAATGTTTGCAAATATGCTTGTTATTCAATAAATAATGTATTATATTAATAAACTAAGCTGGGAATATTTGGGAGTCTGCAGTGATACTAAATTTGATATAAATAAATCGATGTCTTGTAAACAGCTGCAGAATGGAAACACATGTAGAGGTTACTGAAAACACAAAAGCATGAAGAGAAAAACATGAGAAGTTGTGTTAGGGAAAAACACATGGATCCAGCTGTGTGTGCATTTTTGTGGTGCAGTTAAAGGCAAACAAGGACACTGAACAGGAAACTTAACGTTCTTGGAAGAAATGTTGCGTTTACCTTTCCCTGGGAAAAATAAAAGAAATGATTTACAGAAGCAGAGATTGCTGCATTTAAGCAGACAAGAACCAAATATTAACCACCACCATGACTGACAGACTTGGAAATTCAAACAGAAATCCATACATGATGAAGCTTTTCCATTTGTGCACCAAATATTTCTGCAAAGGACATTTTAAAGTCACCCTCCATAATTCTTTCTCTTTGTTTTTCCCAGGTGGGACCTCAACGCTGCGCCTCTCGTCGGTGCGGGAGCTGCCCGATCAGCTCCAGGAGCTTTACCAGCAGGGGTTTGTCCTTGCGGCCGTCCATCCATTTATCCATCCCTGTGGTCCGCAGTCCAACAGCCCACAGCACCAGCTCTACCGGGCCATACTTGTCCGAATCAGTGACGGGTAAGATAATAATTCCTGACCATTAAATAAGTTCTGCCCCAGGACAGGAATTAATATGTAATGAAAAAATGAATAAAAGCATCAGATTCTGTGCAGTAAATTGACTAAGAAGTACAGACATTTTAATAGACTAGTAGGGGTATTTTTCTGTGGATGAGTTTTTTTTTTATATGAGTAAGTATAATAATCTACTTCTTGTGTGGGTTTTTTTCTATTGTGTTGTTTGAATAAAGCCTAAAATGTGAAAAAGCTCCCTTAATACAAGTTATGCTTGGTGAGCATTCATAAAAGGAAGGAGATTAGTCTACACTACACAATATTGCTGTCATAAATTGCTTTCATATATTTAACAGTGAAACTTATACGATTTGCATGACATATTTTAATTTTGTGGGTTTTTCCTTCGTCTTTGGAACGACCATCTCTGCATAAGATTTTGAAGTTTTAATTTGTTTTGACACTGCATTGTGTCAAAATGATTTGTGAAAAGTCCAACTACTCAATCTGCCTCATGTAGATTAATTTTTAAATTATTGTGCATTTTTGTAGTATGAGTGTGTGCAATCATAAAAACCTGCTTACATTCAATATTTACAATAACACATTTGGCCAACTGGGTGGATTTTCACTTCCATAAATTTCTCATCTGAGGTATGTTTTGGTGTCCAGAGTACTAAAGATTATCGAAAGTGAAGATGGAAAAGAAAGTAAAGTGTCTGGAAAATGTTTATTTTGCTGTCCATATATATTTTCAATATCTAGGAATGATGTTAGAATTGCATCTGATATCAATATCACGCAGCAGTTAGTTCTAAACGCCTGTAATTTAAGTGTTACAGTTTAGCACATGGAGTCAGATTTTCATTTTATTTAATTAAACTATTTTATTAACATAAAGTTTTCAGACATCTGAAGGAAATAATTCAGGGAAGAGACAATAGAGAATAAAGATAGAGAATGTTTGAATGACTTTGATAAATGACTTAATTCATAAATTTCTGGGATGAATTAATTTAACTGATGTCTCCTCTGGGATCAAGTCCTTCACAGATGGACTTTAGTTCATTTTCTCACACTACAACCAAAGTTTTCAAAGTATGTTGTTCAGTAAGATAAATCCTCTTACAAAAGTCATTATGCTTAAAAATATAGATCCTATGTATCATAATTTATCCTCTTTGAGAGATTTAAAATAATCAGCTGCTTCTATTGCAAAAATAAACATTTCTGTAGTTTCAGCATCTAATGTGCAATTTTCAAAATGATAATTGTTCAAACCAGTATCTGTTTCATTCCAGGTGGGAATTTAGAAATTTGTTTAATTTCATTTTAAACATTAAAAATCAATAAAAAATATTACCTGCCTAATTCAATACATATCCTGTTATCAGACAGGCAAAAGGTGAAAACTGAAGTCGGAGCAGCCTCATTAGGGGAACATATTGCACTAAACAACGGGGCCTGCCCCCCGAGGCAAATATGTTTCTGAGGCCTCAGACGTCTTAGCTGCACTCCTGGGAATAAGACCTTTGCAAGAACAAAATAATGAAGCCATTACAGTCACTTAAGACAGCATGTTGAGATTACTAATGTACCTTAATTGGTGTCATTATGCAGAGAGGACTTGGTGGGAATCAAATCACAAATGGTCTAAAAATGTTATGCTGCCTGCTTGGTGTCTGACATTAGCCCCAGAATAATGACTGTGTTCAGAGCTGCTGTGTTACATATGAATAATTACTGCTTTATTAGTTCCATGTGAATACAAAGGTTGTCCTCATCCCTGTGAAAAACCAGCAGAGGTCAGATGTTTCTTCACAGCAACAGAGCATCTGTTTGCAGCTCAGGCAGTGGTCTTGTCGACCCTTTCAGTGTCAGAGTCACCGCCGTCCCTACAAACACGCCCTGTCGCTCCGTTCAGGCACGTTTTGTAGGAATCAAGCGTGTGGCTCTTTAATTTGGGGAGGAAGTCAGGGAGGGAAAACACTGGTGCTGCTAAAGGGCAGCAAGGTCATGTTTTTCCCTGATCAATATCTGTCTACTCATTTGAATGCCTGAGTGTAAAGTTAAAAACTACAATTTGTTTGAATGTCACACGTTTTCAGGAGATGAACTTTAACAAGCAAATCAATTTACATTTTAAGGAGAATATCCAGTTTCCTCTATGATGGATTAGCGACCTGCTTGTGGTGCACCCAAAGTGGGATTTTCTCCTAATCATTTCAGAGTTTGGTGGCAGCTAGTTACACGTACTCAATTACATTTACTTCAGCAACTATTTTGAAAATTTACTTTTATGAATATTTTCACTATGCTGTACTTTTTACTTTTATTTCATTATGAAGTATCGTTACTCTTACTTGAATAAAATGTCTGGATTTTTTAACCAAAAGTTCACCAGACACAGAAACACACCTGCAGTTTTTGTTAAAGTTTTGTAAGTTTTTTATTAAAAGAAACTGATTTTGATTTTTTTTTGCCTGATTTTATTCTGTTATTTATATGAATTATTGTCATTTGTGTCTTTTAAACACCAATATTACTTTTTTACTCTTACTTGAGTAATATTTTTGTACTACTACTTTTTACTTTTACTTGAGTAAAATGTGTTTAAGTAGTGCTTCTCCTATTACAGTAAAAACTTTGGGTATTCTGCCTTCTTCTGCTGGACAAAGACCAGACAGACCCCCATATGGACAATGAAAGATATCTCATTTTCTGCAGACCATGCACAGTCCTCTGCCTTGCAAAAGGATTAGTACCCATTAAAGTTTTTCACAATTTATGAGGGCGCAAACTCAAACCTTATTGCATTTTTTATATGAGCCCAGCAGAAAGCAATGCATATATGTGAAGACATTTATTTAAAAAATGCACCGCTACATTTAACTCCTTAACTTTTTGTTATAGAAACACAGACTCAATATTAATATCTGTATCAGTCCCAGTGTTAAAAAAAAATGTGATCAGGGATCGGTGACAATATTCTCAATCCATGAAGGCGAATCTATTCAGTCTAATTCTATGTTTTGTGCTCTGAGCAACATCCTGCTTTAATATTTATTTTACATTATATTTAGAAATTTTAATTGTATTTCCTGAACTGTTTGAAAGGTTTGTTGCACCGACTAAACAAATCAAAGTTGTGTTGTTTTTACAGTCAGTTCAGAACTGTTATCGGCTGATCCTAAACCTCAGATATCTGTATTATACCTGAAGTGAAATAAGTGGATCGTGCAAATCTTCTTTTTTTGTTGGCCTGTTACATAGCACTCCAATTGGAAACAATGAAGTTTGTGGGTTTTATTTGAGAAAATGTGAGAAAGCTTTTGCAAGCCAGTGTCTGTGCTTTTACGTAACTTTGACGCCCCTTAGCATAATTTAATTCAGTGCAATCAGATTCCTTGGACTGGAATCAGATTCCTGATTGCCAGCAAACTGTTTGTGCAGCTTCTTCACTGCTGAGAAAGAAACCACAAACCTACTGGTCCCAAACTGCAAAGACACTCCAGAACTTCAACTCTTTCTCCCACAGAGACAGAGCAGTAATGACTGAAAAACCAATACCTGATATTACAAGCAACCAAGAGTGAAAGCCGTAATAATATGAATCTCTGTGCCCCATCAGTTGTGCTGCAACTGAGGGGGATCAGGCAGGAAAGCATGAAAAGACTATAGAAGAGGCTTATTGTGGAAGGAATTTATTACTTCTCCCTCTGAAGAAATAATAATGAAAGCAGGATCAGGAATGGGCTTCAGGGGGTAATGAATTTGAAATAAAATAAAGGAATATAAAACTTTGTTGATCCTCCCGAAAGAGTAACAGTAACTCAAAAATAATTTAACATAGGAGAAAGGAACACAAGCTCAGCCTAATAACAGTGAAAGTAATAAAGTAATTAATTTCTTTCAGCAAATGTGTATTGCTAAGTAGGTGGAGTGAGTAACTGCTGAAATAAAAACCTTCATCTCTGCTGGTGTTTGCAGCAGAAATCTGGACTTATTTCAGCTCTGCTGCAGAAAGTGGTTGCTTGTTTTTTTCTACAGCACTTGTGCAGAGTGAGAAACATCCTTCTGGGTGTGAGATTATTCATGGCAGCAAATGACAACTTAATTTGGGTTTGTCAAACTCTGTGATTAGTCATTAGTTTTCCCATAGCTGAGCAGTGCGAGTCATTTCAAAATGCCCTGCTTACTGTCAGTCACCAGAGTCTGGAAAGTACTCGAATATTACCGAAGGCATCGCCGTTCTTTATGGGAATGTCAATTCTTAATTTAAGACATTTCTGGAAAACATATTCAAGGGGGCCAATGCAGCTACTGCTCAGAAAGAAAACCTATGGCAATTCAAGAACTTTGAAGTTTGGTTATAATCAAACCTCTGACAGAGCTAAACTCATATTTTCATCCGTTTTCGTTTGAAAGTTCATGTTAAAAACTAATCTTGTTTGCCCTTTAGTTTTTATTTAGATCTGAAAATCTTCAATTCTGCAGGGCTTTCCATTTAATTCTCAAAATAAAAAGTTCTAATAAGGCAGCCATATTGTAATAATATAAGAGTAACATGGGGGCCAACTTCAGAAAAGTCAGAGTTACTTGTTGCTATGGAGACTCCGGCTTTCCCCGAGGAGCAGAGAGGTACAGGGAACCCTTAAAAATGCAAAGAAGATTTTAACTTTTAAACAAAAATGTGAATGTATTACATATAAGTCATAATGCAAAACTTTTTGAAGCAGGAGACGAAGAAACTTATGAAATCCCATCAATTTTATTTATTCAGGACCTATGACAAATTTAAATCCTTTCATTTTCAGTCTTTGGGAGAAAATTCAGGGATTATTTATTATAAAAATGATGTGCTTATTCTGTGTGTTGTGTAAATTGAGGGTAGGTCCTACAGAAAAGAAAAGATACACTGTTTGAAGGAAGACAAAATACTTATTTTATGAGATGTAAAAATTGTACATGTGGAGAATTATTATTATTAATTCAAAGGTTTACTGAATATTTCACTGCAGGTTCAGAATCTGACGTTTGGGTTCAATTAGAACAATCCGTATTGAAAATATGAGATAAAATAAATCTAACTTTATCTAGGATTATGTAAAAACCTTTAAAATGATCAAACTTCTAAATCAATCATTGTAAGAACAACTTTATCTACATTTGAACTCTGAGATCTATTTTGAGTTTGTTTGGTGCTTCTGTTGTAAATAAGTGATGATCTCAAAAAAGGGTTTGGATTTTTTTAAATCTGCAATCAAAAATCTTTGAGACACGGTAAAATTGATCACTATCAAAAATCCTGCTATTTTTTGTTAGCTGAAAATTGCAATAAAATGGCACCTGTAATGATTCTCATTTTTAAAAAAGTACAGAATCTGCCAAGTTTTTTGTGTAGTAACTTAAATTATTTAACTATACACTTGGTTTGGACACTTTTTGCATTCATAAGTTTTGTAATTCTTTATGAATTTAGTTATGCTATATTGGTTTAAGAAATGTCCTTTAAGCCACTACATCTCCATTTTGTAACCATTAGTGTAAAGTGGTTTCCTGCTGCTGTAGCAGCACCTACTGGATTGTAGACAAGTCTGGGTTATAAAGGTCTCTGGTTGTAATGAGCTACTGTTGCTTATCTGCCGTATTGAGAAAATCTGTCCGTTCTCGTCTGACCTCTGACATCAACAAGGCATTTATGCTCACACAGCTGTCGCTCACTGGATTTTTCCTCTTTGCTGGAGCATTTTCTATAAATCTGAGAGATGCATGGACATTCTAGCAGATCAGCAGCTTCTGAAATACTGTCTGGTGCCATGAACCAGGTCATGCTCACTCAAATCCCGATTCTTCCCCATTCTGAAGCTCATGTCTGGATGTCTAAATCCATCGAGCTTCTGTCACTTTATTGACTGATTTTCTATTTGTGTCAACAATAGGTGTAGCTAGTAAAGTAAACCATAATGTTTAAAAAATAGGTTTATTTTTGTTTTATTTCTCAGTAATTTTATATAAAAACATGTAAACTTTTTTTTCTTCAATAACTAATTTTGTCTGAGGACAGGTTTACAAACTCATCTCTTATTAAAATACCACTCACCATGTTCAGTGCAGAAAATAATCTCACTCTCCAGAAGCTCAGAACAACATCTACTGCTAAAGGACTTCATGATGCCCAAAGAATATATGTAGATAAAATAAAGGGCACCTTATCAGCTTTCAGTTCCCGTGTTTCTGTATCATTTTATAAGTATTATTTGTCCTGGAAATCATTTTCAGTATCCAATGTTACTCACAAACTTGTCCCCACATCTCTTGGTTCTGCAAAAACAGACAGCAAAACATTGATTCTAAAATAAAAAAAGAAAAAAAAAGAAAAGCAGCAGCCGAATCGACTGGATCTCTGCTTTATTTAGTGGCTTGAAAAATACACTGTGGGAAGGAAAATAGAAAGCTAAGAGAATCAGTGAGAGATGGAGTAAAGAGGACAGTGGGAGAATGAATGTGATCGCCAAAAAAAAAGAGACAGAGATTGAGTGAAAGGCGCAGAGGAGTCTAAGCGACCAAATGCAGGGCCGAGGCTTTATCTCCAGTATGTGTCACTGCAGAGACAGCTGCTCACATCAGCACCAGCCCACGGGAATCCAAATCTCCACCAAGGGAGGAGGAGGGGGGGAAAAATGGACAAAAGACGGAGCCTTAACCCACTCAGTTTAGCTAGCAGAGCCAGAAGAAACAAGGGGGTGAGGACAGTTAAAATAAGCTTAGGTTATAATACAATAACACTGTTTCTGAGGGAATCGAATAATAGAAGAAATAATGATTTGCATACCTGAAGTAGTTTTAAAAAAATCTGTTTACTTTATAGCTGGAACTAATCTCATAAAAATGTTTACAGTGAAAGGACCAATGAGCCAAAGTGGCCAAAAAAAATTAACTAGTTACATTTACTCAATTACATTTACTTGAGTAACTTTTCTGGAAAACAAAACTTAAAAGTGAGACTTTTAAGTTACATAATTTTGTAAATGAAAGCTGAATAATCCCCATCCTTACTGGTTTTGCCCTAATTAAAGAAGTTAAATTTGGTCAGATTGTATATGTTTCCAACTTGTGTGCCTGAGTCTAGTGCATCAAGTATTAAGTTTGAAAAGTTTGTATCCTGACAGTTAGTGCTGCAAATGTAAATCAATGCCAAGCAGGTTATAACCTTAAATGTCTCTGATGGTCATTTGTCCGTGGTGATGGTAACGACCTTCTGCCAAGAGGAATATAAAAAAAAAATATATATATTTTTTACAATGGAGATATAATGGATTGGACTGAATGAAAATTTAAAATGTCAACTGTCAAATTTCTCAGTGTTCAATTTGGTTACGATGGTCTGGGGTTACAGTTCAGCAGGCAGTGTCTGATGGGGTATATTCATCATTATGGGTAATTGCAAAGAGCTCCTGTGTGCTCCGGCTGCAGGAAAGTGAAGGATGAAAGAGGGAGATTGGTTCAGAGAGAAGACGAAGGAGAAGGAAAATAAAAAAGTACAACCGCAAAACCATTAGAGTGGATTCGCTTGGCTGAAATTATTCATGAATCTGGGAAAATGTGACATTAGAATAGGTGTTCTGTATTATTAAAGTGCCACAATGGCAGAGTGCTAAATATGAGTTCAGATGCTCCCTGACTGTGTCGTCATAGCAATAGATGAGAGGCCTGACATGATTTTTGTTCTGTATGCGAAAGGCCAGAAAAAGAATGTGCGTCTTTATTAATTCAGCGAGCAAAAAGGTTTTATCCAATCTTGAGGTTCTTTCTGCATCATGAAAGAAAAAGCTTTTGTTGGATTGAGAAAATGCTATTAAGCACTCTTCAAGTAATTTTCAGACATGGGAAACATCAGGGTAATAAATCTAAAGCATTCCAGTCGATGTCTGGTTGGAATGTATTGGAGAGTAAAGGGAGAGGAATTCAAAAGATTAAAGATTAGTTAAAATTACTACAGTTACACAAAATCTCATTGAAGTTATGCAAGCAATTAAATCAATAAAGGTAAACAAATATGCCCGACTCTATTTTGTGAAAGATATATTTTCAATTCATCAAACAAAATAAAACTGAAACTATTAAATCAGAGAAGATGATAAAAGTCATGGAGGTTTTCTTTGTAAGAATTAAACAATTTAATTAAGCAAACTAAAGTCTGATACATATATATTTATATTTGATCAAACTTTTGCATTGCATTTAGGTTTAAGCCTATTTGAGCTGTTTTAACTTGAGCTAAGCATCTCTGTTTAAGATATTAAAATTAACATAGTTAAGGACGGTTTTAGCACAACTAATAGTGTTTGGCACAACAAGTGAAAGTTTCTATTCCAATACATTTTGGTTAATGACTTAATAAATTACTATTAATACATTTGAATTACGATGACATAGTTTCCTAGATTTAGTGACAAAAATGTTGTGGCTTTACTTTTTTTAACCATCCCCACTGTTCAACATGTCAAAAATACCAGCAGCTTTACTCTTTATAGTCTTTTAAGACATGAAGCCATATCATCATCATAATCACCACATACGTCTCTCTGTAATTAATCTATACATTTTCTTTTAATTTGTAAACTAACTCTTTCATGCATAGTGGTCACTGCAGTGGACAGCTATCTAAAAAAAAATTCTGTGTTTCTTGAGGATTTTTATGTTATAAATACACACAGACCACTGAAGTGGACACTAGTGCATCATAAAATACACAGTCAACTTACTGGCCATCAGCTGCGAGTGCAAGAAAAGTTTTGTTAAAAACAACTCAGGAATATCCAATGTCAATGTCAAATTTATTTATATAGCACTTTAAAACAGGTATAAAACTGCACCAAATTGCTGTACAAGAACGACAACACAAATGACAAAACAGAGTAAAAACAATACATCAATTAAATGCCAAAGAGTAAAAATGAGTTTTAAGAAGTGATTTAAAATGATCCAGGCTGTGGGCAGGACATCAAGTAACCCAGTATTGTATATGTATTTTCCAAATTACAACTTTGTATTTGGAGAAAATTACAACTGATCACCTAGAAAAAAAATCTTTTAAAAAATGTTTTTTTCCCGCCTTTTTTTAATGCCTTAAAAAAAAATCAAAAACCCTTCAGAAACAAATCCTGACACAATTTATGCAGGAAAGGGTTATGATACTGTATTTATGTAAATATATATATTCAGTAATATAATAATCTGTTAGATGCAGCTGTGTATTCAGAAGTGTTTAATATCTACCTGCTCCATTCTTCACAGTCAAATCATTCCCAAACGGGAATCCACACCACTGGTGTCAAACGTGCATGAAAAAGTATTATATCACTATGCATATAGCTGGTGGCCGGCGCTCTGAAGGGCAACACTGTTTCTTTTTCCTATCTTCAATTCTGTTCAGACGTATTGATGCGTCTTATAAAGCTTTCCATGGCTGAAGTCCAGTAGTCTGTTAAATCTTGGGCCACTTCAGCATGATGCAGCCAATGTGCGTGAACAGCATTCACTGGTGCACATCAATTTCTGAGATTCATCTCAGTGCTCCCAGTGGGCGCTCAACTTTATTTTTCTGCCTTGTGGGGTTCTTCATAGCATAAATCTGACATTGAGTCTTCATATCCAGCATCTAGACAGTGACCATGGCGACAAATTTATTTGAAAACTATTTAAAAATAAGCTAAAACTGAATTGTATCAAGGGATTTAGAGGAACTAAAATATATGCAAAGATTAAACTATATTGAATTTAGTTCAAAATTCACTAAAAAAACAATAATTCATAAACAAGACTCCATTTCAAACTCCAGCGAACACACGGTAATTTGAAACCACCGATTAAAGAAGCGATGTGGCCGCCGCGTTGCTGAACAACTCCCAGAGCGAGCCATTAACAGGCAACAATTAGTTTCTATGCGAGCGTGCGGCTCCGGTGGGAGCGATTAGTCCGTCACAAGGTGTTTCACGGCACGGCAAAGAAGTCGACCCATCTGGGTCAGGAGGAAGGGGAGTGAAGCAGGTGTACTCGCCCAGAGGGGAGCTTCAGGTAGGTGGGCAGGCAAACAGGCATTTGACACCCTTCTAACCACATGAGGCCTCAGAGGTTGACAGCTGGTGCTGCACGATGCATGAAAAGTCATTGTTTCACATGGAGAAGATGGACTGCAGGTGATGCAGCTGCTATTTTTAACCCGGAGGCTCCCTGCAGGAACAAATGCTCCATTTAAGTCTTTCTTCTATTTCTCTGTTCTTCTGCCTACAGAGATTTGTTTCCATTAGCAATGGTCCAAAATCAGTTCTTCACCCACTTTTTTTAATCTAGTTACTTTATGTTGCGCAAAACTATTGATTGCATTGAAAGAAATCAAATTAAGCTTAAGTGGCAATTGTGGGTTTAAAAAGTCCCTGAGCCACACTGAATCATTTTTCCTTCATTGTTAGATTAGTAATGATCAAGTAGAGTGTTTCTTTCTTTGCCATTTTTTTTTATTATTATTTTGACTAAAGTTATTTATTTTATTTTACCCTTTCAATGATATCTGAGCTGGCAGTATAAAGGGACAAACTAGATTATGTAAGATTGTTTATACTTTAAAGAACGGAAACATTTGTAGTTTACTAAGGTCAGCATCTCTGTCACTTTTAAAGCTTTTTTTTTTCTAAAAATGGCGCCTGAGGCACAGCTCAGCCAGGTGGCTATGATTTATCTCGTGACCAACTGGGAATAAGGGAACCTTTATTGTCAGAGCCATGAGGCTGCTGCTCTTATGGGGTGTTAAGAATTCAATGAATGTGAAACAGGAGCCATTTCTCAGGTCATAATAACTTTTCCATCATGTAAAATTAGAAATTTAAAACTGAGCATGTTCATTTTCTTGGTTGGACTGACAATAGAGCAATCACAGTCACTGTCAAACTTTCAAACCAATAATTGTTCCACCAGCTCAGCATTAGAGGCTAAAATGTCCCCCGAATCAGTTGAATAGGCCTAAATTTACAAGTATAGCAAAATTTAGGCTTTTTGAAAAAGAAGAAAGCGAAAGCTCATCAAGCAAATCCTCAAAAGGGAACTGAAAGGAGGAGAACGAAAGCCTGTTGTGTTCCCCAGTTTCGTTTGAATATCAACGAGTCCTTTGTGCCTCTAAAGTCTTCCAGTGTGGACTTTAAAGGGCCACTTGAAAAGGGCAATTTTACCAGTAAGAGGTTGAACCAGCCATGAAGGAAAAATAAAACGCAGAACTAAAAAGTTTCTGATTACACTC
Organism: Poecilia mexicana; assembly: GCF_051168715.1. Lineage (NCBI taxonomy): Eukaryota > Metazoa > Chordata > Actinopteri > Cyprinodontiformes > Poeciliidae > Poecilia > Poecilia mexicana. The sequence continues at coordinate 7,567,459 of NW_028263385.1, forward strand.
TTGCAGTTTTAGTTTATTTTTTGTATTTTGTGCGGGTTTAAGGAGACATAATTGTTAGTTTTCACACAGTTGCAGTGGAATTCAACTGACAGCTTGAAATAAACACATTATTATTGTTTTTACCAATAGTGGTCAGAAATGATCCGTCTGGGGTTGTAGTTTATTTTTAGAAAGGGAGACTGACTCTAAGCTGTAATCGTAACAGCGCTTACACTTTTATAGTAAAGTTTATTCGAACATTTATTCATATTTCAGCATGAACGCCACACGATTTCTTCATTAGTACCAATATTATGGTCAAACTTATACTAGACTAGAAGTGCAGCGTTACCACACATTTTTTTGTGACATAAACATAAATGAGAAGATATGCATCACTCTCATGTCATTTTCGGACCACATTGCATTTTTATTTTTCCTCAGAATCAAGACTGTAACAAGGCAACAAAACATGTTTTGATTTAATATTACACAATATACCTGGAAGCATCTGAATTATACAAAGCAAGACGAATAACCAGCAACCAGTTGTGCAAAACAGCCTCGTCAGCGTATCTGTAGAGGTTTGTGTGCAGAAAGTTTCTGTGGAGATAACAGAATATTTACTTATAAATATTGCAACATCTGTTGGTGGTTAAAGGAAGTAGAATATTACTTACTAGCTGCATTTATGAGCTACGCATCAAGTTCATGTTTATTTTTGTTGCAACTAATAATGTTTGGCACAACGAATAGCAGTTTAAATTCCAGTAAATTTTGGTTAATGACTGAATCAATAAATTTGCATGAATTTGGATTATGATGATGTATGGTAGTTGATACCTAGATTTAGATAAAACTGGAATTTTGTGGCTTTGCTTTTATGCAATGATTCATTTATAGTCTTCTAAATCATGCAACCATTTTAGGGGAAATAGGTGAAATACTTTTAGTTCTACAGATATATTTTTGTATTAAAACTGCTTTGTAATATTCTTAACTTAGAATTGTGATTTTTTTTTAGCACAAATGATCATAATCACAAAAATGAAAGGTTTGAACATATGAGTCTCTGTGTAATTAATCTATAAATTTTGTTTTAGTTTGTAAATTAAGTTATTATATATATATTCTTATATATTCTGAAGTTTTTCACCTCTTCCAGTCACAGCATTCTCAAATATGCAAATCAAGATGAATAATCCTCATCCTCTATTGCAAAACAGGTTTGTGTGCAGAAGGTTCCTGTGTAGGTAACAGAATATAGGATTTTGTTTTTTACTTGTTATAAATATTGCAGGATTTGCTGGTGGTTAAAGGAAGTAGAAGAGGAAAAATCTATGTTGCTCTGCATTTGGGAATCACTGATAGAAACACAGAAGTAGGGAGGGACTCTGTCTCTGGGGGGAGTCCTTGCGTGATGTAGGAAACTACTATTTCGACCTTTAATAGTCACACCAGCCCGCATGCATGCATCTCTTAACCTCTCTCACATCAGGTGTCCATGTAGAGCCAGAGGCCATGGAGAGTGCACGCACACACACATGCACACACACACGGTCTGCTGCACGCTAAGGGAAGCCGTGGGTGTGGGGGCTTCTTTCACTTGTCAACAGGATGAGGAGCAGGGGTGATAGAAGCTGGAGCATTACTCTCCTCTGGCCTAGCGCTGGGATTTCCTCAGCTGTACATAGAAGGAAAATGCAGCATTATATGAATAGATTTTTACCCCCCATCCTCTCTTCAAAAATACTTTGCTGGCCTCAGCAGGGAAGTCTGTGAGGAAAAGGCATGAAGACTGGATTTGCATTGAATTTCCTCCATTCTGTGTGTGTGTGTGTGTGTGCGCGTGTGCGTGTACATGTGCTTTTTATTCGTGTGGATCTTTGTTTCACTTGAGTGTATTTTCCCTCTCACCTCCCACAGGGCAGCAATAACATTAACAAAGCATCTTGATGCACTGTAATTTGTTGATACAGGGCTTCTTTGTGTGTTTGATGCCTTTTTGAAGCAGTATTATGACTGCAATTTAATAATCCCAGCCTGCCATTATGCATTTGGATGTGTGTAGATGCCTGCGCTCGCTTTCTCTTTGGATCTTTCCCGTGGCCTGGTTGACTGAGAGGTTGGAACTCGTTGTGATTTGTCCTTCTTCCCCCAACCCACTGTGGTCTGTGCAGGGTGGAAAGGAGCCAGCCAGTCTGCCCACCAAACAAGCTACTGCTGGAAGAGTGCCTGTCTGCGGAGCAGGTGCCCACTCCCGAGCTCATCCAGGGCTACGTAAAGAAGGTAGGACTGCTTGGCAAACGCCAAGCTGAAGGCTTTGTCAGTCCACGCTCCGCTAGAAAGGAGGAAGCAGGAAGAAAGGATGATGGGGGGAAGTGGAGGCTGGATAAGGGCTTATCGCCTAAACTGGGGAAAGTAACAGATTGTTTTCTGAGAGTGAATAAAATACCTCCAACTCTAATAGTGCATAAAGAAAAATGCCAACATGTCCCACTGTGTGAATGCTGATGGAGCAAATATATTCATGCAGATGAGCCGTCTGAGCAAACAAATTTCCACCAGAAGTTTGTAGTACCTCCCTATAAGGTGGAAAAACACAAATACATCCACACATACATTTATAAATAGCAATGTGAAATACTTACTATGCCAATTAATATTTAATGAATACTTAATAGAAAAGCTTTTTTTTCTTGCTCATGACAACTTTAAAACATCTTCATGGTGAAGCTTGTTAAATGCATTGATTTGGTAAAATCTTCACTCTCTTCAAACTTCTTCAATCTTCAGTTTTGGAAATCTTACATAATGACAACAATGGTCTTATTTTGCCGAAAGTGTTTTTTTTTGAGTGTGTGTGTGTGTGTGTGTGTGTGTGTGTGTAAATCTGTTAAATTAAGAAAATCATCCTTTGCCAACAAAAGGTGGTAATTTTAATGCCAGAATCACTTTTGGCAAAAATGATTTAGGAAGGTGATAATCAAATTTTTGTAATCAGTTTTCAGCCTTATCTATCACTGAGTGGGCCCCTGCAACATCTTTATTTTATTTAACAAAACTAATGGAGTGTTTCCAACTGAGCCGTAGGGATCTCTGTCTGGCTGAAGAACTCGTTCTTTTCAGATTTGTATAAAACATTTTCAGATGAATTTCTCAATTCTTCCTTATTTTACAGTTATACGAAGGCTAACAGCACTGTTTGCATTTTAAAGTCCAACATTTAAGACGGAAACTGCTAATTATAACTTGCAGAGATTGAGAGCAGGATTGTTTTCTAAATCCTGACAGACTTTTTGTTTTTTGATTTCTTGAGCTTTTTATGCCTTTTCACAGATTATTTTGTGTTTCACTTGAGCTTTTAAATTCTGGTGTGAAGTTCATGTGAATAGCCCCTGCATATTTAATGCCATGTAACAATATTGACATTTTCAAAACTAATTTTCCCTGTTTTAAGTTTGAAGTGTTTCAGGGAATCTACCACATAGTTTCCAGCTGAAGGCCAGATTGTCTGTGAACACTTGGGGTTAAGCTTGCAGTAAAGTACATTATTTTAGAAGAGTGACAGCATAATAGTTATTTTATGTAATTGGTACTTTAAACATAACAAAACATGGGGGAGGTGGCAAAGCGTGGGTACTCCAGGAGATGTCAGTAATAAATTAAAGAGGGAACTCTAAAGGCTTTGATTTTGTTGCCAGTCTGGCTAAATGTAGATCCGTCCGTTTTTGTTCCAGAATAGCCATCAGCCTCAAAGATAACAGGTAAATCACAGTTTTCATCATGTCAGAGCCCCAGTGTTTTAGCTGTGAATTCATCCGATTAGGGTCTAATTCACAGCAGTTTATGCATGATTAGATGCAGGGGAATCAGTGGGAAACAAGGCAAGGAGCATTCAAAGAAGAGGAAAAGAGAGGTTAGCAAAACAAGAAACAAACCTAGAAAAAAATGAAAACAGATTTTAGATTAATTCAAATAATTTCCCTGAATTTGTCAGGTGTGTTACTGAGACAATATGATGTGAATTTTTTTCCAATTATTTCTGCTCTGATTTGATCATGATGCTAATAATCTAATTAAGAAAATATGAAAACAGTTGTGGAGATTTTTTTTTTCTAAACATTTATCTTGATTCATTTGGAAAAAAAACTTAGTTATTATTTTGGTTTACAGCAATTATACTACAATATAAGAATTTAAAAAATGTTTATTTTACTTCTCTTGAGTTAGCCAAGACAGTGGGAAGTTATAGCTTTATCTTCCTTTCTATTGGAAACTATCAATACTGCTGAATTTGTGTAGAGAGAATAATACAAGTGACATTACAGTATTCTAAGAAACCAACTGGATTTCCTTAGTATTTTTTAAAGTGATGCAAAGGAAAAAAGCTTTCTAGACGTTTGACGGCCTTTTCACTCACCTTGTTTATATTTTGCCATAGCAGCATTGTTCAACGTGTGTTTTAAAAAACTAAAAATAGACAACAAAGGCATAAAATTAAGTGTCGAACTGAAAAATTGAAGTATATCTGCAAGCCTTCAAGGATTGTTGGTGATGGCATGCTAAATATTTCCTGTGCAAGACCATTAAAAAAAAAAAGAAAGAAGAAATTACAGCAGGTCATTGGCCTCTTAAAATACTTGGAATTCAAGTATTTCTCAAATATGTGATGATAAAACCATAAATTTGATCAGATGTTAAGTGCTGAAATCTATTCCACAGAAATACCTTCAGAAAGCCTTGAGAACTACTGATGGAAGCTGCTTCAAATGAATAAAGAGCAGCCGAGTGCTCTGGAGGTGTAATGTAAAGACATGAGAGACGATTCCTCACTTTCCATATTAGCATAAATCTAGCATTAAGATATAGAACAGGGTAAATGTAGATAACTCATAGAGATGCATTTCTATGCTCAGGATAAAGTGATCCATTAAAAGACTCTGTGGGATGAGAAGCTGCATTCTGTCTTAATAAGGCTTTAAAACACAGCATAGTGTTCAAAAACGCTCCTTTTATGTATCTGAGCATATTGAAGTAGATAAAATGGATATAATAATGGTGTTGTTTTTTTTTACTCTGGATGAGATAAAAGTAGAATAGAGATTTTTGATTTCTGATGATTTAATAATAAACTGGCTGTTTAGCTGCTGTTGCTTCAGTGATTGCACTGCTGCAAAATAGTCAGTTTGAAATGGCACTTCAGATGATATATATATGACATAGCTTCTGGTTTGTTTTATTGTGGAAATGTTGCGTCATTATGATTCAGAGCTCCTGCCTGGTCTGTGTTTTACAGACCAGGATGGGCTTTTAAAGGTTCTCCCCCGAACCCTTATGTACATTTTGCCTTTCGATTAGTCATGCAACCACAGTCCTGTAGGACCTCATTACTGTTGGTTATCATTTTAATCTTCTGAGCTGCAGGAGGAACAGGAAGCCTTGCTAGAAATCTATTAAATAGGAAGTGGACATGGATGAGTGGCTGAGGAGTGAGAAACAAAGATTGTTTTCCTCTGCGTTTGGTCTTGAAGTCCTTTTTTCCCCCCTTCCAACACTTTTTCATTCTTCCTCTCATTTATCTTTCCTTTATTCTCCTTACTGATGTAGTCTCTGTCATTATCATTTCAGCTTCTTTTTCTGTCATCTCTGCCTGCTCCGTCTCTCTCTGGGGTTTTCATCCTGACCTTCAGACAGCTCCTCCTGGTGCTGCTTTAATAACTTACAGGGGAAATAGGAAATGTGGTCTCAAGTCAAAATTGAAATGGGGTTTTCACCACAGGCTGTTGATATTCCAGTGGCAGTACACGGTAAGCTACTCCCAGAATATTTTTCATCAAATTTGTGCCCTGCATCACTTTGGTTAATGAAGAGAAATGATGCGATTTCAACCTCGAAACCTCATTTTTGTGACCTAAGGACGATCCCCTTTGAGCCGGCGAAACCTCTCTGTTCATTTAGAATAAGAGGCTCAGAAAAATGCAAATCATTAATTTTACTCTTCATTTATTTTTCTATTCATGAGAGTCGATTTCACTAAAACCATTACTACCCCCAAAATATTATCCTTTTAGGTTCTTTTAAGCTGCTTTACACTTATTTCTAATATAAAAACTTTGCTGTTTTTGGACACTGATTCATCCCTAATTATAACTTTCATCAGCCTAAATCCATGAAACTCATTTTATATGGTTTCATGGTTTTTGTGGTTACCCAATACAAGGGAAACCACAAAAGTGTTGATACTGATTGAACCAAAATGCAGAAAAACTTCCCCAATTCCAAAAAAATAAAATATTAGCAGTGGATGGAGTTAATAAAATGCCTAAAAAGTTGAACATTGCAGAGATACTGACAAGAACGTCCAGTAAAAGTTATTGTAAACAGGAACAACTACTGTTTGAGTTGAAGATTTCTTTGGTTAAAAATATCACAGACACAGTGATGTTCCTCAGGGTTCTGTTTTGGAGTCCCTTGTTTTCATTAATACAGTTCAGAAAAACATTTGTCCCCATTCTGACAATGTAATTATTGTTCTAATATAACCTAAGTGCAGTTAGACAGCAAACATTTATTCTGCAGATTTAAATAAATTTACTTTGCACACAGAAATGTTGTTCCACAAAATTAATACCTCCCATTAAGAACTGACTGAGGGTTTTCTCCTAAGTTACAAATACTTGAAGAACTTTAGTAAATATTTGGTGTATCAATTGAGCAAGTATTATGTAAAATAAAAAGAAAAAAGAAATCGGTTCAAATTTGAGAAGCGTGATGAAGATGAACAAAGTTCTCTCTGCATTTCCAAATATCAAGAGCTGCAGTGACAAGTGTCATTAAGAAATTCAAGGAGTCACATGGCTCAAAACAATCCTGGCAGAGGTGAGAAAACTGGTGAGGGATGTCTCCACAAAGACCCTTTCAAAAGCAGCAAAATAAAAAAATGACTTATGCGAGTGAGACATATAGTCTCCCATAAGCTCTTCACAGGAATGGAAGACAAGGTTGCAAATCTACAAAATCTTCACTTCTGCAGAAGAGGCTCCTTCAAATCAGAGAGAAATATATTATTGAAACCCTGATGGTGTGAAAGAAGCATGTCCTTAAGTTAGAAAACACAAAATAAGAGGCATTGCTTATGTTTGGAGAAATAAAGGAGGTGCCTTTTACCCAAAAGACAGCATCCTCACAGTGAAAAATGGTGGTGGCTTCTGTGTATCTGGAACTGTGATTCTTGTCACAGTGAAAGGAATTATGATGAAAGATGAATGAGGGAAGATTTTGGGAAAAAGAAAAATGTAATCAGAACAAAGGTCTTGGTTGTTGCCAATGACCCCGAACATGCATCGCTGCTGGCAAAGAACTATACCCCCAAAACGGAGGTCATTGACTGACTTGCACAAAGTCCTTGAAATCCAATACAAGTATGTGGGATAAACTGAAGACAAAGTTCCCTGAAGTCAATTACATCTGAGAGAATTTGAGGCATTTAGAGAAAATAATGAGCTGGTATTTCTCAAGATCCGAGTCTGTGACTTGTTAAAAACTGAAACGGCAAAAAAAAACAGAGAGTCATTACAAGCAGTTAGCATCAGGGGAGCTAATGCTTCTGTCAGTAGCTGCATGCTAACATCACATTTTGTTGTCTGGAACCATTAACCTGTAAGGCAAGAAATCTTTTTTAATCCTTACTGTACAGTCTTAGACAGTTTAATCTCTCCCTATAGTCATCCAGGCATGCTTTCTGCTTCAAAGTGCAGTTTCTGTCCTACAGCTATGGCACACGTTTTGCATTTCACTCTGCATTACCTCCCCATTCTGCTGGCCTATGATGTGTTTCACAATTACTGCTGTCCCCATATTTTCTTATCTGTTTGTTTCTTAACTTAGTACACACTGAGACATAGTTGACTTATGAATGGACAGTTCCTCTAAAATTGACCTCTGGGCATCGTTAAGGCAATGAAGATGGTGACAGGTTAACTTGTATTCATTCAAAGATGTTCCATCTTTTGTTGTCGTCTATAGATATTTTGTTACTAATTTTCCTGAAAACATGTTATGTTGTGCCATTACTTCCATTCTACTGAATATTGCTTCTCCTATTTCCAACCAGCTATTGTTCCGTTTTCCATTAGCTGTTTGTTATTGTCGTGCAGACATTTTTTTTTTTTTGCTTAGACTCATTTTGTTTGTCATTCACTTTTATTTGTGTCAATCTGCCATCCTGACACTCGTCCTCTCTTCTAGTTTGTGTTACCAAGATGAGAAATAAATCTGTTCTGAATTGTCCTGAATTGTCAAGTGCCAGGACTTAATGAAATGATGATGACAAAAACCAAAATGGAGCCAAAAGTAAATTCAATCAGCACAACCCATCATCTTGGATCTATTGTTCTATCAACTGCACTGACATTAGTCAGTCAGAGCCATTCGTTTTTACCTCAGACTGGCCGCATTACCATAAAATGAGATGCAGCAGTTGCTCCCTTTTATGTCAGCAGTTCCATTTGAACATTTCAGAATGGGGGAATATTATGTGAAAGCAGCCAGACGGCATTTAAATGATGCTAAACAATATGGCTGGAGACAGAGTGACTGTTTTCCAATTCAATTTCATAGTGAATAACCTGCAGTTTGATTTGATTTTTATTTTCTCCTCCCAATGAGGCTCAAGATAGAAACAGGGGCCGCCTCAGCTCAGAGATAGGAGGCACAAATGGAGAATGGCATCATTAACATTCCCTGACAGTTAACGTTTCAATCTGCAGCGGCACCGCAATGCCGACACAAAATGCCACATGACAAACAGGAAAAACAGAGGCGCCAGATTTGGGATAAGACACAGGTCAAGATCATCGAGGCGTCCCTGATCGAATCAACAGCTGTGTGATTGCAGGAGAGGCATACAGAAAATGTACAGTTAAGCCAAAATTATTCATACCACCTGGCGGTTTCTGATAAGAAATGAGACGGGCATTTCTCAAGAGATAATAAGAAAATGCAGCTTAAAGACGGCTTTTGGTCATTACTCTATAAAAGAAATAAACGCAAAAACAGAAGCTGTATTATCATTATGATGCACTGATAGCACCTTTGAACCGCATTTACTGCATTCGCTTTACTAAACTCAAAGGCTTGCTGTACAGAAACTTATTCTGCTGCATAGTAGAAATGGCAGCAGAAGAAGAATTACCAGGAAGCACAACCTTCACACAAAAACAAATTATAACGCATTTAAATTGGTCATAGGAGAGTTAGCACAATGATTACCACAGTTTTTAAATATGGTTTTCAAAAAATTGCAGCTGTTAATTTGGGATATCCCAATATTATGGTCAACCATAAGTACATGCACACAGGCTGCTGCAGAGTTAACAGGATTCGTCACAATACAAGGGATGAAATGGAACCAACCGTCTCTTCACAACATTACAGCAACTTTTCTGTCAATTACTCTAGCTTCATAATTTTTATTTTGCTCTTTTTCTCCACAGCAGATGCAGGATTTCGCTGACCAGGGGGTGATGTTTGTGGGATTTGTCCAGGAGCCATACGGAGCGCCTTGCACCCGGATCAGAGAACCAGAGACCCCCTCTCTGTCTCTGCACTCCAGCCCCAGTTCTGTCCTTGGCTCCCTGGGTAGCTGCAGCCCATCAAACCCCTCAAGCCCCAGAAACCAGCCAGATCCTGGAGCGAAAAGTGACAGTACTGACAAAGAGGGGGGCATGCAGGCATCCCGACTGGATAGGGAGAGAAATGAAAGCGAGATCAACAGTGAAAACCACTCAGGTTCTGGCGGAGGGCGCATCCGGGACGGCATCTCACCGGCAGCATCTCCATTATCAGAGGGAGACCTGGAGAACAGCGAGGTTCTGACCGAGGAAGACTCGTCGTACCACAATAACAACAAAGACATCATCGGAGACAGAAAGGAGAGGCCAAGATACAGGCGAGGTGATGGTGAGTGGTCACTATGGTTACAATTCCACATCACAACTAAGAGGAAAGAAGTTGTTAGGCAAAAATCAAGGTAATTATTACCTGCATGCTGGGATAAATGAAACGACCTGCTGGAAAGCAAAAGAATTGTGATTGCACTATGCTCTCTGTATACTCAGTTTTTTTCTAAATACCCCAAAAATGTATTCTGGAACATATCTAGCCTTCCATTCTGCTTCTTTACCTGATTAATCCTTTTAGAGAGCCAAGGCTGCTGGTGTGTTTGCAGTGGTTGTTCAATAAGATCTTATTGTGCATATTCTGATGTTTAATTAACTCATATTTACATCGAGTTAATTAAACATGCATATGCATGTGCTATGTGAAGCACATGCATAGTACTGTACCAAGCCTTTAACCCACCTCAGATTATTTATTTTCTTTGCTTCCAAGCAGCCAGACCTGTTTGTAATCTCTTAATTTAATTCTTTGCTCAAGGCAAAGAGTTTCTAAAGGCATTTCAAGGTTTTTCTTTTATCATTTTACTAAGTTTGAATCTAGTCATTATAGCTGACCGTGACAGCAAATTGTGAATTCTGACCCTTGTCAAAAATATGAAAGTGGATGAAAAGAAGCTTTCGGCCTAAAGAAAATGTCCACAGAAGAAGGATGGCATCTGAATTTTATCCCTTTAAAGAAACATGAAAGAGTCCAACCAACACTGGAAACAGAACCTCTTCTATTATTATGTGGTGTTTTTAGCATCTTAATAATTCCTCTGAAAAATGATAAGCACATTTTGGAAAAGATTTATAAACACTCCTCGGCAATCTGATAAGAAGAACAAAATTTAGTTGAACATTGTTTTTACATGTTTTGTGCATCAACATGGTGCTTCAACCTGATTAAACCCTGCAAGAGATCAAAATAAATGAGCAATAGCGAGCTTGTGTTGCATATATTGATACTAATCTGACTTTTTGTTAATTGCAAGTCTTTAAGTTTGGCAGATCAAAACTGAAATTAACTCCAGAGTTTTACAGTTCTCATATATATTTTCATCTTCAAAGTTACATACTTTACCAGACTGTAATTTTCAAGGTTTTTGTATCATTCTGGATATTCAAATACAAATTTAAACAGCAATTTTGAGCAGGAATGAATGCCACATACATTCCTATTCAATAATCCTTTAAAAAAAGTAATATAAGGGAGAGAAAATAAGCAAAAGAACAAAGTAAAACTTTGTTGCACCTTCAAGAAACCCAAATAACTATTAATTAATAACACTTTAATAGTTGTCTGAATGCAAAAATTATGACAGAAGTAAGAGATTAAGACTTTCTCATTGTACTGTCCATTGCTTGTTTATGTTTCAGTAAACTGTTCTACTTTTAACCAATGTAATATTGGCACTAAATACACCTACAACTAGTCCAATGGGTCCTCGTTTAATAATTTTGCTACAACTTATAGTTGTTTTCATTTCTGGAAGCGTTGGCATATAAAACTAAATGTATTTATATAGATGCCCATGATTAAACATGATTAAGTACTTATTCATAGTTTAGTCAGTTGTGTAACTACATGCTTTAAATGTAAGCAGAACTAATTAATCCACAAGGGGAACCATAATTAAAGGTCAACATGTAAAACTTCACAAATGCTTTTCTCTAGGCTCTAAACTTTAAAGTTCAGCAAAATGACCGAACAGTAATTCTTACAAATTCCACTGAAAGGCCAAATCATGGAGGATCGTAATTAAAGGTCAAAACTTTAAATGTAGGAGAGCTGCATCTGCTACAGTGATGCCCACTATACTAATCTCACTATGAAGTACTAATGGATTTCCAGACAAAAAAAAAAATACAGATTTATACTTTATAAAATGTGTATGATTTGTAGCTGGTTTCACAGCAGACACATTTACTGTGGATTACATCATTTTTGCCAGGAGGGCTGAGAATGAGCTGTCATTCCCTCACAAGTATTCAGACTGAAAGATTTGACTTCTCAAATGATCTACATCTTTGTAACTTTGTGTTTTTGTCTGCAACTCTACTTTTTTTATTTGTTAAGAAAAAAAAAATACCACTGCAGATTTCTCCTAAAAAAACCCACTCTGCGTCTGTGGAGGTGTCATTTCCTGCAACTGCTAGAACGTTACACAACAATGTGTCGCCTCGGGACATAATCCCTTCTCTCTGTCAAACACAAAGAGAGTCGTCTTATAACCGAGCATACAAATTTGCGCACAGCTGATGATGCTGGGAGTTTTTTTTTTTTCTTTCTTTTTTTGGAAGCTGCTCGTTTTGTCTGTTCGGAAAGCGAGCCAGCTACACGCCTTTGAGTTGTTCTTCCTGCACATTTATAGTTTCAGCTTTCTTTGAGTGTCTGGGATTAACAGATGGAGACGCCCACCACTTTCAGCGCCTCCTACAGTCTCCCATCCTGTCACTGAACCTATTTGTGATACGTGTCAGCATCATGCATGCAGTCCCAGTGGGAGCTATGTACTGTATACCAGCTATTAGATTGAAATGAACTCATTATTAGGTGTTATATAATAAATTTGTGTAATCTTTTGGTCTTTATAATCACCTGTTGACATGCATGCAGGTCTCTGAACATGGTGTGGCAGCCCACCATCACCCAGTGGGCCATCTGGGCTTTTTGCTGTGAGATAATCCCCCACTGACTTGTCCTCTACCTCCCTCAGCTGCACAGCTTTCTCTGCTCTTTCCCCCTTTCCTTCTCCCAAATCTCTGTGACAATGCCAGTAGCGCCGGCATCGCAGCCAGCCGGGGCGGTGAAGGAGTCTGCCAAAATCCCATGTCCCTCTCTACTAATGCCCAGCCTGCCGAGAACGCCCAGGAGACTCTGCTGCTGCTGCTGCTGCTGGCTTGTCCTCGGTAATCCACAAATCTTCGAGGTGAACACTGTGCAAGTGCTGGCGCTGAGGCTGGCAGAAAGCTATGGATTACCGCTGAAAAAGAAACACCACCAGTGAGATCGGAGCTTTAGCGAGATCCTCTAAGTCTGGAAACACGAACGCTTGGATGACTTGGGGAAAACGACAATTCCTTCTCGTGAAAAATCTCTTTGGGATCAAAGTCATTTAGATGAGCAGGAACAGTCTGTGAGAAATTAAATGTTACCGGTGTTATTTTCTGCCAAGCAGGTACGAATCTGACAAATGGAAAGTACTTAAGGAAGATGCAGAAAGATAAACTGTTTTTGATTTTTCTGAACTTTTTTTTTCTGCCCAAATTTTGCATTTATTTAAAACTGTTCTGTCAAAAAGCACTTATTTTTTTGTACTAGATTGGAATAACACATACTAGTCACTTTATAAGGAACAAAAGTTCATCCACAACCAATCACATGGCACCGACTCAGTTAATTCAGCCATCTAGATCTGGCAAAGACCAATAGCTAAAGTTTAAACCGAGAATCCAAATGGAGAAGGACGAGGATTGAAGTAACTTTGATTGTGGCATGGTTGTGGGTGGACAGCCTGCTCTGAATATTTCAGAAACTGCTGATCCACTGGGATTTTCACACACAGCCATCTTTTAGATTTACACAGAATGGCCTGAAAAAAAAAAAATTGACCAATGGGCATTAAATGTGTGGACAAAAATTCAATGTCACGTTGACATCAAAGGAGAATAGCTACTTCCAGATTATAGAAATGCAACAGTAGCTTAAATAGGCTGGTACAAAAAGGCAATGCAGAATGCCACTTCTGAATGCATAACATGTTAAACATAAAAGGAGATGCTCTGCAGCAGCAGAAGACTGCAATGCTCAAATAAGATCAGTAAACTGAAGCTAAAATTTTCACGAGGTTTTAAATGTAATGTGTGGTTTGATAAGTCTCAATTTTAGAAATCATTTTACTGCATATGTTCTTCTCTAATGTCTGTGTAGTTATTAACTTATTTGAACACAAAGTACTTTTTTCCCACCATAGACCAGAAACTACCACTATAGTTGTCTGAAAGATTGTTAAAAATGTGTTACAAGTAGAAATTTCACCTTAATGTGACATTTATGTCTTTCAGTTCTTGCTCTTGGCATAACGCCGGAATGCTAATGATGCACCACTGTTGTTTTATGAGCTAGAACAGAGTCTCATGCCGGCCACCTTCGCATAAGAGGTCCCTCTGGCTCTGGAAGGAACTTGGCAAGCGGCTGCTTTAAGAGATTTATGTTGGCTATTAATGTCCTAACTCGAAGATCAAAGATTACTAAACCTTGTGTTCTTCTATGTAGCAAAGTATCTGTTCCTCTGCAGTTTACACAGTGGAAATTACATTAACTTGACATTAACCAATAAATCATTACTGTTTAAACTTTACCTTTAATAACATGAAGTTACCTAATTTTTAAAGTGCAATCAGTAATACTTTTATAACAAATTTATATCAGTAATGATTTCTTGGTTAATGTCAAGTTGTCATAACAAAGGCATATTGAACAATGTCAACTTTGTATTAAAAGTGTCATAATTTACCGAATGACGCTTTATGACAACAGTCATAAATATTCATGAAGGCTTATTCATGTTCATGACAGGTGTTATGTCATGTTTATGACAGTGTCATGACAGTCTTATTCAACCCCCTTCAAATAAAGTGTTACCATATATATATATATGGAATTTACTATTGATTTAGGAAAAGTTAAGTTGTTTTTTATCTTGGGGAAGAAATGAGACTCTGTAGTGAAATCTCTGACTGTAAATGCAGTTTTTTTTAAATATTATTAATCACCCCAATATAGTTGACCAATTTTAGCTCATGAAAGCAAATTCCTAATCTTGGCAAGAGTTTCATCCTATTGTTTTATGTTTTATTCATAGATTAGGTCTCTGTGCAACTCCAACAAAAATCCCTGTGGCATGTTTTCCTGTGTTACAGTAGCAAGGCTTTGATATCGGTGATTTTGCAGTGAGTTCTGGCAGATGTCTGTCTGCACAGATTTCCATCAGAATTATTACAGAATTTCGCATGAAAGCCTGGCTTCGGGTGGATCTGTTATTATCTCACGGTCCAGTATGATGGACATCAGAAGGCAGACTTCTTATCTTATTTTTCTCTATTTTTCCTCCCACGCTGTCCTGCTGAAATTGCCCCTCGGCAAACCACTCAATCCGCCTCCTGTGGTTTCTATATGTTTCCTCTGAACTGCTGAAAACACTCACATGCTCAAAAAATAAGTTACCTAGCCTTCTGGCTGAAATGCAGTTGCCTTGCTGCAACATAATTAGACCATGCAAATCATTCAGACATAACTCAGAAAATAGTTCATGCTGTGAAGCAGACAGGAAGCAGGTTTTCATCCACTGACTCTTATTCTGCCGTTTATGTTACACAAAGCTGTCAAATTAGAAGCAACAGAGTCAACAATGAGGAATCTAGTTTTAATGTGAATTACACTTCTTATTACCACATTGCCAATGTCCTTTTTTATTGTTTTATGCTGGATAAGTGGACCAAATCTAAACAAATAGTAAAAAAGTAAGTGGGCAAAAAAATGACCAGAAGTAGTTATTTGTAGCTTTTTTGTGTGTGTTTTTGTAATCTTTTGCTCGTCCAAAGTCGTTCCTGTTTCCTGAAGCAGTCACAACAGTCATGTACGCATGGCTAGGAAAGTAAATTAGCTCATGTCTTGTAGCACATTCATCAAATTCTAGGGCGGCTATTTGCTACTTTTTGAATTCGAAAGGGAGACAATTTAATTTTCAAATGATACTGCAAAATTTAAATTTTTAATGGATGTTTAAGGTGCCGTAAACCAGTTAACATAAAAGCGATTAGACTGGGGAAGCTCTGGCAAGTTGGAGGCACATTGAATGGGAATTCAGTCGTGTTGTCTAAGATTTGTTTTCCATATTGTTCCCGGTTGTAACATTGTTAGCATTGGGAGGATAACGGGAAGAGTGTGTGAGTTTTCTCCTGTTGCCGTTGATCTGATATTTCTCAAGAGGGGCAAATGAAAAAGATTTAAGGAATTAGGAGGACCAGCTGTCACATCAGTCTGTGGAGCCAAAGAAGAAATGGTTATAAATGATTCATTCTTCCTGGATGGCTGGCTGGCTGACGGATGGACGGACAGAGGAACCAAATTGATGAAGCAACGGCTCCATTACCAAACACCACCATCCAAAACCGGCGTGCGTGTTGGTGTGTTTGAGTGGGTGGCAGCGCCACACATTCTGCTCATCCATCTGGTTCACTTGGGGAATGACAGTCTGACATTTGCATTGGAAGAAAAGGGGAAAATGTTACCAGGCGCGATTGGCAATGTTTTCTCACAGATCCAAACCCGGCTCACATCTCACGTTTTGTGCTTTTTCAAAGCTAAGCTGAGCAAATACTCCACTCGCTCGCATCACAACTACTAAAACTCTTTTGCTCTTTGATTTAGTATGATCCGAGCGAAGAACAGTGACAAAACGAACAGTAGGCAAATTTCTGAGCCCGGCTCTCTCTCCAGAGGCCCGCTGCATTATGCATATCTATTCTTGATGTAAACAACAGCTAGCTGTGCAGCTTTTAATGCATTATTCAAGGTTATAGTACGAATTAACTCGGTTACAATAGAATGGTCCCTTTTAAGTTCCGCATCAGCAGCGTTACATCATTTATAGAAGACATTAAAAGAAAAGAAGAGGATGACTTGTATTGTGAAAATTATCAAATTGCTTTTGATTCAATGCATGTCTGATTCAAAGAAGGCAAAATCCTTGGGAAAGATTTGCGGTGCATTTGTGAGTCACGCTCGGGGCATCATAAATCCCATATTGTATTTCTTTTTCATTTCTCCTATTATTTCACACCTGTCAGGTGGAGGTTTCTTGTTATAGTTCTTTGCATACAAATTTATTTTATTGACACCAACTCATTTATCAGTCAGCAGCAGTTTGATAATAAATAAAATAAAACAATGCAACTTAAAGGACTTCAGATGATTCAAAAGGGTCAAAAAGGTTTGAATCTTCTGATATAAATTACCTTTTTTAATTTATGAGGTTCTACAATTAAAACAGAAGGGACTAGCTAATTTGAATAACTCTAAGATAAATGTTATTTTTTCATCACCTAATTTATTTTTATATATTTTTGTGTTTTTGTTTTGTGGTGAACAGGACTTTTCTACATGAAGCCCCTCAGTTTGTGATAGGAAACACCAAATATTAACCCCATCCTATGTAATTCTGGATGACTCTCATATATGATTTCTTCCAGCTCATTTACATATTTTAATACAGGTTCTTTTCTGATAATTTTAAGAACTTTGAAGCCATTTTGTGGTTTATTTAACAACTCTATGTTTAAATTTTATGTGTTTGTGCTTCTTCAGTATGAATCAACACACCGTAAATCAACTCCTTCACCTCTTCATATGTTGACGTTATTTCTCTATAAGCGTTCGGATGAACTTTTACTGTGACATAATGAATTATTCTCAGTAACTGCTTAAAAATGAAGCTTTTGCCACGATTTCTTAGGGGGATTTTGATACGTTTTTCAGAATATTAAGCAAACACAATATGTGTTACTTTGCCTTTTCATGCTTAACCACATAATTCACCAAACTACTCAGATACATTATATGACTCTATTAACTAATAAGTTTGTTTTTAGATCGAGATAGGGTCTTTTAAAAAATATTAATTAACTTGCCATGTAAATGGTTTATAATTGCTCTACATGTCAACGTACAGGATTTACAGGATATTTCACTGTTTATTTTATTTTATAATTCTCAATAACTATAACACAGCTGAGTGGTTATTTTAATACCACCTAATTCACAACTATACAGACTTGAGTTACGATGTTTGAAGACGATCCATAACTAGAAACTGAATATTCTAGTAATGGATTAAGACTTTAGCTGTTAATCCCCCCTTAGTTCTGCGTAAACCATCTGTTACTCATTTAACTGTTAAATTGAAGGATTGTATCAATTTCTACACCTGATATGCATTCATAGTCTGAACATCTCTTTTATTAACAGTGAGTAGTAAACAGATAACTAATTAAAATAAACAGGGCTTTACTATTTTGGACCTGTGCGCTAATTGGGGATCTCAGGGTTATGAATGTATTTTACCAGGGTCAGTTTCATGCTTTGTAGGTAAGCTCCAGACTAATTTACTGGAAAGTCTTTTTTTTGTTTTTGCTCTATTAATGCAAAAACATTAGATGAGGTAGAAAATGTATTTTGAGGATTTGAATATTAAGCTTTAATCTTATGAGATTAGATATTTTTAACACCAGAAGGTATTGGCAAAGAATCCGTCAGGGAAGTAGAAAGAAGAAAATGACAACACAGAAATAATGCAGATGATGTGAGAAATGTCAAATCATCGGCACCAACCAATGAAAAGAGTCCTGGAAAACAAGCAGTTATATCAGGAAGCAAAAAAACATCTTAAGATCTCATTTGCCTTTAAACTAACATTTAACTTTTATTGACAAATATCCTATTTGTTGTGTCATTATTATTGTAAATAATGGTTTTTGTATAGATAAGTGCCTGCTTTTTAAATAATGACATTTACAGACCTTGCGCAATATCATCTACTGCATTGCAGAAACAGATTTCACATCACATACAGAAAAAAGTGGAATAAAGTTGCGTTGAAAACACTGAAACACACAAACTGTTATTTGCAGCTGATGGATGATTAGTATGAACAGTGCAGCCAACTTTTCTTGGCCGTGTTGCTTGTGATTGTTCACGTTTTGGCTGAAATCCTCTGGTTTTCAACTCGGAGGACAAGAAAAGCCTGCACCCAGTGGAGAGTTCCCAAGTTATTGCAACAAAGTCTCAGGAAATTAGATAAGTGTGTGATTGAAAATAGCCAAACACTAGATATCAAACTTTAAATTACAATAGCTTGACAATATATTCTTGGAACAAAGCTCTTCTGTGTTGGAGCCAACCGTTTACCGAGAAATTCAGAGCAGCTTTTTGCATCTGAGCGTCTTCCCAGAGAGACACGGATTACACTTTGGATTTTAGCCACTGCGTAGCAGTGGTTCATGTTGGCAGAGAAAAACTTCCTCAGATGCAACAAATTCTCGATTCAAATCAATTACAAAGTTCTCTTTTCTGTCTTCCTTCAACAGGAGTGGAACTGCTGGCTTTGTACAACAACCCGCCGGTCCGAGAGGGCCAGGTGAAATACTACACTGTCAAAGTGCCTCTGCGGGTTCAAAGCTATGAGGAAGGAATCAAAGGTGTGGAGGCCAACTGGTTGGACCACATGACCCAACACTTCAACAACGGCGCCTCGCTGGTTGACGGATATTTCTACCTGGGCAACGGGAACGGTACTGATTTCAATTTTAAGACCAAACAACCCAATTGTGTCCCTTTATTTCTGAAAACAGTTGAGATCTCTGTCAAGACCTCTGGTTGTCTGTGGAAGTCCACACTGCGGCTGCTTTTTCATTGTTTGCTGACCAGGTTGCCCTTCCTTTCACTGAAGTACCAGTAAAAATGTCAAAACAGATTCTAAACTCACACCAGTCTCCATGATATTAAACACCTGAGGCAAGAGGTTATGAACCTTACCTGGTGTGCAAATAATTATGCGTTAGCTGACATTCGTTTTTCCTCTAGAAAACAATCAGAAATGTCACATTCATATAAGCCGTTTGCTTTGGATTAGTGGTTTAATCATTCAGGACTGGTCACAAAATTTCTCTATTTACTTTTCAGAGGGCTTCTATATCATAACATTATTGAACAGAGTTCATCAAAATTTTGACCATAAACTTGAAAGTCTTCAATTTCCTTTTTTTTGGATGACTGCACAACTGATGTCTTAGCGTAAATTGTTCCTGTTGCTGAAGCGAATCCAGTTCAGTGGAGTTTACAAACTGAAAAATCTCCCCAAATAAAAGAAGGATTGTTCAGAAATTACATACAGACCTTGTAGAAAACGATGCAACTGAATTTGGAGAACAGCTAAAGGTTATTTGTTCTCTAAATTACAGAGGAGTCCCACTTATTTACAGTTCACTATTCACAGATTCACCTATTTGTGGGTTTTTCTGTGAAATATAACTTCAAATTATTTGCAGAAATTATTTGCACAAACTTTTTTGTTGAGAATCACCTAAAACATTTAAAAGAAGATTCAGATTGAGAAAATTCCTATTTGAAGCTGCTTAACTGGCCAATCAGACAGTTTTGCTAAGACTGTTTATACAATGTGTATTAATGCAAATATAAGTTATAATTGGTGTGTAAACTATTAAAGTAGGGAGTTATAAACATTCTCAGATTCCACTGTATTCACAATACATAGCAGAGGCATTTTGGAAATAAAGTTGCACAACATCCAACACACAAACACAATCATTTGTTTTTATTAAGCATAAACTAATTTATCACTGGTTGATAGAAGCTAATAAATCTGCTGCTGCTCTTCCATCTGACTCCTGGATGTTAAATGTATAGATTTTTTTTAAACGTAATTCTGAGTTAGAGCACCCTTTGTAAATCTTGGCACTATTCCCAGCAGCATGCCTGGATATTTTTTCTAAAAACAGCGACGTGAAGCATATCCTGGCAAAGCTAATGGCCAACATGTTTGATTGGTTGTAGTTTTCACTGGTGACTTATGTGCAAGGATTGATAAATGTCCTTCAAGCCCCAGCTCATCCTATCATCAGCATCTAACACAGATTTACACAGACTCTCTGAAATATGGAGCAAAGTGTATTCCATATAAATCAATTATGCTGCACTGAATTCTATTTATTGCTCAGTTTTTTTATTTTATTTTGGCTCTAAACATAACAGAAACAACGTTATCATAAAAAAAGCACTAACATTGTAACGTTATTATGACATATTTCCCTTTTTGAGCTTGATGTAATTTTGCGCCTCTTGTTTTCCTTTTGTCTCTTTGTGTCAATTTAGTGAGAGATGTGGAGTAACACACAGATGGACCATGTAGCATGTTTATTTAGCAACATATAGCACTTTATAATGTTAACTAATAATTGTATCAGCTATTTCTGGTGTTACTGTTCCCTTTGAAGGCTCTATATCTTTCCTCCTCTAATATTTCAGCAGGCGCTGCCGTGGGGCTTCCCCCCATCTCAAAGCCTGGAGCCAAACTCAGCCCCTCCGTATCTGTAATCACTCAGATGCTCTTCAGGCAGATGTAAAATTATCCTTTACTGTTAAACAGCACCCTTAAAGTAATTTCTTTTTAATATATTCTGACTGTTAAAGTTAATTTTATAAAAAAGAAAGCGTAAAACTAATAATTTGTGCAGGTTCTTATATCCTATATAGAACAGTTTCATTTTTTTTTTAACTTTATGAATAATTGTTTTAAATGATCAATCTTGATTTTAGTTTATTCCAAAATCAAGCAGATCTAATGAAATGCATGTTCCAAGAGTCAAATAGAGGATGATGTCCAGTTTTAGGGGACGGTTGGGAACCGTGTTGTGACTCTTACATCAGACCCCAGCAGCACTGTGACAGCAGAGAAATACAAGGCAAAACTCATTAATCTGGAAAAACGAACGCTCCAGCAGCTCCGAAACAAAGATAATTAACCTGATAACAAATTGGTGCTTCCTTGCATATTTTATGTCCTGAAAAATGGAGTAATGAAGTGTATTATTATGATTACACATACAAGAGTCCTCTAACATTTTTTCCATCTTTCATGTGGTGTTAAAATATGCAGAAAATCTCTGGATTGTCAGCAGCATTTGCCACTATTGTGCTTCACTGATGCTTACAGCTGGATTTAGTTCACGGCTCAAAGTTTACCACTTTTAAAAATAGACAACTTTACCGGTGTAAGTTTAGGTTTTTTTTGGATATTTGCTCTCCAGGGAGCAGCTGGCAGAATGACATCAAAGCAGCAGCAGCCTATTTGTTGTTAGCAGCTAATTACATCAAACAGCCGAGCAGCTCAGGGCTTTTGAATCGGCTTCCATTCCTGCCATCTCCATATTTAGCAGATGAGTTTGTGAATTGATGATGGGGCTCTTGACATGATGCAGGGGACCATCTCAGCCTCATGAACATCAAGGACATGTTTGACAGCAAAGCGGCACTCTAAAGGACACGGACCGGCAGACTTATAGCTGGATGGGAGAAGCCAGTGACAGTCTTGATTTGCAGCACGGAGAAAACAACTTGTCATGCTCTGATAAATACACGAACTGTCTAATGAGTCATTTTGCTTTTTTAAGACCGACCTCTTTCTTGGATATTAGGTTTGATCGTGGGTGTCTGCCTTTCACTATACGTTACAGGAAGCGCTTGGAAGACGGTCTGAGTTTTATCAGCTTCTTGTTGAAGATTTGTGTAATTTTTCTGTTCTTGTCTTCTTCCAATAGCCGTGCTATTTTGGTTGAATGATGGACAAAATGTGTATTTTTTTACATTTCTGTGCAGGGCATAGAATACCACAGATTTGACCTTTCATATAAATGTACCTTCTTTTCTCCAAATCTCTTCACAATGTTCTTGTGCAGCTTTTAGATTTAATCACAACAACCTTTTTATCCCGCTCAGGGAGCATCGATAGTTTTCTTACCCTTTTAGTTTCTCTCAGGTCTGAAGAATATCTTTAATAAGCAAAAAATGTAAAGTACGTTTTCTTATTCTCTGTCTACGGTGACATGGATGGTACATTCCCCATATTGTTCAATCAGTACCACATGATAAATCTCACTTCCTGAGTCCAAGAGAAA
Source organism: Poecilia mexicana (assembly GCF_051168715.1). Lineage (NCBI taxonomy): Eukaryota > Metazoa > Chordata > Actinopteri > Cyprinodontiformes > Poeciliidae > Poecilia > Poecilia mexicana. The sequence continues at coordinate 7,590,135 of NW_028263385.1, forward strand.
CAGAAAAATATCCAGAATCAAAAGGAGGTTTAGTTTAACATAGTCAGTGACAGTTTTAGTGAAGTTGTTGAGACAATTTGTTTGCATGATACACTTTCTTTTGTTTCTTTTTTCACACATAACCAGTTTATGTGCCATAACGCAGTTTAACTAAACCAGCTACCACAGTTACTGTGCCTGTGCGTCTGGTTCAACCTGTTTTGTAACCTGATACCTTCACAAAACGTACCCTCATCTATTCTAGCATTGATCTAAATTTAACAAAATGACCAGGTTGCTAATTTGCTGAATAATTTCAGCTTTGGGCATGGTGCCATTAGAGCTGATTGCTGGAGGGGGAGCCTAAAGAAAACTCCTTTGGATTAGAAATTTCAAAGCTTCGTTTGCATTTTTTCCCCAAACGCTGACATTCTGCTAAACTTTGACTGCACCTACAACACGTAATGGAATATTTAAACTGAAACACTGCGTTTAAAAAGTGTGTCTCTTGGCTTTTCCCAGTGCAGTTGCTCTGTAATAGTGAATCTTTGAGAAAAGGACAGTTTACGAGTTGAGGACACTTGAAGTTGTTTTTCCCAAAGGGAACAACTGGAATGCTTTAAACATTTACTCGCTTGAAGAAGCTTTAGCAATATTTCCCAACTCTAACTCTTTAACTCTGTTTTTCCTCTGGTTCAGTTTGTGTTTTCATGATAAATAGCAACAGGGAATGTGTGCATCTCTGTAAGGGATCTCTTTTACAGGACCTTTAGGAATAAACGTGTGAATGTCCTGATTTATAATTTTTTTTTTTTGCTTATCCGTGTGATGAGTTTACTAGAAAAATGACTTGTAAGTATGTAGTAAAGTTGTCCCTCTATCCAGCTACGATGTTTATGCATCTGCTGAGGAGTCAGATGTTGTGGTACCACATATGGCTCCTGTGCTGTCCACACAGGCAGTCCTGGTTAAAAAATAAAAACATTGCAGTGTGGTACACTAATGTAGCTTCAGGGAAGGAGTTTTCCAGGAAATGGCTCCTCTTTGGGCTTAAATGGAAAGAAACGAGACCATTTCACCTGCAAACTAAAAATGTAGGTCCATGTCTGGCACAGTTCTTCCAGACATGGACCTACACAAAATATATTGTAATATAACACAAGAATATACATTTAGCCATCTAGTAGTGGTTTATGTTAGAGGATATTATGTCTTTTGCATTAAATATACTCCATTGACTAATCAATTCTAGTCACTAGAAGCATTAAAGTTTGCATTTTAAAGGACTGTTTCACTATTCTGAATGGGATTTATTCAACAGTTTAAATGTTCAAATCTAAAATGGATTATCCTGCACACCAGATTTTTATTTTTATTTTTATTTTTCTGCTTTGTTTTTTACAATTAAAGATTTAGTGAACCTTTCTCCTATAAGAATACAAAAATAGCATTTTTCGTGTTGTTTTGTCCCTGGGATAATCTCCAATTAAGGTAAAAAGCAAACTGTGGACTGGTTATGGCTGCACTAATTAATTTAAATTTTAAAATATAACGACCTATGACACCTTTGGTAAACTAAAACTAGCCTGAGATTCTCTTCACCACCATCCCACCACTGCTATCTTAATATATATCAATATAGCTGAATGTGACACAATTTTTGACTGTACAGTATATTAAGTTCAAAAGAAAAATATCTACTCATAGCTAATATTTTTACAGATCTAACAAAAATAAAAAGTATTTTTTAATTTCTAACCAACATTGTGTACATGTATTACACTTATGGGTTCCTATCAGAGTAAAATTCAAGCAAACCTGCTTAGTTGTTAGCATTTCTTGAAGGCAAGTAGCCTAAATATAGGACAATCGATAGCAGAAATATTGCATTTATTTTAAAATGCAACAAATTGACATGATTCATTGGTTCTAAGTGGCCGTCTCGCTGTGCAATCAACATAATTTTATTTTTTTTCCTATTCAAGCTGCTTGGCTGTGAGCCAGCAGGAGGCATGACCAGTTTAACTGTGCACTCACAATTTGTTATAATCATGCTATTGTTATGCAGAGGCACTAAATTAGCGGCTGATTGATATTAATTATCCTTTCACCTCATAGCTTTTCAAACTTAAATTCTAAACTGTAACATTTATTTCACAGCACTCGAAAACTCTCAAATATATGCAGCTCTTGACTGCAGCGGCATGTGGAGTAATGGATTGGTAGTAAAGGACAATGTGTAAGAATATTATAGGGGTGAAATGTTTTATTTAGGAATTGATAGAATTATTTCAGCTTGTACGAAGCTGTTGGTAAAAGAAATCAGATTTTCTTCATGTATGGATCTTATATCTTGATTTATGTTAATTGCTTTTGAAGAACTTTCATTTTGCTTTAAAACCAAATGTGCCATTGTTATTATTTAGTGCTGCATTTAAAACAAATTCCTACAAAGAAAATCAGACAAACATCTTTTAAGCTGATGCTGAAAAATCTTACTTACAGATTTTTCTGTAAGTTATAATTTTTACAATGACTTATAACATGTATTTTGTTATAATTTGAAACTTGTCGACAGCTAACAATTTTTAGGCTACTGAGCTTGAAATTTGTCCCTGTTTTGCTAAAATCCTATACACCAAAAGTCCAAATTTTTGGTGTATTGCCACCAAAAGCCACAACATGGTTTAAAATCACGTTTCATTTATTTGTAGAGGGTTTGCTAATACTGCAGGAGGAGCGGGAAGCCACATATTGTACATCAGGACAAGAAAAGTGTTCTCCAGCACTTCTGCACTCTTATCAAGGGAGATAAAAATTAAACATGGGAAAATGTCTAAACCACTCATGCTTTCCTACTTATAATTCATATTTAAAATAGCAATTTAGAGATTATCTGCCTTTTGTTATATTCACTATTCATGCTCCATTCCTCATGTTTCCTCCTGTAAGCAGATGCACTCTTCAGTCTCTGACAGTCAGTCGTTCAGCATGGTTCAGATGAAAACACGCCGTATACCTGCAATCCTTTTAAAGATGAGTTACCATGGTGAGGTTCACTAAGACAGCATGGCAAGCCATTGTTTGCATACCCATGTGTTTTGTGATGAGGGATTGCTCAGCAGAGCTGGATGTGACAGTGATATTGAAATTTTCACATCCAGAGCTTCTTGCAGATCCAACTGTCACAGTGTATGCATCAGAGATTTAGCCTGCAGTCACAAAAAAATACAGTTAGTGTGGAGCTGCATCTAAATATGCGCCCAGACAAAATAAAATAAATGTGTGATTTAAAAAAAAAAACAGATCAGCATATGTTTACATTGCCTCTCAATTGGGAGAACAGTAGAAGTTTGACAGTTTTTACAAAAACGGTGTATTCGATTCTTTCTTCAGCCTTACTGTAGAGGTTTGTAACCCAGTCATATGTCATCTTTATTTAATTCATTTTCTCCAAAACAAAATTTAGAATCTAAAAAGGCATTAAAACAGGAAGGCATGCGGTGATGGCGCAGGTTAGATGTAAATGCAAACAGAAGCAGGCATGCATGCATTTGTATTTGTGTGGTAAATTGGACAGAGGCCTAAAGGACTCATTCTGCAAGACAGGACATGTCAGCTGGAAAAACGCTGCGCATATGCATAACAAACACATCCTGCATATGTAAGGCAGACACAATGCCACATAAAGCACTTTAAATAACATGATGAGTATTTGAATGTATGTACATAATTCATCTCTGGAGCCATTTTGAATCTGTTATGCCTAAAAGAGTTTTGCAGCAACTTCATCATTGCATAATTTAATAATTTTTTTTTTTATTAAGATGAATGAACCCCAGCGTGTGCTGCTGCATGAGGAATTCAGATCTTTTTTGTCACCATTACAGTGAATGCAAATTAATTATAGACATAGCTAAAACCAAAACAATGTCCATAGCTTTTCTTAAAGAGCAGTCCTGTTTATTCCTTCGGCATACCAGCATTTCTTTTCTGGTGGTTAAATGTAGCCTAGCATCAAAATGAGATAAGATTCTTTCTGAGATAGGCTTCATCTCACGAAACTGTAAATTAGCTACATCAGGGATGCAGGATGTTATATATAATGAGTTATCAGGATGAGCCACTCGACTGCAACCTCTGCTGTTTCACTCACAGTGAATAAAGCAACAATACTTCCAGGAAGTAGGTGGATAGCAACAACGATAATGCTCAGGATTCCTTCAGATTTTTCTAAAACAAAATTCCAAACTTTTACATGCTCAAATTTACTAATATTTTCAGTCCTTCTTAGAATACTTTATTATATGAAGGTATAAACAAAAAAGAAAAATCACAATAACTGTATTTTACTGCTAACTTGGTCAAAGTTTAAATATGGAGCCTACAAATCTGTAATCTCATAAAATCTGAAAACGCAAATGTTTTTCAATATTCTATTTTTCCATAATTACAAAGACTTAAATGAAATGTAATTTTTTTCTAGACATTTCCGGACTACATAGCAACCCTGAATAGATGAATAACAGAGGTTTAAATTGCTGTGCAAACGGGTCAGAACCTTTTTTTTGGTAAGCATTGACTGTTTTGTTGATACACATTCTTATTCTTAGCTTATTAATGTTCCTGTGTTACTGCATTCAGTCTTGTTTTTGTCCACTGATAAATTTTAGTTTTTTTAGATTTGCAGTTTTTTCCTGTTTTGCAATGCTAGACTGGCTATTGTAATTTGATTCAACTGAAGCTCCTTTTTAAATCTCAGCTGCAGACGATTCTACAGTTTTTTTTTTGTTTTTTTTTCCCATTTAGTCCACCCAGTAACAACCATGCAGATCAGCTTGTTTGGGCAAGGGAAGCAAATTCAAATTCACTCAGGTGAATAGAGTAAAACCTCTGAAAGGCTCAGAGCTTGGAGCGATATCTGGGGCCATCTTAGCTGCAGAATTACTGCACAGTAACTGAGCCATCATGGTAATTCACTGTCAGGGATGTTTCATAAATAGGAGTGTGAATTTTCACTCTGAATGTCACACGTTTTTTCAATGAACTGTAACATAAAGGGGGGAAAAAACTGACACTTCTTTCCTGGAAATCTCATGAACAGGCTGTAATCTTTCAGTTGTGCATCAGCACTTTGGCAGGCGCATATCTGACCAAGAGTCTCAGTACATTTGTGATCTTCTAATACTTCCAGCTTTACTCTATCAGTTGAGCAGAACATTGAAACCAGTTAAGCTCACAGTATTCGTTTTCGGAAGTTTTCTCTTTTTGCTCTTCATTTGGTCTTCTTGAATTCAAGAGAAATCAGCCAAACGGTTCCTGTTTTTGAGGCACCACTCCCTTTTCTTTTATCTTGCACTCTAAAATCTGCCTGACAACCCGAGGGTACCGCCTGCCAGCTGCCTAACATCAGGCTCCGCAGGGAGGAGTCACATCCAGTCCACACAAGTTAGACTCCCTCACCTCTTCCTCGCACTGTCCTGGCTGTGCTTGTCCACTCAGCCTGTTTGAAATATAGATAAGCTGTCAGCGGCCGGTCTCCTGCTGTCTGAGGCAGTGGCTGGCACGCCTGTTGAAAACATGTCACCAGAGACGGCTTGGGGCAGGGTTACTCTCCAGCTTGCCAAAGGTCAACCGGGTTTTAGACTAAAAAAAAAGAGGAACTGAGTGTGCAGGAACACAGTAAACCTAAAACATTCACCCAATCAATCTTTACCCCATGTTTTAACACCTTGATCCACAGGTATAGTCATGGGAAAAACAAAGCACACTCAATGATTTAGCAGTTTGTTGAACCAATGACTTTATCAGCACAAGAGTTGATGTCTGTCGGTGAAGCAAGAGACTGCCATCATCATTGTCACTTGGTTATTTTGACTCGTGTGATTTTCATCGAGGTTTCACTTCTGCAGTGCTCTTTAAGGCAGCACTATGGGATTGGGCTGAAAAATCTACAGAGAAATCTGCAAAGAGGTCAAACTGAACCAAGAATAAGCTGGAGCTCACTGTAGCTGCAAATCCAACCACCATCTTTGTGCTTGAAACTTGCTATGAAGTGTTGGTGCTGCTGACATTTTATATTAGGTTTTCTTTCAGACATTATTGTATGCAACGTCCCAACTTTGGTTTCATCTGTTCACAGCACAGAATTCCTGATTCGTTAAGATTTAACCTTGCAAACCTAATACTAACAATTTATTTTGTGGATGGACAGAAAATATGGCACTGGCATCCATCTAATGATGTCTGTTGCTATTTAAAGTGATTGAAAATAGGTTGTGCACATTGTAGAAAAAAGTCAAGTTCCTAAATTCAAAACTTTTTTTTATAGATCATATGTATCTTACTTTTCTTTTTAATAAAACCAAATATTATGTGCCTTATTCTCATGGGAAATTTCTTGTGCACCATAAAGCTTTACTGAGATGCTTCGCATCACACAATTGTTTGATATAGAAAAAGAATATCAAAACATAGATAAAAAGATTGTGAGATAAAGACTGCAAGAATCCTAAAAGATTGAAGGCAGTTGAAAAAAGAAAACATATTAAAACTTGAACAGTTTGTTCCAAGATTGGATTGTTTACTTATTCAGTGGAGGAATAGATGGAAAAAGATATCAAAGCTTGAGGCAGTTCGTTTCAGCATTGTCTATGTGAAAGTAACAAGATGAATTCAAACGATAAAGTATGGAAACAAAAAAACCCATCTGAGAACAGAAAATAAATAATCTGCACAAAACTCTTGGTGTTTATAATCATTATGTTTGTGGCTATTTTAGCCTGCGCCAAACTGTCTGGTAATATCTAATCAGTACTGCAGTGTGGATTATTCACGTAACATTTTATCTGTCTCAGCAAAGCACAAAAGGATCTGCAGCCAATATTTGTGGAAACTCTATTAATAATATGCGCACAAATATTTTATTTATCTCACTTTAAGATAGTGATGGTGGCTGCCACAATCACTTTTTAAAGGTATTAATCTGACACAGGTACGCCTACAGGCGGTCGTCCCTCTGCAGCAAACTTAAAATTCCTGACTCATCAGAAAATTTGATGACACATTTATTAGTCTGAGCGCTCCTGCGTTAATGAGAGGGCGTATTATCGGACGTTAAATATAAGATGGCATATATGCCTGTGTGTGCAGCACTTCGCAGAAGTATTTATACATCTTGAACCTCTTTACCTTTGATCACATTACAGTCACAAACGACTTTATGTGAAGGAAGAACAAAAGATTCTTCAAAATTATGAAGAAATAAGATGCATAGTTTTATTATTTTATTCTAGAAATACATTTGTAACACCCTCCCTGCTTTCTGTGCTGCAATTACAGCTGTAAGTCTTTAGGGGTGCATTTCCCCTATCTTTCTTTGCAGATGAGCTCAAGCAAACATTTTTAAAGGCAAGATTTTCAGTTGGATTTGAAATTTGAATTTGCATATTGTAATTACGGTTTTAAGATTAATGTTTGCATATTGGCCTAAGACTCTAATTTGCTTCTATCTGACTACCTATTTGCATGTGCTTGCTGTGTCTCCTACACAGAAAGTAACAAACTTATAGTTTTCTTCCAACCATGACTTTTTACTTGCAACTTTTGTGGTGTAGTCCTGCATCTCCTACATGAGCTACATAGATCTGTGTAAACAGCAGTTCACACCACGTTTTCATTTCTATTTGTAAAAACTGTGAACAGAGTGCATGATTTCCCTTCTTCCTTCCTTTGTGCTGATCTAATCGCATAAAATCCACCAAAATATGTTACAGTTTGCAGGTGCAATTTGACAAATGTGGAAAGCTAAAAAGTCTGAGTACTTTTGCAACGGACTGTACATGCATACACACGCGCAGACAAAGAAACATTTAAAAGTGAGGGACTACATCACTGAAAACAACAACTTCACCAGTTTTAAATGAAGGATTTAAAGGATTTTTGCCACTAAAATGTGCATAAATTTAGTGGATTAACTTCATCAGGCTGTGGATCTGAAATCGATATGCAGTCATATTCAATAAATTAGAATACTATTAAAAAGTTAATTTCTTTCAGTGACCTAATCCATGAAGAAAAACGCACTATATAGATCAGTTACACACAGTCTGACATTTTCAAGCCTTTGTTTTCTGCCAGTTATGAGGATTTTCCACTCAATGCTAATGAAAACATGACATTTAGGATTAGAATATTTTGTCAGGCCAATAAAAAGAAATTCTAATGCAAATGTGAGCTTAATGAGAGGTTTGTTTAATATCTGCTTAAAGATTCTGCTTGCATGCTGGTGAGGTTTCTGGGACACACACATTCTCACCACCTAAATTTAGCCCTTTAGGATCCAGAGTCTGCATGTGTCAGCACGTCTGTGGCTGCTGATTTCTGATGCCATGTGTCAGCAGCTGTCACCTTGCCACTCCACGGCAGTCCACTCTCTGCTGCTGCCGCCGCCTTTCCAACTAGTCCAACAGCTCCGACACATTTGCATGCCTCGCCCTGCGACCTTGAGCATGTGAGTCACCGGGGATGGAGAACAGTTTTACTGAGAGCACATGGTGCTTTTTGCAAGTGTAAACAATTTATTCTCAGTCGGCCCGCCGGCTGCTCGGCTCAGCTCACAAGTCAATAGGCGCGAGATAATGTTTATTCGTGCACGCACCCAGTGGATTCCCCTGACAGACTGTGTGCCCCCCAGCAACCGGTTCCCATCTTCTCCTGCCTTTCTCCCCCCCACTTCGTCTCAGAGTCAGTGTGCATTATCACCGGAGACAAGACTAAGCAGCGAGACAGGAACTGTGTGGTGATCTCACCTGAGTGATCCCTGTTGCGCTGGCAGGGAACCAACACCGATCCTCATCGCCTGCCACTTCCCAAAACGGTCCCTTTACTAAATCTGCCAGGCAGGGAAGGCTGACAGTTCAGATAGGGAAGAAGAAGTTGGAGAGAAAAGAGGCAAAGAGACCAGGAGGAGGTGAACACGGACAATGTCTGTATTTGAGGGAGCCAGTGGACGTCTGAGAGATGTCTTCAATTGAGCGTGCACGGGTCCTAAATGGGTTTTCAGAGAGGGAAGGAAATAAAAGAGTCTGTCATCCTGCGCTCTGCCTCTCCCTCTGTCTTCCTTCCCTATCTTCTCAGGCTCTCCAGCCACCTCTCATCCCTCTATTATTAAGGCTCGGTAATGAAATGTGGAGTGTCTCGTGTTGGTTCCCGGGCTCTGGCAAACTGTATTAGTGTGTAAATGGCGTGGCTGTAATGAGAAAGCACTCAGGCCAGCTGGGAGGACCGGACCTCGGCCCGTGGTGTGTGTGTGAGCGCGCGCGGCGTCTGAGCCCCTGCATCAAATGAATAACGAGAGAGGTTTCTGAGGGGCCGCAGTGGTGTTTCTGTCCTGGTCGCCAATCCTGTGATTGTTAGGCTCCAACAGAACAGAGACGCTTCGAATATCTATTTGGTCAGCAGCAAACAATTCAGCGTCAATGTCAGTGTTGCTAACCTCATTTTGGGCTTTGTTAAGGTGACGAATGCAGGCGTCGCAAAGGTTTGTCCCTTATGGACTGACTTCATTAGACCTGTGGCTAATATCACTTAAATTTCTCCAAGGGTAGCGTTTCTGTCCTGATCATTCAGACGCACAGCAGCGCTTCTTTTAAATCATTTTCCCTGCAGGGTTCACCTTGATCCTGAGCTGTAATTAGCCACCGTGTCATTTGCTAATAGCTGCACAGCTTTAGGTTAAGTTGTCCATTTTTCTATATGTAGCTGTGCTTGTTCATTGCCATGTCGGAAGAGTTCTTTCCACCTGACTGGTTTCCTTCCAGTTTCGCCCTTTATTAAGCTCCATCCATCTTCACATTAAGCAGTTTTCTTGTTCTTATTCAAGAAAGTGATCCCATTAGCATGATGTTACCACCAAAACCAGGGTTTCCACTTTAATTAAGCTTCTACAAATTTTACATCTACGATTCATTTCATTTTTGATCTAATCTGACCAGAGAACCTTCTTACATGGTTTGCAGCAGATATTTACCAAGACCTTCTTCCAGCAATGACTTTCTATACTTAAGGGGTTTTTTTTTCATGTGATTAATGTAGGCATAACAAACTGATTTTTCGTCTATCCAACATAGACTGACTTCATACAATCTGTGGCTGCATTTTACCAGTTAAATCTGTTCATCAGAGGTTTTCAGTGTTGATCCTTAGGACATAGAGCAGTGCTTCTTTTACATCCTATCTGCTACCAAATTCACCTTGATCCTGAGCTTTAATTAGTCTCTGTGTTGCTGTCGAGCCCAAAAATCTGCACAGTTTTTGATCAAGAAGTTCACAACATGTCCATTTCTGATTTAACATCCTTAAGGCGATGCCTTTTTTTTGGTTCTGCATTGTGTTCTTGGATACTTTATGAGTTTGCAATGCACAAAAGAACGGTTCTAACATCTGGATTTTGTTTTTACTTTCTCCACAGATTTGCTGCCTAAGACAGTGGAAAGCGTCTTCATCTTCCAAGAGGCGAGCGAGGGTGAGCCAAACGCTGCTGCACCCACGTATGATGCCATTGTAGTGGAACAGTGGACCAACATTGATGTAAGTTTAGATATTTGTCTTTTACTCATTAAGTTGGGCATTTCCTTGCCTGCAGTTGTTCATTGGGATGAGATGATCCGGCAAGTTGAGAACTTTTCCTTCCGCCTCAGCTCTTTATCACAATAGATGCCTTCATTGCCACAGATAAAACCCTCGTCCATTAATGTATCCGCACACCAGTATCCTTAAACTTCTCAGCTTGAGAATCACATTTTTCACGCTTGTGAAGCTGCAGGCTTCAGTTGTTTGATTTGATTTGTAATCGTTGTTATTTATTTATTTTATCTTAGTTTTTTTTTAACTTTTGGCAGTAGTGGCCTTTGTTCATTAGTAGCTTCACAGGAATAAGGGCAGGAAGAGAAGGGAAGGACATGCAGTAAATGACTCAGGGACAGTCACTTCTACCAATGAGCCACCTGGTCCCTCTGATTTGTAATGACTGAACGGCGGTCTATTTTATAACAAAATGCAATCTTCCTTTACCACTGAATTGAACTTGTTCAGAGACATTTTGCCCATCCTCCACCACCTCATCCCTGAGCCAACCTCACTCCCAGAACCCCAAAGGCAAATCTGGCAAATCTAACTTTATGGGAGATGTGTTGTGGCTGTTTGTCTTATCAGGGACAAACAAGGCCTTATCTGAAGGCCGATTAGTGTCTTTTCCTCAACAAGTTCCAAGTTGGAAATTGATTTTTCATGGGAGTAGGAGGGGTAGCAGGCGTTTAAAGTCCTCTCATCTGTTCGTGTGTGTTTTTATGTTGTCTCTTGCAGCTCAGAGCGCATATGTCCGTGTCCGTCATTTGTTCGATTTTAGGTTTTGTGTCCCTATATGTGCGTGGAGATCCTATCTGGGTAATTGAATTTGGACTTTTTTGTTGCCAGTGGCTGTCCAAGTGTGAAGAGAGACTATTGTCCTTCTAAAATATGTCTCTCTCTGACTGACCACCATGGCGCTGATGGCCTTGTGTGCCAATAAAAAGTCTCTTGCAGTCCTCCCCTCATCTGAGCTGAATGGTAATACTGTTACAGTTAAATGGATTTCAAGGTTTCCTCAGAAACACCAACCAGGAGTGATGCCAAACCGTCACCAGTGTTCCCGAAGATCCAATCAGCTCCTCGCTCCTGGAGGCTTTATCAGAAGCCGTTCCACTCGAGCGAGCTGCCAATTCAGATTGACACTTGCTCTTTCACAATGGCTGATCAGGGCTGCACGTCATTTCCATTATCTGCAGTAACTGCCTAAAATTGATATGCAAAGCATCCTCACAGCTTCTTATTGTTTCATTTCTGTAATCATTAAGATAGAAAATAAAGGATATTAATTACAGTCGGTTTTCCTCCCTCACCGTCTTTAGTTAAATAATCTCTTCTCGTGAATGCTTCTATAGTTTCATGCAGCCAATAGTCTCACAGGTGGTTGAATGTATGAAATTCAGCGAAGAAGAGCGCATTCAATCATTTATATTGTCGTTAAGTGGGAGTTTGTCATTTCCCACTCGGAGACTGTTTATCAGCGATTGCACAAACGTATTAGAATATTATTGTTTCATTCATAAACTGGTTAGAAATCATAATAGGATTAGCATTTGAAAAAGACTGAGTTGTTAATCACATCAGATCCACAGGTGCTTTAATAATTCCTGCATTTCACTGGAATATTCTTGGATCAATTTGAAAGTTGAAACATTAAACCAAAAAATAAAAAATAAAAGTCTGACACAAAAACAACGAAAACAGAAAAAACTTGGAGGAGTTTACAATAAGTTTTACTCTTTACCAACTTTAGAGAAAATGTTTAAATGCAGTGGCAGATAAAGTCTGAATATTTATATGAATAGAGGAAAAGTGAAGCAAAAGAGAATAATTGAAAAGTTTTGTTCAAAGCTAAATAAAGCATTTTGCTGCTGTTCCCTTTGGATCAACAAAAACGAACCTAATGCCTCATGATATTTCACATTAATTGGAAATAAGTGTCAAAAACTTTGTTCGTAAGAAAGCTGGGAACAGACATGAGTAGTTTCTATGCTGAAAAGATTAATACACAGCGTCTATCAATGGCATCGCTAAGTGAAAAGAGATGGTCAAATACAGACACACTGAGCCAGAAGTAGTTTATATGAGAAAGAGAAATAAAGACAGCACACAAGGTTAATCTATACATCAATAATCCAGTCCAGGAAATAAAGGAAACTAAAAAACAAAACGTACCTTTTATGGGAAGGCTAAACAAAGAAAGTACACAAAGTTTGTAAGCAATAGGTCAGTCAAGGACAAGCAGCTAAACCCAGAAGCACTCAACTAGGAGTAATTTCACTGAAATTGAGAATCACGGGGGGTACATAACATTATTTGCAGCAACAGCTACCTCATTGCCTATAACTAGGAAAAAGAGACATCTAAACTCAGAAGCACTTTTCTGGAATTGTGTTGTATAGCAAAGAAAAAAAAACAGACTTTGCAAAGTAAATGACAACAAAGGTTTGGCATGAGCCTCCATTAAGAAGACAACAAAGCTAAACACAAATGCACAGAGACCCACTTTCCCCAAACATAGAAAAACAAAAACCACACAAGGTTCATGGTTAGCAATGGATCAGTATGTCCTGTAAAGATAAGCGACTAAACACAGAATCCCTAGTCGAGGCAAAGCTTTTATGGAAAACAAGGCAGAGAGAAAACAAAGTTAATGGCAGCAATAATTGCCAATAAGACATGAATGGAGTATGGCAAGAGAAAATACCATGGATGAAGAAAAGTCAGTTGCAAAACAATGCTCAAAGTCACCAGTTGCTTTTTATTTTTCTCTCCATTTGAGTTTTCAAACTCTGTATTAATAGTAGATTTTGGATGTTGCATCTAGTTGTTGACATCAACACTCTATAGAGAATATCCTGCTTAACTTTACTTCATGGAGAATTGTCACATTTATTTACAAAGCTGCAAACTGCAGCTTTACATAATTATTACAGCAGTGTTGGACGACATTTAACAAAATGCAATTAATAACAAATATGCGTCTTGAGAGTGCTGATCCCCATTGATGAGTATTTTCTTTGTTTGATAGACTGCACCAGAATAAGATGATTTTATAGTGATTCATATTTTGCAACTAATCATTTTTCCAATTTTATTGTTGTCTTACACAAACACATCACGATGTTTGGCAACCAACCTAAACAAATCAAAACAATTGAGTTTCGGCTTTTGCAATTATATAGAATAAACCTTGGTGATGCTACCAGAGATTTTCTGTGGGAAAAACTGCAGAAATGTGTCGCCTTTTTGTCCTTAAAGTATCATGTGAAGCTGCATCATCCTAAACATGTTTTCCTTCCTTGGCATAAATGACCTGAATAGAAATCGTAGAATATAGACGGTGAAGTGTCAGAAAATGAATAACTATTCAAGAACCTCCGCTAAGAAACTCCAATTAGGACTGGCTCCTCATCTCTTGTGTCCTGTGGGAAAAATCAATACAGGAAAACAGGAGCTTCCCTGAAACTAATGTTCTCTCTCTTATCACTGAGCTTCACAGCAGCAATGACCAAACAAAATGTATTCGCCTTCAGACTTCAGCCCGGGTTGGAATGAATATGTCTGCTCACCATCAGCCGCTGCAGGGAGATTTATTTATCCAGAGAGCCTCAATGCATTAGCAGGAACGTGTTATATTTCTGTCTTTGAAGGCACAAAACATCCAAGCATGTGTTAGATTTTTTTGTTTTTTTTGTAGTGAAAACATGAACCAATATTCTGCTTTGTGTATCTGATGTGCATGGAGAGTCTGATGTTATTAACATACGCAGAAGCTTCCTTTTCAACATGCTTTTCTCGTAGCATTTTTAAAAGCACCATTATCCACTTGAGTTTTGTCAGATGCAGTACGGGGCCCATTATTGGGAATACATGTTGGACCACAAGCTGGATCCGGATGTCTTAAGATGATAGAAACTTTCAGAAACAGGCTGTCCTCTGAAATATCAAATTATGGTCCAAGAAAATGTTCCTTTCTATGGTCAGAGTATTTAACAAAATGAAAAAAAAGGGTGAAAAAAAAACTCTGCGAATGTGCTGAGAATTGGGAAATTTCAAGAAAAGTCTTCCAGCTGCAGGATTACTAATGAGGACCGATGGGTTCATGTCTGAAGGATTGAGCCCCACTGATGTCTATGTTCATCGCTGCTTCTTGAACCTATTAGAGTTCCTCTTTCACAGCACAAAATTTGGAGATGAATCATCAACGGTAATTTATGGAGGGTTGCATCTGGCAGTTTACTGTAATGGTGTAACATGTTGTCATGGCATTGTAGATAAATTGCATGTCATTTCTGGAACATTTTGCATTTCATTTTATGCTTTTTTTCTTCTTTTTTGCTTTTTAAGAGAAATGCCAAATGGTTTGGCATTAGTTAAAGGACTTGGCAGGGATTCTACCACATTTTTCTGAATTTTTGTTGTCACTGTTGCTTTCGCTGCTATTTAGGCTTTAGAGAAAAATCATCAGCGGAAATTTAATACTCAGCAGTTTTCACATATGTTGTTCCTTCTTCGAACGTTGCTATAGTGAGGGATGCTTGAACAGATACAGAAATGGCAGAAAAATGTCTTCCAGATGTCAAAGAAAGATTGCATGTTTGTGTTTTTGTAAAGTTGCTTTCCAGTGTAATAGAATTTCATAGGGAGGTTCATATAAAACAAATTCACATCTTAAGCCATTATTTAAGTCAAATTAATTTAAATAATATTCAGTCCAAAACAATGAGAAATGCAATTAAAATCACATGTGAATTTGTTCTTTTGATAAGTCGTTAAAAATCATGCTGCGCCATTAACCTCCTACTTCTTAGTGTTGTCTTCTCCACCAGTAGAAACATCTGCTTATTGATCACATGATCGGTGTGACCAGTTGCAGTTTTGCAAAAATAAATCAATGTCAATAAAAACCAAATACCCGTTTCTTCCTAGTGGCAAAACTTTATAGCAAGGAAACAAGTTTTTTCGAAGTATTTTGGTTAAGCAAATTTATATTCAAAATATCAGATTACCCAATTATATGGTCAGTGGAAACACATCTAGTGTGTAAGGCCAGGAAATCCTAGAAACACTGGGACAGGAACACTTTCTAAGGAGAAACAAAGAACAGAACAGAATAGAAATAACTTAGTTGTGTTCATTGCGTAGAAAGACAAACAAAGCAAGTCGACAGCAACGGGTCCCTCCTAGAAACAAACACAGCTAAACACAAAGGCAACCAGAACTTTCTATGGGAATGAAAACAGATGAATGCTTGAAGTTGATGATGGCACCAATCAGTCAGTAAGTTCTGCAGCAGCCTGAACTTATAGAGACATCACTATAGGGATAGCTCATTATAACATAAAATGTTAACTCATAAATGAGGAACAAAATTGTTCAAAGATCAATACCGAAGCACCTGACCCTGCCAATATCAGGGATTGTTCTTACAGGATGATTTCATCCTGATCCCCAGAGAAGCACATTAGCTCTCACCACTGATAGACAGTCATCTATGGAATCTTGTTTACAAGCATATTTTGCTAACTGGGTTCAGTGAAACTGGTTTGAACTGAACAAACAAAAATCTGCTCAGTTTCATTTGACACGGAATAGCCAATTTGTAAAGCTGCAAACCTTGACGAATAAAATGCGAATAATGTTCCATATCGCATTCTCTAGCGTTATATAAGAAGATATGTGACTGGGATGCTCGCTACTCTAATTAGGCTCAGCAGGATGTTTCTTTAATATTTAATCATAGTAAAGAAATTATTAACCTTTTCAGAAAACACCTGTGCCTTATACAAAACTCAAATAGATTGTGAGCCATCTCTGACTGCAAGAATCCTCCTTTTTGTAATTATCATGAACTTTTTTCTAATTTTTTAAAGCTAAACAAACCGTCTGAGTCTCTGCTGCTGTTTATGCTCCCCCCACAGCTGCAGCACATTCAGATTTTATGCTCACCTGCTCCTTGCTTCAGTAATAATTATCCCAGTAATTTAGGCTTCCAGTTTAGTTCCCTCCTTGATGGATCCTCCTATTGTCCCTCATCGTTGCTCCGTTGTCTGCCATGTTCCTGATTCCCCTCACTTTCTTCCATCTGTATTTCCTGTCAGTTGCCTTTCAAAGAGCATCTGTTCTCGACTTCATTTCACCTGCCTCCTGCCTGTGCTTTGGTCGTCTGTCACTGCAAAGACATGAACGCGTCATATCTCAGTCTTCTAGTTTGAGCTGAACCAGACATAGGAGACTTTCCACTTTCCAGTTATGGCAACATTGAATTTCCACAGCTGCCAAAACTGAGACAACTTCAGATTTTTTAAAGTTGATAAATCGAGTCGACTTCGACTATTCACTGTGATGCTTCACAGCGATTTATAGGCTTTATTATCTATATTCACAGCAGAATAAAAAGAACAGAAAACAGAATGTTATCTGAAATGTGGTCCTAAAAGTTGCACAAAGTCAGCCAGTCTTTTTCCCAAACATCGGCTGGTACTGATGACTTCAGCTTGGACAGTTGCACCAAGGAGTCTAATTATTATGTTAACCAGAACTGTGCAACATTATAAGCTGATCGCCATTAATTTAGGGTGCAGTTAAATCCAGCAGATATTGGATAATGTAATAATTTGGCTGAGATGTGACTTTTCTGTGTCTGGTCTGTGGACTACCTTTGGATGTTGAGGACTTTTCCCCCATATTAGGCTCAAACTCTAGGATTAACTCCAACCTAGTGACGACCAAAGCTGTTGGGTGATGTAGAGGTCGGGTCCATCAGACATACCGCTCCATTCCTCATGCAATCAGTGCTGTTATTTATTCAAGCCATGAGATCATAAGAGCACCAGTACTGACAATATGTGCTGTGATTCTCTAATCATTACGTTACAATCACTTGAACTTTTAACATGTGCAGCTTCATTTCCTTTCTGAGGGCTTAACGTCATTATTAGATAGAGTTGACATTGCTTTGGGAAACTAATGGTGGTCGGTAAATAAAATCTTCTTCTTACAGCTTAAAGGGATGTCATTAGGTAGAGTCACAGGTTTGCTCAGGCATTGAACTTTGAACTCTCGACCCTAAAGACAAAATAGAAAATCTGCACGGGGAGATTTGAGAGATTGTTTCTATCCCTGCAGAGAGATGCACACCCCTGAAAATGATTGTTGACAAGGTTAAAATTGAAGGAATGGCAGTTCAAAGTAAAAGCAAGTGAAGGGAGCTTAACAGTTCCAGCATTGTTGTCACTTATTCCAAGAATTCACTTGCACCAGCAGCTTTGAAGAGAAGCTTTTCACAGACGGGACAAACTAAATTATGTCTAAAATGGGATTAGGGTTCAACATCACAGCATCAGTGTGGCAGCAGAGGAATCTTTGAAGAAATGTGATTAAGACTTAGACAAAGACACCTCAGATGAACACAAACATGTTGTTTTTATGTTTCCTGCAAATTGAGTTCCCAAAAAAAAAAAAAAATCCACAGAGTCCATTGGGTTCAATAGAGGTTCACAGGTTTTGTTTTTGCACGTAATGTGAATCCTTTGCTATTATTCAGACTATGAAATCATGTCCTGTCTGTGTGATTCTGTTTGAGTTGGGTGTATGAATGCTGAGGCTCGAACATGTTGTGCAGAGAGCTGATGAGTCGCCTGTTCATCATATCTCTATTTTCTGTGAGCGAGGTGAGAGAAGAGCTGACCTACATAGAGGGAGAGCAATTTGCACTCTTCCTGACGGTGAGAGATCACATCCTTTCTGTAGGACGGGGGGAGAAATGTTCCACAGGGTGTTCGAAAACACAATAAACACCAATCCATCCTACTTAAGTGAATCGATAACTTTATGCTTTTGAAGTTGAATTAACTTTGATTTCAAACTGAATTGGTTTTTAAAGATTTTACCTACATTTTTAGCCAGCCTGTGGCTCTTTATGCAAACACTACTTTCCTTTTTAAACATCTGCATCGTCAGTTCTGTCAAAGAGACATTTCAGCTCTTGCATTTTACAGTTGGTTTCATTTGAAAAGTGCTGTGACAATCAAAAAGCCTCATTTATGAACCAGAGGAACAATGGAATCTGATCCAAAGGTCGACTGACGCAGCAAAGCATTTCTCAGAATTTATTTATAAAAAGCCGACTTTGAATGTGAAATTGACCTTATCTCTCAAGGGCAGAACTTGATTCAACTTGTCTTTTATTATATTGCTGGTTGTATTAAGTTATTGAAGCCAAGTATGCTAATAAATCCATCACCATTTTTAGACACGCATGAATAGAAAATTATTTATTCTTTT
Source organism: Poecilia mexicana (assembly GCF_051168715.1). Taxonomy (NCBI): domain Eukaryota; kingdom Metazoa; phylum Chordata; class Actinopteri; order Cyprinodontiformes; family Poeciliidae; genus Poecilia; species Poecilia mexicana. Next base: position 7,609,029 of record NW_028263385.1, read on the forward strand.
TATTCCTGCTTTTCTTTAGCAGCATGACGAATCACAACGCACTTCAGACTTTGCTCAACCCATTGAGTAAAGTTTTGTTGAAAGTTTACTCAAGCTCCATTTAAATTGGGTAATATGTTTCCTCTGAAGATTTATCTTTACTTTGCTACCTCACCTATAGGTTTGTGAGTCTGTGTCAGTTTTTGCCTTGTTATGCGCAAGAAACCTCTTTCAGTACTTTCTCTAGCTTTTAAGCAAGCGAGGATACGAAGGGTTTTCTGCAGATAATGCTGCATCTTTTCAGGTTTTGATAGTTTAAAATAGTCCCAAGTTAAATTCTAGTTTATTAGTTTATTTGGGGCAAATGTTTGGTATGAACAAATGTTGCAGTACCTTTTCTTTGCCGGGGCGTTTTGGTTACATGAAACATAAAAGACAATGAAAAATTTTAAAATGCAAAAGAAAATAAAGATGGCACTCCTCAACATTCAACAACACAAAGCTAGCAATAAAATACAAGTAAAAGAAAGATGGTGATCAGTTATAACTGATGTTTTTATAAAATGGTTTCAGTTGTAATAATGAACTTTATTTTCCACTATGCTTGTACCTCCAGGTTAATCATAATTCTGGGGCTTTAGTCTAATAGATAAGCAGCCTTAAAAAGACTTTCTTGTCATTTTAATCAATACCATCTTATAATATATGTCATTTCAAGGCATTTTCATACATATATTTCAAATTATCGTAGTCAAGTTAGTCTTATTATTTAAATGTGTTTAAAAAATGCTCTAACTGAAGCATAACTTAACAAAACAAGCTTAATGGTTTGATTAAAAAAGTTATTAATTCATAGCAGGTAATGTTTTTGTTTCTGTCCATGTTAGGCATGTTTAAAATAAGTTGGGAATTAGGAGTAAATGTTTGAACTTGGGCAATGGATCTATATTTATTTTTATTTTTATTTTTTTTTGCAGTTACTGAGATTGCAGCCTCAAGAATGAACCATTATGCTTTTTGACATAAATGGTTCTATTGTCTCGCAGAGAAGAGACGGTCTTTTGAGCAATAATAGTCCAGGAGGGAAATTAAATTTTTATTTTCATTTTATCTTACATGAAATGCTTGTATTATAGTTCTTCCTTGTAAAGTGCACAATAAAAGCTTTTACTGACACACATAATGAACTGCGAAAACTCCACCAGCTGATGCTCAGCTTGCTTAACTACCCCATCATGTGATATCCTGTTACACCATTTGTCCTGACTCAGATGCATGATAATGGCTTGTAAAAGCTAAAGTCTGGATGCACTCTAAGATTTATTATTGTTGGAGTAATCCAGTTTTAAGCTTGTGGAAGGTCCCCTGAGGGATTAGGTAGAAAAAAAATACCGGATAGAAGCAATAATGACTAAAACATTTTTACTGGCGTAAATGTTTGGTTTTGTGGTCGTCTGTTGTACATCCTTGGATTTTCATTTCAATTCCCGTCAGTCTTTGGATAAAAGAGATTGTTCACGTTGGAAAGTCACCACCTTTCAGTCACCTGCTTCCAGTATTGAACTGGCTCCTTAATGATCTGTCTTCACACAACTGAAACTCTCATCTTGAAGCTTGTAAAAAGTGCTAATCAGAAAAACCGATCTTGGTTTGAGACGTTGTTTTGATGCAAAGTGATGTTGGCTGCCCAGTTGCCTTTGAAGGTATAACTATTGCTAAGATGCTTTCCAGCATATCTATCTTCTTTCACATCAGTCAGTCTGCTGTGAATTGATAGTTCATTTCTTCATTTCTGTCTATATGATCATTCTGAAAAAATTTCACTTTTGATCACTTTTAGGTGAAATTGGCCCCCCAAAACCATTCCAGAGTAGCTTTAAGGTGATTTTTTTTTTTTAAATCTCAGCATCATTGTAGCCAATCAATGATGCATTTGAGAGCACAAAGTGGAGCTGCTGAGTCTTGAAAGGTTATTTCTGCCCTTTGAGAAGTAGATGTAGACACCTCTGTTGCTGTGACAACGCTGCATGGTGAGCGAGGTAGCCAGGATCAGTATCTGAATGCCCCCTTTTTAAAGCAGTTTGCTTCATTATCAGCAGACTTTGTTTAGGTCTGCAAACCTGTTGACCCCCAACTATCTGAAAAACACACAGAGAGCTGGCTGTGAACAGTATTATGTCTTTTTTTTACTGTCTTCCAGTGGAGGGCGAAGGCAAGGAAGAAAAACACCAGACGTTTTGTTGTGTATGATCACAAAGTGCATATTTAACGATACTTTGACTCTGTGTCCTTGGAGAATAAAATTCTCCCAGGTTTATTTTTCCAAATCTTGCTGAATTTATAGCTTCACTTTATATGTGAATATGAAGGGAATATAGGGGAGGAAATGTTAGTGTCACATATCTTTTTGTGTATTATTTAAAATTCTTTCACAGGAAAAACTTCAACTTTTTTCCTACTTAGATACGGTTCAGTAAGAAGGTGGGCTGTGGTTTTAGAAACTGTTGTTTTCACAGCAGACAGTTTCATGAAGGATTTAAAGTAGCTTCAGTTGAAATGGTAAAGCTGCAGGTATTCTGCCTTCTTTCTGAGCCATTGCCTTGCAGATATCATCGACCACAATGTGATGACTTTGTTTTTCAGACTCTCGGTTTGGTTGCTGAAGTGCTGATGCAGCGAGGTGGCCCCTGAATAATAAGTCAGCGGAGAGCAAAGGAGCCAAACTCCAGGACTTTGATTAACTCTCACCTTCTCCAAAACCATTACAGAAAAAATATTTCTCAATGCACTCTCAGAGCAGATTTGTTTTTGGGAGTGAGTCCAATATAAACCACAGAAAATGTTGATGTGCTTCTTTAGAGCCTTAGGAAGTGCAGTCAGATAAATAGCAGTATTTTGTCTTCTAATGATTAGCAACTTAGAGTCTGTTTCAACTTTCTGAGTTGTTTGTTCATGTTGTGTCAGTTTGGTCAATAATATGTGGAAGGAAAATATTAAGTTGTGTAATCTCCTAAGTGCTTGGGAAAATGATGAGCTCTGAACATTGACCAGCATATGTTTAGTAATTGATGTCAGTGAACTGCAGAAAGTGCCGTGTAAGAACCGGAGTCATATTTCCAGGTAGACTTCATTGCAGTCTTTTTAACCGTTTCTGATCAATAGTTGTTTGGATCAATATCACCTCTTCTCTACCTTACTTGTCTTCTGTTCAACATTTTTATGGATGGATGCTCATGATTAAGCCACTTAACTCCGACTCATTAATCAGACTGGCATAAGAAATCTCTACATGTTCCCATTTCTTTAATTGGTTGCATAAAATACTCCAAGATGCCACACAGTCTGACAGCAAAAGAAAGAAGATTATGAGCTCTCAGAAGCTGCTTCTCACCAAAGAACTTTTAAAATGCAGTAGATGATTAGGAAAGTTGATGCATTTCTGTTTCTCTTTACTGATAAACTTGGTACTTAGTACTTTTAGAGGAAAAGTAGGTTGTCAAGTATGTAACATGTTTTTCATTTCTGACCTGGAGAGAAATCCATGATGGCTGGGTAGAACTTGCAGACTATGAAGAATGATTCAAACCTGGCCTGGGATCAGAAACCCCGTCACTGTGGCAACAGCTGCATCAAAGTTAAACCCTGTGGTACAAGTTATGCTGTTATCTCAGCTTACTAGATCTAATCTTAACTTAATTTAATTTGACTTTAGTTTAAATGAACATAATTTAATGTTAGCTTTGCTTGGCTTTGTTGGCTCTTACCAGCCACGCATTTTGGTATTTCTGCTTAAAGCTGCAGTATGTAACTTTTATCAAAAAAATATATGATTTATACATATTTGTTAAAGCTGTCTCCATGTCTGAGACACATAATCTGTGAAAAGATCAATTTCATCCACCTCCTCCCTGAGCTACTATTACCATCTGAATCCACAACTCTTGACCAAAAACAACCAATCAGAGCCAGGAGGAGGGTCTTAGCTCTGCCAATCAAGCTCATGTACTCGCTGCTAAATGTGCTAATGACCAAGCAACAACTCACCATTACAGGAAAACCATTTATCTGCTGTCATCAGTGGCCATGCTAACCAGCCTGACAGCCTTACACAGGCCACTGATTGACAGCGTTAAGACCCACCCCCCAGCTCTGATTGGCTGTTCCACTGAAGCATGGGAGCACTTGGAGACAGCAGTCTTGCTCAGTCTTTTCACAGATCTGGTATCTGGTATCTGTCTCATACCAAACTGTCGTGACATAGTGATATTTTATATTTTATAATTTTTTTTTTTTTTTTTACAAAATTCTGTCTAAAAACCGCCTCTTGTGGTATCCTGACTGGAATTGGTCACCTTGCTGTCGTTGAAGCAGAGACCCATTATGCTGCCCTACAGCTCCCAGTTAGAAACCTTAGGTAGGTGGAAGTTCTGTATTTGTGCGATTTTCCTTCTCTTTTTAACCAATGCACCTATTGGTGTTTAACTGGTCTCAAAAGAAGGTCAAAAACTAAATACTAAAAAGAATGCATAGAGGTGAGATAGGTTTTTTTTTTTCTTTCTTACCAAAGTTGTTAGCTGGACCCTGGAAAAGCAGCCAGAGGTTCAAAGAAGTATCTTGAAAGGTCTTCAGAAAAATTAACGATCATGAAAATCCAGCATGTTGAGAAGCAGATGGTGCTTTAAAACTTTTTCCCAGTAGCTTAACACTTTTTAACACCGTAATCGTGATCGTTTGTGGACTTGTTTGTTTAGAAACCGATCACAGAGATTGTGAACTTAAGCTTTGGCTGACTGTAGGCTGATGTAAATTAAGTGTTGTAGCAGCAACACTGTGCTGGTCTCTAGAGAAGTGGTTGTTGACTGTGGTTTCTTTGCCAGCATAACCAGTGTGGCTGTTGGTAATGGGAGCTTTTCATTAGGCTAATGTGTCTCCTCACTTCCCTCACTCACATATCTTCTTTAAGTGTTTACTTCTTCGAGCAATTACCTCTACAGAATATAAATAATCTGCTTCTTTTCTCTGTAAAAGACTCGTTTGCTTCCTTCCCAGTGAGCATCTAAACGATGTCTAAGTCGTTCAGAGACATTTTGGTTAAATTATGTTGTTTATATATTTTTTAAAGTGAAAATTTCTCTTGTCTTGGATTGGTTTTAGAAATCCATTAGATGTCTAAACACAGGCCATTTCGGCTGAGATATTGGAACTTGTCTGTTGCTAATTGTGTCCTCTATTCATTGAACTACATATGAAGCATAAATCGAAGACTGGTGATGAGTATCCCTGATGTTTTAGTTGTTATCACAAATACAACTAAAAATTAGTTCCTCATCAGACCAGGCATGTCAAGCTTGGTCACAGATGAGGTCTTGGAGAATCAAAAGTGCTGAATATTGTATTTCCCCCAAATTTATATCATTATGTATCATGCTGCAAAAACATGAAATTAGTTTATACTGCTAATTCAAACTATAACATCTGTGAATAGATGCATTTCTGATTCATGTCTAAACTACAAATCAAATTTGAGTGATTAAAATTTTTTTAGTTCAGATGCAACATTTTCTGAATCATATCTGATATCCAAGATAAGATAAAAACAAAAGTTGGATGTTGACAGTAGATGCCAAATATGAAAAAGAAAGTGAGTCAAACAATCAGAAAATGAACCTTTAAGTGCGTAGCAGCCATATCAGATATTAAACCCTTGTGAACCTTCAGCTCTCCAAGTCAGAATTACATTTTTGGCAGGTACTCTGTTGGATTTTTACGACTTTGGATCTCAGAAATCCCAATGTCTGAGAAGGAATGCAACTGATATATGTTTTCATATATACGTTCAACAATAAATATTAGACACATTCTTTCTAGCTTTAAATTAGGCATCTTATTCAAACCATTCATGTATAACTTTAAACATGGCTCTTTATGCTGGTGAGCATGTCAGAGTGAATTTAAACAATAGGTCTGGAACATCATAACCTGAAAAGCTTTAGCCTCTGAATGCTGCTCTACTGTTTCTAGGGGACACAGTTATACATTGTTGGACTTTAAATAACCTCCAAACCTCACAGGTCTATCACTAAACTACTAGCCTGACATTTTGGTTACCAGGTGCTCTTAGAAATCTGTGGTGGCTGCTTTTGTAAGACTGGTGAAGTAAAGTGAACAAGTACATTCATGGGAAACTTTGACAGGTGCAACTTTGAATGACAACAATTTCTACTCTTAGTAGACCAGTAATCTTGTAGGTGTGACAGTTGCTCTCTTTTACTTAAGTCTTTTACCTCTTTGCACGCTATGAATAGACTGCTGTGGTGAACGATGCTTACGTTAGGCTGCCTCGTTGACTCACTGGAGAACTCCTTTTGCTTTAATTATGCATTGGTAAAATTGGTTTGGTTTCCCTTTTAGTCGTTAAAATGAAAGCTATTTTGCATCATTCGCCATGTCAAAATTAATCAGAATAAAGTTTGTTTGTGCTTACTGATGTGTCCTTTTGTGTGCCAGCTAGCCGAGTGACACGCGTTGTGGTTTCTCATTTTCGGCATGGCACGACGGCAAACCACACACACACTTCCGCTCTAAACTGATTGAGTTTGTGTACTCTAGAAGTTCATCTACTGGGGGATTTCTCTTCAGTCAGAAGTCAAAATAACCATTAAAAATGTTTGATTTAAATCTGTGGCATTTATGAGGCTATGAAGGCATGGCTCATTTAACCTCAACACTATTAAAATGTTTCGCACATTGTGAGCTCTCACACACACGCAGTCTGTTTATTGAAGGACTCGGTGCACTGACAAAACGCTTGTCATGAATAAAGATGGTTTCCATGTTGACTCGTGGCAGCCAGGGAGTTTCTGCGGTGGTTGATTTATGTCGCAGGGTTTTTTCGCTTCTGTGTGCGTTACTTTGAAAACAGACAGCACACATTCAGTGTATTAAAGCCGTCATATCTGAGAGGAACTATGTTTTTCCAGGCACTGCTGACAGAGTTTGATTGCATGTCACACTTATGTTTCTCGTAGCTCTGAAATCACAGTAAGAATAGGATAATGTGCACACTTGCAACACATTGTGTCGTGTGGTTTGAGTTTTGAGAGACAAACTCTGATGATTATGCTCCCGTTTTAGGGTGTGTGTTTTTGATTGCAGGTTGTAACAGACGTTTTTTGTTTTTTTTTTTCTTCTCCACAGGGTTTGCAGGTGAAAACTGATTACGTTCCTCTACTTCAGTCACTGGCCACATATGGATGGAGACTCACCTGCGTGCTGCCGACTCCTGTAATCAAGACTAACAGGTAATGACACTATTTTCAAGTGATTTTTGACCTCTACTGACATCTGTTGACAACCCTGAGAAGTGCAGGAGCGCTTAGGAAAGGATACTTGATGCTGCTTGGACAGATTTCACCATCACAAAAAGCTCAGTACTTTAGATGTATGCTCACTTAACATGTATTTGTTGTTGTTATGCTGTTGTTTTGCTTAGTTTTTTTTTTAAAGCACCAGACGCTACATAAATAATAGCATAGTTGAAAAGGTAACTGACTTGAATAATTCAGGACAAAACAGTGAATTCCTGCATAGCATGAATTTCATCTTCCACTTGACATTACCCAGTTTATTCTGTACAGAGTTAATGCAGACTAGTTTATTTATTTCAAACATGTTAGTAGTATAAAACCATGCACAAGAACAAGGAATGCAAGATTACACAGTAATCTTAACATGGTTGAAAAATTTGGTTGCTAATCAAGCACAATGATGCCTCTGTTCTTGATTAGCACTAAATCACTAAAGCCGGTTTTAGTATTTTTGGCACTGTGGGAAATTGCCAATTCCTGCTAGAAAATGAAATCAGTACAGTTTTTCCCCTCTCTTTCTGCTCAGCTTCACAACTTCACAGCTTCCTGGTCAATTATATTTATACTGTCCACATAAAGTAAATCTACATAAAACATCAATTTCCACCCGCAACAACAATTAGCTCAGTCCCCAGTGCTAAAGGGGAACTGCAAGAACAAAAGGAAAGATGAAAACTGGGCTTTCTACTTCATGTGAAGCTATTTTTAAAACCAACTGGCAGTTTTTCAGTGAAAAACGAGACATATAATATATGCACAAGTCAAGTCTTCAGATGAATCTGACAGCCTTTCAGAGAAGTCAACCTGACTGTGTGTCAGTCTGGGCTGTGCAGCTGCTGCAGCTGCCTGTGCACGTCTGTTGACAAGCAGCGGCTCTGTTCAGTGGAAAATCTGTTCGCAGAACTGTAACGGTTCCTCTGCAAAGCCTGCGCTGACTCATCACTCCCAGCTGCTATATGAGTGTACATCCGCTTATGGTCAAAAGGCCTCGCTTGTCGTCAGACGCACAGTAAAGCCTCACCTTGACTCAGAATGGCGATGATTTAATGAAGCAGTCTGATATGCTCCGAAGACGCTGCAGGGTACAAAGAACAAGCATAAAGTACACATGTAGTTTAAAGTTATAAAAACAGAGAATAATCATGCAACAGAATAGAGTTACAGTGAAGCTGTACAATCAATAATAAATACAGTACAATACGAAAAGTGTTAAATTGCACATAAATTGACTCAAGCCTTGAACAAACATTTGCTATCAAAAACGTTGGATATCATTTAGAAATAATTAACTAGAAAGTAAGGCAAAACTCTTTTTTACAATTAGACAATTATTCTAAAAGAGATATTTCCTCATTTTCTTAATTTATGAGACAAGTAGGCAGCAACACATGAAGCTTCCGTTATAGTTACTGAAGATGAAATTGGTTTTATTGTTTTAGCACAGTTTGACCCAAAAGCATAATAATAATAACAGACGATGCTTTTCAAAGGCATTTATAACCCTTAACCTTTTCCACATTTAATCACATCACTGCCATAAACTTGAATGTACTTTATTAGGATTTTATGTTGTAGACAATGTCATCTTCCACTTGACATTCCCCAGTTTATTCTGCATGGAGTTCATGCAGACCAGTTTAAATAATTGTTAAGTGGAAGAACCATAGTGCATGGTATCCAGCATTTTTAAAAAATAAAAAACTGAAAAATGTGGTGTGGCATGCAGGGGTGGAAAACGTCAGTTAACTTACAGCATCATGGAGACCGAGGAATGCAGCAGACGTGTCAGAGATAACGTTGTGCAGAAGTTTAAATCAGGGTTAGGTTCTAAAATAATATATCAAGCATTGGACATTTTAAGGAGCATCATCTGAAAATAAGCGCATGCACATCTGTTAACCTGCCACCACATGGCCATCCACTTAAAGTGACAGGCTGCGCAAAGAGAGCATTAATCAGAGATGGTAAGACGAATCGAGCTGCAGAGGAGTACTAGAAGGAAAGAGATTGCATAAAACTTGAGACTAGCCCGGAGGTTTGCCTTCGAGGAGGAAAGCAACCATAAACATACAACCAGGCTGGAAAGGGAACAGCTTAGATCAAAGCCTGGAAGCATAAATTTAGTCGAGAATCTGAGAAAACACTTGAAAAGTGATACTCAAACCATCTTAGCTGATTTTTAATGAAAATTTACTAGAACAGCTCAAAAAAGTTTACACTTTAACTGCTGCAGAAACAGCTCAGAAGTCAAACCTGCTCTAAACTTTCAACCCTGAGACATTTGTTTCCTTTGAAAGGCAGATTTTACCTGTGGTTGTCAGACAAGGTTAATGTCATCGTATTAATGAGTAAATGTGGAAGCTCCGTGAAACCAATCTGCAACAAATTAATGGTCGCTGAAAGCCGTCTCTTAAATAAAGAGTAAGGAACAAAAAGGCACTTCATCCTTTAGTTTTCAGCAAATAACCCTTTGAGATTCATCTTGTTGGAGCGTAAATCCACATTTTCTGTCAACTGTCAAACTGTTTCTCACAGATTTAACTAAAGAAATGTGAACACATCATGTCTTTGTGCCTAAAATTAAAATTTTATACTGATCTTAAGTCATCTGGAATGTGTCGACACAACATGGATCATCCCAAGCAAACAGTAAGGCAGTTGACTAAAATAAGTGAAAAAATATCTCTAAAAGTTATTTTGAAACTACCCAAAATAATGGTTTCATGTGGTCTTCACATTAAAGACAGACATTGGCTTTAACTTTTCAAATGTGACCCCTTTTTATACTATGATTTTACGAGACATCATTTTTACACAGGTCCTGACAAAAAGTAGCTGTTTCTCCAATTATTGTTACTGTATTTTGTCTATGCGCAATCAGAACTGTTAGCCATAACGAAGTAGTTAAGCTTTGTGACAGGCAGTGTTTCCATCAGCGCTGTGACGGATTATTTGCCCAACCTTCTGCTCAGCTCCTCATGTTCACTGCTCTTTTAGAGCACAACTGATTAATTGCCTCTTTATTTTCATCTTTTGTTTTTATTTTCCCCCAACAACCCCTTGTCTCATCTTTCTGAAAACGCCTCAACACAAAAGCACAACACGGTTAATTAATCACACTCGGCCTAGATACAGAACAAGATGGAGCTCGTTTCTCTCAGCGCCTAAAAGAAAGTATTCTGCACGCTGAAGTAATGCTTGATGATCGCTTTCAGATTAGCAGCAGTCATTACACTTGTTTTTGAAGCGACTTCTTCATTTTTAACAAGTAAATGTGCGTGCAGCTTGTTGTCTTAGAGGCTTCCAGGGCTGCACTTCATCTGGAGGGGGTCGGATGAGTGTCAGTGATCTCAGCGGTGGCTGAAATTAATGCAAAAGTGGAGCTCAGCGGCTTCTCCACACAACATTAATTCTTGTAGCAGGCGTTCATGTTCACCATACTCAATTAATGTAGATGGTAATTACATTTTGGAACCATTAACTAAAGTTAATGTGAATTTCTCTGCATTGCAAAGGACCAGAAAACAACAAAGAATAAGAAAGTTGACACAAAGGTAATATTTTAATGACAAAGCGTTATCTAAGGTTTGGGATCAAAGCCAAGTCATACCTGCAACTTGATTCACCTGACAAGCTCTTACCTCGTCTCATCCTCCCTGCTCAGTTTCTTAAAACTTCATCTTCATCATCACCTACATTCAAAACTCACTTTTTTCAGACCTTTTTTACGTTTCTCCTTCTTTTCATCCCTTTATTCCTCTGAGTCCTCATCTGGTTACATAATCATTATTCCCCACTCGTCTTTCTCTCACTTCTTTCTCATTGTTTTCTCTACATAGATGTAAAAAGTAGATCCACCCTCAGCATCCATGCTCTTCGTCCCTATTTATAACCTTATGCTTTACAATCAGAAGAGGAAACTCAGTGTGGAAGTGCAGTGTTTAGGTAATGGGCTTTTCCCAACCAACTCGGTACATCGTGAAGTGGATGAAAATGACGAGGGGGAGGTCATGAGATGAGAGGATGTCCAGTTGAGGGTAAATTGTGGTGGAGTCGAAGGAACATGATGGAGTGATAACCAGATGAACTGGGTAGAAGTAGACTGCTGGGTAATTAGAGGCATGACTGAGGTGTGGCGCTGCTCATAAACCAAAGTTAACATATCCACTATATTTGTCTGTTTTTCCTCAACCCCTACACTGTTTTTACCTCAGGTTCTCTTTTGAACACTCTTGAATTTGTCAAGTCTTTTGTCTGCTGTCACAGAAACCCCAAACTACTAATCTCCTCCTTCCTAACCAACAATCAAGAGACTTCACAGAGGAGCTTCAAGCTACATCTGTACCTTCATTTATCCATCCATTGTTGCCAATCTCCAGCAGTCATTGGATGAGAGGCACAGTACATCCTGGACAGGTTACCAGTCCATCAGTTATGCCTCATCCTCGTCTGTTTTGTTGAAAAAATGTAATTTACCTTATCACTGTGCAACCCTTCCCCATAAACTGGAATAAAAATGTTTTTTTTTTACCTTAATGGGTGAAATATCTTCTGAACAGGAAGTTTGCTTCAAGTGCTTTATTTTTATTTTTTTATTGGGTTTGTTATGTTCTTTCGTCTGTAACAAATTAAGCTATCAACAGTTACATTTACAACACAAAAACAGCCTCAGGCTGCCTCTGTTCTGCACAACATGAAGATGTAGCAGAGCAGCTGACGCTGGCAGCCAAGAGTAGGTTCAGTGAGGGCCTGTAATTTCTTAAGACATCTCACTCCTTTCTAGTTTAATGGCCTGGGGGCTTTTTGCCCGTTAGTTATCAGCTTTGATTCACCGCAAAGTCATCCAGCATCCTTGACAGCCCAGAAAATAGTTTATGGATAAACGGTGGAAGGAAGGAGGTAATGGAAAAAGGGCTTTGGATGGTTTAGATAGTGAGCCCTCTGTGAGTCCATTTCATGTTGAGAGAGGGAAGATTTGTCGCAGGTTTTGAAGGGATCTGCAGCAATCGTAAAACCTGCCATCTTTCATACAGTGCGATGATCAGCAGCCATCTTGGTTTTAGAAATGATCCAATATTTCCCCTCACTTGGTACATTACCATGAAAAAGTATAAGCCTCCTTATAGGTTTTTTTCAGCTTTTACATTTTTGGTGCATACATAAATAAGGCTGTGGGGAGGTTTGAGACAAATTTGCAAAAATAATCTACAAAGGGACAAATAGAAACTGTCAGGAAACATGAGACAGGCTAAAAGATCCCCAAACATCTAGAGATTATGAACTGAGAAGAGCTACAAATTCATCTCCAAGGCTCTGTGACACATTATCCACAAGCTGATAAAACGTAAAGCAGTGACAAACCGTTCCAGCAGATTACAAGTCGACCAGAATTCCTCCAAAAGCTCATTAACCACTCATTTACAATGGTTAACAACAATGCCATAGCAACATCCAAAGGTCTACAAATAGGTTTTAATTATTTCTACTAAGGTCAGAGGTCGAGATTCAACAAGAAGGAGACTAAACAGAGAATCCCAAAGCACAAACTTCTGGTGACCAAAGAGAAAACAAAAATCTAACTTTTTTTTCTGCAACACATTTGGCAAAAAACGATTTGTTGTATAAATGAACTAGAAATGTTCTCTCTACCAGAAAATGATAAAAGGGAATGTTCACACATCAGTTTATAATCTGTAGCTTATGAAGCAGGAAAACATTCTAAAGTATTTCAGCAAATTCACCTCTGAATGGATAAAAAAGTAAAAGGTTTTGGAGTTTGGACTTGAATCTCAATGAAGTGCTGTGGCAAGTTATTAAAAGAAATATAAATGCACAAAACCCTGCAATGAATTTAACAATTCTGCAAGGAAGAGTGGATGAAAATCTCTACACAGTGATGTAAAAACTTAACTCCTGTTAAACCAAAAGCTTGACGCTTTTTTACAGCTGCAAATCAGGTAAGGTTGGATTGGATAACCCATTTACACCAGCCTGTTCCCTTTTGCCTAGAAAGTCCAATTTGTTTTGTGAGGTGTGAATGCACAATCAAACTCTGTTTTGTGCCTGAAAACCCAGGTCTTGGTTCGGTTGAAGTGAACTCTAGTGCGGTCTGAATGCTTATGTGAATGCAAGTGGATCAGAGACCGCTCCAAAAGCTGGTCGTGGACTACGGCCCAGGGCATTCTAGTTAAATACAACCAAAATAAATGAGAGAAATGGCACAAATGAAAAATTGTAGGAAAAATCCTACAACCTGTGTAATCTGACGCTGCTCTATTATTTTTTTTTTTTTACATTTTGGAAAGAAGGAAGATGCGCTCAGTGTCTTCTGCAGATGTTTTCATGTCATTTCTTCTTGGTGCAGGACCATCGACAGGGTGAATAGGTTCTTCAAAGTTTTTGGTTTATTTGACACGGTGTAGTGTGAAAGTGAATTGCTGCAGCTAACAATTTAAAAAGAAAATGAGCAATTTTAGTCCTAAATCGAACTGAGTCTACTGTACTATCACGGGTGAAAACATCCTTATTGTCCTTACAAAACAAAATTAGTTTTTGGAAGATGAATTTAATATGAAGTCAGGCTATCTTTGTTTGCTATTGAAAGCATTTTGTTCATATAAAACACAAGTGTGACAAAAAGAGATAAGCATAGTAGCACATGCCAAAATAATAAACAATGATGCTGTCACAAATTAGAATAACTTTGAAGGCAAAGGTTTAACCTTCAGCTGGCAGTTACTTTTAGAGCACAAATTTGGCAAACAAAAGGACTAAACCTGACAGGGACGATCCAGCAGAAGGGCGAGGATGAGCGTGAGAGATGAAGAAAGCCCACTCAATAATAAAATCTGCATTTTCTGCCATGATTAATCTGTCAGCAGGAGTACTTGTGAAGATTATCCCTCTCAGAATGCAGGACTGTGACAGGAAAAGAGGGTGGAGGATTACATTTTGGGGAAACAACAAAGAGAAGAAGATGCTCAGAAGTTGCTCTCTCCACTTTCGTCCATTAAAACATGAAGTACAATAAAGGGTGGAAGTGACACTGATGGATGACAGTGGTGAAGAGGTTGAGCTACAAATCTGAGCATTTTGTCTTTAATGTGTCAGATAAAAGGGTGAAGCATGAGCAGCCAATTGACTATGTTGATAGATGGCCAACGTGTGTTATCAGTGGACTACATTCATCTCGGAGGCTTAAAAAAACATTTTTAAGAACAAAACAACAATAAATTACAGTCCGACAAAACATGCTGATTTACGATTTAAAATCTGTAAATCAGTCAGAATGCATTTGAAGAACAGCACTGATTGTTTCTAACATTTCCTTCCATCTCTCTTTTCTTTCTTCTTGTCTACATCTTTCAGTGACGGGAGTCTGTCCACCAAGCAGATCGTTTTCCTGCAGAGACCGGTCGTTAGCCGGAAGAAGAGGGAATCCAAGGTACAACATCTCTGACTTTTCTGTGTATTTGTAAGATTTCTGCAATCCTTATGATCACAACAACCATCTTTCCTCTTTAATTTAAACTGATTTGATTAGTTTAGAGAGACTGCTAAACGTTTGTCTCAAGTGGAGTTGTTCTACTGCCTTATTGAAATCCAAGTTTTAATCAAACCAGATGTGAAGATAAGCCAGCATCCTTACTGTTGACATTCAACTCACTGACCAAATGTAGGGCTAAGCACCTAGAAGAAAAACGTTTGATTTCTCTGAGGTTTGCAAACCAATGGCAGGTATGTGAGTGATTTGACTTGCAAGGAGCAAACACACACGAAACACACAAGTAGTGACGTTACTTTTACAGTCTTTATGAAAATTGAAAGGGGCTGGATTGTTTGTTTTCATGAGGGTTCAGAACTTTCCACTCGTTTGCATGTGGAGCAACCAGATAACACAGTGATGCAAGAAGAAATTTCAGCAAAACATTTCTCAACCCAGAGGGCACCAATGGAGGACTGTCATGTTGTGATGAAACCTCCCAAAAAACAGAGGAAAGACATCCAGTCGTTCTGATGTTGTATATAGATGAACTGAAATTGCTCTTAGGATCGTGTGCGAGTTGCTTTAGGGGCAATATGAACAAAACTCAAAGCAAAGTGAATTCCTTTTTCACACTTTTCCTCTTTGGAGCAAAATTAGTCTAGAAAAGACCCACAAAGTCTTTTTGAGATTAGTTTAGCAACATGTAACAAGATTTGTAAGGGTGCAACATAATTCACAAATGTGACCGACCGACCTGGTACTGCTGCACCAAGCCGTCAACTCTGTTACCAATCGACCCACTGAAATACAGTCACATGAACTTGTCACCACTCTATTTGGGTACTTAACTCTTTCTGTCAGTGACTCTATAACTATTGTTTATGTTTTGGTAGATTTAGCCAAGGCTGTGAGGCGTCATCCCAGAGGGCGTTAACAGCCACATCTGGCTCTGAAACTACAGATTTCAGACCTCGCTCCGGCTAAAGGCTCCACCACTAGTCCTCCTGTTCATTATTCACCATCTAAAACCAACATCACTTCTTTCCAGCTCCAGCACTGCAGCTGTTTTTGATTTATGTACATAAACATACACAGTGTGAACAAATTTAAACCAGCATGTTTTTGTTTCAGATGTGAGGAATGCTCCAGCAGCTGACAAATGTGTTATTTTGATAACCATTTGGTGTTAACGCTCTTCTGCAGACCCCAAACAGCTGTGATAACATCTGAAGCTTACCTGTTTCTGCAGTGAAATGAATTTGTGTTGATTTTTTTTCTCTGGGTTTAGTCTAACCATGTCTCACGAACACTTTGGATCTAAAACCTGTAAAATAGTTGTAGTTAATGTTTTTTTGTGTGTGTTTTGTTTTAACCTATTGCTTAATCTGTCTTTCTGACATTCCTCCGTGTTGCGATTGTTACAGTCATGTGAAAATATAGGACATGCTAGGAAACACATTTGAGTGTGGGGATATTTATTGTCTATTTTAATAAAAATCCAATCCAACTTGAAACTTTTGTTAAATGTAATTTAAAATTAACTGTTTCTAGTGAGTAATAAATTAGGGCACCCTGACATTAATTCCTGCTTTTGATAGTCACACCCAGGTGTCTTGTTTCAGATGCACATTTTAGAAAATCATTACTAGAAGTATTGAAGTATATTTTTGCTGTTTCAAACTCTCACATTTAATTTGTTGTTTTCCTGACGGCTAACGTAAGAGTTAGCATCACTATAACGTGGAAAGAGATGTCTCAGGCCTTCAAAAAGGAGATTGTAGGAGCTTATGAGCCTGGTAGGGGATTTACAGAGGTCTCAAAAGAATTTGAAATCAGCTAATTCACTGCGAGGACATTCAAGACGGCTGCCGGCATGTCTAGGTCTGTTCGTCTAAGCAAGTTCCACCTGAAAGCAACCACAAGATCCTTAAAAAAAACGCACGTAATGTCAGAAAACCACTGCAAAAGTTTAACTTTCCTAGGAGGTTTGCCTTTGAACTCTCAGAGAAAACACAAAGGCCAGATTGAAGTTTGCCACAAAGAATGTAGCCTGATAAAACCGTCTCACTCGTTAAAGGGAGTAAGACCAGCCATTAGATATACTGTCCTCTTTTTCCAATAGAAAATAAATACTAAAAATAAATATTCAGGTTTCTTTTTCATTGTTTAAATAAAATTGAATTATTTTCTTTTCCAGAGAGATACACAAAATAAGATTAGGCATTTCTAAATAAAGAACCTCATATGAATTGGCATGTGCAACATTTTCGCATAACTGTATGCAACCAGATATATTTTCATCTGCTTGTTTGTTCAGATGGATGTTCTCAAGGCCACCAATAATCAGCCGACACCCACCATGGCCTCAATTTCCTGCTCCGTTTTGTTTAAATTACTAAGTTATTCCATCTCAGCATTAGATCTGCTGTGGTCCGTTCTTAATTAAGTCTGTGTGTACTGCTCCGTGGACGGGAATATTGTCTAACTAACATGCCATAAATGTTTCAGAAACTAATCTTCAAGGCCCGAAGCAAGTCCAACAAAAACTGCATCAAGGATGTGGCGAAGAACAAGAAGAAAAAGACAATAATTGAGAAGGATTCTGAAGATCTGAAGATCGCTGATGACAGAGAGAAAGTTGGAAAAGAGGAAAAGACTGTGACTGGAAGCACAAACACAGCACAGGTAGAGGCAGCAGGCGAATCCAAGAAGGAGAGGAAGATAAGGTGTGAGGAAGATAAAAAGGCTGATGCAGGGATGGTGATCAGCATCGAGAAAGTCACACGGAAAGATGAACCAGACAAAAGTGAAGACAAAGTAGCAGAAAACTGCACTGAGGAGACGGAAAGCAAAGCTCCAGATGGAGAGAGATCAGAAGAAAATGGAGAGCCATCGGGAAAGGAGGAGGTCGAGGAGGTCAATGAAACAGTTGTGACTGTAGAGACTCAGAGTGAGACCAAAGAAAAGGAGCTGGAGGGCACTCCGAAAGCTGAGTCCGTGATAGAAAATGGGATAGAGACAGATGAAGAGAAATATGACAGTGAAGCGAATGAAATCAAAACAGGGGAACCAGTGGAGGTTATCGCAAAGGAGACTGTGGCAGATCCAGCAACCACAGACCCAAGCCCAGTGGAGGCTCAGGAGTAGCACCGTGCAAGTCGAGCTTTTCCCCCATCATACCTCTTACATTCCCTCTCTTAAAAACTGATTCCTGAATCCAAATTGAAGTGGGAGGGGGGGAAAGGTTGCTCCGGTCTGCTGCAGCATCCTCCAAACCCCCCATCTCACATGCGATTCCCCCAAAACCTGCAACAGTGTAGCTAAACAAAAGAAGACCGTGACATCAGTTCTATTGTATAACCACAAATACTGAATGTATTTAACAACAGGGGATGCTTCTGCAGGCAGGTCCATGTGGAGTCCAAACACTGAATGGAGGAAGGCAGAGAGATGAAAAACCTCAAAAAGACTTGGTCACGGTTCCAGAGCTGCTTTGTTCACTAAACACTCACTGTTCACTATAGACGACTTAAGCTTTAGGTTTAGCTAGTAAACAGTCACTGCAGCCTACTAGCTTTACCTGAAGGTTTTAAAAACATGAAATATATATAAAACAAAAATATTTGGATAAACTTGGTAATTTAGATAGCAAGCTAGACACCATTTTATGATGCTCATCTGAGATTTATTTTTAAGTTTTCTCTATTTTTATTTTTTTTTAACCAACATCAGGTTGCTCCAACTTGATCCACCTTCATTAACCCTTATGAAAGAGCTAATTACAATATCGTTTCATATTAATAATTAGAGAAAATGACTTCTTTTGCTATATGACTTTTTAGTGTGACCAAGTCTTCTGTTTGTGTCAGTTCTTCGTAAGGAAATCACCACCTTTTAGTTTACAAAGTTTGCTCTAAAATATCTCTTAAAAAAGATATTTTAAAGAGAGAATTCCCATAAAATGTTCTTGCAGGTCATTCCTTGTTTCATTCTGATCCAGGATGCAGAGGAAATTTACAGGAGAGCGCTGTTAGAGGTGATGGGAAAGGCATTTGTTGCGACAGGCAATCCAAAGCAGGCCGTGGAGATCATTGTTTACGCTGAGCTCTAAGCCGTCAAGTGCTTCAAAGAGAGCCGATAATCACTCTTTGGTATGATGTGCTAAGCTTACCTTGCATACAGAATGTTCCCAATAATATTCCCTAGCCCAGCCAGACAAGAAAGTGAAATTCAGCTGAATGTTCGCGCCTCAAGGACAGGATCAGTAGATAGGTTTCCTCTGTTAGCTTTACATACAGGTGAGAGGGTTTCTGCATGAAATGTGTAGTCGGGGGGGATTGCTCTTGTTCTGTACTGAAGCCAGAAGTGAGAGCTCTGAAGGAGAAAGTCATATAAGAAAGAGGTTGTAGTGGAAAAAGGGAATAGAGAAGAAATAAAGAAGGACCAGTGAGCGTGAAAGACTCAAATAACGGAAACGAATTGGTTCGTTTAAAGCAACGGTCGTTTGTAACCCCAGCATTTCCTGCAGAGGTTTCTTTCGCTGCTTTCCCTCCATCTCTTTACGCACCTCTTACTGGACACAGTGTCTGACATTAACTGAGTCATAATGCGCCGTATCGCGGCTCTGCTGTGGCTTTCCATTTTAGAGCTGGAACAAGAGGGAGGGAGGAGGCGACGTTTACAGAGCGGGGCTCTCTGTGGATCGCTAATGGATTTTGTCAGTGGGGGATCTGTCAGTAATCATGCATTTATAATGGGGGGGGGATCATTTGTTGGGGGGAGTTATTAACAACAAAACACCTCAACATGTCAAGTTTCACGTTTAAAAAGGATGTCATGGGGATCCGTTTGCACCGGAGAGGACAAGCTTGATTTAAAATTACTTGCACCTCATCGTATTACCTGTTTTGTAAACTGTTGGCGTTTGGCTGATTAAAAAGTACCTGCTGTCCTCGTATAATTTGTCACAATTATCTTTTTTTTTGTGTTGTGATAATTAATGATATGTGGTTGCGAAAAGTATTTCTTCTCTGGAGAAGAAGCTCCACGATTTCAAGTGCTCTCCTGCCTCCGGTGAGGTTCCTTTAAATGTAAAATGGAAAATGTTTTTGTGTAGAGTAGAATATAAAACTGTGACCAGTTTAGCCTTATTACTATACTGTAAATGGCCCAGAATCTGCTATTAGAAATGTTTTTAGCGGCATATTGGTGATTTCAGTGTTATATGTTTGTTATAGTCAAACAGCAAAGTTTTGCTCCGGTTGGTGTTTTGAGGATATTGTTCCTGGAGTTAAGAGTGACGGGATGAAGATGTTTATCCATATGAAGGTATTACATTTTGTATTATTTTTCTGACATGTTCTTGATTGTGAATGTCTGGTTTTCAAGTAAAAACAAAAAGGCTTTATGCTGCCTCTGCTTGTTCTGCTAAAGCTTGCAAAAAATGCATTGCTGACCGGTGCTTTGAGCTACCTCCTCAGGGCCGATGTTGGCTTTCAGCTTTGGGGTCGCTGCAAGGGCGACCTCTTGAAACATATGCTCCCTCTCCTCTACTGCTCCAGTATGGCTATGAGCATGAGGTCATCTCTAATGGCAGCCAAGGTCAAAGGTTTCTGAGTGAGAATGGATTTTTCTCAGCTGTACAAACAGGAGATTGCATGAGCACACCGTGACATATTTATTTAAAGTGCTTTGTATCTTTTTTTTTTTTTAACAGATTGAGATTTCATAGACACTCCTGAGTTCATTTAGTCAGAACGTGACCAGCATGAAATAACATGCTAATTCATGTTGTTCAACGAACTGCTCCGACCTATTCTTTTATTAATATACTCATTTGTTATGAATTAGTATAATCAAAAGAATTTGAGCTGTTCTTATCTTCTGTAAGTTTCAGTCGAATTTAATTTAATTGATAAATTAGGATATTGGAAGCTAATCAGAATCTCATGTAGATTTATTACCTCCAGAATGATATGTTTCTGCTCACCTTGATAATTACAACTTGCATCACAAACAAAATACTCTACAAAACAAATACAAATAAGATTTTTAATACCATCATAACCATGAAAATGCATGTGCAGTCAGTACTTGGTTGGGGCTCATTTCACCTGAATTCATGCATTAAAGGGGACATATGCAAAATTTCCATTTTGTAAGTTTTCACACTTCCATTTGGGTCTCTGCCCCTTCTAAAATTAGCCCAAGCGCTTTAAAGCTTAAGCAAATTCTTTGTAGTCCCAATTTGCGCTATTGAATTGACTGTCTCCTGGTAAGTGAGCAGTCTTCCCTGTGATTATCTAGGCCATAGCATGCCAATAATATAATACTTTAGATATGTCAAACTCCAGTTATTGAGGCCTGTGTAGATGTTGCAACACATAAATCAAATAATTCAATTATTGGTGGAAGTCTGTACAACCTGAACACATGATGGAGATTTGATTCAGGTGTCCCAGACAGGGACACATCTAGACGTTACAGGACACCAGCCCTCAGGGACTGGAGTTAGCGTCAAGCTATAATCTTTAAAAGAGAAAGTAATAAGTGCTTTGAATATATTACTCTTTGTGTAATGAATGTATTCATGAGTTTTAATACTTGATATTGTTGAGATTTAAACTGTTGTGAGTCAATGTCGGTGCTCCTGCTTTCTTCTTCTTATGTGTCTGCTGTAAAATCTGAAAAGTATGACTTGAGCGTTCCCATTGGGGTTTTTCTACGCATACAGTATATTCCACAACCGAAGCATAGTCTGGAGAACAGATTAGATATTCAGGGAAGCCTGAGTGACCTGTTTGTTTTTTATTCTGGCCCAGCAGCATGGATAAGAGAAACTTTGACAGAGGACCTGACCCTGTTCCCGCTTGTCCTCTACCTGAGCCCTGCAGGGTACCGTTTCCTCAATAAGCACTTACTATTTAGGTTGCTGTGTAGTCTAACCTCTAGCATGAATATGCTCAAGGGAGTGTGAGTAATTGGGGTTTTTCTTCTATTATTTTTGCCTGCTGTTAATGTTAACACAGACAGGGAGACAAAAAGCAAGGCAGAACCTGACATTTAATCAGCTAAACGATGCTGAACCATGTTAACTCTGCCATGTGTGAAAAGGAGGGGACCTTTGACTAATGTTAGACTCAAATATACATCTGTGCTCCCCTCCATTTATAGTATCTGTGAGAAATATACAGCTTGCTGTCTTATATCAGCATAAATGTCTCTGAGCCTGAGTAGTGGCGCTGGTGCAATCGCTCTTGGTAATGCTATAAAAAAACGCAATGGTTCATTTCCTGTGTGCTACAATGATGTGAAACGGACAAAATAGAAGCGACAGAGCATAACACAATAGGATGCAGTCACTTTTTTTCCCCTGTGTTGTCACTTTAGCTTTGCTCACAGCCTCTGGAAAATGTATTGTTAGATTTTCTTTCTCTCTGATGTATTTTTTTAACACCTCAACTGCCATCTTGAATGTTAAGTATCTTCGATCATGTGCCGATGTCACTTGCATTGATGTAGAAAAAGTATTCTTTATCTTTCCTATTCTGAGTATGTCAACATTCCTACTGTACCTGGCATCTGTACAATTTGTATATTATAAAATGATTTATATTTAATGTGTACATGTGTCCTTGTCTTTTTTTTTTTTTTTGTCAATATTCAAAGTTCAGCTTTTGTGTTGTTTAGGTTTTTCAAACAGGAAGGAGACAAAAAAGTGAAGCTCAACTTTTCGATCATGTGATCAGAGTCTTGTTCACCATTAACATGTTGAAACACTGGCTTCCCTTGGATACAGACTGTGCCCTTTGTTGTATGGTTGTGAACAACTTGACATTAGAAATAAACTGAAAAAAGTACAAATTTAGTATTTCAATCAACTAGAAAAGAAAATGGTTAATGTATTGCTAAAGTTCAGAATCTGCAGATTTTACTTCCTTTTTACAGAAATCTTCAGTAACACTTTATTTGAAGGGGGGTGAATAAGACTGTTATGACACCGTCATAAACATGACATAACATGTCATGAACATGAATAACCCTTCATGAATATTTATGACTGTTGTCATAAAGCGTCATTCGGTAAATTATGACACTTTTAATACAAAGTTGACATTATTCAGAATGTCTTTGTTATGACAACTTGACATTAACCAAGAAATCATTACTGATATAAATTTGTTATAAAAGTATTAATGATTGCACTTTAAAAATTAGGTATCTTTATGTTATTAAAGGTAAAGTTTAAACAGTAATTTGTTTGTATATTCGACACATTTTGTTATTTAATCAACTGTGCAGGTTGAATAATTATTGACACACTGCCTTTATAAGGCAATGGAGAGGAAGCAATCTTGGTCAAAAATTGGGTATAAATTACATAGGTAGTTTATTAAACTGTGGGGTATTATAATTCATTTCATTAACTCAATCTTGGCATGGCACAAAGCACTGTAGAGAACATGGTCAGACATCAGGGAAGTGGGAGATTGTCCCATCAGACCATCAGTTCCTGAAACCACTCATACAAAAACAAAATCTTTTAAAAGTGAGACCCCGACAGACCACGCTGGATAGCTGGATAAAAAGATTGAGGAGTCCAACTGAGTCCATCTCTTAAAACCATGGGAGGTTAAGGGCAGACTGGGCTCACAACTGTAGAAGAATATAATTATTCTTATTGCTTCTTTATTTATATATTTCATGAGTTTGGCACCTTTTAATTCCTCAATACAACACAGAGCTTTTAGGTCCCTTCACATGGTGCCTGTTTGTTAGATCTCCCAGCCACTGCTCTCACACATAAAAACTTTACTCTTGTAAATCCTCACTTTTCAAAATTAAAATTCCACCTGGACCCTCTGTTTTCATTTTTTATGTTTGGTGACCATTGTCCTATGCACTGATATTAACGAAACGCCATTTCCCCTTGGAAATGTCATTCACATTCTCAAGTGCTTTTTCTTTTATTTATTTTCTTTCTTTTTACACATTTCTTTATTTCGGTCACATTTGTGAGTCACAAGGCTGAAAACAACTTAAAATGAAATTCTGCTAGAATGATGACATATGCCATTTAAGCTAAAGTTAAACTTCCTGTGTCCATAATAAGCAGTTGAACCTGAAAACCTGTAATATTGCTGCAGTAATTGAACTTTACCTTTAAGTCCTTAGTCTAACCTGGAGTACTGATCTGTAATACAGCATGAGAACTGGAGATGCTCCCATGAAAAAGATAAAGTGGCAACCACAAGTCTATGAACACAATGAGCGCACAAAGCAGAGGAGAGTCTAATGGAGAAGTGAGACTTATGAACCCAAAGCATCATTTTCTTAGAGTAAAAACATATTTCTTTCAGATTTGCTCCATCTGGTTATTACCTTCATTACCATTTGAACCTCAGAATACATCAACTTGATAGTTATTTTCCCACAACAACACAATAATCCATTTCCCCCACTCTCGGATCAAAACAACGCAATTTAGGCCCAGGGCTGACCCTCATGCATCAATATTTCACGTGAAAACACAAACACACATCATAATATCCCTGTGGTGTTTACGAGCTACATTATATTTACAGTTGAGTCAACACAGCTGGTGTGATCTATAAGCCACGAGCTGCGAGCCCAAGGGAGTGTAAGGTCATTAAGGAGACGGCTTTGCCTCCAACCAAAACGCCAACCATCAGACCCGTTCTGCTCCCTGCAGTAGGCATTAATGGCTCTTTAGGCAGACTGGAGAGCCGCTGGAGAGCCGCTAAAAGATGGTCAGAAACACCTAGAATCTGTGGTTTGGGATATTAAACTCATGACCCAGAGCATTTCCATCTCAGAGGTTTCTCTCCGAGAACCAGAGGTAATGTTATTCAATGCTTTGCTGACGGCAGGTTGTTCTGAATAATGAAGTTTACTTGCAAGTAAGAAGAAGGAAAAAAATAGAAATATTTTTACGACTGCTACAGTTTGGGAAGCAGCAGCATTTCTATCAAAACAAACTCTGTAGGTTTCTGCACCCAGAGGGTTCATAAGGTCCAGTAAGAGTTGGAGCTTTAGCCTTTATGCTTGGCATGAAACTAATTTAAAATCAGTGCTGTCCAAATATCTCTATAATGTTTGTTTGTTTTTTATCAGGTGTGTCTGCAACTGATGAGATGTGGGTTCCAGTTGTGCTTGATGCAGTGCTGCCATCTAGTGGCCAGTTAAGACCCTAATGTAAATAAAACTGAACATTCAAACTACAAATGCACTTTTTTCTGTTACTTGCACTAATGTGTTCCTCATTACTACTTAAATAATAGGTTAACAAAAGCTATAATCCCTAATGCCTAAGAATTGCATTTGTTCTTAAATACCAATCCACTATTTTACAAACTTCTAAGCTTTTCACTGAACAACTGTATTTATGCTGAGATTACATACAGGTAAACTAATTATTGTATTAGCAGTTTAGTATACTTGTTTAGTTTGGAGCCTTTGGTAAAGGGGGCTACACAAAAATGCATGCCACACTTGTCAGATTTTTATTTTTAAAAGATTTTACTCCCATAATGATTAAACTTGATTTTTAGGCCCTATGTGTGCCTGAGATCTAATAATAATGATTATAATAACAATAATTTGCTTTTGTGACATTGCTGATATACAGAAAATAAAAAAAGAATGAAAACACATTTGAAAAATTCAATCAAATAGCTAAAATGACAACCTGAAGGCATTAGAGACGTATTTGTAAAGTGGAAAAGTTCAGCTAAATTTTCAGTATAATTTCTTTTTCAGAAATTTGAACAGAGCAAACAATTTAAAAGTCAAATGATGCAAGTTGTCTGTACAATTTATTTCAACATTTTCAACTTGTCTTATTGGTTGACTTATGCTTTAGTCGTTTTTTGTCTCACAGCACCGTCTATCATTATCTAATACAGCAGGAATGGGCAAAAAGCATTTCTGGACTTAAAGCAGTAACTGATCAGGGATTGATGATACTTTCTGGATTCTCAGTTCATTTTAGCTAAAAGTAAACAGCAGACAGAAATTAGTGACTCAGCATTTATCCAGCTGACATTAGCATCTTCATTCTTTCATGAGGGCCAACAAAGTACACTTAAGCCTCCGTCTCCGGCCAGTGAGCTCCGAAGTTTAATATGTGGTCAGCACCGGAGCATTGGTTATCACAGCCGAGGGGCAATGCAGCGGCACGTCAAAGACTGAATCACTTTGTCTTGATTTGCAAAATCTTTGAAAAACCATTACCTCATTGTTAGATAACCTCCTCAAGTTCTCCCCCCTGACCCTGCACACACACTCTGTTAGCCGATTAACTCCTCCCAGATTAATTAGAACCATTACCTCTGTGTTTTCCAGTCGGTGTCTTATCAACCTTTGTCAGACTTAAACTGTAAAT
The DNA here is from genome assembly GCF_051168715.1 of Poecilia mexicana. Lineage (NCBI taxonomy): Eukaryota > Metazoa > Chordata > Actinopteri > Cyprinodontiformes > Poeciliidae > Poecilia > Poecilia mexicana. Next base: position 7,635,265 of record NW_028263385.1, read on the forward strand.
TAATTAGCACCAACTCTCCTGTCATTTGGTAATTACCTCAGCAGCGGCAGGAGTTCAGTGAAAGGCTTACATCAGCACCTTGTGCTTCTTCTGACTTTGCTGAAACCTCATTGGACATTAAGTGATAATACTCTCCCACTGCTGAGGTCTTCACCTGAACAAGAGACGAATAGTTTACCACGTCCAACAAGGAAGAGTTTTTTTTTTTTTTTTAGGATTATTATTATTGGTGAAATAGGTTTGATTTAAATATTAATAATTTTTTTGTGCAAAACTGCAGAAAATATGGTTTTGAAAGCAATCTACCAAAAATCTGTGATTAAAGGAGTTTTATTATAGGTTTCTTATTATAATGCTCTTTAGTTTGAAGGTTGTCTAACCTAAAATCAAAGACGTTCTAGAATCAGTTGATCATTGTGGAAAAGAACAAGAGAAATACTCATTAATATCACAGAATGTATAAAGTTACATATTATGTTTGATGTCATAATTCAGAAATAATGTTCTAAATTACTTACAGGGAATAAAGTTTAGGCAGCCTCTTTTCTAATCTCTGTGTGATGTGAAAAAGCCCAATTGCAATTTTTTTTCTGGATTTACGTTTTATCACACCTAACTTGCTAATATGGTTGCGACTATAAAACCTATGCGTTTTCCTTAAACACCTGCAGTTATCTCTGATATTGAAACTGCTTTGATAATTGAAATTTTCATGTGTGAGGAAAAAAGGCAAAAACAGAAGAAAGCTGTGAGAGGGAAATCAGATTAGTCCTGCAGTTTGTTAGTGACTATTTGTTGATTTTATGTTTTCCAAAACTATTTCTTAATATTTTTTAAAATGCTATAAATAAAATATGTAGGCAAGCTAAAAGTCTATGAAATGAGGCATCAACACATGAATGTGCTTTCAGATTAGTTGCTTGGTGTCCAAAAATTCAAAAAGTCCAAAAAATAGATCATTTGTGGTGAGAAAAAAAGAGTAAATAGATGCAATTTGGACTATATTTGGATTTTTGGGTCAGCACTTAAGCTTAATGGGATCATGGAAAGAGTTATATTATATTCTAGAAAATGATAGCCGGGCTTTGCACAAGGGAACTAAAGAGCCATTTCTATTTTTAAATCTTCTTTTGAGTTTCAGGGATCAGAAACCTTTTAATACACCTGCTGAGATTTGTCACAACAGAAAAGCCGGACGTCGTTGAGAGAAGAGTCGTCCAGGGCCCACTGGTACTCCTCCATCTTGGTCTCTATGCCGCAGATGCCTCCGCTGGTGCAGTCTTCACTCCAGTAGCCGTAGTCGCCCCACTGCATGCCGGGCGCCTCCAGCGTTGGGTTGCTGCTGCAGCGGAACCTGATGTTGTTGACGGCCGTGTCGTCTCCTAACAGTCCCTGGTGGGGCTCCACGCGGATCTGGAAAGATGTCAGCACACCGCCAGGGCAGTACTGAGGATGGGACCACTCTCCGGTACTAGACAGGTTTCCAAATGCAGGAACTTAGAATTAGAAAAGCAAGTATGAAGACAAAACAAGAAGTTTTGTACTTTCATTACATCTTGATCAACAGCCAATTTATGATTGAAGAGGATTAGAGCAGCTGAAAAAAAAAAAAATCTAGTTTTAAAACTTGATTTTAAAGCCTGCCCCAAATTTTGCACAGGATTTCAGTGAGGATGAAGTGCAGGTTCACAACTGCTTTAACAAGGAACAACATTTGAACTTTTGTAAATCTAATTGTATTACACGATAATTCATGAATGTGGTGGAATTATGTATTTTTATACATAATACCATCTCACTGTTCTGAGCCTTCACATTAAAATTAAACTACTAATAGAGCCAGGTCACTTCTTTGTGAGTGAGCAAACTTAGAAAATCAGACAAAGTTAAGGAGTGATGTGTCTGTCAGTGGGTTAGACCAGTTAGAACAGATTTAAATGGTCTCTTTGCTTTGCTATAAAAAAAGTTCAACTTGCTCACTGTCCAGTGTGTGACTCGACGTAATACAGGAAGCTGCGGCTCTCGTCCTGGGAGCAGATGAGGCGGATCCCGTTCAGGGCGGTGTCGTCCCCCCCGTACTGGTTGGTCTCCACCTGGGGAAACATGAACCAGTTCTCAGTTTATCTCTGTTCTGCTACAGCAGCTGAGGAAATTCAAATCAGGTTAAATCACAGATGGTTTGGCTGGATTTTGGCACAATCTGGACACAAGGTTGTGAGTTAATGTCTTATACAGAACCTTCCACCTTTATTGGTACTCCTCATGAAGATATGGACAAAAATATTAAGTAAAAAAGATCCCCCATAAAGTGGTATAATTTCACAGTAAAAAAAAACAAAAACAAAAAAATTCAACCTTTAATTTTAGTTAATTTTGTCAGTGGGGGAAACAACTTTTTAAGAAATTATTAAAATCAAAATTTAGAGAAATTCAGTAGGTTCTCACTTTAGGTACCTTAAGCTATTAGGTTTGCATTTTAATATTATAAGAAATTAGAACTATATTATTCAATTATGCATTGCATTACATTATTGTCATTTGTATAATTAATATTGTGGTAAAGTTAGTAAAGATGATACAAAGTACATTAAAATAAGCACACAAAAAAAACTGGCTAAAGTTAGAATTTGATCAAATTTCCCCGAGCTACTTAAAGCTCCTTGACCTCAGAAAAAATATCTCTTTTACACATTGTTTATTAGATTATGGATTTAAGTAGGAGTGAATTTATATTTTAAATTGAAAATGTTTGTAAATGTACATTTTTATTCTTTTACCCTGACACTGAATCCAACAGCAAAGAAGTTATCAGGACACATCTCTGGCCAGGTCCAGTCTCCAAACCTCTCTCCGTTGTTCACAGTCAGCACAGATCTGTACTGTCTGCTGTTAAAGTCTTTGCCGGCTCGCTGCAGAAACACCTTCTCACAAAAGCCGCTGGAGGCCACAGCCAGCAGGACCGCGATGCTGAGCAGACTCGACATGGCGGCAACAGGAGAGTCAGTGTCTTCACTCTGGAAGGCTGAAAGACAAGTAAGAGCTAAAGGTTCCAACTCAAAGCTCTTAAAGCTTCCCTGTAGTTTCTGGTATCAGCATGAATCATTTACCGAGTCGCATTACGGAACGGCGTGGGAATAAACAGCTGGAGGTGGAGAAAGAGAAGACACAGGGACTCCATTCAGCCTTCAGTGATATTTTGCAGCTCAGCAGTGGATCTTATCACCAAAAAGAGGAAAAGCAGGCAGTAGGGTTCTTTAACCTGCAGGCTGCAGCAAAAAGTTTGTGTTAACTTTAAGACGGAAAAAGCAAAGACTAAAATAACACATCTTGCATCATGGGTAAGAAATGATATTAAACAGGAGAAAAGTTACTAAATTCAATAATTGACAAGGTGTTCTGGTCTTGGAAATAAGGCGTTCTACAATCAATAAAACGCTTCTACAAATTTAGCATCTGACCAAAGATAGCTATTTTAGTGCAGGTTTCTACAACAGGCTGAGAAAACTTTAAAGCTGTGCAAAAGGTTGAGTCTTTATGCTGGTATTATCTTATCCAGCATAAGGTGAAATGCTGCTGACTGATAATACCTTATGCTGCAATCCAGACTGATCACAACCATTTCTTGTTACCTTTGTGCTTTTTAAATGTCCCACATGAGCAGGAGTATGAATCAAAGATTTAACTTTGTACCAGTCCTCCAACCATCATGTCAATTAGATAGACAGATAGATTGATTTTGATTAAACTCTCACAATGTAATTGAGATGAAGTTGTGGATAAATATTTGATATATAAGTCCAAAACTGAATAAAATGAAATTACAGTATATAAGATTTTTCTTTTCTGCGTATTTGATTAAGAACAGTGTGAGTTTTTTCTACAAGAAGAGGCGAAGCATCAACGTTTCCAAATTAAAAAAAGCACACATGTACAACTTATAGGAACAAAGTCTATTTATAATTTAAATTTGTTGTCTTTTTGCAAGGGAGCTCAAGAAGGTTTTATTGCATTCAAGCAACTCTGAATTTATTTAAGAAAATGTTTGTTTGTCTGACAGCATTTAGCTCAAGTAATTACATGCCACACAACATTTATAACACATCATTTAATGGCTATTAATTAGAGAACAGAAAGAAATATTCATCTTTGGGTGATCACTTTTGCATAATGTCACCTTTCTAAAATAACGGCCTAAATCATTTTTGACAAAAGTGATTTTCTTTGCCTTAATTATCTTTTTGCAAAAAAGAAGAGGTAATTTTTTTTGTTTGTTTCAGGATTGATCTTTTCATGTGAATTGTAGAGAATAAAAGCATCTCCACAATGAAAGATCTACTCAGGTGCATTGAGGTTCTTTTCTTCACAGGAGTACGTGTTTTTTTCCCCTCTATGTAACATATTAATCTAATAACGTTTCAAAGATATAAAAAGTAGTTTGAATGTAGTTATCATCCCCGTTGCTTTATCTCACCACAGTGACAAACCATCATCCAGAGTGTTTTTATGTGAAAAACAAGTTTGGTGTAAAAATAACTGTCTTGCATCAACTGGGAAATGTTTAAGTTGGAGATTATGTTCCGACAAAAACTGGAAGGTTTTGTACGATGATGTCATCTAAGAGTTTGTTGACAGAAATGATAAGGCAGGAGTTGTTAAATTTTGCTGCAATAAGTCAGCTTGTCACTTTCTCACAAATCTGTTACCTGTAGGACGCAGCTTAAAGGGACATGTATAGAAAAGAAAATGCCAACCCTCCTTTCAACTATTCTACAGGCCCTAACTCCAATCCTAATCCTGACCCTCCTTTCAACACTCCTAGGAGTATATTACTGTAGGTCAAGATGCTAGACTAACCTAGAGGCTAATATTAGTGTTTCAGCTACTCTTAGCTAGGTTAGGTTAGGTTTGCAGACATTGTTCTGCACAAATTTCTAATTCTCTTTGGGTTGGATTTTTGCTGCGTTTTTCAAGCTTTTGCTTTATTCTGCTGCTTCTGCCTGTTTCTCGCATTTCTGCAAGTCTCCAGTTGACTTCAAATGCTTCGACAATTTTCAGTGAAAAAAAAAAAATTCAGCTTACGGCATTCAAACTGCATTTTAACAGGAAACACAAACTTTTCAAATTACACATTTTCAATCACTTTTTTGCAAGGAAGTATTTCAATAATACGTTACTGACTTATTTCAATGTGGAGTAATATATGTAATAATTAGATGGAAAAATAATTATTAATTTTTTTTTCTGTCGGCTTACACAATAAGGTCAGTGGATCGAACTAAAATTACAGTAGAAGGTAGTCTGCAAAGATTTCACCAACTAGCTTACCGTACATGCTTAACTTTTGACACATTATTAATTATTTGACATTTGTAATAAGCATAGGATTTAAACAATTATTGATAAATGTAATCTTCATTTCCAAATTTAATACAGTTCAAACATAGAAATATGCATTTCATGGCTTATTTACTTAATTAATTGTGACTATTTTAATTAAAAACAGAGAAAAATCTTCCTTGCTTGTTGCAGATGAAATTTTGTAATCTGCAAATTATGACCTGAAGGGTCAGCCTTGTTTTCTGGCACAACTGAAACTCTGACCTCTTCATCCTCTCCTCTGTGTTGCCTTCACTTCCCAGAGACAAACGCTTGAACAATGCTCTCCTGACATTTGGAGGCAGTGAGGTGTTAAAAAATTATCCAAGCACAAAATTAGCTGAGTGACCTGCTGCTTTAAAGTCAAGAACAGAGAAGACGCTTGTGAGTTGAACAGATTTCCTCAGAGCACTTAATCAGTGGAGGGGGGGTGGGGGGTAGTTTTCTTTTAAACGGAGAAAATGAAGCCAATGAAGTGGAACCGGAGAGATTTAGAAGATAAGAGTTTAAGAGGAGAACTGTTGAAACCTTAACTCTTGTTAGTCCATTTCTCAGTTTAGACATAATTAAGAAAATAATCACCAAAGTAATGCATCCCGCTTCATTAGTGACCAAACTCTTTATAACTGTTTTCATGCTGTTGTTAGTAACTGAATGAATGATTCCCCTGAAAAGAAAGAGTAATTAAGTTGGTGTTGTAGCTTCAAACCAAAGCACTGATTTTGACTTTTTTTTACTAGAATATTGCCTGCAAAAGGCAGACTCCTGTCAATACATTTATTGCATTGAGTTTTGTCCTGGGATCAGTTCCCAAGAGGTTTTGCACAGTTGAAGTACAAATTCTCAGATGAAACAGTAACGAATTAGAGACTGACAGCTTCATTATAACCTTAATATATATGTTTGAAGTTTAGTTCTTAAAATGAACTTTGAAATCATTACTCAGTATCTAGGAGACTGATATATTCTCAGAGCATGCTGCTTTAAAGGAAATAAAATAATAATAAAAAAAAAAAGCTGCTGAGTTTGGCATTAAGTTTGAAAAGTCACATTTATGCCTCAATCTTCAGATACTCCAGAAATAAAATAAGCCATCCATCACATCCATCACTGTGAAAATAATTAGATTCAGACCAAATAAATCCAACAGAGCTGCAGTAGGGCATTGTTATTCTGTGTAGGTAATAAAACATAACTCGGCATGACAAATGTCATCGCAGATCAGGCGCCGACTGCCAGATTGTTTCATGTCTGATTGTTCCTCTGTAAATGTATAAAGCTAGAGAATGGCAGGCACAGCCTTAGATCTTTGGATTTTGTGTTTTAACAATGTATCCCAAAAACTGAAGGAAAATATTCCATTCTATGATTTAATTTAATTGTTTGACAATTTAAATGATGATGCATGAAAGGTTTTGCAATGTAATCACAAAATAAACAGGATAATCTTGACTCTCATGGGTGCCATGTACAGAAAGTGTGTTTATATTACCTGCTGTTGAAAACTCCAACTTAAGTCATTTCCTGTTAACATTTTCCACATCAAGCTTGAATAAAGGCAACAGAAGCGTACCAAGTACTGAACCGAGAGGAATGACAAAATTCACTCTGGAAGATGCATTATTAACATGTTCAAATTTTAAATGGAGATTTACGGCTCTTTGAACTCAAAGTCCAAAACACACATGGTGCAGTTAAAGACTCTCGCTTGTCCCCGTGTCACAGTGGGCCATGTATGACAGAGAGGAAGGTGAGTGGTGATCTGCCACATTATGTCAAAACCGTATTATGAAGAGGATGAAGTTTTGTCAGGTGCTACACGTTTCATCTCCTGCTGGCTGCTTTTCTGTCCAACCTGTTTGCCTGATTTGTGGTTTTTGCAGGAGCTCTTCAGCGATTAACAGACAGTTGAAATGGAAAGTCTCTGATGTGTCATTTCACACTTATTACTTTGCGACATTAACATTGGTTAATCTGCAGTATTAAACCATACAGCTCATGGCTGGCTCAAGGTTGAATGAGGCCTCACTTCCTGTTAAGAATACAGATTATGTGGAATCTGGGGACAGAGCTAATGGGCTGAGCTTAAAAGTAATCCGATTATTAGTATTTGCTGAGACGCATTTGAGAACAAACCAAAGCTTAAATACAAAGAAAAACCTACATTTGTAGCATCAGAAGATGGTCAATCTTCACCAGATCCACTTACCTGCAGCTAAGAGGAAGCAGTCAGATGAACTAAGCATGAAGGAGAGCTCTGTGCGAGGAAGAAACTTAATAACTGAACAGTAGTGTTACAGTCTTGCCCTCACTGTACAGCATTTTAAGTTTTTATATATTTTAATACTTTTTATCTTTGTGTGAATCTACATACCTCAATGTTATGTCAGTGTTTTGCCGTTTACCTGAATGTCCCCACTGCACAACATGGAAGGATATTTCTATTCTACTCTAAAAATGCCATTAAACTTTCTTGTACACCTGGAATCAATTGGAATGCATTTATGACTTTTTTTTATGATCCGTTTTGTAAAGTGCTCGAGATGACATTGTGAATCGACACCATGTAAATAAACTGGTCTGAATTTTCTTTCACCTTGACAGTTTCTAACGTCCAATCAGCTCTTCCTGCCATTGAAACTCATCTTTCATTTTGCGATTCTGGATTTATCTTTAACCAAAGACAGCTTGCAGCAGAATGAGAACGTTTCACCTTGAACCCGAAAGCCAGTAAATTCAGCTTACAGACTGTAACGTATCTGCTGCCACCTAGAGGAACCAAGTTGTCATCACAATGAAAATGACGCCGTTTTGGAACAACTCCAGCACACTGGGTTTTTAATACAAACTAGAAATGTCAAACAGAGACACAAAACTCACATTAGTCCTACAGAAGAGATTATTTGGTGTAATTTACAGTCCAATGAGGGTTTCCTCTAATAGAAGTAATTAGCTTAACAGGAGGCAGCAGTCTTAACAGTGTAAACAACTACTGGAATGACATTAACACATAAAAAGGGGAAAAAGTTGAAAAAGCAGAAATACATTACTTTGTGCAACAGCAAATACAGTTAAAGTATTTTATACAAGCGTTTCTTTTTGTGAACATTCAACAGCAGGTTCAACTTTTTGTAGTTTCAGGATCCCACTTAAATTCTTTAAAGGGGAAACTTAAAATAAGCAGCCACACTTGCTCCAGTAATTGCAGTGCAACCAAAAATATTTGTTTGAAAAAATGTTTCAGTGTTAAAGATGTGTCCAATAAATATAACATCCAGGAGCCTGATAGTTTTGATGCTTTTGTTTTTCTGTTTCTTTTCAAGAAGGAAAAACTGCAGCATTTTTTCAGTTAGTGTCATTTTAATTAAAAAAACAACAAAACATTAATGAAATTTTAGGAGAACTCCCACTAAATCAGTCAAATCTGGAAAATGTGCAACTTACTGCTAAACTTTGTAATTACAGTAGGTCAAACTTATTCTATACAGTTCTACAAACCCACTACTGTACAGGATTGAAGACTGACTACAGCAGAAATGTCACCGCAACACAGAGGAACAAGTCGTGCTTCAAACCGTTAAATGTAATCAACTTCAGGTTTTTACATAAGAATGAAAAGCACCATATGGTCGCTTTTAAACACTGCTAACATGCTGTTGGGTCTGGAACACGAGAAGGAAGCACAGAGTTCTGCTAATATCTGGTTCCTTCAACATTTAACGCTGAGTTTTAGAGTTCACCTTAAAATCAAACAAGAACTGAAGTTAAATTTAAGAAAGCTAAGGTCCGCGACTAAAGGCTTGCTGGTTCAAACTCCAGGATGTTTCGAGATGTGGGAGAAAATAACTTGTTCATCTCTTCAGGATGAACTTAAGTGCCAGCCAATCGCAGATCTGAGCACAGTCCGTCTTTCCACATCACTCTTTTTTTTTCCTTTTCTTTTTTTAAATAGCGCCTCCCTCTTTGGGGATAATAAAAATCTTCTTTATAAAAGAAACAATAAAATTGTACAGGTATTTACAAAGCCGGGGGAGGAAAAACCAAGGCATTGTGTGTTTGGGGATTTGCATCTTTTAGTCCCACATTCACAACAAATTTAGCTGATTTCTCAGTTGGGGAAAAAAAGAAAAAAAAGTTTCAGGGCGTATTGTGTCCTGGGCCAGCCCAAGTCCCTGAGTTATCAGTGCTTCTTTTGTTTTGAGCTTGTGTTTATGAATTCAAGTCGAGTCTGAATCACTTGTGTCTGACGACGAGGATGAAGAAGAGGAGGAGGAAGAGTCCGAGCTGGAGCTGCTGCCGCTGAGGCGTGACGGCTGGGCGTGCGCCTCCACGGCGCTGGGCTTTTCCACTGAGAAGAGCAAACAGAAGTTAGAAACTTCTAACAGGAAGGCCATGTTTAAACCAAAAATCACACCTCTAAAGATGAGCCAGTGATTTTCACCACACCTCCAACACTGAGCAGTTTATGGAGATATGAAGCAAACATGGTGTGCCTTCCTGCCCATTATTTTTAGAAAGAGGAGGCTTTCTTGTACATACATTTCCCACATAATTGTTCAGTATAATTGCATTCGTGCTCTAATGAACACATGATGGTTTCAGGAAAGGTTGGCATCTGGGAATAATAATTCCCACAGTAATAATGATAGACTTCCGCTGACTGCTGGTCTCCTTCCCAGACCGATTGGTAGCAACAGTCACTTATTTTTCATTTTCAACATGAATGGATGTATTTAAGTGGTTGAATCTGATCAAAACTCACCTAAACCACAAAATTATATCTATAAAAAATATTTGTACTGGTAATATTTACTTAAACTAGAGTTATTTTCCTTTTTGACTCAAAAAGTGAATATAAATTAGAGAGTTTTCTGTATAACAAGTGGAATTTGCATTTGAAGTGCAGAGTGTGAGCTCACCTTTAGGCTTAGTGGGTTTTTTGACCGAGTTGAGCTGTCCACTGACGTCCTGCAGCCTCCTCTCCAGCTCCCTCCTCTTTTCCAGAGTCAGCTCCTCTTTAGACATACTGCCTTTATTCTTCACTTCTGCAAATAAACATTCACATGTTGATTTTGGAAGTCATTTTTTGCACTAGATGCATCTTTTGCTACAGATGATGAAGCGTGCATTAGTGATATTGCATTTTAGGCAGTAAAATGTTCTTAAAGGAATGGAAATATTTGTTTATTTGTAACTTTTAATGTGTTTGTAATATTGTATTGAAAAGGATTAAGTGGTGAAATGAAAAATCTGCAGAATGTTCCAGTTTTTTTACCCAATCAATCGTCAAAATAAACAGATTACTAAAATAATCGTTAGTTAAACTGCCAAACTACATTCAACTTTTAAACGTGGATCTCAATAAATCAAAACATGATGAAAGTTCATTTTTTCCTGTGAAGAGTCTGAGCTGGAACATTTGGATTTTGGTTTATTTTTGATGAATATGAATTTCAGAAAAGAAGTCAAACTTCAGTTTTTTAATAAAATGGATTCTGATACTCAGTTCTGCTCACTGTAAGTATGTCTGTGTTTTGTACAATATGTAAGGATAAACAGTTTCATTGGTTCTATAAACACATAAAAAGCAGGATAGAGGACATTACCAATGGATGGAGGCGTTATCTACCTGGCTCACCGTAAGGCTTACGGGGTTTCTTCCTCAGACACGTCATGACGTAGCGCTCCAGCTCCTTCAGCGTCGACGGCTTTAAGGTTTCAAAGTCGATTTCGATCTCCTCCGGGTTAGTGTCCCTCAGGGACGGCTCCCTGGACTGGATGATGTGGACCACCCGGCCGAGCTTCTCGCCCGGCAGCTTGTTGATGTCGAGGCTGAGCTGGCGCTTCTCGTCGTACGTCATGGGAACGATCTCCTCCTCTTCCTCCGAGTCGTAGTGGGGAAGCGTGGACGGGGCCAACGTTGGATAGAAAGGTTTCTTTGCTGTCCTGGAGGACAAAATGAACAGCAGCAGCTGGTCAAGTTTGTTTTCAATTAAAAAAGAAATAAGTTGCATGAAAAAGAGGAAGGTTTCGTACACTTTTCCCAAAGTAAGATTCAAGAACTTTTCCAGCATCAGATAAAAACATTACAAATGAAGTAAAAAAAAAACAAAAACATTTTGTGGTAGCATTCTACATTCTACAGCAGGGATAAGGTAATCTAAAATATAGCAATGTTATGTCTCACTCTGTTTACTGTTTTGGTCAGACAAAAAAATAAAATAAAATCACTACTTTATCAACTTTAACACATACAAAATTTAAGGCAAGTTAATTTCAATTCTACAGATCAATAAGTCACTAATCCATGAGAAATAATAAATGTTCATTACAATCTAAAACTGTGTTATGGTAAATGACATTCCCCAACTCAAGCACTTTCCAGGACCTTACACAGAAATCAAAGACCTTCCAAAACCTAGCTGAAACTGAAGTGCCTGTAGGATCCCTGCATGGGGATTAGGATTGTTTTCCACTACTAACTTGCTGTTCTTGTTGCTCTTCTTTGTCTGGACTCTCTTCACTTGTGAGACTCCAGCTCTGGCTGATTTGCTCTTCAACATCTTGCCCGGCATCTTCCATTCCTCAGAACCGGCTCTGCTCCGTCCAACACGGCTACGCTTTTCTATCTTCTTCTTTTTCTTCTTCTCTTTCTTCTCCTTTTTCTCCTTCTTCTTCTTGGATTTGACGATGGGACCTTGAGACAGAGCAGCCAGCTGTTCATGCACGGCCCGGAGCTGTAAATATAAAAACAAACAAAGAAACAAACATTTGTTAAATTAGTCTCTTTCACTGGGATGTTTTAGTGAACTAAAAAGGGGATGCGAATGAAACGGTGGGCAGGCCACTTACCTGAGTACACACCTGATCCTGTAACTCGGCCAGGCGGTGTGCACGCTCTTCCTCGCTGTCTGAGCTCAGGCTGCTCTCGCTCTCTTCACTGTCGCTGCTGGGCTCGCTCTCAGAGGTGGAGGAGGAGGACGAGGAGGAGGACGAGGAAGATGACGAAGACGACGTGGGATGTCCGATGACAGACATGGCCGTGTGTTCCATCGGCGGTTCGTCTGGCATCTTGGCAAAACGGAACTCAAAAACATCCTTAGGAAAAAAATAAACGGTCCATCATTCCTCAAACTAAGCGTCAGACATGAAGCGTGGTCCACGCAGAAAGATCCGCTCACCTGCAGCTTCCGTGCCATCGCCACGACGTCGTGGTCCGGTGGGTTGTATTTGTAGCAGTTTGAGAACATCAGTCTGACGTCACTGGCAAACTGTTGGGCGTCCCTGTATTCACGGCAGTCCATCTTCCTCTGATACACAGTTTGAAAAGAAAACATGTCAAATAACATGAGTTTTTTTTTTTTGTTTTTATTTAAATTATCATATTACAAAGTAAGTATATGAGACCTAATAAGAAAGCATCTATAAATGACAAAAAATATTTATAGAATTTCTACAAATGTTACGGTCAAGTTAAAAATCAAATAATCTAAGTATTTTGTAATAAAACAGAAGCACATATGCTACATACTAAAGAAAAGAAATGATCCGTCTTTAAAGTAACAAAAATAAAATACTCAACTTAAAATATTTAAAGCTGATGCTACATTTCACATTTGAAGCATATTCTGTAGTAGTTGTTGGATTGTGTTCTACTTTAACTTAAAAATAAAATAATGTTCAGGATATTTTTTTATTTTGAGAGTAACTGACAGTTATAAAATTACTTCAGCAAACACTAATGCCGACTCCTCTGCGTAATGCTTTGATATAATTTAGCCCATTAACACGTTTTCTTTTTGTAGTTCCCATTATTTCTGTCCAAACAGAAATCAGATACATTTATTATTAATTTTTAAACCCATAAGCCAAAATGCCTTGCTTTCCTCTTTTCCTGCTTTGTAAATACCTGGATAAATGCATGTTCCCTGTATAAAGATGAAATTTATGATTCCCAAAGTGGGAGGGTCTATTTAATGTGTAATGACACAGCAGCCTGCAGCAGGGAGATCTATCCTACAGCTGGACAAACACAAAGAGTAGAATTGGCTAAATAAGTTTCTTTACACCCAACGTGAGCTTTCAGGGAACACTGATACTTAAAACTGTTGGGAATCCCAAAATGTGTTAAATAAACCCTACAGATACCAAATTATATGATACTCCACACTTTTCTACATACGTTTGCCAAATTCAGTGACTCTGCATTTTCAGCTTTGTTTCGTCTGGATTCAAATAGGAGTCCAAACTTGGATAATTATTTCATTAGTTCATTGAACAGTTTAATAAAAGCAATAAACAGTTAACATCATTTTAACAAGGAACAAAACTTTTTTCCCCTTGCATGTATTGCTTTTCTATCTATTCATAGTTACCTTGATGGTGCTGAGGTCCATGGGACACTTGATGATGTCATGGTAGTCGTGAAGCCCCAGAGCAGTCGTGTCTACAGGCGTGTAGAAGGGCCAAGCGTACGCCGCGTGCTTCTTTGACAGCATCTCTTTGAGCAGCCCACTGCAGTACCTCAGCTGGGGACTCAGCTTGCCTTTCTTGGAGAGCTGAGGCTGGACAGAGTCAGGCAGGTCCTTCTTAGGCGGTTTGATGGGACGGCCGCTGCCCACCCTTCGGCCCGTCCCGGCCATCATTGGCTGCAGGAGAACGGGACCGCCGGAGCTCCTAACCAGGCCCATGCCAGGTGGGGTCTCCAGGCTCATGCTGCCCATGGAGGAGATGGTGTGCATGGAAGTGTCATGGACTTGACCCCCGTGACCTCCTTTCCCCAAGCCCACCATGTGCGTTGATCCCGACATGCCAACAGTAAAACCCAAGGTGGAGGGAGTTGTGGTGTCCGCTTTACGCTTCACACCTTTTTTCTGCACAAAAGAGAACCGCAATTTTGCTCATTTCTCTTATAAGCACAAGCAATCATTGAGTGAAACCTACAAATCATCTCTTATCATATACATTTAAGGCACAGCAATCGAAAAACACATCAAGTATTTATACACACCTTAGTGGTAGGCTGTGTAGGAGGCAGGCCCATGATGTTCGCTGGAGGCAGACTCTTGGTTAGAACAGTCTGAGGAGAGCTGGCCAGCATGGAGTCACCAGTATCGGAGGAGGAAGGTGAGTAGGCGGACTGGGACACCGCTGGCACCTGCTGAGCCCGAGATGCTGCACACGGAGCAGAGTGGAACACATGAGGAAAAGATACTACTGCTAGCAACTGACAAAGATTTAAAAAAAAGAAAAAAGATACCATACATCAACTGTTATGCTCTCTTACACATGTTTTTATTAATTAGATAATGAATTCTCGTCAGAAAAAGGAGGAAATGGTTCAAAATTAATCTGGTTTAATCACATTATAAGAAAATAGCTAATAACACAAACTTAGCTGAGACTGAAAAGCTTCATGAGCACAGTCTTCAGAAAATGTTACATAAATTAAGATGGTACATTTTCAATACTCTTAATCAGAAAATATTTTCCTCACGGTTAGACTTGCGGCCTCTTCCTCTGCTGTTCTTGCTCCGAGGAGCAGGAGGAGGCAGCTCAACTTCCTCTTGGGGCATCTGAGCTACTTTCTGGAGGAAGATCTTCTCCAAGGACTGGGCCATCAGCACAATGTCATCAGTAGGCTAAACAAGGAAAATGTTAGACTTCAGGAATATTGGTATTCTGCTACAAATGTACATTATATTGTCATTTGAAAAGGCCACACTGGCTTTTAGTGTAGAATGAGAATTAGCTACAGCTGAAAAGAATTAGTTGACATAATCAACTATGCAAATGATAGTGGAAATGTCTTTTTGTACAGGCACCCACAGCATGTCAGAGAGGATTTAGGTGGGATTCATAACTGTAGTTTCTCATTTTGCATTTTTTTAAATTACATTACAAATTACATACAAATGTGTAATTTGGCGGGTAAAAAAAAAAAAGTGAGCTTGTTATTTAAATCAATTCATTTTTTTTAAAATAAGAAAACACACAATCGGTTTTAGTAGCAGCAGTACAGTGGAACACTGTCAACTGTACAGAAGATGGATGGAAGGACAGAAGGATGGGTGGACCCTGTGGATCACTGATGTTTTAATCAGTGATCCACAGACTCACTGGTTACCTGCAATAATTACACAGATCTTCACATGTGAGCAGAGTAATTCATAAAAAAATACCCTGGATAAATTCCACATTCCAGACTCAAAGATAAACATTCATGGATGACCGTGACAGTCATTCCTGCTTAGTTGAACTCTTGGTTTAGAAAAGCAGTTCCTCAAGCATTTCTCATTTTCTTCTCGTTTCAATGAAAACCTGCCAACGGTTAACTGGTCAATACATCAACTTGTGTATTTTCTGAGAAAATGTTTAAGCAGTTTGATGTTCCCAGCTCATCACATCTGAAGTTGTTTTCTAGGTCACCAACATCTCTTATGCTGTTGAGATTTAAAAACTGGCTCAGAGTGCAATTCTGCTCCCAGACAGGTTTATTGCAAAGCTGCAGAAATGTCCTTTTTTGTTTTGCTTTGGGTTCTATTTTAATGTTTTCTCCCTGAGTAAGTTCTCAACCTACCTTGTTGTAGATGTAGCAGTTAGTAAACATTGTGTTGAAGTCCTGAATGCACTCTCCGGCACTTTGGTAAAAGTTGTTTTCCAAACGCTTCTTTATTGTCCCCATGTCCATTGGCTGTTTGATGATTTTATAATAATCCTGGAAAAGGTGAAACAATGCAGTACTTCATTTGTTTTGGGATTTTAACGTTTACAAGAATGTGAAAGACTGTGATAAAGTATTCATTTTCCAGTCAACTAAATAAGTGAGGAAGTTTACCGAAAAACGATCCATTTTTACAAATATTTTAACAATGACGTTTGAGTTGATTCAATGCAACGAGCAGCAAAACCTATCATGTAAAAGGTGTGACCTACTGGCAGGTTTAGTCTGTAAGCATCCACAGGCTCATGGAACGGCCAGGCAAAGTGGTGCCTCCACAAACACTTGATGAGGGTTTTCTGGAGGTACTGCAGCTGGTTGGTCATGCGGCCTGGCCGGCTGGGGTCCTTCACCGGGGGCTGCGGAGGGGCAGGGGTGGCCTGGGTCATTGTGTGTGGCAAGGAGGGGCTTTCAAAGTCCTCGTACAGCAGGGAGGGCTTGCGAATGCGTTTTCCCGAGCTGCAGTGCTGATCCAACATGCCACTGGACAACCCAACCAGAGAGCTGAGGTCAGAGAGAAACATGTGAGGGGGGAAAAAAAACGAGTTTGAATTACAGGAAGTCAACATATATGTGACAAAGACATCAAAGGGAAATAATCTGCGTTTATACTCTTGACCCACTCATTCCATTTAGCCACATGAAAAGAAAAGCCGTCCTCCCATTCGCATAACTTGTCCAGGGAACTGGAATTCCTTCAACACTGCTACTTTTACCACTTTCATGAGAACCAGCGCTGCATGGAGCCAACAGCAAACACACTTTCATCGATCATGTGACAAGGCGGGCAGATAAGGCTCCAAATCTTATCTGTACATTAAATAAATGATAACATTCAGGAAACAGCTATTTTAACAGAGTAGTCTTAATTTTATCAGTTTAATTTAGAGCTCAAGAAACTCTAGTTAGTTCTCAAACTCTATTTATACTTGATTTGCAATAGTAGTAGTCACACTGTTTACATTTGATTTGATATCATTTTAAATAAACTGCAAAGCTAACTGAAACAGCTGCAATGACTAAACAAAACAGAAGTGAAGCAGCAGCAGTCCATTTTACTCAGCAATATAAAACATTTTTTTAACAAAGCTTGTATTGTTTATTGCTGCTCATGTCATTTAACCATTCTAAACACACTGGGTGTGGTTTTATTCTACAATCAAAGCATATATTATTTGTTTTAATTAATTACATAGCTTTTGCAAGAACATTAATAACTCAAAGTATAAAGTATGTAAATCAGCAAGCTTTAAAAAAATGTTAGCCACAAAAATGCAAAATGAACAAAATATGTTTCTGTTATATTATAGCACAAAAAAGGAAACGGATTAAAAAAAAAAAAAAAAAAACATTGTCTCAGCGAAAACATGAATCAGTGTTGCACACCACCTCAGCCCATGTCTTTAAAGACCACTGATAATTATCTGTTGGACAGTTGATATGCCCAGGTTGGAGGTTTTTAAGTCTTAATTGTGTTAAATAAAAAGTGAGACCATGCCAATGTCCTTTACATGCCACAACATCCATCACAACCATATTCTACAGAGACCATATCACTACCCAAGCCACAGAGTTCAGCCAGTCAATGTTGTTAGGAAAATGTCAGGTCAAACTTAATCCCATCAGGTAAAAGCAAAAAAAAAAAAAAAAAAAAAAAGAAAAAAGTACTATAAATCTAAAAGGAGTATAAACACCACAATGTAAACAATCTGGCCAAAGAATAAAAATGAAACTTTTATATGTTTTTAAAAGGTTGTGTAAGCTACAGTCACTTCAAGATACAACAAGGTTAAACAAATGAAAAACACTGTTGCCAAGTTACAAGCTGCACGTCCATTCAGCAACAGACTGCAGGTTCTACTTGAGCAAATAGCTTCACTAATAAACTAACATCTGGTCATTATACTCCCAAATGTTAAAATTTAGAGCCAAAAGGCAAAAGGTGAATTAATCAGTGCAATAAGCATGTTAACTTGAAAATTAATTATAAACTGTTAAATCTGCATTCAGATTTAGAAATCCACATAAAAAATAATTTGCATATCTAATATAATTCCTGAGTTTTCTGCTTATTTGCATTAGGGGGCTTTATAGTTTTACCAAAATAACATTCAAACTCTTCAGACAACGCCACAAAACACAATGTAAATTAATATCACCGGGGCATTTCTGAAAAATAAAAGATATCGCTGCTAGAAGCAACGAATATAAATACACACACATTTTGTCATTTCTTGTAAAACTTAAGACCTTGCAGAAACCATGTAGTTGTAAGTTTGTGATGCGCTACTGTAAATTAATTTACTGACATTCAGACAGACTCATCACGTTCATACTTCCCTCTAAGCAGAAATCAGATTAGGCAGAAATTGGATCTCACCCAACAAATCTAAAAACACACCTGGCCCACTGACATAGAAGTAGTGGCAAAGCTTGTGGCCTGATTTTCAGCATGAAATCAGAATGATGAAATGCAATAGGCAGCAAAAAAAATGGCCTGTATTTTCAGTGAACACAGTAGAATTTATTTCACTTTGTAGCATTTCTAAAATATGGAATGAGAACATTCCATATTTCTTTACAAAAAACAAACTTTATTTTACTCCAGAAGATCAAACAACTCCACCATGTAATTAAAATAGGTGATATTGCCTAAGAGTTCATTTGAAAAATTAGTTACAGCAGGGTACACTAATGGTAGCCTGCTGTTGTGGTTAGTTTTTTTTTTCTTGCATCTTTCAAAATGTGATTTTTTTTTTTTTACATTTTTGCCACATAATGCATTTCTGTAATAAGCTAGAAAGATGAATGATGCAAACAAGTTTACCATCTGCTAGACATCAATGTCTCACTATATGAATTATTGTCTTATACACACAAATTTGTGGAGTCATTTGTCATCAAAAATGATTAAAATGTTAGCCCTATGCAAATAATGCTTTGCATTCTACACGATTCGTTGTTTGAAAATAATCAAATTAATGTTTCCAGTGTCTTGTCACGCTCAGTGTTTTGTTATTATCTGCGCTTTGTCTATTTTTTTAATATGTAATATCGCAATTTGACAATACAAAAACAGTACAGCTGTAATTACAGATCGGACTGCAAGACTTCCAATCTCCTGGCTGATGATGGCGTGGTTTGAACGCCCCGCCTTCCTTGTTTGTAAACACACACAGTCCTCAAAGACGGAAACATGTCTTTACTTACTAATAAATACTATTTTTTGTAATATCAGAGCTTTACCGTCAACCTGACAGACAGTTCTTGCTATTTCGTCGCATCATAGAGGAGTCTAATCCTTCAGAGCTGAAGCTGTCGCTAAGGCATCCATTAATATCCTCGCAAATCCAACGGTTCGTGGAAGGGCTATCGATTTGCTCTGGTTAATTGCGTATGTGGACATACGCTCGAGCAGTTAATTGTGAAAAATCATCTTAATAATGCTTGCATAAAGATGGAGGATAGCACTGCCAGGCTCTGTGAGCGATGAATGACCCGCCTGACAGAAAGCCGGCGGGGAGCAGCCTGCTGAGACAGCCGATGGGGCTGCAGCTGTCATCTACAGACTGCTGCTTGTACACTGAGTTTATATAGCAAACGCATGACCAATTCCGGATATACTTTTAGAATACGTTAGTTAATTGATACAGAAATAACAGACCGTTTTGAGAGCTAGCTAAATCCGTCTGTAACCGCTGGCTCAAGAAGCTAACGGCAACGATGATAAAAAAAAAAAAAAAATGTCCGTTTTGGAAAGCACACAACGACCAGTAAAATATCTTAAATCTACAAAAAGCTGCCTGAAATTACCTGTCTTGAGGTGGGTTGACGGCCGCTTCCATTGGGCTGAGGGCGGACTGTTATTACCATCAATTTCTCTCCTTTTTTCAACCGCTGTCGTCGCTGCTGTTCAACCTCACAACCACTACGCAGCTCTGAAATGAAATGGCGACTGGCTGCTTCCGCTTGAATCTATAAATACTCGTCACGTGGCAGTGTTGCGTCTGTCCGGTGACGCCAGTTGTGACTCTGGGTTCTCATTGGCTGGTTGCTGCTGTCTGTCAAACACACCTAGCACATCAGTTCACTGAATCCAAGCTGTCATGCCGCTGTGGTTGCTTTATTTTGAAAATAGGCTTTTGAGATTGATCTTTCTTTATAGATATAATGATTTCTGTTTGCCTGTACAACTTTTGAACCCGAACAGTCTTTAGGGCATGTATATTCCATATCTTTCATTCTGAAAACCTTATTTTCCACTGTTCTCAGTCTTGTCTTGGGCAAAATTTGAAGTTTAAATTCAAACGTTTACTCTGAATACATCATATATATTTTTACAGACATAGAGCCTGTAAAAACAGACACATTTATAGAAAAAATAGTGTAATAATTAAAGGTGAAAAAAGACATTCTAAGACATTACACAAGAATTGTCAGATTTAATAATTAAATCTGATAGTCATAGATTTTGTCCTGCAAAAGAAGTATGAAGGGCCATGTCATCTTAATGTGTTATCATTGTTAAAAGTTCCCATTGATTTTTTATTATTATTATTGGTGTACAAAGTGATCAGATACATCATAATTTCATTGTGGAGCTTTTTTAACTTAAGACATTCACTTTTGATGAAAAAATATTTCCGTTAATTATTTCACACATTTTCAGCCAACTTGAAAAGGTAAAGTTGCAAATCAAGCTGACTATAAATCTAACTAGCAGAAGGGAGCGATGATGGAAGTAACTGTAAAATTAAGAACTAGAAATGGTACATATACTCCATATAAAAGCGTGGACTTGCATGAAAATGGCCTCACAAGGAAAGTTTTACACAAAATTGTTTGCTTACTTGTCTCTCTTTGTTGTTTAGGACATTTGGAAAAAATTGTTTGAAGAAAAGGTGAGTTCCCAAAATCAGGTGAAGAAATAAAAGCTAAAAAGATGTCATCAACACCAAGCACCAAAAGGACTATGACTGGTCACCATGAGTGGGGATTCAAGCATGTGGGAGTGAACTACACAAGTTTTACATGATCAACACTGGGAGGTTTGAGTGTTTACATAAATGCAATGCATAGAAATGCCAAATTAAAATAAAGAAATAAAATATAGAAATTTGTTGTGAAGCCAACCTCCCTAACCCCAAAAAACAATATTTTGCGAGTGAAAAATCTAAAATTTAAACTTGGGTTTGTAAAAAAAACTGTAGCTTTGCCTTACCTACATTGATATTAGTTTGAATGTCATCTGCATAAAGAGGAATTGAACAACCTTGTTAATTATAACATAAAAGTACATAAAGAAATATATTTACATGAAACTTAAAATAAAAAAACCCCAGCAAAACAAATAATAAAAAACAGTTTATTGCTATATGTCTGTTTGAATCCAACAAAACTAATTTCTCATTAAAACATTTAGAAATTTTGCAATACGGATAAAAGACAGAAAATGTACTCAAGCATATGAACAGAATACTCACAAAACAAATTCTTTTCAAAATAACAGACATCATTTCTTTACATCTGTTTTACATCAGGTGGAAAAAAAAAGAGATTTCTCAAAGCACCAGATGTGTTTTTAAATGCTGCTTTGTTGTACATAGGTCCCTTTCAATGCCTTTTACTTGTTTTCTGGTTTTGTGTATTACTGTAAATGTTATTATCTTGATAAAAGTGTTTATGAAGGTCACTAAAGACTCTTTTCCAACTAAAGTGGTTGTCGGGGTGATTTTGAAGCAGGATATTGGAAAGCAACCAAGCTAAAGAAAAAAAAGATAACTCCCATGTTTGAAAAAAGAGAATAATAGAACCCAGTGCTTCAAATCGAACCCACGAGTGAAAAGAAAGGTTATTGATCAGATATCGTTCCTGCTGAGTAACATTTCAACGTTGCTGGTCAGCTTTAGGGAACTATGCATATGATGATTAGAGGCGATTCATGAATGCTTCTGATTTTTATGCTTTGTCCTTGTGGAACACCAAGTGATCTTTATCTGTTAGAAGTGTTTTAAAAAAATATTTCTATTTGCATTTGCAGGCATAATGATATTGATGATTAGATAAGCATGATTGCAAAACTTTTTAAAAAAAAGAAAAATAAACAGAAAAACTTTCTTTTTCAGTTTTTTATTGTAAAAGTTGTTTTTTGATTGTTATTATGGAGTTTCTGAAGTTGTTGCACTGTTAACCATTTTATATGTTTTACTGCACCATGTAACCAGCTCAAAAATGTGAAACAGAAAAAAAAAAAAAAGAACAAAACTGACCACATAATGTCACGTGAGGAATCTTTCCACCTGCTGGCCTGGCCCACGACAGACGGCTAACAGGACCTCATATTTGTTGTGAAAATGATAAAAGATAGGGTTATATTTTAGACTTAGTAGCATTAAAGGAATGGCTGGTTTTCTTTTGCACTCCATGCAAGATGAGTTTGAGTTTTACTTTCCTTCCCCTTTAATGTCACGCCGGCACAAGTGTCCTCATGGATACATTGACTTGCATCTAAGCATTTTGAAAGTGACAATTAAGGGGTTAAATAAAATCTCTGATCAAGACAATCCACATTTTTTTAAAAGTAACAAAATGCTGTCAAAAGTATTGTGGTATTTTCATGACTATAAACCAAGACGTTTATAGTTATGAAAACTATAAACTTTATGCAACAACGATTCATAAGGGAATCAAGTAATGATTCTCAGGACTGAAACATGTCAGTTGATGCTTTTAATTGACATTTGATGCGTCATGCTGAAATGCCCCATGAATGAAATAACGGTTTGCTGGACTTCAGCTGTTTTTTTAACAGAATAAACAGGATTGCTGGGGCCATGTTTTGAAGATTTGGCTGCCACAGAAGAGATTCTGTTTGTGTGGATTAACAGAAAATATTAGGGGCACATTCTTTAACGCACCTGAAAATCTTTTTTTTTTTTTTTTTTGCCAAAAAAAAAAAAAAAAAGGTACAAAATTATTTCCACAAGATGTTGCAAATGGAAAGAGTAAAAGGCGTGATATGGAATTTCTCAGCCTTGGCAGGAAGCAGAACAAGCTCAGGCATGTACCTTGTCTATTTAAGTGCATGATAACCCTATACTTTCTCCTGTGCCATTTCTAATGAGCAATATAAATAAAAGCCCTGAATAAATTAACTGTCCATTTTTGTCATTTAAGTTTCTCTGTTCTGTACAAAATAAATATATTTCACACTCAATATTTTAGGGCACAACATGTGTGTTTTTACAGCCACGTAAAAGATGTGCAGCAGGATCTAGAAGTGGGCAATAAAACACTCAACATACATGATTCTTTAAGTTTTGTGGCTTTTGGGAGCAAAAGATTATGTTTCTTGTCTTTCTAGTGAGGGGAACTTTCTGTTAAATCCTTACAATAAAACAGTACTAACAGAGGTTTTAACAACATGTTGGTAATGAATCCCTGGTCTTAAAGGTGTAGTTTTTTTCACTTTCAAGGTGCAATTGTCTTACAGAGTCAAACTCAAGCAAATATGTTTAGTAAGAAGTGTTTCATATTAAGAGCATTCTTACCAACATAGGTTTTGCTTGAACTTTCACCTGAACTCCAAATAACCATCCAACTGCAAGTCATTTTACAATCACTCAGACGGGTCACTGCTGATCACTGCTTTCGTCTGTTGGACGTTTGAAGCCCTCTTCCTGTTTCTTGACCATTTCTGAATAAAGGCCACCTTTCTCCATGAGTGCATCATGACTGCCCTCCTCCTCCACTGTCCCGTTGTTCAGGACGATGACATGACTGGCTGTCTTTGCGACACTCATCTTGTTGGAAATCATAAGCACAGAGCAGTTCTCTGCCAGCTTTGACAGAGCTTCACGCACCTGAGAAGTAAGATAAAGATTTTTCTTTAAAGAAGAAAAAATAAATTAACAAATAAATGAAAATTCAGGCAAGTGAATTATTTTGTACCTGGTATTCATTCTCTGTGTCCAAATCACTAGTAGCGTTGTCCAGGATCAGGATTTTCGGTTTTCTAATTAAAGCCCTGGCAATGGCAATGCGTTGCTTCTGACCTCCAGATACTTGACCCCCCTTCTCACCAGCATCTACGTAAAAAAATAACACATATCATTAAAAAGAAAAACATTATTAAGTAATTAGGAATTTTTCTAAAAGTAATATAGAGAGCTAATAAGACCTCATATTTTCAAACAGGTCTTTTTATTTTTTTCTTGAAACAGAAAAATAATCCTAGAAATCACTGCTTTAATGCAAAGAGAGCTTATCATTCACAATCAGACATGGCACTGAACCAATAAGCATTTTTGTGTGATAACATACCTTAAGAGAATAGCTTAAACCTTAAACATGCCTAATTGTTGTATGACTGCTTATTACAGCAGCACAGTAGAGTGAATACTTTTCCCATAGATCCAGGCATGCAGGGAAAGGTTGTGAAATTTATGAGGAAAGACATTTCCACTATAACCAAGTATTTGAAACATTTTCTAGCTGCATAATTAAATCACATGCAAAATCACATGGGTAAGTTAGTCCCCCAAAAAGTACAAAGTTGTGTTGTGTTACTGTGTTCTTTTTTTATGTGCATTTTTGCTAGGTCTGTCTTCTGTATGGTTTCAGGCATAATAATGTAGCTGCAGACAGACGTTTTTTTTTTTCTCAGTGTCTGAGCCAAATGTAGTAGAGTATTCATTGCTGCTCCTGTTTGTACTTCAGAAATTCACTCATCCACCATAAAAATTTAATTTGCGTGAGGGCCAAACAATATGTGGGAAAACTAATTGAAGGCAGACTTGGAGAGAGCCATGAAAGAAGTTTTTGGAATAATGTTTTGACAGCTATGAAACACAAATAGGCTATGTGTAACAAAACAAAGATTTGTATCTGCTTCCATTCACTTTTGCTGTGTTTTACACAGCAGCTGCACTGCTCACCATTATAAAACATTTTGGTTAGGATTAGGGTTGGCAAGTTCTCATTGCCAGCCCTATCTTACGTTGAAGCTGGAGCGTTTTCTATCATTATTTCCTTTTGTTCTTACACTCAATTTGATCACTACATCAGCAAATTAAAAAATATATTTGGAGTTTAGGATAAAGTATTGTGAAGCAGTAAAGAGACCTGTTTGAACAGTCTTATCTTTACTGTAACACCACCATGATGAGTTCCTTTGCTATAGAAATGAAAGGTGTTTCCGGGTCGAACCTGTGTCGTATCCTTTTGAAAGTCCAGTGATGAACTTGTGGGCACTAGCCTGCTCAGCAGCTCTGTACATGTCCTCGTCTGATGCGCCCTCGCAGCCGTACTTGATGTTCTCCCGGACAGATCGAGCAAACAACACGCAATCCTGGCTCACCACAGCAATCTATGAAAAATACACAAAGAAAGAGGTTTCAGTGGCCGTAAAGTGTTGTTTAATCAACCAGGTGTCATGAAGGAGTTTAGGAGTAATTTGACATTTGATTCAACAGTTTTTAACTTGCTACAGATTGGGGATGATCAATTTACCGATTTCTATTAGCAGATTTTCTATATAAATATATGTATGTAGACATATGTGTGGAGAAATGCATCTGTATATGTTTTTATGCATCTTCACATTTCTTACTTTATTTGTTGTCATTATGATTTTAATTTAGTCTTCAGTTTCAGACATTTGACATGGAGGATTAGTACCATGAGGTCTGGTGGGGT
The DNA here is from genome assembly GCF_051168715.1 of Poecilia mexicana. Taxonomy (NCBI): domain Eukaryota; kingdom Metazoa; phylum Chordata; class Actinopteri; order Cyprinodontiformes; family Poeciliidae; genus Poecilia; species Poecilia mexicana. Next base: position 7,661,057 of record NW_028263385.1, read on the forward strand.
CATGGTTTTTGACCACTAATAAACAAGTTTTCTCTTTAAATCTGAGTATATTGTTGAATGAAATCTAAAATCCATTACTGATGCAATCTGGCAAGAAAATAAATAAAAAATTTGACAGGGAAGTTAAAATATTCCATTTGATTATTAAATTCTGTTCACCACCCACCTTTTCATGTAGGTACTGGTCTTTGTAGTTTTGCAGTGGTTTCCCATCCAGCAGGATTTCTCCAGATTGAGGCTGGTAAAACCTCTCAAGTAGCTTCACACAGGTCGTCTTCCCTGATCTGTTTAGTCCAACAAGTGCAGTGATCTGGCCCGGCGTTACCTCCAGAGTCACATCCTTTTACAAAAGAGGATTTAGTTAAAAACAAACAGTTTTCAGAACGATAAGAAACAGCAGAGAGGGGCACACACCTTAAGTACAAGACTGTTCGCATCTGTCTTTCCAGAATAGGAAAAGCGAACATTTTTAAACTGAACGTGTCCTTTGAAATTCTCAGGAGCCAAACTGCCAGGAGGAGGTATTTGAGGTTTCCTATCAAGATATTCAAAAATCTTCTCCGAGGCACCAATTGCTTTTTTTACCTCCGGGTAGTAGCGCATGACAGCCTGGAAGAAAAAGAGAGGAGATTAATAAAAAAAAAACTTCATGAATAAAACAAAATGTTTGTCTTTTCAGGGTTTGTGGCTCACCTCAACAGCGGAAGCAAACTGTAGCTCGTAGAGAACAAACGAGACCAGGTCTCCACTGCTGACAGCCCCCCGGGTCACCAGGGTCCCGCCGTAGTACAAAATACACACCTTCAAGGCCAAAGTGGTCATCTGCAACAACAAAAATGCCAGTTTTCAGAGAACAGTCAGCTGCTTTATTATTTTTCAATGTGACCTTGATTCTGTTAAAATCCACTAAAAAGCAGCCACCTTTGAATTGTGAAATGAAAACAGTAGCTGAAACCTTTGCTCGGGCCGTTCACAATGGCTTATGATCCCCAGGAATGTTTGAACTTTACTGCTTTCAAAAACTCTGCTGCCTATCCGCCGTCTTACCACAGTGCTACTCACGTGACTTTCCCCATCCTTATTACAAAATTGTCTCTTACTGTGTGTTACATATAAGAGGTTTCTGGACCTTCACCATCACTTTCAGCTTTACTGAAACTGAAAGAAATGCAACCAGTGGTATTATCTTATCACCGTCACCAAGAGAATTTAAGTAATAGTGTTTTCTGTACAAAGATTTGGTCCTTGCACAATAATCATGTTAAGTTACCTGGGCAGGTGTAATCAGGACAAATAATGTCATTAAAAACAAGTGAAGTTGGCATGGAAATTAGACTGAGGTTCAAAAAAATAAAAGTTGCTCTGATACACAAAAAAATTGTAAAAATCAGTTTCAAACTTAATGGACTGTTTTATTGTTGTCTATATTTTCCACTCTCCATCACAGTCTGACTGCTATGTGCCATGTTGTATGATGTAATACGTTGTGCCCTTTGTGGACGTAACACTGACAAATACATTTTGTTTCTCAACAGCCGACTGAAAAAAAAAAAAAACTTCCTCCAGCAACCTGTCAACAGGCGCAATTTGGAGTTGTGAATGTGTGAAGCAAAACACGTACTGATCTCCAACAGTGATCGATTATCACACATGACCTATTAAAAATAGGTCATGGCATATTTTTTCCCTTGGTGGAAATGTGCAAAATATATGAGATTGCCAATGTAAGGTGTGAGGTTATTTTCTTTTCTACATTAATTTCAGCAGCTACTTTAAATAAATGCTTACAGCAGGATAATATCACTAATACACTCACGCTGTTGGCCCAGGTAGAAGCGGCGTAAGCTACGGCCTCCTTCTTGTTGAGAGAATACGTTTCGTCCAGTCGCTGCCTGTACTTCTCCGTCTCTCCGTCCTCGTTGGCAAAACTCCTCACTGTCTTCATGTTGGAGAAGGTCTCAGTGGCCACCTGGTTGGCCTTTGCCAGAGAGTCCTGAACCTTCGCAGCAATAGTCTAAAGCATGAACACAACAAACTAAATTAGTTTACAGAATAGACTTTTGCAGCATATAAAAAAATAGCATTCAACTTTGACATGTTTAGGAATTTATCAGGTGAAAAAAAAAGAGATTCTGTTTTCTTTGTCTGCTGAAGTGAACACAAATGCCCACTAATATTATTTACTAATACAATATGTAATTAAGTAATATAGAATGATGGTAAATTTGTAACAACACATCTGATAAACAAACAAACAAAAAAAAAGAAACGCTATTCCAGTTGGAACGTTTCCTTGCGTGACGTCACCTGGTGGAAATGTCCGGTGAGCTCAGGGATGACCCAGATGATGGGAAGTCCCATGCAGGTCAGCAAAGTCATTTTCCATGACTGGCTGACCATGAAGTAGAGCAGGAAAGCGAAACGAGCCGTGTACCACATCAGGAGACTCAGCTTCTCGCTCAGTGCTTCGCTCATGTCGTTGGTGTCCGTGGTAATACGGGACACGAGCTCACCTGAGATGAAACAGAAGCTACAGCTCAACATGAATGCAAGTTTTCACTTGCCATTATGTTGCATCATTGTTCCCCAATTACCTCAAATGCAATACTGAGACTATTTTGAAATCTGCAAAGAATATTATAAAAATGGTTGTATCGACATTTGCACATCGAAATTATTCCTACCTGTGGGAGTGGCATCAAAGAAAGCGATCTCCTGCCGGAGAACGGCCTGGAAAACGGCTCCCTGCACTGAGGTGTGAATGAGGCTCATGGTGACGTTGTAGGTCAGGTCGCACATAAACTCAAACACAGCACTGAAACACACACAGAAGGGGTTGAAAGCACACAAAATATCATTGAATCATTTTATAGGTGGAGTTACAGTGTAATTCATCCAACATGTACAAGAAGTTTAAATGGCAGAAAAATTAAGATAATCACATTCCACACATTTCTAACCTTGTAAGTGTTAATTTACGATACGTTATGAGGAGAGTTTGTCCTCTTTCACACAATGAACATTCTCTTGCAGGTTCTGTGCTAGAATCCTTTTAAATGGCAGGAAAATAATTTGGTAATGTCTTATGGCAATCAAGGCGGCAGAACGTAAATGATAGATGTCTTGTTGATCCAGAAATAGTCACAGTTTAACATTAAAATGAACAGTTTTCAGCCTCAGACATTTGTTTGTTGTGACTAATTAAGAGAAATTAGTTGATCTTGATACTTAAATCACTCCACTCCAAAGCAGTACAAGAATAATTTGTAATTTCAACACAAACCAGTTTCAAAACCCACCCGTCTGCTTGTTTGTAATCATCAAATTGATACAGTTTTTGATTCCTGGTGATCTGCAACTGCAGTGTGGAGTGAACAATGGGAATATAGAAAGCTACATGGGGTCACAAAAAGCCCACTTTGAAAAAAAAAAAGAAAAAAAAAACTTTTGGTGTCTAGTTGAACATATTCAGTCCACCACCAGGTGTACCACAACATGATGCCACATTAGCAGCTATGTATTTAGCAACCATTTATTTTGCATTTTCATATTGAGAGGACAAGTTCTTTGCAGCATTTTGTATTGCATAATGATGAGGGAAAAAAATAACTGGTTAAAACTAAAACTTTTCAAAATATTTTAAACTTTAAAAATTAAAATGAAATCATCTGTAGAAAAATGGCTGTGCATACTTTGCTACCTCACAGCATCCTTTTTCAGTCCGAAAATAATATCTGAACCAGCGAATAAATCTGAAAATAATGCCTGAAAATAATGTTCAGACTCAAATATCTTTATTTGAGTCTGAACCATGACTCAAATAAAGATATTACATATCAAACTGTAATTTTACAGTTAGATCTGAATCCACAATCCTTCAGTAGGCATTTTACCATATTACATCATTTTTTAACTTTGTTCTACTATCTTAGCAATAAATAGGCCTGTACGAAGAAATCTGAAAATAAATAAATCACATATTACTATTATAGTAATTAAAAATGAGCATGAAGAAAATTTGTGATGACAGATTCGATGCCCTACCTGGCGAAAGTCAACACTGTCATGATTGTGATGGCCTGGGAGAACGCATCGGGTGCTTCTTCATTTATGATCCAGTCTGCCATACGACCAGTATACTGGGGAATAGCCATCTCGCCTGCGGTTAATAGTTAAAAACATTAGTGTATAAAATTTTGCGCTAAACGAAGCTCAAGAAAACACTAAACACTGGTATGAAAAACCCTGAAACACAGGAGATGTTATAGAATGATGTCGACCAACGTACCGTAAGATGAGAGAACAACCAGAGCCAACACCACAATGAAGCGAGTCGAATACGGCAGCATGTATCCCATAAGCCTCTTCAGAGAGTCTCTACTGTCCGGTCCGGGCTTCTTCTCCTTCTTCTGTGACGGAGTTCTGGTCATAAAGGACGAGATGTATCGACTCCAGTAGAGCCATGACACCGCCGTGACGGCGTAGCCCTGTAACACCTGCAACACAAAAATATTACATCAATTTTCAGGCTTCAGATATCTGAAATAATTTAAAACTAATCGTTTAAAGTACTTTTATTAAATGGCAAGCAGTCTTTTTTTTATGCTAATGTGATATCTGCAGTTTTACACACTAAATTAGTTTTGGTTCCAATCTTCTGTCTTTTGCAGACTTAGGGGCAGAACATGTTGACAGCAGATGATTTCATTTCAGGTATTATAACTCCAGCCTGCGGTGGCGTTTGGATGTACAGGACGAGTCATTTTTCTCTGCACCATCCTATTTTCAAAGTACCTGAGGCTCAGCGTGGTGCATGTTCATATGAGAGCATCAAATGATGACTGCTGTTCACTTTTGTAGAACTTTGAACTCAATCCTGCTGTTTTTCACATGACAAACTTGAGCTCTGTATACTATAAAATGGTTGAGAAACATTTTCTTTATGTTGCAACATTTTCCGTGTTGTGTGTGTGTGCTTTATTTGTGCCTCTGGTGGGACCAGACATACTATGACTCTTCACTTGCTTTAAGCTGGAATTTACAATGATGTCTCATGTCCTAACCACATCCCAGCTCTGCTGAGTTGGTCTACATCTTCTCTACAGGAGCGTGCTGCAGGCGGGGATCTAACTCCACAAGAAAAATGGGCAAAAATATTTAAATAAGAGCAGCTATAATGGGAATTGAGGCAAATTTAAATTAAGTTTTTCAGATTAAGAGAAGATGACAAAAGTATACAAGCAGAGTTAAAGTTTCAATTACTTACATGCATTTTCTCACCACAAATATTTTTTTTAATAATAGTCATTAAAAATGACAATTACTACAAACTAATAAATCATTTCAAATTAGTTCAGGTTGGGTCTGTGAATTACGTTTAGGTGATGTTTGTAGTTTAACCATGAATTAAATGAATACTTATCATTGTGACATTAAAACACTTGATTGATAAAAAAAAATCAATATTGAAATATTCAGGTCAGGTTTATGAAAAATTGATGATTGGCTAGGAACCTGCAACGGGTTTACCCGTAGACCTAATCTGTCATATTTCAAACAAGTCAATTGGTCCAAATGGTAACCAGAGCAAAATATATAGGGATAGAATCTAAAACAGTTTTCACATAAGATTTGAGCACTTCCTTTTAAATTCATATCTATAATTCATGAAAACACTAAACTGAGGGACAAACTCAACACAGTTTAAGTACATGGCTATAAAAATTATTTGATGATGGCAACCATAGTGGTTAAATTAAATGAAAGAAGAAAATAGTTCCTAAGGCTGCAGGATAGTAGAAAATCCTGCAATGGCAGTAATAATATTAAGTAAGGCAATGTCCATATCACTTTCAATATACACTTATTTTCTTCTTTCCTTTCTTTCTTATTCTTGCTTCTGTCATTCTGAGACCTTCAGCATTTTGGGAAATGCTAAAGGTCCCATCAGCATGTAAAAATAACTTTATAATACTATTATCCAATAATGATTGCACTGTAAAGAATCATTTGTGATATGAATATTGAACACAGTGATATTGTGATGTTAAAAAATTCACAATATATTGTGCATAATAAAAGCTTTCTTGCCTTTTTTATGCAAGAAAGCTTTGGAACATCATATTATAGTCTTTGGGAAATGTTCAAAAACCAAACTCTTTTTTATTTATACCAGTCACCACATTAATATACACAAAAAAAACAACAATCGGACCCACTCACCCGTTCCCAGGAGTGCCATCCCCACAGTTCTTCAACAGTGGACTGGCCCAGCTGCCAAAGGAGAGCAATGTACACCGGAAAGTGGAAGCAAAGGATGGCGATGCTTTGAAGTCCCTCAAAGCTTCTCACCCATGGGAGGCCTCCGGGGTAAGTGAAGGCAAGAAAACCCAGGATGAAGGCCCTGGTCAGAGCTCCCCCCCACAAGGTGATGAAAGGATGGGAGAGGAGGAGAGGTGAGAGCTGAGCTAGACGAATGGCGTGCACAGCACACACGTCCATGCAAATGCAAACCAGGGGGAAGAAGTAGCTCATTTTCTGCATTACGCGTAGATACTGCAAAAATAAACAGAGAGAGAGACAGGATCAGCTAAAAAACATACACAGTAGACTGAATAAGAAAAGTATTTTGATTCCAATCCTCACCTTGCAGAAATTTCACTTTTATAGACAGTTTCACTCATTTGAGGAAACAATATTGCTTAAGACAAAATAATAGGATGTATATTAAAGCAGTCAGATATATCTGTGTGAAGCCTGTCTTGTGAAAACAAATCAAAAGATATGTTTAGTCAGATTTTAATCAGGTGAGTCGCTTGATAATTAAAAAAATTTTGAGTGTTTGAGAAACACTCAAAAAGGAAAGGAACTGGTCAAGACCAAAAGTATCAATACAATATCAATCAACGGACTGAACAATGCAGTGAGATGTTAAATTTCGGGGTATTGTTTTAATACTTTGAACTTCTAGACCTTATTCCTGATCAGATTATAGTCTTCATTAGCTGTTTGGTCTCCAATATTCTGTAACAAACCTCTGTGACCTCTGCAGGTCAGATTAATTTACAAACAGGTGGAATCTTCCCAATTAGGTATCAATTCAAGGCAATTTGTTGCTCTGTATTTTATTTAGGGGTGTCGAAGTAAAGGGGATTCCACTTAATAATTGCACATTAGTTTGTGTCACATACAATGCCAATTAAATATAGCTTGTGAATATGCAGAGAGATGCTTTTACTTTCACTTTGACCAATAAATTGCTTTTTTTTTTACTTTCGTTTTTATCTACATCTATCTGCAACACTGTTCAACTTCAAATGCGGCACAGGTCAGGATGATACGAACAACACAACTCAAACTCCCATGGTGAATACCATAATTTACTTCAGACAAACCGTAAATATGCGAGCTACACTGGTAGCTAACGCTGGTAAGCTAATGTTACTACGCCGAAACCCAGCGGACTTACTTGAATTCCTCTCCACAAGGTGAGTTTGCTGCCTCAGAGACTTAGACTCCAATAGTAAACTTGAAGTGTCCAAAATAAACTGTAACGCTTCTGACCCCGACAGGCCGTCAGGAACGTGTATGAGCCAATCGATCTGATAAGAGTGAAACTGAAACCAACTATTTATACCTCTACATCGGAAAGTCCCCTGCAAGTCTGCCAAACAGTGAAGCCCAACTAATATGTGTTATTTACAAACTACTGGCTTCAGGAGATTAAGGTGTCCTTTTCAATGCAATAAATAAAAGTGTATTACTTTACCTCACTGATGCAAGACGTTTAGGTTGTCGCAAATAGCCCAACAGTGACCCCATGTGGTAACTTTCTCAAATTGCACTTTAACGTTATCACTTGAGTTAATTTCCGCCTTAATGTTTTGGTTCCCCTTCCCTGGTTCGTTGAGGCTTGACGGCTTCAGTACATCCCTGGTGGGTTGCGTACCCCAAAATCCAGTAAGAGTAAGCAGCACCAATTCAATCTATTTTATTCAAGTATAAAGTATCCGACCAAGAGATGACTCAAAACTGATCATAAGACTTTAAAGACTAAGATGATGAAGAAAAAATGGGAAAAACACAATTACAAAGTAAGAAATTCAAGTAGAAGAAAATTATTCCCTTTTACTATTTTTGACCTCCACGTAGTGCAACAGGCTCAGCAGATAGAAAAGAATGACAAAGCTTGGGTACAACAAAAGAAGTCTTGTTTCAACATAAACTTTAGGTGTGTTTGTGTCTCATGGACATTTGGTTGAAATGTATTTGTTCTTCATTCAATGAATTTATTCACAGTGGGTAGACTATCCACAACTTTTACTCAAGTAAGAGTAGCTGTACCTTACAGTAATATTACTCAAGTAGATGTAACTGCATTAACAATTAGTTAATACACACCTTTGCAAAAAGTCGGTGTGAGCACAATATAATCTGAAGTTATTGCTTCTATGAAATGCTTTTTGTTGTTTTTGTTTGTTCTGTTACATTTTTTTACATGTTCTGTTTCTAGCATTTCTTACCATACAGAGAAGATGGCAAGTTTGAGACTACAGGATGTCCTAAAATTGTCACCTATCTAAGTGACAGCCGCTTTGCTTTTCTTCCAGTCTGGCTCATGCTGTTTTTGTCATCTGGATCCCTAAAACACTTTGAACTTTGACAGCTTCCTTCCTTAGTTCCCCTTCTTTCGTGTTTGAAGGATGGCAGAAGTAAAGTTGTAAATGGTAGTACTATTTTAAGCTCCTTTTCTCATTACCTATAAATCACCCCATCCGTTGTGTTTGGGTTTGACGTGCTGTTTGTTGGAAAAATAACAGAAAAGGGACATTGTACTATTTTACAACTGGAATTCTTTATTAAACACCGAGGGAAGGGAGTTCATAAGTTCCTTACTTCTTCCAACTGTTAAATAATCTTAACACGCGAACATGTTAAGATTATTTTAGTACAAAAATATGTATCTTTTGCATTTCTTGTGTGATTGTATACTTCTATCATGTTCAAAACAGAGTAAATAAAAATAAATAAATAAGTTATGGTTCAGAGATGTCAACTAGCTTGTTTTTGGGTTGCAGGAGAAAGCCAGAATACTGGGAGAAAAAGTATGGATGTGAAGAAAATCCAGACTTCATCCTGAAAGACCCCAGGTTGGGATTTGAACCCAAGACCTTCTCGCTGTAAGGTAACAGTATGGCCAACTGCAGCAACATGCAACCCCAATAAAATGTTTTGGATTTAAGAATTTGTAAAGAAATACAAAAGCTGAAAAAAAAAAGATTAAAGAAAAATTAACAAAATAGGAGATTTCGGAGAAATGAATGAGCTAGCCCTGTTTGGATCTTCATACATTAATCATACATTTCAGGAGAAATCAAATGCAAACCTTAGAAGAACTACACCTGAATTTGTGCGATAGAACCAAAGCTCTGTTGCTTAACAGACTCTGATCAAGTATAAATTAAAAAAAAAATGCCTCAATGACAAATTTTACAGTTTCAAATAAGAGTCTACATTACTGGTTCTATTGAAAATAAAAAAAAAACCAACAAAAATAATTTGTCCTTTTTTGTCACTGAACCAATGTACTTAAATTAAAGATTGTATTTTCAAAAAGCATTCAAGGTGAGATTCAACAACTAGAGCATTAAATGGTTGATCTATTTTGAGGCTTTAAAACTGCATTTTTCTTGGGGTGTCAATAAATGTGGATGGTGCAGTAATTCATAAAAACACATTAACAAGGAAAAATAGAAGACTGTGCAGAATACAGATAATTCACACTGTGAGCTTAATCAAAAACTAAAGCTTGACTGAAAAAAAAACCAGGGAGCCGGTTTCTCTGTTGTTTTGTGTCTTTGGACCAGAAATGTACAGGTCCTCCAATAGCCCATCTTACATAGCTGCAGGGTTGCAGGGGGGTTGGCGCCTTTGTCCATGACGGAAAAATAAAGCTATTTTTTTCAAAATATAACACAAAGAAGTGTGACTTTCTTTGATTATAAAACATGTATTGAAAGCTGGTTCCATCAACTCAGAAGGGTTGAATACATACAGGCACTCCACACTTGTCAGAATAAGATTTAAAAATAAATGAAAAAAATATGTCTGAATTTCCTTTTACTTTGTAGCAGTGTGTCATATAAAATACAAACAGGATACACTATGCTTGTGGCTGTAATGCAACTAAATGTGAAAGGGATCACAAAACATTCGCAATGTGCTCTAAGAGTCCGGCTGTAATCAACCATTTGTTGTTGAAATTAAATAAATCCAAATAATTCAAAATTTTAGATAACACTGGAAAGACTGGAAAAAAGGTTGACATTTTTCTTCATTCCATAGTCATTTAATTTTTTTTCAAGAATCAAAATGAGATCAGACATTTGTGGTATATGTGACAACATTTACTGATTTATCTTACAGAAAGGGCATGGTCATTATTTCTGGATATGCGTGTGTGTGTTTAGATTCAAAAATCAAACTCAAACCACGCTGCGTCCTCACGACATGAAGAAATAGCCCTCCTAGCAGTTCTCCAGTCACATTACTGCAAAAACACACACAGAGGCACACAGGGGTTAGCGCCCTTCCTATTCTTCTGCACACAGTGGCAGGAAGTTGTCCAGATATCCGCAGGGCCTCTGAAAAAAAAAAGGAGTGAGCGAATAGAGTGAGCAGGGTGGCTGATGTAGCAGTGATGACATTTGGTGACTTCGCTTAGTGCGAGCAGCAAGACCTCAAGATGTTCTTGATGTGATGGATCAGGGATAGATTAGAAGATCTTTCAAACGCAGGTTTACAGAAGAACGTGACGTGAACATGCTGAGTCTCAGGATGTTTGTCCTGTTGGGATTGAGTTGCACGTCTCAAGGTGAGTTTGGCTAAATATTTCATAAAATCACATTTTAATGTGCCAGCTCTCTGTTTTCCTGTTCACATGGCTGGAGGTCATCAAATAAAAGTCTAAGAAAATTTGCATTTACTGTGTAAAAAACTGATTCTCATTTTAACTGCTATTACTGTTCTGCTAAAGTTTAAGTGAATATTTTGGCTTTGCAATCTGTAACAGGTTTTCTGAGATTCTTTAAATGTGTATTTACATAAAAATGAGGGCTGGTATTTAATTCTTTTTGTATCACTGATAGACATTTTACTGGTCAAATGAATCATAGTGAAGTAGTCATCTAATTTCAGCTCTATTGTCAACGGGCTCTTTTCCCTTTATGGTCTTGCTAACACCTGCCAAGCCCATTGTCCAACTCCATCACATTCCACATTGCCTTGGTGACAACCTTCAACCTTTATCAAGTTCCCAGCCCACTCCGTTTCCTTTGGCTATTCGCTCCTTCTGGAAACTTCCTGTTTATGTCGGGCCCATTTCCTGTCCCCTTTAGCTGACTGTATTGCGACCCACCTTGCGTGGCTTGACCTGCATTGTGGTGAATAGCTGCTGATGGCTTGAAACAATAAGTAGTTGAATGCATGGGAGAACCAGCCATCTGATAAAAACACTTTGGTTTGAAAAGCGAAGGTTATATACACAAATACATTAACCCCGCCCCAGTTGTCTGGGTTAATTTATATTTGCACAGTTAGGTGTGAATGTGGGGGTATTGTTCTCCCCAGGTTATTAATTCAGAAATGCACTAAATGGGCATAACATCATGACCTCTTTGCCCTTAAAATGATCAGGAAAATGATTTAAAAAAATGTACCAAACTAAGGATTTGAGAGAGTTTGCCAAGGCCAAATTATGCCTGTTAGACACTTTGGTTAGACAATATCCAAATCTCATGTGATTGTGGTGTGTTTCTGGTTTGTAGTGATTAACGTCTATCAAAATCAATCCGGGGAAGCAACCATGGTGAACCGTTGTCAGAAATGGTGTAGCCCTTTGGTCTGTATAGTTGTGGGTCTCTCAGAGTGCATGCTGACCCCTGTTCACTCCCAAAAACAACATTTGGACACATGAACTCACTACTGGGTCATGTTCTGGTCTGATAGATCATGTTTTGGAATTGCATCCAAGTGAATGTGTGGTGTTCACTTAGAAGATGGCAAGCCAGTGGAGGCAGTGTGATGTTTTATCAATGTTCTACTTGGAATCCATATAGATTCTAGCTTAATAAATACCACATTTTTAATCATTGTTGCACACCATGTAAACCTTCTGTTACAGGGTATACGCATATTCTAGTGTCTTTGACCTCTTCCAGCAGGATAATGCTCACAGCCATAGAGTAAAAATTGTTCAGGAATGAGGGAACAACCAAGAGGTGTTGATTTGGCCTGCAAATTCCTCATATATCAAGCCAATCAAGAATCTGTGCATTGATTCATAAAGGACCGCCACTTGACTGCTGCTAACATTTTGGTGTCAGATACCACAACACACAATCAGGGGTCTAAAAAAATCCACGCCTCAAAAGGACACGATTATTTTAATAGCAAAAAGATCATCAACTGAAAGGAGGGCAGTCATAATATTACGCCCTGCTAGTGTACATGTATGTTGTTTTCAGATAGATCAGTCTGCTGCACGGTTGTATCCTTCTGTTAAAGAAATTAGCTGCAGGATGCAATTAAATACAACATAAAACCAGTTTGTCTTTTTTGGAAACTGAGTAAACTGATGTACGAGAGGTTTATTTCAACAACCCTCTTGCTGTTTGTGTCAGCTTTATCATTCATCCTAACCAGTAACTGTTTCAGCAGCTGGGTCCAGTGATCCATGGGACCAGTGTCGCGAGAACAATTGCAAGGAGAAGTTTGGAGATGGGACATGTAACCGAGAATGCATGGAGTCACGTTGCCTTCGAGACGGATTTGACTGCCTGAAGAATCGGGGTCACTGCAAGTAAAAAAACCTTTGTGACTAAATTAACTTTTTGAACTGTAAATTATGGAAACCCTTTTAGCTTAATAGGGTGGATTTTAGTGGTGCAAAATAAGCACCCCCTCTTCTATTATTAATGTTATATATCAGCAGATGATGAAAAAACCTTACCTGGAGGATTTATTTTACATACGACCTGGTACAGATATTTGTAAAATTAGAGGGTGTGCTTAAACACTTTATTATTATGATGCTATTATTTCTGTCACTAATTTGTCTTTTCTTCTCACCCATTTGTTCCCAATTCATCACATCTCTCAGTCCGGGACACACTCAGTATTGTCGAGCTTATTATGCCAGCAATCGCTGTGACCAGGGCTGCAACAACGCTGCCTGTGGATGGGATGGAAGTGACTGCTTCAGAGAGCAGAGCCCTCTCTGGGCCAAAGGCACCCTGCTTCTTCACACCAAAATCCCAAAGCAAAATCTCTCCCTCGCTGTCACTCCTCTACTCTGGACACTCAGCGTCATCCTGCAGTCACCCCTCAAACTGAGGGGAAACATTTCCCTTGCAGCAAACTTGAACTTGTTTGATATTTACCCTCAGAAGTTTGCTGACATGCTGGCTCACTCTTCACCAACAGACTCTAATGGGTAGGTAATACGTGTGGGATATGAGACCACACCATTTTCTTATTTTAGCAGTAATAATATTAAAGACAAAGTTAGTTATGTAAAGTAAGCTTAATGAAACAGTAAGTGATATATGTTAGATGATAGATTATGCATTAAAAATTAAGCATTTGGGCAAGACTCTGCCTAAAACATTTTATATACATAAGAAAATGGTTTCAGTTCCTATATAATAACACATAAAATGTAACTGGACTGCCTTGAAGACCTCCATTAATCCAAGTAGGGCAACCTTAAGCTTTTTCATGGTGCAATCAACAAATATCTCTGTATAATTTAAAAGCCCAACAAGCAGAAACGACAAGAAAAGCTAAATTAAGAAGTAACTGTTAGTTAAATATTTAAGATAATTTGGTTCAAATTTGCAGCAGCAGCAAGAGATTTGTGTCCAAAGCTATTGCATCTTCAAAGTAATTAGGCTTAAATTCAATTGTATTGCTACCTTGGTTAACTTAAAAATGTGCAGAAACCTGGATAATTATTAATTAATTAGAGTATGGTAGGGTTAAATACTTAATCCAATTCAACCAAAAAGATTAGTTGTATTGACTTCAAAATACAACAAGCGAAGTTGGTCCACAGCTATATGAGAAATACTTTAATATCACTAATCAAATGAAGTACACGACTGTGGGTCACTCCTAGTGGAGTGAGGTGGACTACATCAATCATTTATCAAGACAACCTAAACTGAGCAAACATGTAAAACTGAGGGTGGCAAACACAACACCTTGGGGATTAAGTGCAGGAAAGGTATAACATTTAAGAGGTACCTGCTCTTTAGTACCAAATTTCTCCTGTCTCCTCTGTAGTTCCCTCCTGTTCCTACAAGTCGACAACAGGCCTTGCTCCAGGTCACCTTCTACCTGTTTCCCGTACGCTACCGAAGCCGGCAGTTTCCTACATGCAGTGATAATGTCAAAGCCTTCGACGTTCCCAATGCTGCAGGAGCTGCAAGTCATTATCGGCGTCAGAGGTGTCCAAGAGGAAATAGGAAGCAGAGAGGAGCAAGTGGAAGTTGAAGGTAGGCTCTTGTTTCCCGTCACCTACACACACGCTCACACACACTTCCATATTCCAAATGTAGCCAATCAAAACAATGTAAAACAGCTTTGGTTTCCTGGTGTGCAGACTGGGGTGTGAGTTTCTTTGAATTGTATTCACGATCAAATAAAAAAGGTATCAGCACACAAAGATGATTTTCAATGTCTTCATAAAGTAGAGGTATAAATAAATTGTAGAAATAAATTAAGCTTAAATTATTAAACAGATTTTTTAGTTTAAATGCTCCTTTCATCAGAGGTAAAATTATCTTACATAACCGATGCTACTTTTATCTACTTGTATATCTTAATGTTTCCATTATTTCATTCAAAGAGCAAACCCCTGCCTGGATTTGGGCTGTGGCTGCCATTGCAGTTGGACTTCTGATTTTGATTCCTCTGGTGGTCTTTCTGGTGATGAGGAAGATGAGATTGCAGCGATCAGAGAACAACGGCAGTGTTAGGGTGAGACATCGGTCTAAAGTTGCTAACGATGATGACAGCAGCAAATCCAAGGCCTGGATGCAACACACACCACACCAAGAGCAACGAGTTCGATATAACAAAGAGAAAGACAAAATTAGCCTTCGGAAGAAAAAGAAATACAAGGAAGCAGAGAAAAAGAGGAGGAGGGAACCATTAGGGGAGGATGCCATACGAATGCGGTAAGTGTTGCTGCTCCTAAAGATTGTGAAGTGGTCTGAAAAAGCTGTGTAGCTAAAACATTTGTCCTCTGCTTTCTTATGATCGTGGCTAAATTTTATTTTTGATTGTCAAAGCTTCTCATTTTAGAACACATTTAGAAATGGTGTTCTAAATGTATATTTATTTCACATTAAATTCAGAGTTTTACAAAATTTTAAGAAATACAGCAAAGCACTAAGATGTGACTTAGAGAGTACGTACACTGCTCATTGCATGGTTTATTTGGGATACTAGATATGTGGAATTAACTTAAAGGCGTCTTAACTGATATATCTCAATTTCTCTCAGATGGTTTCTTTGTAATGCAACAAAGAATGCTGAGATTGACTGTTCATCCTCAGAGTTTCAGTAGGAGTCAATGAAGTTTGATTCTCCTATAGATGTGTTTTGTTGAGCTAAAGTTAGTGTCCGCTGGAGGAGCTCCATCATCTGGAGTAGCCAAGAGAACAGTCAATGCTCTTCCACATTAAGATTAATTGTTTAAGGTGGAATTAGGATATGGTCATATATATAAATAAATCAACTTGCTTGTGTTGCTTTATTATTTTGTATAATTTTATCCTGTTAGCCCTCTGTTTAATAGAGCCATATGACAATTATTAATAATTGTCAACCACAAGTGCATAGGCCTCACCAGCCAAATGATACTAGCTATCCAAACAGCTAAACAGAATGAATGCAGAAACTCCACAGACTCAGGGTTGACATCTTGGAGAATTTACTGACATCAATTTTTTGTGAAACTGTAACAGGATAAACAAAGGAATACATATAAGTATCATTGGTGCAGTAAAAACGTCAAAATCACTGCACACACCATTTTTATACACAGACTAGAGGTCTGAGTTAGCTTAGCAACAAGCCGAGTTTACTACTACCAGAAAAATACATAATTTCTCTACAAATGAAGATGTCTGCGATAACTATTCTCATATATAATTAATTCAACTTATTATACTTACAGATGATGCTTTAGCAGACAAGAAAACAACATAAGCAGAGCTGAGGAACTGCAATGTGGCTGCAACTATTCTACTTCTACTGCTTTTTGATAATAAGAATGACCACTAGATGGCATTGTTTAGCACAAAATAAGAACAGCAAAACAGTGAACATAACAACAAAGTTGACAAATTCTTGTAGTTAATATTATTGAATTGGATGGATGGATTGGAAAGAAAGAAAAGCTTTATTTTAATGAAAAATCTAGATTTAAGACAAGTGTCATTTAACGTACTATAAAAAAATTTTCAATGGAGCCATAATTGTACCTTTTATTTTCTTGGGATCAGTTCAATTAAAAACTACAGTACTGATCTCAAAGAGCATTTAGACAAATAGTCAATAATCAAGGCAAACAGAAGAGCTCAAGATATGATTAAAGAGCTTTCGAATGCACACCAATATTTAAAAATGTCTTCTAAAGAAAGATTAAGATCATTGTATTTACTCTTATGGTAATTTGTCCCTATAGTTGTTAGATGTTTATGTTTCCCAAAATCAACATAACAACCCAGGAATCTACTGTACATGTGCTGCAGAGCTCCCTGGACACTTCCGGATAAAAGATGGGGAAAAAGGAAAACTAACAAACAAATTGTAACAGAATTTATTGGAAACATGATTTCATACTATCTTGGCTTACAGGCCTTTGAAAAGGGACCAAGAGCCAGGAAGTGACACAGATTTTACCCAAAGCTCAATGGAGGACATCAACATAAGATGCTCCAGGCGACACGAGGACCCCTCTATCTGTGACCACAGGACCGCGGACCAGAGACACTTTCGGCCTGGTGCCGGTCAAACCCGCAGGCCAATACAACGTAATCTGTCATATTTGTTTTAGAAAGAACACAACTTCTCCTGGAATGCTTTGCTAACTGTCTTGACAATAACTTTAAGATTCAACATGATAGCTAAAATCTACAGCACCTAGAGTGAAGTTATTGTCATGTTTTTGTTTTTTGTCATTTCGTAGAACTGACAATAACACAATCACCCCTTCCTCTGATCTAGTAGCGAATTTGCCAGAAGGATTCAAAACTGTCCTAAATGTTTTCCACTTTTGCTTCATTCTTGATTTTAAATTAGAATATATGTGTTGTGTAATTTTTTTACACTTGAGGATGAATTTAGCCCAAAGTTTATGCCCTGAATGAGTATAACAGTATAATTTCTCATCACTGACTGTAAATTTATAAATATATAAAATGTAAACACTTCTTTGCAAAATGTAGTACACACACAGTCCCTACAGTAATCATAAAGCTTGCATAAAGCTATTTAAATAAGAGAAAATGTTGTTTTTAAGATTCACATGCCTTTTACTTTTGCCATTTGAATTTGGAATCACTCATTCTGAACTTTCTTTTAAACAGCTCCACCTAGAGGATGGGAAAGGAATGCCATGCCTCCTCCTTTGCTCAGTCCCCCTCAGCAGGTCAGTCATTACAAGTAGTTAAGCTACAAACCAAATGTGTTTTGTGGGTAAAGTCAAACGTTTATCCTAGTAATGTTCTGTTGGCAGTCAGCAGAGTGGTGTGGTCCAGATGGGTCTGTGGTTCTGATCCGAGCTGTGCGCAGCGGGCTGGACAGAGTGGTTCTGGAGCTGTTGCAAGCTGGAGTTCCAGTGAACAACACAGATCATACTGGTAATGCTTCCTGTGACGACATCACTAGTTAGTCTGGGACTTGATAATGTACCTCAGCCCCCAGTCCTCATTTAGAGAGTTTATTCACAATCATCTTTTTCTGACACTGAGGGGGTCGAGTAACTTGTGACTTACCCCGTCTCTCTCACATCCTCTTTTTGTGTCCCCTCTGTCCCTCCTACCTGTCCTTCTCCAGCTCCCCTACTCTCTTCTTCTGACTCAGAGCAAAGTTAATATTCTTGTGTTGATGGACATATTAGCTTTGTGGTTCATCTTTCTCCTTGCTTCAGCCCTTCTGTCCTTTTCTTTGTCTTCAACCCTCTGTCCTGTCTCATCGCCCCCTTCCTCCCCTAATTAGAGGTGTCCTCCCTCTTCATCCCCCATCTCCTTACCATCTGGGCTTAACTCTGTTGTGTAATGGTTGTTCACTGGCTGACTTACTCCCTCACCTCCCCTCCACTCACACTTGTCTCTCAGGGAGATCAGCCCTACACTGGGCATGCTCAGTAAATCACCTCTCCCTAGCAAGGACCCTCATTCGTTATGGAGCCGCTGTGGACCTACAAGACAACAAGGTGCGTGACTAAGCTTTATTATCCAGAGATTGTCCTGGAAATAATTCCCACCTGTTAAACCTTTGCACATTTTTTATGTGATAGCTGCAAACTTTAATATATTTTTGTGGGGATTTGTTTCACACCAATGCAAAGTAGAGGACAAATGAGGAATGGGACAAACATTTGAGCATTTTGTGTAAATTCTTTTGAAAATGTGTTTCAATATTGATTTTAATTATATCCCACTTTAGTTAGCTACCCCTAAGTAACATTCAGTGCAACCAGTTTGCTTTGGTTTGTGGCTGTAAGTTGTTAGAATGCCTGAAAGTTGAAGGGGTATAAATGTTTTTGAAAGGCCCTGTATCAGTTTAGAGTTTTATCATCAAAAGATTATATGTAATAAATGATTTTGAGTACTGTTGCTTGTATAATTATATATATTTTTTTCTGTTAGGGTGAGACAGCGCTCTTCCTCTCCTCCCTCCATGGCTGTTATGACACTTCCAGGCTTCTCCTGCTTCATGGAGCCAACCTGGAGCTGCATGACCGGAGGGGCCGTCGTCCAATCGATGTGGCCAGAGAGGCCATGCACCATCAGGTCCTGGAGCTCTTGCTGGCCCACCAGATCCAGAGAGGACCTGTTCCTGTTAACACTGCCAACGATGTGATGTGGGAGGAGCGTGCTCTAATGTACTCGCCGTGGGTCAGTTCTCAGGGTCTCCCTGGAAGAAGTGCCTCATTCTCTGGGATGATAGCCCATCGAGACATGACCTCACCACCTCAGAAGTAAGCTTTCAGAAATTTAACTCAAACACACATCATTATTTTGATAGACTAACCAAACAATTTACAAATGATCACTAATGGTCAGCAAAGCAAGGTTCAGGTTGGTTGCATTGACTAACTCACTCTCTCTTTGGTTACCTAGCAACAACCTGTTGAGTAACTTGCGCAGCAGCAGTTTCGTGTTTCGGCGCCTCATAGCTGCTTCAGAATGAAAATAATGAGGTGGAGTGAAAGGAGAGAATTATTACAACAGCTCGAGAGGAAAAACAAAAAACAAATCAAAAATTATCAATATCGATTGATATGTAACCCTTATATTTCGATATGCTTTCAGTCATACAATGGAGATAAATTAAGCATTCTGTTTTTCTTAATTTAAGTTGTTCACCATAATTCTTTGATGCCTTCATCAGTTTGATCATGTTTTCGTGACTTTTCTTCATTGCCAGTGATTGGTCAATGGGTCGAATGCAGTACCCACCGCCCCAGAACTGGAGACCCCAGCTCAACCAATCAGCCACGGCGCTCGTTCCTCCAAGAGTCATGGGTCGTTCCCCTCGGCCAATCAGTACCTTACAGGAGGTGACATCAGAAGACGAGGATCGTGACCGGCATCACGAAAACCCCCGAGCCACTACACCTCACTTCCTCTCTCCCCAGCCAGCCCCCCGGCAGCGCTCTTTCTCATGTACCCAGCATGCACTGCAGCGCCGCTCCAGCGCTCTCCAGCCTGAGCCGAATTACCTCATTGTGACAGACAGAACAGCCAATGAGCCCATTGAGAGGCTGGTGGTTTCACCCCCACCGACCACTGCCGCCCAACCAGATCGCCAACCAGCGATGAACGGTGAAAACACCAGCAGAGTGGAACAGGCGGCAGTGAGTTCGGTGAATACTGAGCAGAAACCCAACACAAACAGCACCACTGACTCCACGCAAACGGTCCTGTAGGACAGAGAAGCAGGCAGTGAAGTACAAGAGGACGGGACTCAAATCAGCTATGTGCAAGATACACCGGTTGAGTCAAGAAAATAAAAAAACCTCTTGGACATCTTGTTATTCATCAGTGTTTAACAGCCATGTTACTCCTCAGAGACAGTCTTTACCACTTTTTCCACTTTAGGCTTTTCCTATTATGCAGGGAGACATTGTTGTAAATATTTTTTTTGGATGAATCCCACTTCCTTTCTAAAGTTTTTCTATATTTTTCTTCTAGACTTTCTTGTAATCTTATCAAATGGTCATATTCCACAGTCTTCCGGTCTTTCTGTAGTTTTCTTTTGGAAAGAAGTTAAAAAACCATTGATGGTTGAAAGAAAAACCTTCAGGAAGACTGGAGAGATGTTGATAAAGATCACAAGAATCTGACTTCTTTAAAAGGAAATTATAAAGAAATAAGAAATGTTTCAAGACTTTTGCACAGGATTGTGGATGTTGCTGCAGCTTGTGTTCTGATCATTGCAGAATGTTCAAGGAAAAATATTTTTACAGCTGTATCTAAAATCAGAATAGACCTGATAGCCTATGTACAATAAAGCAATTTATTTTACATTTTGTGTGAAATTCATCATATTTATTTAATATCATTGCACACAAAGCAAATTATTAATATACAAACCAGTGTCTGTTGGCATTTATTTTGTCAGATGTAATGGGACCCTGTATTAATATTTGAATTAGGCTTTGATCTTTTCTTTTTTTGCTAAAGCTTACAATTTTAGCAAAGCTAAACTGTTATATATTTTCCCAATATTCTTCATTTATTAATTATTTGCAATACTTGCTGGCATTTACATTGCGTTCTCAATCTGTTTTTGTTTTGCACAGAAATTCTATTCTTAGTAAGGTAATTGAGTTATAAATCTTACTAAACTGTTAAATGATACAATGAAACTGTTTCTATTTAGATTTGGAGTGCAAATTCAAAGATTTGTACTATGATCTGCAAAGCAAGTAACCCTACATACAGTGCCAAAGTGTACTGCTGTTAACATGGCAGATTTTCCTTTTTGAATTGCACATCCATATCAAAGGTATTAAAGGGAAACTATAGAGTTTTATTGAACTGGCTGCATATACTCCATGTGCACAAACTTAAACTAATACTTTGTACATTCTTACATTCACATCTGACTCTGGTTATAGAGAATGTGATGAACTATGAATAAAATTAAGTTGTTTTAGTGGGTTACTGATATTTTCTTTTTTGTATTCTTCAAATAAAATCAAATTAACTCACTGCACAAAAGTATCAATGAGGACAAGAATACAAAGAAACAGACAGCATTGTAAATAAAGTTTAGCAATAAAAAAGAAAGTCACTAATACCTGTAGAAAGATATTAGATAAAAAGTGGATATTCCTCTAACACCAGTGAATAGACAAGGCATGAAGTGTTCAAAGAAGATGACCTGTGTTGGTTATGTTCATATGACCACAAATTCACTTTTGTCCATATATCTGGACCAATGAGGATTTTTCTTTCAAATGACTTCCAAGTCTGGTTAAATCTACCAAAAACTCAAAGGAAAATGTGCTATTATTGAAATAATACATAATCTCAAAGACAGTGGCTGCATCTGGTGAAGAAGTTAATAGATTTTTTTTTGTGTGTGTAGTGAAAATAAAATCTCAAATGGGTTTGATAAAAAGATACGACATACAACTAATGTGGATTTTTATTAATTTAATTCACTTGTTCAGTTTTTACAAAGCAAAAGATCACGCATATCTAATTAAAATGTCCTGTAGCATTAAGTCACATGTGCTTATATATTTGTGCAAAAAAAGAATCTTCCAACAGAATAATATGGGTTTGATTAAAAATTCAAGAGCCCTGAATAAGTGTATTAGTTATAAAAACAAAATCATACTTCAAACAGGTTTTACAGCAATCTTCAGTAATCTGCAGGTACATGTTTAATAAAAATAAAATCCCGTCACCAAATATTGTTGAATAGAAGCTACAAGTTCAGACATAACTTGAAAACATTTGAGACTTTAAGAAAAAAAATAAGCTAATTTCTTAAAGTAATACACAGCTTCCCAATTTGTTGCACAAAAGAGTTCACAACTTTTAGGACAAGATATCAACTTACACTTATGTAGGCAAAGTGGCCAGTTATAATGAACAGTTTTATAACTGTTCATTATAACAGCTATGGGAATAATTTCTCCCATAGCTGGGAGAAATTCCTAATTAATTTGCTGCCTATGCCGACACAAAAGGTTTATTTGGGAGATGTACATCATGACAGCAGAAGGATCAGCACCAGCAGGACAGTGAAGATGGGAGAGGCCACCATGCCAGGACAGAAGGAAAAAATGCTACAAGAGAAAGAAAAACATCCTGAGAATATACATCAATTCACTCATCCTGTATTAAGTTTAATTAAGTAAGTATTAAGGTCATTAATATAATTTCATTGTAATGCAATGTCAAATTCTGTAATTTAGCTAATATGTTTTTCAATGGTGATGTAGTGAGGATCTGTTTCCTCATAATGAATAAACTTTCTTTTTTTTTTTCAAAAATCAGGCACTTATTTTATTAAAAACTAAAGTTGTATGTATTTAGAAACAAGTAATGCATGCTAAGTGCAGTACTAGTAAAATTCACCCTGTTATTTTACTGAACTTTGAAGGTATGTAGTCAACAACCAGGTGAACACTGAGGAGGACCGAATACAACTTAGAAGGTGTTACTTGACAATTTGTTTTACCGTGCAGAGCATGGACTTTCATTCAGTTTTGGTGGAGGATTTGTTATGTTCGCTGGTCTTAACTGAGGACATGGTAAAGTTGTTCCATTGATTAGTGGGGTGAGATCTATCAAAGGACAAAACGATCAGTTAGAAAAAACAAATACAATGTCTGAGCAAGTTGAATAGAACTTTCCAGCTCTCCCACCTTGTAAAGAACAAATACAAACTCCATAGAGCCAAAATGCAAAATGTTAATTTGAAGTTTACATGTAACACAATTTACGTAATGCACTGCATCATTAACTGTGATTCTCAGTCCTTTCAAAAGAGCTACTCTGAATGACAGCAAACATGTTTTCAGTGAGGGTAAAAATAAGAAATTATATATCAGAGACAAACGTTTTCTTGATTCTTTGTGTCCCCAAAAATGTTGAAGATGAGACAGAAGTTCTTGTGACATTATCTATACTTTGCAAAAACTATTTTAATTAAAACATTTCACCTACCTTCAAAGTTGAACATGAAAATGACACTTCCTCCCTTGAGGAACTCTCTGGAATGCAATTCGTCTAATGTTAAAAAATATCCGTCTCCCCAGAGAAGCCCATTATAGATTAGTTCTCCATTCTCATAAAATTATCCATATCTAGTCTTCCTAGGATTGTCCCAGACAGAGGCACCTGTTTATATGACACGATAGATGAGAATACGCATTTGTTCTTTTACCAACAACTTTTCTTTCAAATACCATCATTTTATGATAAACTTACCAAGTACTACTTGATTATCATTAGAAACAAAAGTAGATTGCTTCGACATTTGCAGTTGCTTGTTTGGGGTTTGATCCAGCAACTGGAAAATCATATGTCTTTGCAGACAAGGATATTGCAGCTGGCCATCATTCTGACTAGACAAGAGCTGCACAGACATTCCAATATATGTTTTATAAAGTCTTGCAGCTACACGGTAAGCATAGCCGTCTTTGGAGAATTGTCGTGGGCTGTACATTTGGGTTCCAGAGCTGCTTGTGTTTAAAAGATTCTCCAAGTCATCAATCTGTATGACAACATGTGAACACTCTGTCTCTGAGAGATTGATGTCATCAATGGAGAAACCTCCTGTGGAGATTCCTGCTCCTTTCCGGACCTCAAACACCACCTGGAAGTCCTTGGTGGCATTCAAGGAAACATGGTGGATCTTCCAGTGAGATGTTGGTGAACCTGGAGTGAGAGGTTTTAATTTACTATGCTACACAATTTTAATATTACATCATACAAAAGTGAAAAGTTCTAGTTTTTTATTACCAGTAATTTGTCCCATAAGGCGGAGAGTTCCTGTGGTGTCCTGATCGTTTTCAAATTCTCTGTTCCAGATATTAAGTTCATCTGCCTCATTTCCACTGTGGAAATAGTAGAACTGCAGACATTGGACATTACATGCTCTGGTATGTAATGTCCATCCATCTACTTGGATGGATGGATGGATGGTTGCCAGTCTGTCACAGTTACTTCAAATATATCTCTTTTTTTTGTTGTAACAATATTAAACTTTGCTAATATCAATACATTTAAAAAGAGCCTCTGTGCAGAATGGGGTTAAAACCTGAACAGCTCCCTGAGAGTTTTTTTTCCCCCTCATTCATCGCCCCCCTGCAATGGCACTGACAAACAATTTTAAATATTCTAACTCTGTTCCACTTTTAAATAATAAATAATAATAACAACAACAACAACAACAACAACAATAATAATAATAATAATAATAATAATAATAATAATAATAATAATAATAATAATAATAATAATAATAATAATAATAATAGCATCTGAAACTAACTTTCTAAAACAATTTTTTTTATGATGAAGGTCTAAAAGTGTCTACTGGACAAGATATTTTTGTCCAGTAGATACTTTTGTCAGATTTGTCTACTTTGGTGTGTGCATACCTTAAACCTTAGTAAACCTTAAAATTCTACAATAAGAAGGGCAGCTTTTAATTACTGATAATGGTTTCCTGGATATTTTGTTAGTCCACTTCTATTTAGCAGCCATATAGGGTGAATTAATTGCCCTCAGTTATATTCTTAAAAGTATATTTAAAAAAGTCTTGCAAGTCAAAAAACTGCAAGCACTGTGGGGTTAAAATTTTGACAAATATCTTTTTTTTCTAATAATTCAGGCATAAGAGCAACAGAGTAACATTTTAAGATATGCATAACTAGGTGTGGTATAAAAAACAGCTGATCTGGAAACAGATTTATCTCACTTTATGCACAGAGTCACAGAAAAAAAATGATCTGGCATGTCACTTCTACTGCAGTAGCCAGACTTAAAAAATCCCCCAAAACTCTCCATTGCTCATGAGCAGCACTTTAGACAGAGTTACAGATAATTGTCAGCTTACACAGTTTACACAACTGAAAAAGTAATTCAGCAAAAATACCAAACAGTTAAATGATATATTATTGGCTCAGATTTGTCCACTTTCCATTGCTCATCAAAGGAATAAGGGAAAAATAGTCATAAGTGCAAATCTCACCATTATCTCCATTTCCACTTGGCAGACTGGTATGGTCAGAACTGGGCCCCCCAGGAACTTGAGTAACGACGTCCCAGCCGATCCCACCCTGTGAGCAGCGGCTCATTTGGCACATCGTTCCATTCGAAAAGCCGCAGTAAGAATTAAAGGCAACAGTTGACTCTAAGATGGTGAAAAGGAAGAATATAAGATTTTGATTTTTAGGTAATACATAAATGCAAGTCTAGGCTAAGCTTTTCAAAATGATACAACATTTTTTTGTCTAAGACAACACATTGTTATTAACATCTCCAAAAAGTTCATTTATTTACTGGATATTGTTTGACCAGAGTACACTGGTGCAACTCACTAAATTAAGACATCAGGGAAAGAGTTCTTAATTTAATTAAGACAATTAAACAACTTAAACATCCAATAAATTTACTATATAGACAGTTGTATATTTCTGATCATTTTCATGATTGTTTAAAAACGAAAATTTGTTTGCATGTTGAGTGTGTTTGTTAAAAAATTACCATAGCAGCTTGTCAAAAAGTACAGAAGTTATGATCAAAATTATAATTTGACCATGGCACTTTAATCAATTTAGAGCAGGTTTAACAATGTTATGACTTACTGCAGTTGTAGCGGAGGTTCAGCTCTAGAGCATCACTAGGACTCATTTCCAGTCTTTGACCAATCACATCTTGAAATTTGGGATCGATCGTGATAATTGTATCACCACTGCCATTTGTGAATGCTTTTCTGCCATAGTGCATCACTGACATGTAGTCATATGGGACTCCATGTGTAGTGCTGTTATCACTGCCAACCTTGTTGAAATTATGCTCTCTACCTGGGTGATATAAAACATACTGCACTTTAAAAATACTATGGTGTTTGGTGCTCTCATTACAGCCAATGTTCATGAAATTTCTCTCTTTACTTAGATGACACACAAAAAATACAAATTATTGTACTGAGAAAAACGTAATTAATTAAACACATCACAGATTTTAACAGACTAAAAAACCACAGAAAAGCAAGTGTTTTACCTGCTTGGATGTTGGCGAATACAATCCGTACATAGTCATCTCTGTCATATCTAGACTGTTCATGGTGGAAACCAAGAGCATGAAGAATCTCATGTTCAACAGTGGCAATGTAGTCACAGCCTGCACCAATAGAGAGGGTCTGTCCATTGGCGAATACTCGACCAATATATGACCAGCATCTGAAAGGGAGAAAAGCATTGTTCAGGAATTGTTGAGACATGAAACCACAAGCATTTTGTTCAGATGAGTCCTGTTGTCAGAATAACAATAAACTTCAAAAATTCAGAGACTCTTTGTTTAAACTAATAATAAAAGGATCAACCTGTTATTTTTCATGTCTGACCTTCACTGCCATACTGATAAGAGGTGAATAAGACACTCAAGAAAACACGAGGTAATCTGACAGGGCAGGTCAAACTGCTGCACCACTGTAGAGGGCTCATGTTTCAGTTACAATGTATAAGTAAAAATGAACAAGTTTATCTGAAAGTAAGCACAATAAGAAATCAAAGATGAAGAGAAATTACCCGTCTAACTTCTGGAAGTTAATGTAATAGTCCTCAGAATCCCAGGGTTTGAAATCAATGCATGACTTCACTCTGAACTGTTCAAAAGCTCTCATAATGACTCCTTTAGCTCTCAAGTCTTCATTCCAAGAGGAATTTCAAAATGGTAGAAAATGAAGAACACACATAATTATTGTTTAGATAACATGTAATATAGCATTTCTCTTACAAATTACTCAGAAATAAATACCAATAATATTAATTCAAAACAAACCAAAACTGAAAAAACAACAACTATTGGACCAGTGCCTCCAGTATTACATTGTTTAAATCTAAACACAGTTCAGTCAAGTTACAATGAATCACACAAAAAATACACATTTTTGCACTGAGAAAAACTTAATCACAGATTTTAACAGACTAAAAAAACAAAAAAGTAAATGTTCTACCTGCTTGGATGTTGGCAAATACAATCTGTACATAACCATCTCTGTCATATCTAGACTGTTCAGATATGACAGATCCTAGTTTGTCACCTAGAATCTGCTTCATTCTCTTTGTCTTTGCCATCATTTAACATAATGTGTTATATGTTTACACTTTCCTGTCATTCCCCTTGCAGTTGGAAATGATGACCATTCATACTTTCCAGAACAGCTGCTGTCATTTATATTTATCAAAGAAAATAAATAAATAAATAAATAAATAAATAAATAAATAAATAAATAAATAAATAAATAAATAAATAAATGAAAATCCCCCAGTGTAACCTGATAGTTTTAAGGGTTGAAACTTAATTGTTCAGGAAGTGTCCTTACAACTGAAGCAAATTGAAGGCAGCTTAGTTAAGTGTTAAGAGTGTATAGCAATGGGAAGAAGACTTCATTCAAAAGTACAGACCCTCACAAAGACGAACTGTTTCTGCTGGCCACACATGCAAACATAGACAGAATGCAAATACAGAATGGAAGGGGAAATTCTGCCATTCTATCTAAGAAACATATTAAAAGTTTCCTCCTAAAAATGTGGATATTTAAATCTTTATTTAACTCCCTATCAGAGCACCAGTGAGTTATGCCAAATATTGCTGTGTTCTCCACTTAAAAAAAGTATATATAGTTCAATGAAATGTTTTAAAAAATATGACCTCCCTTCATTAGCAACTTTAGTTGAACTTGCAACTGATGGCTGTTCAAACTGAGCCAGGTTCTCCTGCAGCTTGTCTGCTCTGCAAAGAGTGGTGCCCTTTTCCACTGTCGCCACGTTCTTCTCGAGAAATTAAAACACTAAAATGCAACTACCCAGAAGTATGGTTTGTCTAATTGTCTTGCATAAAAGAAAAATAATATTTACCCAAGCCTTCATCCAAAACATATGGAACTGGGGATGTCCATAGATTATATCCATCAAGAAAGGAGCTCCTTTGAAAGTTTGGAGGCTAACAAGCAAGAATGTGGGGCATAAAAACAGAAAACAAGATGCCTTCATTAATGTTGTATTAAAAATTGCAGTTTATTTTTATTCATAGTAATAATAAAGCACACCTCCCGGATGTCGTCAAGAGTCAAATCTAAGATCAGGGGATAATGTTAGTTCTTTTAACAAAGAAAGTTGGATAACAATTCACACAATTTTTTTTTTTACAAAAAGTTAAGAAAAGTCACTTTACCGTCTTCATTCTTATTGTCTTCAACCCCTATAAAACACAAACACACATTTTGTAAATGCACATTACCATAAAAAAAAACACTTAAAATCAATAGCAAAATCCATGCAGTAGTATAATGAAAATGCATGAAACTTACCGACTATTTCTACGTCTACCTGGAGTCAAAAAGAATTAAAATATATATATAAACCAAAATTTACATTGTTTTCAGGTGTTTCTGTGTCTTGAATATGTTTGTAGGTTTAAAAGGTTTAGAC
Source organism: Poecilia mexicana (assembly GCF_051168715.1). Lineage (NCBI taxonomy): Eukaryota > Metazoa > Chordata > Actinopteri > Cyprinodontiformes > Poeciliidae > Poecilia > Poecilia mexicana. Next base: position 7,690,038 of record NW_028263385.1, read on the forward strand.
ACAAATTCTAGAATATAGTAAACACTAGATAATTTAGACATCAAACAGGTTTTGTTTTGGAGTATCATCCATCCAAAATATGTTTTATTAAATGTTTTCAAAACATGTAGGGACATGCAGGACTGTACCTGCATGTTCTTACACTGAAAACAGTTATTATGTGGTGAAGTTAGATTGTTGTCAATGTCTAGCCAGGGATGAACGTGGTGAGTTGAGTGTATCCATTTGATGAGGTATTGTAATTGGTTAGCTAAGAGGTAATGGTGAAAATGTGGTGCTTTAGGCTGCTTTGGAGTTTTAACTGTTGCAATGTTAATTTTATTCTAGGTTTTTGATTTTTCCAGTAAAATCATGTTATAATTGGGTCCAGGGTGGTGAAAAATGCTGCTGTGGTTTGAATGGGGATCAAGGTGAATAAATAGGTAATTGAGTATAGGCAGTATCATCACCTTAATGATGTGTATGTGTCCTATAATTGAAAGGAATATTGTCATCCATCGTTTTAAGTAATCTTTTATTTTTTTTTCAAAACTGAGGTGGAACATGTCTGACATGTTGGGGGAGGATTTTATTCCTAAATATGTGATCTGGTCAGTTGATGGTGGTAGGTGAGGGATCTGTGATGTTTGAAAATTGGTGTATCCACTTATTGCTAACATGGCAGATTTTTTCCAGTTTATTGTGGAGACTGAAATTTTGGAGTATGTATTACTAATTTTGATTAATTCTTTAATTAATTTGTTTGGGTTTTGTAGAAATAGCTTATCTGCATTTAAGCAAATTTTATTTAATATATTATACACACAATTATAATATATATTACGTAAAGGCATTAATATTGAATGCCTTCAATATTAATGTTTTGATGGTTTGCTGCTGCTAATGGTTCAATGAAAAGTGCAAATAATGAAGCTGATAGTGTGCATTCTTGTCTATTACCTCTGTGGAGTCTGAAATTTGTTGAATTTAAATTGTTTGTTACAACTGCTACTTTTGGTTTATTGTAAAATGCTTTGATCCGTTAAATAAATGACTGTCCAAAACAAAATTCCTCCAGTAATTTTATGAGAAATGTCCAATTTAATTTGTAAAATTATTTTTCTGCATCTAGTAAGTGAATGACTGTTTTATTTTTTACTTTGTTTACTCTATATATTGTGTAACCCAAACGTTCAGAAAGCTCTTATATTTGACATGTTGTATTTATATTTTTGTTCAGTGTATTTGCGTCTTTCTGAAGCACTTTGTGATTTTAAAGTCTGTGGTAGGTGCTATATAAATGAATTGTACTTACTCATGGACTTACACATGGATTATTTTTTGTTGCAAATAGCTCAGAGAGGAATCACAACCATTAAAATAATTAAATATGTTCAAAACCATACAATAATTAAATATGTTCAAAACCATACAACAAAGAAAAAACAGAATTGATGAAAAAATTAATTTAAAACTAAATTAAACTGAAAAGCATTTCAGTTTAATTTAGTCATTTCAGTTTAATTTAGTCATTTCAGTTTAATTTTCAGTCAATGAAAATACAGCAGCCATTGTAAAATGCAGATAGATTGTTGGATTGAAATATTGCACTCATTGCCACTGGATTTTCATTTTGTTTTGTTTTAGGCTTTTACTAATTGCTTGAAAAAACAAAGCTGTTATTTCATAATGCCAAATACGTTGACATTTAAACTGTAGTTTATATAAACATATACTTACTCCAGGGATGGAGCGTCCTAAAGAAAGTGCAAGGTGCACGGAAATAAAAATGTAGCCTTTCATCTTCATGCTGGCTTTGTGGATAAAGTCTAACTTTGAGCTTCACAGAAAACACATTAGATGAAATTAAATGTTAAAATACTTTAATCCAGTGAGGATTCATTCATTTCACTATATTCCATAAATTTTACAATAATTAATCTCCTACCTGTATGAAGACTTTCAGAAGCTCAGAATCTGTGAAATTTAGATTCTAAACAAATATAAAGGACTTTTAAAATCTCACTGTGTTACAAAACAGGTTGGGTTATTTCAAAACGTCAGCGTCATACTGAAAGGTTTTGCTTTGAGGTTGTCTTTATAGTTGTAGGCAGGACTTCTTTTGCAGCTGTCACACCTTATTTCCTATTGGGTTATGAAAAGGTGCTGTAGTCTATCAAGGATCTCAGTTAACTAGAATGTTATAATGAGCCTCACTATCTAGATTAAAATGCTAAAATGTTATGCTAATTTATCTAAAACCAAACAAAAGCTTTCACAAACAATATAATCATTACTTCTAGGAACATCTGTCTGTTACAGTAGGTTGGTTGAAACGATTCTGCAAAAGTCAAAGCATTATTACTCAATATAATCTTTCTGCATTTTAATTTTATCTACAGCAACTATACTTTCAACAACAACACACATTGCCATGTGTGTGAAATATGTTATCTTGAGAGCTGTGATCCTTGGCTGAACTCATAAAACTTCTCAAAATGTATTATTAGGTTTGCAGACAATAAAGATAAGCCTTAATAAATTTGATCATGTAAATACAAACTCCATCCATCCATCCATCCATCCATCCATCCATCCATCCATCCATCCATCCATCCATCCATCCATCCATCCATCCATCCATCCATCCATCCATCCATCCATCCATCCATCCAGGATACAACAAACAACTATTACAAAGTGCAAATATCATTAAACAAATCAAAATATAAACTACCAACAGTGCTAATCAAAACAGACAATCATCCATACACAATCTGCAACATTCATAATTTAGAAAATTCCCTTTGAATAATTTACTAATTTATCTTAAATAGTCTACAGTTTTAAATCATTTACACAATTTATTTTGAATTTACTATCCATTACACAGCTCTTTTTATTTCCATTTTGTTCTGTATATGGACTCATCTAATGATAAAAAAATTGCAAACACCTCTCATTAAATATGACAATAGCTGTTGTCTGTGGTAGCAGGTGAATTAATGGTAGCTGAAGAAATTAATAAGTAAAGTTAGCCAGTTGAAAGTACAACAATTCTATCTGCCAGAATCATGAAAGAATATTTTAGGCTTATTTTAATGTAATTTTCTTCAAATTCAAAATTTTACATACAATAAGATTATTATACTCCTGGACATCAAATCTGATTTCCTGATGTTTTTGTGCACATTATATACTTGAAGGATACACACCTGTGAATGTACATTAGAGGAGTTCCTCATAACAGTCTAAAACATTTTTTAAACCAACAACAAACATGCCAATAAAACCCAAATAAAAACTTAATGGAGCGCTAATAAAACTCTCAGAGGGAAGTTTTGATTTGGTGACACAATGGTCCAGTGTTAAGCTTAAGGTGTCATGATTTGTGGAGTAGTTGGTGAGGTAGACCCGACTACCAACTAGTAGCCTGAGTCAGCTAGGTCCCACAGAACACATTCACTAGAGAGACAGCTGCTCTTCTGATCTCAGAACTGGTTCGTGAAACTGATCCAGGTTTAACGTATGCCCCTTTACCACTGGCTTTAAAGAATCCAGCTCCACTCTACTCAACCTGCATTGCAAACGTTTCCACTATCATTTTTTCCAAGCCAGTCCATGATTTTTCAGTCCCTGCTTTGGAGTGGTGCCGGCATGGGTTATGTAAGCTTAGCTCCTGTTCACTGGTCATGGTCAGCCATAGGACCAAAGAGAGAAGAAAAACAAATGGCACAAAATTTCAAACTTGCTGCAACATGGAAGTGATGGGAGTCCTCTGAAGTTACAAGCAAGTGGTGAATGTTGAGACGCTGGCTTTTCTGTGCATCAGACTTCAATATTCAGCGGCAGCTTCATGGAGCAATGAGGAATGAGTTGTTTTTGTCAACGCAGTGTTAGCGGAGAGAATGGAAAGCTTTGTTTAGATATCAGTTCTCCAATTAAACAGTTATAAACTATTCATTGTACAGGACACAGAAAGAAACAATGAACTTGAATAAAACAAGAGTGGCATTTTATCCACTCTCGTTGATAAACAAGAGTGGATAAAATGCCACTGCAAATTAAAGACACGACTGAAATAGTCTTTAATTTATACGACTATTCCAGTTATTTATAATTGTGCATGTCTGAATGGTAAAAGTAATGTCTGTTTTAAATAATTCTTTCTGTGTATGTAACTTCCACATTAGTATTTACTATAATCACATCTATCACATCTAAATACATTTGATTACTTTGACCAGAGAACAGAAGAAGGGGAACATGACTGACAATGGTAAACGATGGGGGGACCGTCAGCAACATGAACAGCAGCTCCTGGATGGATCTCCTTCAGGAGGAGGTAGCGACCTACACTGAGATGATAGAGCTGAGGCAAAATGACAAATAAATCCTGTTGTGCTCTCAATGAACAAAGCAGTCTCTTTTATTCATACACACTCCACACATTATTGTACACAATGTAGTTTGTATGACATCAAGGTCCTAATATAATCCTTCCAAAAATGTGAGGAGCCTTAGACAGAGAGAAAATAACACATTATGTGTTTTATTGAGACTTGACATTATAGATTACCAATGAAGGCATCCAAAAGTGAATACATAGTGAACCAAACATTTTGACATTACTGTAAGGTTGCTTTTAACAAGAACCCAAAATACAAGTCATGTTTGTTAAAATATGTCCTTTACCATTAAGTCACCAAGCACCCATGTTTAAATATATTAGCATGTGGCTAAGCATTTGTGAAATTTTTTTTATCTTCAAACAGAATATTATGGGTTTGATTCAGAAATTGAAGAGCTGTGAATAGGCGTATCTGTTATAAAAACAAAATCATACTTCAAAAATTTGCAATCTTCAAAAATGTGCATGTAAAAGTTTAATAAAAATGAAGTCCCATCACCAAATATTGTTGAACAGAAGCTACAAGTTCGGTTTCTACTAAACAATATATTTACGCTGATTTCTTAAGGTAATACACTGCTTCCCAGTTTGTTGTTGATCAAAGATTTCACAATTTTAGGACAAAATGTCAACTTGCAATGCCATTATAATATATATGCATAGCTGGGAGAAATTTCTAATTATTTCCCTGCCTATGCAGAGACAGAAGATTTATATGAGAGGTGTACATTATGACAGCAGAAGGATCAAAGCCAGCAGGACAGTGAGGATGGGAGAGGCCACCATGCCAGGACTGAGGCAAAAAATGCTACAAGAGAAAGAAAAAAGAAACACCCTGAGAATATACATCAGTCCAGTCATCCTGTATTAAGTTAAAGTTTAAGCTCTGTGTTTTAGTTAAGTGCAGTCGTAGTTAAATTCAGTGTTATTTTATTGCACTTTGAAGGTACGTAGTCATCAACAACAAGGTCAGCAGTGAAGAGGATCAAACACAGTTTAGAAGGTATTCCCATGGAAAATGTATTTGATAAAACTTTAAAATGTTGATCAGTTTTAAAATGATCAACATTGGACTTTGTGAGGGCCACCAAGTAAAACAGTTCTCATATAGACACCATCGATATAAGAGCTATTTATTTCTCTTGACTGTTTACTTCTCTATTTGTAGCTGCACTCACATTTTTTAGGTAAACTAAATTGTCACAGTTTGGATCCCTAATAAAGAAATTTCCAGTTGAAAATCCTAAGTGATTTTGAGCTTAGTGACAAAGGTTTATAGTTAAACTCAATGTTTACATATTCAGTTGGAATCACACTGCAGATATTAATTTATTTATTAACTTATGGTAGATTGCCATATTATAATTGTTTTTGGATTTTCTTTATTAAGACATTTGAATGGATAAGGTATCTGCATACTTTTGTACAAGGTGGATTAATTATCAGTGATGACATGGAAGTAAAAATAAATAAACAAAATGTCATCAGAAATGAAAGCAATAATACTTTATATAGCAATGAAAAAATATGAATGAACCATCACAGGTACCATCTTTAAGGCTTTGATAAATGAAATGGTCATTAAATTTGGGAATACCTGTCGTCATCTGTCGTAGTAGGTGGTGGATTCATCGTGGTTGAGATTCTGAAAAAGTAAAAGCGTAATTGCACAGTGTCATTTTGGCTGCCTATTAATATCTATATTAGTATACTTTCAGCAACAAAATAAATTGTCATGTGTGAATTAGGTTATCATTAAGTTGTGGACCTTGACTAACCGTCTAAAAGTTTTTAAAAGTTGAATTTGAACATTTGATCATCTAGCAAAAAATACTGCAATATTTTCTACTCATACAAGCAGACCCATTAATTTGGGTATACCTGTTGTCTGTCGTCAAACCCGGAATGATGGTGTATGGCAATCTACAAAAGTCAAAGGATTTATTTTTTAGCAGCCTGTATATCTGTAGCACAGCACTTACAGCTAAAACATATATGTTATGTCTGTTGTGTTAAGTATCTGTGTGGTATAGATTGCATTGTGTTGGCAATACTGACTAGACTTGAAACATAAATATGTAAAAGACATAGATAATTCTAATTAAAAATTAAAAGTTAGCGATTGTATTTGTAGAAGAGATTACTTGGAAAAAATAAATACAGGCAATTTAAACTACGTCAACCTTCTGCTAATTTACCAATATGAATGTGTCCTAAACTAGAAAGCTTAAAATCTTTTGTTGTTATCCTTAGATTATTGCTGTTGTTCAACTAAATAAAACCCTTTCAAAGCTTTGAAATATGCTAGTTGTTTAAAAAGAAATTGCGAGCCTGAATGCAATTTATTTTTAGTTTTATCAGATATTTGGGTTTTTGGCAGGTCATACAAATCCCAAGTATTGCCACTGTACGGTTTTATTGCTTCCATTGCTTTCAATAAAACCATACATCTTATTGTCCTTGGAAGTAAAAGAGGAAGTAATTCAAGACATTTGTATTTAAAATAAAATGGGTAAATTAATTATCATGTCTTGTAAGAGATTGATTAATGGTAGGTTAGAACTTGTGACAAAAAAACAGAAGTGAAAGTTGCAAACACACATTCAGCTAAGCAAAGAATATGGAACAACCTGTCACACACACTGTACCTAAAAGGTTTTGACAGATAACTTAAATAAAGTAATTCAATTTGTGAATACCTGTCATCTGTTGTTGTTTCAGGTGATGGAATGATGGTGGGTGAGATTCTACAAAAACCAGAACATCATTGAACATTATATTCTTTTCAGCCTATTAGATGTAAAAAATAAAATAAAATAAAAAATACTCATAGCTACAACATCAACAATCCTTTTCAGGAATTTGTGTTAGTTATGTCTTGTAACTGTAGCAATGGTTTGTTTCTTTTATGTTCTGCATGTAGAGTCAAGGGAAATTTGAAATGACGGTATCAAATATGGCAATACCTGTTGTCTGTAGTGGGAGGTGGATGGATGGTAGATGAAGTCCTGCAAAATTATATCCACATATTTAGATACAAAACATAAATACCTGACTCATTATTTATCTTACGTACTTTACATAGCTCTTAAAATGTCACTTTCTCATTGAATTAGATCAAATCTTATGTTATTGAGAGAGTTAAATATATATATTTTTTAATATAATTAGCAAATGCCAGAATGGAGAGAAGGGTAACGTTTGAGAAAATGTTCATAGTAGTGTCTTCAAATTCAAAAGTTTACATACACTAATAATACTAAATAATACTATTCCTTTGAACAGTGGAAAATCCCAGCTTTCAATATGTTTAGTTTCAGGATGCTGCTACCAGGAAAAAAAATAACAATAAAATGGGTAAAATATCTGCCATGTCTTGTAAAATGTGGATAGGTGGAGGGTGAGAACTTGTGACAAAATTCAGCTAACAGAACTAAGAGATAAACAAAGCAATGAAAGAATAGAGTCAAGGAAAGTTTGATCTGATGGCATCAAATGTGGCAAGACCTTTTCTCTGTAGTGTTTAATAAATGACATTAAACATTTAGGTATTTAGTAATATTAAATATACCCACCAGGCTTTGACAAATAAAGTGGTCATTAAATTTGTATACCTGTCATCTTTTGTTGTTTCAGGTGGTGGAATGATGGTGGATGAGATTCTGGAAAAACCAAAGAGTCATTAAAACATTTTCTAAGATTAGTATCAGGCTTAGCCCTAACCCTCTCTCTAGGAAATTTTGCAAAAGAAACAATATACAATACAATTTTTGCAGCCTATTACCTGTAGTAAAATGATAATTCAAACTAAAATGGAAAAATTATCAATTTAATTTTTAGGAGTGATGGCTTGTTAAGTGTAGGTGGGGAATTATTTTAATTAGACAAACTTTTTGGTATTTTTTTTTTACACATCATGTCCTTTTCAGGGATTTGTGTTAGTTATGTCTTGTAAGAGTTGCAATGTTTTATTTCAACTAATTTCTGCTTATGGAGATATTGGAAATTTGAAACGATGGCATAAAAAGTGGCACTACCTGTTGTCTGTAGTGGGAGGTGGATGGACAGTAGAAGTCCTGTAAAATTATAACCAAACATTTAGCTACAAAACAGAAATAAATACCAGACTCATTATTGATGTTACACAGCCTACATAGCTATTAAAATGTCACTTTCACATTGAATCAGACCAAATTTTATGTTTCTGAGACAAAATAATTTTTTTATATATATTTTGCAAATGTCAGAATAACATTTAGTGCAGGGGTGTCAAACTCATTTTGGTTTAGGGGCCAGATACAGCTTAATCTGATCTGCAGGGGGCCACACAAGTAAACTCATTGCAAGATTAAATAGAACCAATAAAAGTGGACTTGTTGTTGATTTTTATATTAAACGAATTTCACTTTTACAAAATATATTATGAATAATCTCAGTTTTTAAGAAAGGTATCTGCAATTTCAACAATACTTTTACTCAGTTAAGCATTTATTTAAGTGCATTATGCATAAGAACTGATCGCAGTGATTGTACAATGTTGCAAAACATTTATTCACAGTTTTTGGAACTTAAAAACACTGTCCTGCATCACAAAATACAACAGACAAAAATTAAGAAAAGTTTTAAAATCAATTTTCAACATCTGGGAAGCAATTTGAACAAATTATCTGGCTTCACACATTTGAAATCTTAAGTGTCAGCTGTTTTAAACAGACATTTGATTAAGTACATTTGTTGATGCATAAAATGCATACATATAGAAAAACTTACATACATAACGTATGTATGTTAGCATGCACGAGAAATATGAGGTTGCCAGGGTCAAAATAAAAAGCTGGTAAAACATAGAATCGAACTTGTTTACAGAACCTGAAGCTCAGTGCTGCCATCTGCTGTTAGTTCCGCTGCAGTATTGCATGCGTGCTCTGTATAAAACACAGCGCCCCTCGTGGACAGTATAGGAACTGCAGATTTTCAATTAAACGAAGTATTGTATATGTTTTTTCATGAATAATGATAATGCATTTAGCCCCCGGGCTGGACTAAATCGTTCGGCGGGCCGGTTCCGGCCCGCGGGCCGTACGTTTGACACCCCTGATTTAGTGTCTTCAAATTCAAATGTTTACACTAAGAATACTGTTGTTTGAATATTGGAAAATCCCCCTAGCCTCTGCTATACTTTGCTACGTTCAGAGATTACAGGTTTCTGGAGGCCTGGATTGTGTTGGGGTTTTAAATTTGACCCAATTGCTATATTGTAACAGTGGCAATACATATATTTCCATTATACTCTACCTACAGTATAAAGGTATCAAAAGTTGAGAAATATGAAATCAATAGGCGTCAGATGTGGCAATACCTGTCTGTAGTTGGAAGTGGATGGACGGTAGATGTAGTCCTGTAAAATTATAACCAAATATTTAAAGCAAAAGGCATATTTGTGTGTTTATATTATAGATATAAAGGTAAAAAAAGTTGATTTTGCATAATAGTTCCTTTAAGAACAACTGAAATAGATAACTAAATTTATACTTTGATTAAAAAGTAAGACATTTCAGTTCTGATCATTACTTGACAAGAAATATTTCTTAGATTCTTTTTTATTTCTACAACAAAAAAATGAAGGTAAAACATCTGTATTCTCTTGTTAGAAGTGGCAACTAGTGAGAGGTAACACAACTCTGAAAACAATATACCAGCAATAAAAAACAATAAACACATTCTGCCTACTGTTCAATGTTACAGCATTGTTTCAATAGCTATATACAAAAACAATCTGACTGATGGTAGTTATTAAAAATACAAGAAAGTGTTAACTTGTTTTGTCTTTGTACAGTGTTATCAAAATAAACTGAATTTAATTTAATTAAACAATAATGATAAGAATGAAGCAAATCATTCACCACAGAAATGGTGAAAAAATAATACATCTTAGTTTGCAGTGGATATATATTTGAAAAAATAAAGTGTAATCTAATGTGTGAATACCTGTCTTCTGGTGTTGTAGAAGGAGGTTTGATGCTTGGGGATACTCTGCAACAGTCAGAGCAAAAACTGAAATCTGTATTTCTAAATCATTTTTTTAGAGCTTTGTCTGTAAATGCATATTTGTCAGAATTAAGTTATAATTTACTTGACAATTTGTTTTACCGTGCAGAGCATGGACTTTCATTCAGTTTTGGTGGAGGATTTGTTATGTTCGCTGGTCTTAACTGAGGACATGGTAAAGTTGTTCCATTGATCAGTGGGGTGAGATCTATCAAAGGACAAAACGATCAGTTAGAAAAAACAAATATAATGTCTGAGGAAGTTGGAATAATCAGAAGTTTTCAGCTAATTATTCCCTATCGTCCCACCTTGTGAATGACAAAATACAAACTCTTTAGAGCCAAAATGCAAAGTGTTAATTTGAAGTAACAAAATTTACGTAATGCACTTCATCATTAACTGTGATTCTAAATCCTTTCATAGTAGCTACTCTGAATGAGAGCAAACATGTTTTCTGTGAGAGTATTGTGCCCCAAAAATGTTGAAGATGACAAAGACGGTCTTGTGTTATCATTTATAGTTTACAAAATAATTTTAATTAAAATTTTAGCCTACCTTCAAGGTTGAACATGAAAATGGCACTTCCTCCCTTGAGGAACTCTCTGGAAGACAATTCTTCTGATGTGGTTTGAAGGAGTAGAAATGGATATCCAGCATACACTAATTCTCCATTCTCATAAAATGTTTCCCAAGTATTTTCCCTAGGATTGTCCCAGGAACCTGTATGACACACACACAATACATAAGAATAAACATTCAGCTTTTCTTTTTTTAACCAACTTTTTTTTTCTAAATGTCAACATATTATTGTAAACTTACCATCAGAAACTAAAGTAGATTCCTTAGACATTTGTAGTTGCTTATTCGGGGTTTGATCCAGCAACTGGAAAATCAGATGTCTTTGCAGACAAGGATATTGGAGCTGGTCATCATTCTGACTAGACAAGAGCTGCACACCCATGAGAACATAGGGTGGATAAATGAATGCAACTACACGGTAAGCATAGCCGTCTTTGGAGAATTGTCGTGGGCTGTTCCTTCTGGTTCCAGAGCTGCTTGTGTTTAAAAGATTCTCCAAGTCATCAATCTGTATGACAACATGTGGACACTCTGTCTCTGAGAGGTTGATGTCATCAATGGAGAAACCTCCTGTGGAGATTCCTGCTCCTTTCCGGACCTCAAACACCACCTGGAAGTCCTTGGTGGCATTCAAGGAAACATGGTGGATCTTCCAGTGAGATGTTGGTGAACCTGGAGTCAGATGTTTTAATTTACTATGCTACACAATTTAAATATGACATCATACAAAAGTAGAAAGCACAGACTTCAGATTTGTTTTTTTAACAGTCTGACTTTACCAGTAATTTGTCCCATAAGGCGGAGCGTTCCTGTGGTGTCCTGATCGTTTTCAAACTCTCTGATCCAGATATTAAGTTCATCTGATTCATTTCCACTGTTGAAATAGTAGAACTGCAGACACTGGACATTACATGCTCTGGTCGGCTTCACTACCTCCGTTTCCAGTCGTGCTGAATCTCCTTCTTGTCCTGATGCTGTGCTTGCGTGGATGAAGTACCCAGGTTCTTTACCTGCAAATACGTTGATCAAGACAATGTTTCTCATAAATCACCTTCTTCTATGTGATAATTATAGACAACTCAGCATATTTTTACATGCTCAGGCAGAAGTTTGCATAACCTTGGTGACACTCATTCAATTTTGCAGTAAAGCTAATAGAACTGGAAATAATTCATCTTTATGATTCTTAAAGAAGGATTGTTTCTTTTTAGTTGAAAATGGTCTTCAATGTATTATTTCTGAAACAATTTTTGCTCAAAGATGAGTTAGTTTTTTTAAAGTAATATTGAAATCTAGTTCAAACCAAATTTATATTTCCAGCACCAGTTTATTCTAATATTTAAGAAATATGACAAATTATTTTCACTATTCTAGCTCTGATTTACTTTTAGATAAAAAATAAACATTTACGACTAACTCTCATAAACTATGAAGGTCTAAAAATATCTACTGGTCAAGACTTCGGTGTGTGTATATTACCCAGCAAACCTTCAAATTCTACAATAACAAGGCCAGCGTTTAATTATTAATAATGGTTTCCTGCCTATTTTGTTAATCTACTAATAGGAGGGAGCCATATGTGGGGGCTTCATTACCCTCAGTTATATTCTTAAAAGTATATTTTTAAAAAAAGTCTTGCAAGTCAAAAAACTGCAAGCACTGTGGGCTTAATATTTTGACAAAGTATTTTTCAAATAATCCAGGCATAAGAGCAACATTTTAGGACATACATAACTCGGTGTGGTAGAAAAAAACTGCTGATCTGGAGACAGATTTGAAAAAGTTTGATGGAAGTGGCATGTCACTTCTACTGCGGAAGCCAGACTTAAAAAATCCCCCAAAACTCTCCATTGCTCATGAGCAGCACTTTAGACAGAGTTACAGATAATTGTCAGCTTACACAGTTTACACAACTGAAAAAGTAATTCAGCAAAAATACCAAACAGTTAAATGATATATTATTGGCTCAGATTTGTCCACTTTCCATTGCTCATCGAAGCCATAAGGAAAAAATAGTCATGAGTGCAAATCTCACCATTATCTCCATTTCCACTTGGCAGACTGGTATGGTCAGAACTGGGCCCCCCAGGAACTTGAGTAACGACGTCCCAGCCGATCCCACCCTGTGAGCAGCGGCTCATTTGGCACATCGTTCCATTCGAAAAGCCGCAGTAAGAATTAAAGGCAACAGTTGACTCTAAGATGGTGACAAGGAAGAATATAAGATTTTGATTATTATTTAGGCTAACCTTTTCAAAATGACACAAACATATTCTATCTAAGACAACACTGTCATTAACAACTCCAAAAAGTTTATTTATGGACTGGACATTGTTTGACCAGAGTACACTGGTGCATCTCATTAATTAAGACATCAGGGAAAGAGTTCTTTAATTGAGTAAACGAATGAAACAATCTAAACATATTATATGATTTTATGGTATATATACAGCTGTATATTTAAAAAAAAAATTCTGATCATTTTAATAATCGCTTAAAAATAAAAAATAGTTTCTTCTGAAATTACAATATCATGTAAAACCAATGAAGCTACTTTTTTTTCTTAAAAAAAGAATCATTAACTTTTGGCCATCTTGTGGCCTCCAGAATAAAGGCTATAATTGCTGGATTGGTGGTTTTCTACCAGTAAAAGACAACTTCCACAAAGAGTGTGAAACCACAGAATGTCATTGCCAAAGCACCTGCCTTTGTTGTATCCAAGTATTTTATTGAAAAATGTAATGAAAAAAAAAATGTGGCAGCAGGAGGTGCACAGTCTACCTGGATTCCCAGAGTTAAATCAAGATTTCAAAGACTGGAAGAAGAGTGAAACCAGAATCAAAGTTATCTGAGGTCCAGTGCGAAGTTTTCTCTGAAAGTGATAATTTATCTTCTGGTGTTGGTCAATTGTGTTTAATCTCAAAGTCAAAACGACCATCTACCAGGAAATTTCAAAGAATTTCTTGCTTCCCTCTGCTAACAAACTATGTGGAAATGCAGATTTACTTTCCTGGCAATACTGACATCTGTGCTTGATCATGTAACACATTCATCTGGCTTAAATATCACAGGTGAATACTGCTAAGAAGATGAGTGACACCAGAACTAGCAATACAGACAAGATGAAGCCCACTGTTAAAACAACAAACACCTCAGCAGAGCCGCAAGCTAATCACATCCATGCCGTAAATTATGCAAAAGGCGTTCCAACCAAAGGTGGTTTATATCATTTATAGTGCATTAACATGTACTATTCATGTACATGTCCATGTCAGTAGAGGAGCTCTTATGTAATTTAAAAATCAAACTTTTATGGTTCCAGGAACACTGGAAGGACCATATTCATCAAATTCAACTAAACAATTGACATTTATCACTCAATTACTTCATATATATATACATATATATATATATATATATATATATAATATAATTACCTACTAATCCCATTCTAAAATATAATTTTAGAATGGGATTAAGTAAAATAACTATAAAACTATAAAAACTATTTTTGACGATGATCAGATTTATTGAGATGCATCTGCAGTGAGTTTAGGGTAGGGTTTTCAAAGCTGAATTTGCGAAACCCTTTGGTTTCATCATAGAAATATGTTAGAAAATACAAATAAAACTAAAATGCTAACCATAGCAGCTTGTCAAAAAGTACAGAAGTTCTGATAGAAATTATAATTTGACCATGGCTTTTTAAACAATCAATTTACAGCAGGTTTAACAATGTTATGACTTACTGCAGTTGTAGCGGAGGTTCAGCTCTAGAGCATCACTAGGACTCATGTCGAGCCTTTGACCAATCACATCTTGGTATTTAGGGTCTATGGTAATAATTGTATCACCACTGCCATTTGTGAATGCATTTCTCCCATAGTGCATCACTGACATGTAGTCATATGGGACTCCATGTGTAGTGCTGTTATCACTGCCAACCTTGATGAAATTATGCTCTCTACCTGGGTGATATAAAACATACTGCACTTAAAAAATACTATGGTGCTTGGTGCTCTCATTACAGCCAACCTTGACGAAATTATTCTCTCTACCTAGATGACACAAAAAAATACTCATTATTGCACTGAGAAAAAATAAAAAAACATTAACACAGATTTTAACAGATTAAAAAAAACACACAAAAAAGTAAGTGTTCTACCTGATAAGATGTTGGCGAATACAATCCGTACATAATCATCTCTGTCATATCTAGACTGTTCATGGTAGAAACCAAGAGCATGAAGAATCTCATGTTCAACAATCCCAATGTAGTCACAGCCTTCACCAATAGAGAGGGTCTGTCCGTTGGCGAATACTCGACCAACAAATGACTTGCAACTGCAACATGTAGAGGGTTCATGTTTCAGTTACAATGTACAAGTAAAAATTATCTGAAAGTAAGCACAATAAGAAATCAAAGATGAAGAGAAATTACCCGTCTAACTTCTGGAAGTTAATGTAATAGTCCTCAGAATCCCAGGGTTTGAAATCAATGCATGACTTCACTCTGAACTGTTCAAAAGCTCTCATAATGACTCCTTTAGCTCTCAAGTCTTCATTCCAAGAGGAATTTCAAAATGGTAGAAAATGAAGAACACACATAATTATTGTTTAGATAATATGTAATATAGCATTTCTGTTACTACACGGTAGTAACAGAAATGTTACTACCGTAACATTTCTGTTACTACTGTTACATTTCTGAACATTTGAATTAATGTTCAATTTGTTTTGAACATTAATTCAAAACAAATTAAAAAAAATAAAAAAACACCATTGGACAAGTGCTTCCATTATTGTGCCAGTTCATCCTTTAGATTAATTCTATCTAATTCCAGTCCTGTCAAGTTAAAATAAATTAATTCATCCTCATAGTTTGGCACCTTTGGACTAAATCCATCTCCAACTTTAACTAGTTCTTGTTCAATTATCAAATTTGATCCAGATCAGTGATTTAAAATTAACAAACCAACAGGAACAACTTATATTGATTATTTTATTAATAGAAATCTAGAATATCTAGAATCTGATTCATTCTCTTTTTCTCTTTGCCCTCATAAGCAGTATAACGTAACAGCTTTAATACATTTTTTCAAACTTTTGTCCCCCCAAAAATCTGTCAGTATAACCTGATAGTTTTAAGGGTTGGAGAATTGATTGTTCAGTTAATGTCTTTACAACCAAAGCTAACTGAAGTCAAGTTTAAAGCAAAAGAAAAGAAGACCTCAATTAAAATTAAAAGTAGAGGCCTTTGCAAAGATGAACTGTCTCTGCTGCTGCAGACACCATGTGCAGGGGCGGAGCTATGGGAGCCGGGAGGGCAGCGGTCCGCTGGGCTGGGTGAGGGGCCCTGAGAGTAAGAGTTTAAATTTGTTTTAATGTCTGAGTACATCCGGAGAAAGTGGATGTACTTACTTATAATTTACTATACAAGTAAATTATATAGTAGGCTTGTCCAGTCACTGTTTCACTCACGGTTTCTCCGATATTATCTCCAAGTGTTTTCTGGATAAAACAGACTAACTAATACTTCCATCCACACCCAGCAGAACTATGGTTTGTCTAATTGGCTGCTATAAAAGAAAAATAATATTTACCCAGGCCTTCATCCAAAACGTATGAAACTGGGGATGTCCATAGATCATCTCCATCAAGAAGGGAGCTCCTTTGAAATTTTGGAGGCTAACAAGCAAGAATGTGGGGCATAAAAATAGAAAACAACATGCCTACATTAATGTTGTTCTACAAACTGCAGTTAGTTGCTTAAAGTAATACTAAAACATACCTCCCAAATGTCGTCAAGAGTCAAATCTAAGATCAGGGAATAATGTTAGTTCTTTTAACAAAGAAAGTTGGATAACAATTCACAGACAAATGTCAAAACTGTTTTTTACAACAAGTTAAGAAAAGTCACTTTACCTTTTTTATTCGTGGTGTTTTCAAACCCTAAAACACAAACACACTTTTGGTAATTTCATATTAGCATTAAAAATTACTTAAAATTAATAGTGAAATCCACACTGTAGTATAAAGAAAATACATGAAACTTACCGATTATTTCTCCATCAAACTGGAGTCAAAACGATAAAATGAAAATATATAAACAAGGTAAACCAAAGTGTACATTTTTATCAGGTGTTTCTGTATGTTCAATATATTTGTTTGTTTAAAAGTTTTAGACTCAAAATTTAGAACATGATAAACACTAAATCATTTAGACATCAAACTAAGAACAGACAAATGGTTTTGTTTTTTTAATCAATAAATCACATTTTATTTGCACAACACATTTCAGCAGCAAAGCATTTCAAGGTGCTTTACATATTTAAAGAAGGAAGAAAAACAGTATGTGAAAGTAAAGATAAAAACATTAAATCATCGAAGACATCAAAACCCACACTCTAACCCTAATTTAGCCATAAAAAATGAGTGTCATCCATCCAACGTCTGTACCTGCATGTTCCTACACTGAAAAAAATGATTCTGTGGTGAAGTAAATTTAACATAGCTAAAAGTGTGAAATCATAAATAAAAATTCAAGTTAGTATCTTCACACAAATATATATAGTATTGAGGTCAAAATTATTTGTTTAGGATACAAGACGTTGTAATTTCTTTTTCAGAAAATAAATTAAGTACTGAAAGCATATCTTTTTGAGTTTATCCACAGAAAAAAAAAACACTCATAGTAATTTATTCGTTTAGGACACTGATTTACATGTGACAGTATGCATTGGCCAGCAAGATGTCCCAAAATGCTTTGTACCAGTAGCAGTAGCAAATAATTAAAAAAGTTGTTTTAAGATTTTTAAGGCGTTCATCAAGAATGAGGCTAGCTTGCTAGCTTTTAGCATTTACATTTGCATACATGAAACTGCACCACAATGCTCATTTCCATGAACCCTAACCTGTGACGGTGTAGCATTACATATTATTGTTTGTTCTACTCAAAGTTTGGGCAGAGAAACAAATAAAACAGGATTGAGAAACTGTTTCATGCAAATATATATTTTTAAGTAGTAAACTAATAAAAAACTAGGCTTTGGTTGTTCTCTTTACCTAGATGACACAAAGACTGAAAATAACATAGTTACTTGATTGTGCTATGTAATGATACTATGTGGCTGGAAAACGCATAATAATGCCACTTTAAACATATGAAACCGTCAATCCAACCTTTCTTGAAGCAATAGTGCAGGCTGGTGGTGACATAATACTGATTTGGGACAACTACTGTGTCACAAAGCTTAAGAAACTTAAAACTATTTTTGTGAACATAATAATGCACATACAAACTTTCCAGGGTCACCAGATGTCAATCTGGTAGAGCAACTTTTGGGTGTGGTAGGACGGGGAATCTTTGATCGTGTGTGCTGCCAACAAACATTTGAAGGTGGCTCAACTTGAAAACTAAAGTTAATCTGCTGTCTTGAAAATGCAATAAAAGTTAATTAACAAGAAAAGTGTTTTGGTTTGAACTCCGAAAATTAATTTAATTCAGTTTTAAAGTTTAATTAAGTTGATTTAAAAACAAGAGACAAGTGTGTAAACAGTATTGTCATCTAATTAATCTGGAATTGTGAGTGTTACCTAATTATTTTTATATAATTATTCCTCACCTAGTTTAAGAGCACACAGTTTTGTTTTATTTTCACTCATGTTACAGAGTTAAAATACCTACCTAGTTTTACATTAGAATAATTTCAAATCTTGTTTCAAATTGCATGAACAAAATTTTTAATCTGATAATGAATTTTATTAAACATCAGAATGTATTGTGCTCAAAAACATTTATTGTGAACAGAACATTATCCTCAAGATTTGGAAACTGACAAATGGATTAAAATGACTATTTTCCTTAATAACAAACAAGAGTCAGATCATCTTCCATCTCACTCAGTGTAACGCAGGATACAAAAACATGCCACTAACCACACTAGGACATTTTTTAAAGTGCTAACTGTTACGTTCACTGACCTCTAGGGGCTCTCTTCATGAGAGAGCTCTCTTGTTTTGTGTTTCATTTTACCTGGCTGCCACAGGTGGAATGTGTTGGAGCTCGTCTGCCATCCAAAAAGAAGCTCCCTACAAGAGACGTCAGGCCTCCTTTTTTCCTCTCTCCTGATCTGTATTGCTCTTGTCTGTAAGCTGGCTGTTTGTGGAAGCTTGGCTGATGTTGCTGTGAGCATTTTGTGACAAATCAAGTGTGTAACCCAAAACCTTATTTCTTTCACACTGGAAGCCGGTAGGGGTTCTCTGCCTTTTTTGTTTAACTGTTTTCTCCTGTTTTGATGATTATCCAGGGAGCTCAGGTTTTGTATTTGGCTTTACTTTCACCTCTAGAAAGCTGTTCTTATCGTATCATAGTTAGAAGGGGATGTTTTATTATTTTGGTCTTGGAGACCCTGAAGCTCAAAGCTTCCCTGTGTTGTTCTTCTTGTTTGGTTTGCTCCTGTGATTGAGTTTTTTTCTACCTGCACTGTAAATAAACCCTTTTGTTACGGATATCAACTGTTTAGGTTACTTCTTCTTTTGTGTTACACCCAGTGCCAGAATTTACCCATAGTGGTCTTGGGGAGGGGGTTGTAACACTAACCTGGTTTTTCCAACTCTTGGTGGTATGACGAGATTAATACAAAGTTAACGCAACTTACTACTGTAGGTTTATCTTTCACAAACGCACACATTTCGGTTCAGAAGATTTATCTGACTTAAAGAGAATACGAGAGTAGGCACAACTAAATGTGGCTCAAATGTTTGACAGTGTACCTGCACGATGCTGTCATGACAACAAGGACTCTTGAAATTGCTGTTAAGGGTATTTAGACCTAAGACCTGAAATGAAGACCTTAAAACTATAGTTTTCTTTTTAGATAATACTTTAGATACTACTTTGTCAAACTCTTGGAGATTTGGCTTTTCAGGTTGTGGCTCTAGAAATCTGTTGTCCCTGCACTGTATGATCTCCACCGACCTTTTAAAGAAACAGCTAAGGTCATTGTTATACCAACAGTATTAGGTTGTTACCTTTTATATAATGTTTTTTATTCTTGATTTTATGGTTGCATCTTTGTGAAGCACTCTGTTAGTAAGTAAATACATTTTACTTACTAATGTACTTACACGTGCATAAAATGTTGTGGCAAATGGACAAAATGCACAAAATAATTAAATAGGTTTTACACTAAAATAAAACAAGGTATATATATATATATATATATATATATATATATATATATATATATATATATATTCCTTGTTAATTTGATATAACTATCAAATATATCAAAATTTGATATGTTTTGATATATATTGAAATATATTTTGATACATTTTCTATATAAAAATATATAAAATCAATAAATCAATCAAATTTTATATGTATAGCACATTTCAGCAGCAAGGCATTTCAAAGTGCTTTACATAATTAAAATAAAAACAGCATGTGACATTGATTAAACAGTGAGAAAGAGAAAGACATTTTGAAAAAAAGATAAAAACAGACAGTGAGACAGAGAAATAAAAAGAAGTTAATAACTTCTTTTAATAGTTAATAAACCAATTAAACAGTTAATAGAAAGGTATCAGTATACATATAATGAAAATACAGCAACCACTGGAAAATGCAGATGGATTGCTGGACTGAATTATTATACTCACTGTCACCAGATTTTCATAATTTTTTTAAAGGTTTTTACTATTACATAAAATAGCAAAATTATTCTTATTTATTTCTTATTTATGTCAAACCGGTTGACATTTAAACTGTGGTTTATGCAAAAATATACTTACTCCAGGGATGGAGAGTCCTGAAGAAAGTGCAAGGTGCACCAAAAGAAAAATGTAGCCTTTCATCTTCATGCTGGCTTTGTGGATGAAGTCTAACTTTGATCTTCACAGAAAACACATTAGATGGAATTAAATGTTAAAATACTTTAATCCAGTGAAGATTCATGACTTTAAGATTCCATAAATTTTACAGGAATTAATCTCCTACCTGTATGAAGACTTTCAGTAGCTGGAAATCTGTTCAAATGAGATTCCAAACGAACAGGAAGGACTTTTAAAATCTCACTCTGTTACAAAACAGGTTGGATCATTTCAAAGTGTCAGAGTCATACTGAGAGGCTTTGCTTTGAGGTTGATCTTACAGTTGTCGGCAGGCCTTCTTCTTTTGCAGCTCTCGCACATTATTTCCTGTTAGGTTATAAAAAGGTGCTGACAGAGTCACTCAACATAGAAAATGTATATTGTTTACCATGAAGAAAAGATGTAAAATATATGATACACTGACTAGTTGTAATTGTTTGACAAATGTAAGGGTCAAGTCATAAAACAGGACACAATACGGTTCCTGGAAATTGCCAAATTACTCCTGTAGTCCATCAAGGATCTATGTGTCTTCTAGATCCATTAAGCTTAAGCCAGTGAGCCCTTTCTTCTGACATCAGCAAGTCATTTTTGACCAACACCAAGGAGTCACCGGATATTTTCTCCTTTTTGTGGACCTTTTGCTGTAGATCTGAGAGATGATTGAAAAAAAAAAAATAAATCACATCACTTTAGCAGTTCCTAATATACTAAAATTATATCTGGGACCAATGCCACCCTCAAAGTGACCTAGATTCTCTTTCCTCCAAATTGGTTTGAACATTATCAGCTAATTAATATTAATAGATAAATAATATCTGAAATTCTTAATCAAATGATACTTACAGAGCAGTATATACTACTTCAAAAAGTAGAAGGTAAAAAAATTAAAGCTACTAAAATTAGTCAACTCTCTTTTAAAAGTAGCTATTGATTCCTCATCAGAATTGATTTACATTATAAACAGAAAATATATAGACAGATATAGACAATAGACAGAGTGGGTGAACTGACTCTGATTCATTTAGAGAGTAAGTATCTAATAAGATCACACAAAAAAAAAACAAAAAAAAAAAAACTTTTATTGTGACAGACTGAATTGCATTAGGTTTTTTTTTATTTCTGTAAATGTCCATTGAAAAACAGGTAGCATATGCCAGGGGACTTTATCTTCAGTGTTTTCTGATATGCTATGTTTGGGACGACTATTGAAATCAAAAGTCATAAATGGAAAGGAGCGATAAGACGCCAACTACTTCCTGGTACATTCCCTTTCAGCTTGAACCTGTTTGACCTGTTATGTCCACAACTTTTTGGCTAGTCCTCTGCATGTGAAAAACAAAGGGGGATGATTGCAGTCATACCCACCACAGTATGACTGAAAATTACGTGATAGTCAGACTTGTATGCAAACGTTATATTTTTAAGCCTGATATTCAACTTTGGATAAGCTGAGAAACAAATGTGTAAGTCTTATTTTTTTGTCTCTTGCTTTTGTTTCGCACGAAACAAGCATAGTTGGAATTTCTTACGTGAACTTAAAACTTTTTTAAGACTATAAATCCTCAGAGAACATGCAAACCAATGGTGTCATCAACCACAACTTCCAAGAATGTTCAGTATGCAAACATGCGACAGGTCCAGTTGAACTAGTTAGAGCCACAACAGAAAGAACACAGTATGTTAGAAACCATTAGATTTAATGGGAGGGGGAACACAACTTTTCAACCAGTAAAATTGGGTTTCAGTCTATTCTGCTTGTTATACCCGTCAGGATCTGCTGCTTCGCCAGCAATCCATCTATTCCTCTCTAGGTGGTCTTCAGAGCTCGCCAGGTGTGGTCTTCCTCACAGGTGTGTTTTGGCACACCTGTGGATCATCAGCGGCTGCATAAGAGGAGCAGTTCCCCAGCACCACGCCACCAGAGTGTTTCACCATCATGGTCACGTCTAGCTCAGAAATCCCCAGAAGTGATTCAGCCAGTTAGCTTTCTTACCTGTTCTTGTCTCTCCATTGTGGTCATCAGATCTCAGCCAAATTACCCATGGCCTTGAAGTCTGAGGTTTTAAGTGCCACCTGGATACTCCATGCGTAAGACGCTCCTTTTTCTATTCCCCGTCAAAGAAGGACACCTGCTAGTCTTCTATCTTGCCACCACCTAATACTGAAACTGGCTCAGGTCCCCACCAGTCCATTAAGAGTCAATTTCTCCCCTCTGGGTCCTCATCTGCATAATCTGCCTCCAGATCGCTGTCCACTGCCGACTCGATTCCAGATCAGATACTCCGTGGATCCCGTTGTCGAATCATTCCTTTGTTCGTTCTGTAAATAAGTCCTATATCTGATTTTGTTTTGCATGTGTTGTTTTGCAGAGTTGTTTTACATGTGGGTTCTGAAATTACAGAACAACATGACAATGCCTTATAGCTAAAGCAGCTGTTTATTCTGAGCTGGTTCTGTATGGCCATACAGTGCCTATAAAACGTAGACATCTCCTTTGAATATGTCCCCCTTTTATTGCTCTTACAAATCAATCATGAACAAAATTGGACTTTTTGACAAAAATAAATACAAAAAGTCCTTTTCATGTCAATTTGAAAGTGGATTTGTACAAAATGATGAAAATTAAATCACATTTACCCTAAAATAAGTGATTACATAAGAATTCATCCCCTTCAAGTCAGTATTCAGTAGATGTTAGTTTTGTCTGTGTGGACAGGACTCAATCAGGCTTGCACAAGATTATTTTATTCAGATTCAACATCCAAGCCTGCAAAAACCTGTAAAATCTTGTGGGAATAATTGTTATAGTCTCATGAAATCAAACTGGAACTTTTAGGCCATAGTTTCCAATGCTACAAAATCAACAGCACATCAACAAAAGAATACCCACAGAGATGTGGTGTGGTGGCTCCATCACACTTCTTAAACAGACGACACCAGACTTTTTCACAATGTGAATTAAATGATTCATATTTCCAAATTTTAGTGTGTTTTCACACCTAATGGTAAACTCGGTTCGACTGGAGAGAAAAACTACAACATATGTGACATTTTCAGCTGGTAGGGTTTGTTTTCACGCTGCATTGTAGCAAACAAATCAAACCCTTTGAAAAACCTGTTTCAAACCTGTTTTCTTGTGGTGGCACTGCACCAAAAAACACCAAAGGAAACACGAAAACCTCTCAAGAAGACTGAGTCTGAGTCTTGGGCTAAAGACCACGAGTCATTTCTACTGCAAGCACTAGACTTGTTTTAGTGTACAGGTACTTCCATGTAAATTTTGAAGAAAGTTCCATTTATCATAAATGTTCAATCCACTGCCCATTATAAATATGAATACATTTTCCCTATATTTGTTCCTGTTAACTAATTTATTAGATTTTATTATGGGTAGTGGAACAATAAAATCTCAAATTTGCATGACAAAAATTTAAGAAATTTAACATTATGGTGGCTTTTTATGCATTATATTAATATTTATTGTCTCAAACTTTGTGCAAAGCAATAGATCATACATATCTGACTAAAAATGTGTTTTGCCATTAAGTCACCAAGCACATATGTTTAAATATATTAGCATATGGTTAAATATTTGTGCAAAACAGAATAATCTTTATACAGAATATTATGGGTTTGATTCAGAAATTCAAGCACTTGGAACAAAGTGTATCAATTGTTGTAAAAACAAAACTTTGCTTCAATCAGGCTTTAGCAGTACCATACAATAATCTACTGATGCGCAACGAATAAAAATAAACTCCCATCACCAAATATTGTTGAATATGAGCCCCAAGTTCAGGCACTATACGCTGATTTCTTAAAGCAATGCATATCTTCCCAGTTTGCTTTTGCACAATGAACTCACATGTTTAGGATAATATATGAACTTACATTGTCATTATAACATATATGCATAGCTGGGAGACATTTCTAATTATTTTCCTGCCTATGCAGAGACAGAAGATTTATATGAGAGGCGTACATTATGACAGCAGAAGGATCAACGCCAGCAGGACAGTGAGGATGGGAGAGGCCACCATGCCAGGACTGAGGCAAAAAATGCTACAAGAGAAAGAAAAAAAACACCCTGAGAATTACATCAATCCAGTCATCCTGTATTAAGTTTAATAGATTAAGTAATAAGGTCATTGATATGATTTAGTCATCAAATTAGGAGTGTAATTAAGACCTGAAACTTAGCAACTGACCTGATTTATCATGGCAACAGAATATTCAGGGCGTTTGCTTTTTGTCACAAGTAACATTTTACATGCATGTCAAAAAGAGCTGATTAGGTTTTATATAATAAGACCATCAAACATGCATGGCCTGTGGAGGTCATACATGTTTGCTCTGACCTCTGAAGGACCTGTCCTGGGCTAAAAACATGTCATAGAAGCTTAGAAACCAATAACACAATGTCTGCAGAAAAATTCAGAAAAGGCTCCGTTGGAAGAAGCCATGAAAGTGAAAAAGAAACCTGCTTTGCATTAAAGGTTAAATGTAGCAATTTGAACTGACAGAAGAGACATGTGGTTCATGAGGAGATAAAGTTAAAATAGATGCTGTTATTGCTAACACTTTTAAAATGTCTGCAAAAATGTGACTTATTTTTATTTTTAGTAAAACTGGATAACATATTTGCATGGCAAGTTAAGCAGATGGAGTGAATCTATGTTTACTCATAATGGATAACTAGAATGTCTCAGAAAAAGGTGTTGTACTTCAATATCTGACATCTATAGGGCTGAAACGATTCCTCGAATGATTCGAGTACCTCGATTACTAAAATTCCTCGAGGAAAATTTACCTGCCTCGAAGCTTCGTTAATTTATGTTTTATTATTTAGCGCACCGTGTTCCGGCCGGGACTTCATTTGCGTTGCGCGGAGCTCTCACTTCCGCCTCTGAGTTGTTGACAAAAGCTAAGTCTCAGCGGCATAAAGTCCAATCTTCAAGATTGGCCCGTGGGGATTTTATTGATTGATGATAATGCCCGACTTTTTTATCGTTTTTGGGGAACCAATAAGCATCCTTAAAATGACTGGGGAATGCCTGGAGTACGGCAGCATTTCTCCTCCGGGGCTGCTGGTTGAAAGCGAACGGCGGGAAGAGCGCTGAGGTGAGCGGATAGCCTGAACAGGGCGGGCGGCTGAGTAGCTGATGCTTACCGTGTAAATGTAGCTTTACCGACGAACCGCACAATAAATTTCATATCCCGGTCTGAAGAAACGGGTGGCGGAGCGCATCGTACATGGCTGGTAGATGAGTTTCTGAGTGTGACCAGTGAAGGTGTCGTAAATATCCCGTATTGCTTCCCCCCGTGTTCGTCCCCCGGTCTAACGGTTCGTCAGTCCGCTGGTCTATTTCCTCCCCTCCACCCCATCTTACGTTCGTTCATTCGCCCTCTCCTCCCACTCCAGGCGGCATTTCCCGTATTTTCAAACCCAAAGCGTGACAGGTTAGGTGGCAAGGTGAGTTTAATTAATCTATTAAACTCACTGAAGATGAATACATAAACTAAAAGCTGGATTGTAGACATTTTTTATAAGCATATTTGTGAGCCTGCCTCTTTGTTATTAAATTCAATATAATTTCAGATTTTTCTATAACTTTTCTTCTGGTTAACTTAGAAAGTGAGCTATTATTGTTACAGGTTAGTTTTCTAAACTACAAAAAAGCAACTGTTAGGGATGCTCAAATATGAAAAATTGGACTGATATTGATATCTGATAGTAACACCGGTATTATGCCAGATTTACCAATATTTCATTTTAGAATTTTTTTTTATCCGATTACTCGATTAATCGTAAGAATAATCGATAGATTACTCGATTACTAAAATATTCGTTTACAACAGCCCTAGACATCTAGCAACACTGATCCAGAAACAGCCTTCTATGTAAAAGACTATGGTCAACACTGATAAATATGTTTTTAAAAAAGAAATAAGCATCCAACAACAACCTTTTCTGAAAATTCTGTCTGCACTCAATTAACTAGAATTTTATAATGAGCCTCACTATCCAGAATAAAATGTTAAAATTTTATGCTAACTGATATAAAACCAGTAATAAAAGGATTTATCAAACAAGATAACCACTAAGTCTAGGAATACCTGTCATCTGTTGTAGCAGGTGGTGGAGTGTTGGTGGGGAAGATTCTGCAAAAGTCAAAAAAAGGTATTATTGCACAATGTAAGTTTTTTTGACCTAGACTTTCCTCTCTATGATAAATCAGTGATTCTTGAGAATAGGGACAAAATGGGTTTTAATTTTCCCATATTTTTTTTTATTATTTCTCAACCTTATTTATGCAAATATGACAAATAATGTTTAGAAAATATGAAGATGCTAAGGTACAGGCTCCCAGTTGCGAATTTTTAAAAAAAAATTACATTTTTAATCGACCTGACCCAAAACTTTGTCATCACCATCTGACAAAAATAAATCTAAAATGATTTTTAAAATACCCTGTTAGTGATATTTTTACTCAATTTACAGACAAATGCTTCTCAAGAAATAAAATAAATATTATTTAAAACAAAAAACAAGAAAAAGTCCATCTGATGGAGTTGACAGTGCATGACGGAGTTGACACAGAACTGAAGGTGGTGACAAACTAGTGAGTAAAATGAAAAACTTGGTACATGTGAAGTAATGCAATTCATGTAAAATACATTAAAATGAATTAGTTGCACAATTAAGTGAGATTTGACAACAATTTCACTGAAAGAGTCAGAAAAACTCTGACGGAGTTGACATCTGACGGAGTTGACGAAATGCCAAACTACCTCAATTTATATGATGTTATTCTGAAGCAGGCCATATTGTAGCTCGTCAGGTCCATGAAATCTTTACATTATACCAAAATTAAGCTTTTATTTCGCAAAATTTCATCAAAGTTTTGTAAATTGTCAGTTATGGAGTTGACACATCATGGTTGTGACAAACAACTTAGGAATAAAACAGAAGAAAAAACTAAAGAATAACTTAAGCTAACCGGAGCTAACTAACCCTCCTAGCAAAGGAAGAGAAAAGACAACGTCATGGGGTCCTCAGAAGTTCTGGTGCCCCCCAATAATGCCTGATTTTTTTTACATTCTTTTCATTTCTGACGGTGTTGACAAAAACTAAGGACAAATTTCAACGGAGTTGGAAAATATCTAAAAATTATTTTTAATTCAATTTATCAATACTTTTATAATTATTTATATGACTACTTATACTTAATTGTCATAATATGTAATTTTAGTATTTCTTTAATTGTTTTAAACTATAAGAATGTGTTGTGTTCTGCTCCTGGACAAGGGCTTTTACAGGCATCATCCACCGACTACAATGTTTAAAATAAAAAAAATATTCAGCAAAAAAAAGAAAAATATACATTGTTGTGCTCACATGACCCAGGTTAGTTTAGTTAGATATTTGAAAAAAATATATTTTGTGTATATTTTATTCAAATTTCATGCTTTATCCATAGGACCTGTTTTGTCCCTATTCTCAAGAATCACTGAAATATTAAATGGGTAAAATTTGTCATATCTTTTTAGAGGAGGATTAATGGTGGGTGAAGGCATGTGAATGTTCTATTTACCACCAGAAATGAAAGCAATAAAACCTGTTTACAGAGCAATGAAATAATATTAAACAACCCATCATAAGGAGTCAAGTTAATTTAGGAATACCTGTCATCTGTCGTTCCAGGAGGTGGTGGAATGATGGTGGTTGGGATTCTGCAAAAGCCAAAGCATCATCGTACAACATAATTTTTGCAGCTTATTATCTGTAGTAAAATACTACAGTTGGATAGTAGTTAAAATTTGAATCAAAGTTTAAGTACAAACCTGAAAAAAAACCTTAATTCCTTACAAAGCACTGATAATGTAATTGTCTCATTGAATTTATTTCTAGATCAGTCAGAAGTAAAACAACTACTTGTAGTTTCTATTTACTAAGAAAGAAAGAACCTTTAAGAACATTTTATTATAATTTACAAGTTTACTTACACTAAGACTGCTATGCCTTTGGACAATATGGAAAATCTTCTGATATTCTGATATGTTGAAACCCATAATCTCCAACTAGATAATGTGGATGTATTTTAGGGCAACAACTCAAAACAATGCCTCCATGCTTAGCATTAATTAAAATGTATCAGGTTAGCAGGCCTATTCTGGAGAAAGTCTGGGAATTTTTTAATACTAAGTCTACATAATTGTTAGGAGTTTGGTTGGTATGAGAAAAATGTTCAATATAAGTGCAGTTGAACACATCCCTGTTCTGATCCAACATCACCTGAATGGCTTTGAAAAAAATGAGGTGTTCATTGAACGCAGGAATACCTGTGATCTGTTGTAGGACCAGGTGGTGGAACGATGGTGGAGGTTCTGCAAAAGCCAAAGCATCAATGAACAATGAGATTTTTTACAGCATACCAAAAATACTATTTTACAACATGAATCATCGTGTGTGAATGATGTGATCATTACAGCTGTGAACCTTGGCTGATGTCAAAAAAAGTTTTCAATATGAACTTTTAGGTTTAAATTCAATCAAAATGTGCCTGCTAGATCTTATCACCTTGTTGCTGTTGATAGTGTTAAGTTAATCTAGGAATACCTGTCATCAGTCGTTCCAGGAGGTGGAGGAATGATGGTGGTTGCGATGCTGCAAAAGCCAAAGAATCAATCACAACATCATTTTTCAGAGATTAAGATTTTGTTTAGTATGAAGAAAATGTAAAAAAAAAAGTGCTGTTGAGCATTAATTGTTCTCATCCCAAATTTTTATTTATTTATTTTTTGCATTGTTGTTTGAGTGAGCCAGAATTGATTTTTTCTCAATTCACAATAAGGAAATAAAAAAATGTTAAGGGCTACAATACACATTGAATGTCTGCGGTCATGTGTTATTAAAATAGGTTATCTTGATTCTCATCAGAATCCAAATTGAGTGTGTACAATATTTTTCTCAAACAATTCTTTAATTCTTTTTTAGCACTAAGTCTAAATAACTGTTAATATTAGTATGAAGAATATCAACAAAAAAAAAGTGCTGTTGAGCATTCCTCGTACTGATGCCAATTTTTTATTTATTTATTTTTTTCGCATTGCTGTTTGAGTGAGCCAGGATACACTGAGCTAAAATGTGGAGCAAATATTTAAATTTGATTTTTTCTCAATTCACATTAAGGAAATAAATGTTAAGGGCTACAATACACATTGAATGTCTGCGGTCATGTGTTATTAAAATAGGTTATCTTGATTCTCATCAGAATCCAAATTGAGTGTGTACAATATTTTTCTCAAACAATTCTTTAATACACAATTATCCAAATATAATTTTAAATTAAACACCAAAAATCCTAATAAAGCCCTAATAAAAACATTTGCCATAAAATCTTTTAAAGAATTTTAATTTGGTGGCACAATGGGTCAGAGTTAATCCCAGTGGTTACAAATCCAGTTACATTTGAGAACAACTGTAGTACACAGAAATTGTATTTATATTTAAAAAGCATGCAATTTTAGTTTTGATTATTATCTAACGACTGATCTTTGGAGATTCTTTATCCTATAATAAACATTTTAAGTGGGTAATATCTGTCATGTCTTGCAATAAGTGCATTAACCCATCACACCAAGTCCACATCAAAGTCTATGACAAATGAGATGTTCATTTAATCTAGGAATACCTGTCATCTGTCGTTCCAGGAGGTGGTGGAATGATGGTGGTTGAGATTCTGCAAAAGCCAAAGAATCAATCACAACATCATTTTTCAGCCTATTATCTGTATGTAACAGAGATAAAAGCTTGTGTGTGTCTTTGTGAGTTTTGATCAAAATGATTGTAGGGTTGTATGTGTTTATGAGCTCTTTGATCAATGCGTTTGTTTGAAGCCACCTAGTGGTGTGATGAGTGACTGCATGCACCTGGTCCGTCAGGCTCTCTCGCGGCTTCCCCCACCAGAGTTCTGAGGAGCGCTGGTGGAGGTGGGTGCGAGAGAGGCAGCTCTTCACTTCTTTTTTTACTTAGGGTCATATTTTTCTAGTTCAACAATTAACGAAGTACTGTAAGAATATTTAACATCTACAAATATAATTTGTAAAGTTTTTCTCGTGATTGGGCTGGAAAAATGTGACCCGAGCTGCTCCGGTTGGTGTTCGTGGCTGACCACTCAGTCACGACACTAACCGTGTCTTTTATTTTTCAGCCTGTCGGACCACTTGCCTGTGTTACGTCAATCCGCGTTTCCCCATCAGATACGGTTCCCCCTGCGTCTCTTGCCGCTCCGCCCCGCCCATGCGGCAAAATACGCGCGTGCTCGTGATGAGCACTGAGAAAGCACGCGCGTAGCAAGAACACGCGTGTTCCTGGAGGTTATATCATCTATAACAAAATACTTGCAGCTGTTTCAATTGTCATGTGTGTAAAGCTCGCCATCGTTAGCGTATCAAAATAGGCTTCAATAGATGCAATCATCTAATTACAAGAGTGTTTTATTTTTACCTGTGAAACAAACCGAGACTAAAACTGGCAAGTTCGCAATTTCAGCTGTAGGAGTGACTGCTTGAGAACT
Source organism: Poecilia mexicana (assembly GCF_051168715.1). Taxonomy (NCBI): domain Eukaryota; kingdom Metazoa; phylum Chordata; class Actinopteri; order Cyprinodontiformes; family Poeciliidae; genus Poecilia; species Poecilia mexicana. Next base: position 7,721,514 of record NW_028263385.1, read on the forward strand.
AATCAAAAGAGGAAGGGAATTTTTGCAAAGAAAAAAACAAAACATGAATGTTTAGTTTTGAAAGATGCAAAACATCGTCTTACATGTCATTACAGAGATAATTATTGAAAAGAAAAAGCTTGAATCCAAAAATCCTTTAGTTTAATCAAATATTCGAACAATTAAATAATTGTTTGAATAGCTAAATAAAGGACAGCAATACTTTGTGTTTGAACAAAACGTATCAATAAATGTGAGATACTAGGAATTTGACTGATGGTAGAAAAGATTCTATAAAAGATATCAAAAAAATTAATATGAGAAGAAGGTGACTTTTGTTGTGAATCAGAATTATAATAGATAAACAGATTCAATTTAGTTAAACTAAAATGATGAGCATGTAACAACATACACACCACAAATAAAGGAAAAAGATAATACATAATTTTTACAGTTTATGTACTGTCGAGAAAAGTCGAGCTCATCCCACTTCCCCATGCTGGAGATTTTAGTTTAATAATAACAATAAATAAAGTTATCTTTAAAACTGATTACACAGGTGACATCAAGACCTAACAGTAGAGTCAGACGGTAATAAAATTAATCTGGTTGTGTGTGTTGTTATTGTGTCCTGCTTTAATTCTACTTTTTTCTATTTAATCATAAAATCATAGTCAGGCAGAAAGAGAGTTATGAAACAGGAAAAGCAGGTTTCCTGGAAAAAGAGGAAGTTTCCAGCCTGCAGTGATTAAAAATAGTTCAGACTGCTCATTTTGAGCGCTAAAGGTTTAAGGAATAAAATCTAGACATTTGGAGTAATTGGATAAAACCCAGAGTAAAATACTTGAATTAATAATGATAACTTGTTATTAAGCCAATAATTAATATTGGTTTAACCAGTGGTTGATGTTGGTTTGATTATAAGAATATTTACACTTACTCTTATACTTAAAGGTGAAAGAAGTAACTGTAACATGGTGTCAAATAATTAGAATGATGAATTATTATTGGTTTCTTTTCAGAAATGTCTGTAATAACACATTATGATTATAAGAGTAACTAATAAGTAATGGTTATTATAATATTATAAGTGAATGCTAAATCAGAGAAACTAAAAGGTTATAAATGTGATTTTGACATTGAACTTGAAATGGTGTAAAATGTGTAACTGTAACTAAAGGTCACTGATGTTGTGTTAGAGGTGGATGGTAGGTGAAATGTCAGGGAGAAAGAGGAACTGATGGGAGAGCGGAGGTGTCTTAAGGCCTTATTGCTAAACTTTAAACATACCTAAGAGAAGGTTAGACACAAGAGGACTGTTGAGCAACTTGGGACATTAGAACAGACATCAGGTCATGTCCAAAGATGGTGATGGATATGAGATCATCGGCCAATGCTAATGCACCAAAAGGGTGGATAAACCCTATATAAGGTGAGTGCGAGAGAGGAGTCTTTGGTTGGATCCTTCAGGCAGCTTCGAGCCAAGATCGAGATGGACAAAGAACTCTGCAGCTGAAGAAAAGCCGGAGCCACAGAGCCGAAGACTGTTCTGCACATGGGGACCAACCCGTTAGCCCCGCAACACGTGGCTTCAAATTGCATTTCTCTCATCAGGTGGGTTCAGACCCCAAAGACAAAGACCAAGGCAAAGATGAAGATAAAGACAAAGGCAAAGAACAAAGGCAAAGAGGAAGAACTGGTGTGTTCCTTCCATGAGACCAGCTCATCTACATCTCAATGGACCAGATAGATCGTGAGACGAAGAGAAAGGAGCTACAGAGCTGCAAGACAAGAAGGAGAGGGCCGCTACGCGCATGAGGAAGTCACCCTGAGGCCCGAGACCTGCCGCTCTGACTCAGTACTCTTCCTGTACTGGGAGCCTCCTGCTGCTGCAACACCTTTTTCATCATCAGGCCAGTTCTGGGCTTCAAAATGCCAAACTCCATCCGTCTCTCTCAAAGTTTCCCTTTTTTAGTTCACAGTGTCAGCATTAGGGAAAGATAGGCTGGATTATTGATTTTACTTATTTGATTATTTCTGCTACTGATTTAAGCTGTACTGACCCTTGCAAAATTGCCTTACTAATAAAATAATTAGCATCAAGAAAATCTAAAAGATGTTGTGGACATTCAGTTAATGAGTCACCTTAAAGTTCTTTGATGGTTGTAAAATAGCTATGAAGTTTGATTCTGGGAGGAGAAAGTGGAAAATGTTTTATAGGTTGCTTTTAGCCAAAACTAAAACAACACCCTTGGGACTCGCCCAAGTCACTAAAACCAACCTGGTTCAGTAACAAGTGCAAGTTGTAATAAGAGAAAGAGCGACCGTTAACAGGTGTGCTCTGTGAAACTAGCTGATTCCGGGCTGCTCTATCTGGCTGGTTCACAAGGTGAAAAAGGGTGGGACATCTGGATGGAGGTCGTTAGAAGCCAGGCTAGTCTTTCTCGCACCCAGCTTAAACAGAGTTTACTTCAGTTCTGGGTAGGGTAAATCTCGGCAGATTTAGGAAACTCAATTCACCCGTTAGACGGAGAGCTGGGAGCAACATCTCCCTCCTCTCAGAAGAGGAAGTAGAGAGAGAGAAGGGGGTGGGGGAGGTGTTGTGCAACAACAGTACATTAGAAAAAATAAAGGATAACTAATACCTGTTTTCTGGGCTTGTAAAAGGTGGACTGATGCTTGGAGATACTCTGTAAAAGTCAGAGGACTATTTGACAAAAACTCTAAAATCTGATTGTAGTTCTAAAACATTTTCTTTTACAGCTTTGTGAAGGAATGCAAATTTGTCAGTATTGAATTATCATTAGTCAAATGTTTACCTTGCAGAGCATTGACTTTCATTCAGATTTTGTGGAGGATTTGCCAGGCTCACTGGTCTTAACTGAGGACATGGTAGAGTTGTTCCATTGATTAGTGGGGTGAGATCTATCAAACGACAAAAATGTCAGTTAGAAAAAAGAAATGCAATGTCTGACGAACTTCCTCATAGGAAGTTGGAATAATTAGAACTTTCCAGCTAATTCTTCCCACCTTATGGATGACAAAATACAAATTCTGCAGATGCAGAAAGCAAAATGTTTTCATTTTGAAGTTAAATTATAAATGGTTATTTAATCGCCTCTGGACAATTGAAGTAATGCTCTTGATTACAAACTTTACACCGTCCTTTCACCTTCTTTTACAGGGATCCACAATAAGTTGAACATGTTGTAATTTTCCTTGTAAGCTAAAAAAATTGCTGTTTGTGATACGCTAAAACTCCTAATTGCTTCAATCATCTTTTGTTATATTTTTCACCAATGGAGGTCGCCTTTTTTTCACCTGCTGGGTTGATGACGCGTTTTGGTCCATTCTGAAATCTACAGTGTACACACAGGACATTCAGGTGTGTCATGATTGATTTATTTGCCTTTTAATGTTCTTGCAAATCACTCCATGTAATTACAATGAATTAGTAATACAGATGCATTTTGTTTTTTTCTCCGATGACGGCCTGTGGCAGCAACTGAACATGGAAGCTGAAGAGAGCAAGGCCAATCCAAATGTCACCACCGATGCCATTATTGAGGTAAAAAGACGCACCTCCGAGATGAATACGCCAAAATCACTGGATCCACTACAAAACTGGGAAATGCAAAGACTACATTGCCCTACCCATAAGGATTTGAGTTTTTCTGTGTTTATTTAGGTTTCTGTGTTCTGTGGCACCTCCATGTTGTCCCGTCTACCCCTTGATTAGTGACATCTGTTCCTTGCTTCCCACGGATTGACTCCCTGTGTATTTAAACTCAGCTATGTTCCTTGTTCTTTGTTCGGGTCCTTGTCTTATCGTCTAGTTTGTCTAAATCTTGCTGTCAGTTATTTGTTTTGTACCAGTTGCTACCAGTTGTGGGCAATAGCCTTCCGCTCATCTGTGCTGCCTGGATTATTGTGTTTTTGGATCATTAAATCATCATTCTTTCATTCCAACCTGGGTCCTCAGTGTCATCCTCACCACCTCTTCACTGCATATCATGACACTACCTTGTACAAACTTGCAATTAAATTTCTATATATGCCGACATCATCAGTGTAATGTGAAAGGGTGTTCTCAAAAGCACCGTTTCACCATTTCCAAACCGAAATAGTTTGTAAACGGCACAATCGCCTCGGCCCAAAGTTGTTACAGTGGCTGATGTTTCTAAATAAAAACATAAGTGAAACTTATCCAGTTTCCAGTCTTTATTGAATTTGCCTGCAATGACTTTTTAAATCCAGCAACACAGCAGCCCAGTGTCAACACAGTTTGGGAAATGTGCCAAACACCCAATGAGGCCTCAACTGCTATCGCTACTTACTGGATCACACAGTCTGACCAGGGGTACGTTGTTCATCATTTCACGATGATAATCCTAACCCTAACCCTATTCCTTAATATCGTTAATCATCACTGTTTTGGCTGGAGGATGCAGGCAGTTGGGCCATTACACGTCATTTATCCAGAATGCATTGCAGTGTGAACAACATGGCGACGTTCATGTGACAATATTTTATTAAAGTGTATAAAAACTAAATAACCTACAGTATTATTACTGTATTGCTTTTACATCTAAAATACGTTTTCCTTATGTTCTCTGTGTGTAAAAATATGATATTTCTAAGACTGATGTTTCTTTGATCCTTTTTCTCTACAACATTCCTTTCCAAGAATGCTGTAGAGAAAGCAAGTTCTTGCAACATTATCAATATATGATTATGATCAGAATATTAAACCCACCTTCAAAGTTGAACATGAAAATGGCACTTCCTCCCTTGAGAAACTCTCTGGATTGCAATTCTTGTAACGTTGTAAAAGGATTGGACCCCCAGAGAACCCTACCACCATAGACTAATTCTCCATCCTCATAAAACAATGCAACTCCAGTCTCCCTAGGATTGTCCCAGATTGAGGTATTTGTTCCTGTTACATGAGAAAACACATTTGAATTTATTTGGTTTGTTCTTTTTACCAACAACTTTTCTTCAAAATATCAACACTATATGACAAACTTACCAGATAGTACTTGAGTTTTATCAGAAACTAAAGTAGATTCCTTAGACATTTGCAGTTGCTTGTTTGGGGTTTGATCCAGCAACTGGAAAATCATATGTCTTTGCAGACAAGGATATTGCAGCTGGTCATCATTCTGACTAGACAAGAGTTGCACATACATTCCAATATATGTTTTATAAAGAATAGTGGCTACTCGGTAAGCATAGCCGTCTTTGGAGAATTGTCGTTTGCTGTATATTCTGGTTCCAGAGCTGCTTGTGTTTAAAAGATTCTCCAAGTCATCAATCTGCCAGACATAGTGTGGACACTCTGTCTCTGAAAGATTGATGTCATCAATGGAGAAACCTCCTGTGGAGATTCCTGCTCCTTTCCGGACCTCAAACACCACCTGGAAGTCCTTGGTGGCATTCAAGGAAACATGGTGGATCTTCCAGTGAGATGTTGGTGAACCTGGAGTGAGAGGTTTTAATTTACTATGCTATACAATTTTAATATTACATCATACAAAAGTGAAAAGTTACAGATATTTATAAGTTTTACCAGTAATTTGTCCCATAAGGCGGAGAGTTCCTGTGGTGTCCTGATCGTTTTCAAACTCTCTGATCCAGATATTAAGTTCATCTGATTCATTTCCACTGTGGAAATAGTAGAACTGCAGACACTGGACATTACATGCTCTGGTCGGCTTCACTACCTCCGTTTCCAGTCGTGCTGAATCTCCTTCTTGACCTGATGCTGTGCTTGCGTGGATGAAGTACCCCGTTTGTTGACCTGCAAAATGTTGTTGAAAAATAATGTTTCTGATCAATTTCTCTCATCTACAATATAATCACATACAACTCCATGCATTTTGCATAATAAAGTAGAAGTTACTTATGCATGTTATAACCAATGAAGTACTCCGGTTGTTGACCTGCAATAATGTCCAAAATAAAGTTTTCTGGTGGATTCTCCATTTTATTTACATGTAGCTTACAGACAATTTTAGGCATTTGCACAACTTCAGTAACGGATTTTATCATCTTAAATCAATATTATTACAATTTATACCAATTGGAAAACTGAGATTTGTGGTGAAATAAATTAAACTGAAACTATCACGCATTTTGAAGAATATATTCAAGTAATTTTAAAGGTTTTTGTTTATTTGTTTAACTCAGGATTCACATTAGTCTGCTATGGTACAGACTATTTTTCCTTTGAGTCCACACTAAACATTACAAAGTCCTTTACAGACATTATATTCCACATGATTCACATGTAGAATTTGCTCATATGCAACACAATCCATAACAGTAATATTCTAAGATTTGTCTAAATGTTCTAAATGTCTGTTGACATGTTTTATTGAATATCATCAATGCACTAGTTCAGCTTGATTCATGTCAGTTTATGTTTTTATGATATAAAGCTACTGTCATTGTGTTTATCTTACCATACATGTTTCTGCAGATAATAAAGAAAAAAAAACAAAAAAACATTTTACATCAGTCTGAATGTAAAGAAAGAAAGCAAGATGTCTCATCATGTCTATATGAATTCTAATGTCTTATTTGATTTGTTTTGGGCAGCATGTTTGTATTAAGGTATGCTACTTTTTACTGGGACATACGTAGCATGTTTGTTTCTACACTTAACCATCACCTAACCCCTCTGAGGAAAAAAGTTTGATATTTTTACTCAGTCTATGACAACTGCCAAGAGATTACATTTTTATTACCTGAATTTATATTGAATATGTTTTCATTATTATGCATTGAATATAACGTTAATTCCAAAACTCACCATAATCTTCACTTCCACTTGGTAGAGTGGTGTGGTCCGAGCTTGGACCCCCTGGAACTTGGGTAACCACTTCCCATCCACTCCCAAACCCTGAACAGCGGCTCATCTGACACATCAATCCATTAGAAAAGCCACAGTAAAATTTGGAGGCAATAGTTGTGTCTGAAACAGTGAAAGGTTTGCATGTCTGTGTTAAGTTATGATTTTGACAAAGTATTTTACAGTTACTCTTACACTTTTCACCATGGCAGTTGTTACTGTTTTACTCTGAACTGTAAAACAAATCATCAGCTGAAAGCTACAATAAACATATACAGAAAACTTCAACTCTGATGGTAAAATTAATACCTTCAGCTGTATGTGACAGATTGTAAATACACCAATTTTGGTAATCTCAACAATTTCTCCAACAATCTGTATGGACTCACTGCAGTTGTAGAGGAGGTTCAGCTCCAGAGCATCACTAGGACTCATGTCGAGCCTTTGACCAATCACATCTTGGTATTTAGGGTCTATGGTAATAATTGTTGTGCGATTGCCATTTCCATTGTTGAATGCGTCCTTGCCGTAGTGCATCACTGAGGTGTAGTCATAAGGGACTCCATGGGTTGTGCTTACACCACTTTCAACTTTCCCGAAATTACTCTCTGTACCTGGGAGACACAAAACATGCTGCACTTAAAAACATAGTAAGAGTGAGAAAAATTTTACTCAGCATATCTCATTAACCATTTGGAAAAACTGAACATAGCTGGCAACATCCAGTTTTTTAAGTGCAAACACAATAGAGTGGGGGAAAAAAGCATTGCAATGAGAAATGTTTTATAATACATGCCTTTTTCAGCACTTTCAAGGATACTGGTCATAATGTCCAAAAGAGGTCAGTAATCTTTTCATATTGCTTTTAAACTCTTGTAAATTTCTAAACCTACAACTATCATAAAAATATTGGAAATATAGAACAAAATTATTAAAATAAAATCTGACGACATGTCTGAAAAGAATGCATAGGCATCTACAGAACTGTAAGAGATATTGAACCCCTCAGGGATTTTTTCAGTGAATTGTGTTTTTCTGACACTTTTCAGGTCTTAAGAATAATTTAAATTGATCACTATTATTATTATTATTACTATTATTATTATTATGATTATTGTTATATTTATTATTTACGTCAAGAGTCTGTTAATTAAGTTAGCGTTTATTTGGTAACACTTTATTGACTCCATGTTGGGCATCAATTGCTTAGCTATAATTAACCCTTTCATGCATAGTGGTCACTTCAGTGGGTAGCTGTCTAAAAGCCATTTTCTTGTGCTTCTTGTGGATTTTTATGTTATAAATGCACACAGACCACTGAAGTGGACACTAATACATCATAAAATATACTATCAACTACTGGCCATCAGCTGCAAATGAAATAAATTATTTTGTTAAATCCAATATGGCTGACAGACAACAAAGCATGCCAACCGACCCGGTCCCTCCATCTGCTGTAGACGACTCTTGGAGGTAAAAAAAAAACAAACTATGAAATATTGTGACATCAGATAGCCCCTAAAGAACAATACTAATGATGTGTTTTTCAAATAACTTTGTATTTGGAGAAAATTACAATTGATCACATAAAAAAAATAAAAATAATAAAAATAAATAAATTTTACAAATAATATGTTCCTACCTTTTTATGCCTTAAGAAAATCAAGAAAAATTTGGAAAAAAAATCCTGATACAAAGGATCATAATTCATGCATGAAAGAGTTAAAATGATTTTTTTCATATGAATGAATCTTATAATATCAGTTCTACCTGATAAGATGTTGGCAGATACAATCCATACATAATCATCTCTGTCATATCTAGACTGTTCATGGTAGAAACCAAGAGCATGAAGAATCTCATGTTCAACAATGGCAATGTAGTCACAGCCTGCACCAATAGAGAGGTCCTGGCCATTGGCAAATACTCGACCAATATATGACCAGCATCTAGATCAGAAAAAAACACCAGTAAGACATGTGCATCAAAATCTTTCAAATAAGCACCACTACATGTACTGTGAAAGTGATTTCTGTCATGATAATAACATTATACATTGTTTATACACTAATAATCCAAAACAAAAAGACTGTGACACACTGTCACCATGTCGTGAGACTATGATGTGAAAAAAAAAAAGAAATCAAGTAGGGCTGTTGTAAACGAATATTTTAGTAATCGAGTAATCTATCGATTATTCTTACGATTAATCGAGTAATCGGATAAAAAAAAATTCTAAAATGAAATATTGGTAAATCTGGCATAATACCGGTGTTACTATCAGATATCAATATCAGTCCAATTTTTCATATTTGAGCATCCCTAACAGTTGCTTTTTTGTAGTTTAGAAAACTAACCTGTAACAATAATAGCTCACTTTCTAAGTTAACCAGAAGAAAAGTTATAGAAAAATCTGAAATTATATTGAATTTAATAACAAAGAGGCAGGCTCACAAATATGCTTATAAAAAATGTCTACAATCCAGCTTTTAGTTTATGTATTCATCTTCAGTGAGTTTAATAGATTAATTAAACTCACCTTGCCACCTAACCTGTCACGCTTTGGGTTTGAAAATACGGGAAATTCCGCCTGGAGTGGGAGGAGAGGGCGAATGAACGAACGTAAGATGGGGTGGAGGGAGGAAATGGACCAGCGGACTGACGAACCGTTAGACCGGGGGACGAACACGGGGGGAAGCAATACGGGATATTTACGACACCTTCACTGGTCACACTCAGAAACTCATCTACCAGCCATGTACGATGCGCTCCGCCACCCGTTTCTTCAGACCGGGATATGAAATTTATTGTGCGGTTCGTCGGTAAAGCTACATTTACACGGTAAGCATCAGCTACTCAGCCGCCCGCCCTGTTCAGGCTATCCGCTCACCTCAGCGCTCTTCCCGCCGTTCGCTTTCAACCAGCAGCCCCGGAGGAGAAATGCTGCCGTACTCCAGGCATTCCCCCAGTCATTTTAAGGATGCTTATTGGTTCCCCAAAAACGATAAAAAAGTCGGGCATTATCATCAATCAATAAAATCCCCACGGGCCAATCTTGAAGATTGGACTTTATGCCGCTGAGACTTAGCTTTTGTCAACAACTCAGAGGCGGAAGTGAGAGCTCCGCGCAACGCAAATGAAGTCCCGGCCGGAACACGGTGCGCTAAATAATAAAACATAAATTAACGAAGCTTCGAGGCAGGTAAATTTTCCTCGAGGAATTTTAGTAATCGAGGTACTCGAATCATTCGAGGAATCGTTTCAGCCCTAAAATCAAGCTCTTCTGCCTTCACCCAGTGCTAACCAGAACAACCAATCAGAGCCAGGAGGCGGGTCTTAGAGCTGTTGCGTTCACGTAAACCAGCTGCGTGACTAGGGTTTTTCAATCAGCAAATATTGTTCAAAGTATGAAAAAAAGGAAACAGGGAACTTACCCATCTGCCTTTTTGATGTTGATGTAATAATCTTCAGAGTCCCAGGGTTTGAAATCGATGCATGACTTCACTCTGAACTGGTCAAAGGCTCTCATGATGACTCCTTTAGCTCTCAAGTCTTTCAGTTCAAAGTCAATTTCAAAGCAGTGAAATAGAGAACAAATGACATAACATTACTTTTGCTTATTGTTCTTAGAATCAAATCACAATAATATTCTTTAGAAAAACAAAAACACAGAAATATTTTCATTCAACTCATTTGCCTTTGCCGTTTTCCATCGCACAAATCATTTGAAAAAGGATTCTGTTATATTGATATTTGCTGAGTTGCAGATCCAGTTTTCAACAGTGAACGTTTACACTACAAGAACTTCCTTGAATCACACATCCACTAAAATATCAAACCCAAAAATTTGGTTCAAATAAATTTATTTTATGAAAGAAAGAAAAATACCCAGGCCTTCATCCAAGACGTAGGGAACGGGGGATGTCCACTGACTGCTTCCAGGTACAATGCTGCTCCTTTGAATGTTTGGAGGCTGAACAAGTTGTGCATGAGACACGGCCACATAAGACAAAACATACACACAAAAATATACTTTTAACTGAACCCTGATCAGGGGCTTGTGGCACCAAACTTACCTCACGAATATCATCAAGTGTTAAATCTAAGATGAGGGCATAAAGTTAATAGTTTTTAAAAATAAATCCATTTCTCAAAAATCTTTTTACAAAATCATTGAAATGTAACTTTACCTTGTGTGTTGTTTTCACTGACATCTACAAATCACACAGTATTCTTCTTTGTAAGTTCACATTAGGTCATACAAAAGCCTAAATGTATAAAGATATAAAATAAATGTGTGTGACTTACCAATTATCTCCACTTCCACCTGGATTAAAACAATGGAACAAAGATGAACATAAAAACAAAACAACTGACATAAAATAATGGTAAAAAGAAAGCATTCTTCCTTCAAACATGGGAGGTTTACATGTTTGGAGGATGTTCTAATTTGTTGTACTATTTTCCATTTTGACTTTCTTTGTTCAATAAAGGATGTTGAGAAATCTGTGGCCTGTTTTTGACCAAGAAAAAATAGGATTATAGTGGGATTTAAAAACAAGATTTACAGATAATCTATAAATGAAATATTTTGTTTAACGATTGTCAAATTTTATAAATGCTGGCAGATCTCTAAAGGTAAAGGAAGGTATATCTTGACTTTTAACCAAAAACTTATTCTACTGTATTTTGGAACTATATATATATATATATATATATATATATATATATATATATATATATATATATATATATATATATATATATATATATATATATTTATTTTTTTTTAACATGTGTAAAGGTTACAAACATTTTTCGCTTAATACTTTATAACACAACAGCTATATATATAAAATATAATAATATTTACCGTAGGGAGGGAAAGCGCTGATGAAACTGCCAAGTTCACCAAAAGAAAAAAGTAGCTTTTCAGTCTCATGGTTGGTCCTGGAATAAAAGTTAAATATGAGATTTATTGAACAAATATCAAATGAAATAAATGTCAAAAATACTTCAACCAACAAAGTCTATGGATTTAGTTTAGTTCATCTGAATTTAAAGTGACTCGTCTCGTACCTGTCCTGAAGGAGTCAACCACTCTCACCTCCGTCTTCATTCTGACTAAGATCCTAAACACGAGGATGAAAGTTTTCAAGACAGACAAGTCGAGTCATTGTTGGACAATCAGTTATTCCTTGCATTTCTTGTTTGAGTTAAGTCAGATATGAAGGCTATTGACAGTTTTCTCTGATGCAAATCAAGGTGTGTCATTGATAGTGTGGCAAGAACACAGTTCAGGCAGTTTGAGTTAAAACTGTAAATCTGGTCTCACACCTTTAATTGTGCAATAATTTTAGAATTGAACAGACTGATTAGGTGCAACTATTAAGGTTATTGCATTACTTCACACAAGGAAATGAGGCCGTTTTGGGAACAAAGCAAATATTTTACAGCTCTGCATTTACCATCGTCACTTAGTTTCGTGTTCTTTAGCTCTGCAAACCCCCTAAAAACATGAGATGTGCAGAAACGATTGGTTCATTTAAATCAGGACTTAAAACAGTTTTTGTAAAGACAATTGTTTTAAACTGTTATTTATTGTATACTATGCGTTTTTTACATCTCATACTTTTAGAAACTGTTTTTATTTGGATGCGTTGTTTCTTTTTTTCATATGAATGTCAGTACTTAAATAAAATTGTTTTGTCTTGTTTACGTTTTCCTTGGTTTCTCTTTGTCCCTGTATTACACTAGTATAACAACTAATATTACTGACAATTATGAAAAAAGAACACATTTAAAAGAAAAATGTTGGAGCTGGTGCAGTAAGTCACTAAGTGCACACCAAAACCACAAACAACATCTGGTTTGCTTCAACAGTGGGCAGAGCTCCATGATCACTGCACAGCTTTGCTTTGTAAATGCTGTATCATTTAGTCACCATGACAGGGCATTTTCAGTTATACAAAATCAATACTGATTAAAGTCATTTAGCATCAGTAATTAAACTGATTCTTTCCATTAACTACATAAACACATATATAATCAGCTTTTGGTCAACCACTAGTCTGATCTATAGTCACTTTTTAAGGCTTTGATCGGTGATCAGACACTTTACTTCCATTGTCTCATTTTATTGTAAGTTTAAAGGCGCACTCTTTATTTAATCAATACATTTAATTTAATACAATAAACTCACATTCATGATCAGGAATCTGTTCCACTGGGGCATGATGTTTTATTTAACAAACACAAAGAAACAGCAATACTTGATATTTGGTTGGGATCCTTCACTCAAATATTGTTTTTATTATTTTATGCAAGAAGCATACTGAGTAGTTCTCCGAGTCTCTACAAAATCTTTTGCACTCGTAATTTCAACAGTGACTTACTATGATTCCTTGAACAAGTTAAGATATGGCTGTACAAAATATGTCCTTTATGATTTTTTGAACAAAATCATTCAAGATTCCACCTAGTCAGTTCTGCTTATTTTAAACTCTTTTCACAATGAGCTGTTTTAGAGTTATGTCACTATCATGCAAATAAGTGTCTGCTGGCCGCATTCCCCCAACTTCATGTTTATATTCACACTTTTTATGTGAAAATGTCGGCAAAGAGATATGCAATTGTACAATGGCACATCTTTGACCTTGAGTCAGGCCCAGAAGCAGAAATGAATGCTTTTGCTGTGTGAGACGAGGTGCATAGTGCAGACAGTTTCACCAAAATGGCAAATATTTATAAGTGAAATACATAAAGCACCAAACAAAGAGCATAGTTGTAATTGTTGTTTAAATCTTTCAATTATATCACTCTGTACCTTCAGCTAAAAGGGCGAGGGCAGATACAATGATGTAAACATAATCAGCTGGAGTATACAAAGACTGCTCACAGTGTGATTTGTGTCAGTTTATTATGTAAGAAACTGACTATTCTGTCATCACCTCTAAATCTGATCCTGATGGCTTATTCTTTTCTTTTTTAATTTTTTTGTTTTTAATAGTTTTTCTACACTTATTGTTATTGTCACTGAGATGGGATAACTTCTGCATCAGCAGACTGAAAAGGCAGTGTAAATGGTTTCCAGCTTGTCAGAAGGCTTTTGAGAAGCTAAAGGATTTTATCTACTCCAGTCTTGACTTTGATACTTATCCCAGTAATGTAGGAATGGGTGCGGTTTGGTCACAAAAGTGTGATGTTGTCATCCATGTTGTGAGATACGGAAGCAGAATCCTAAAAAAACAAGAAATAAAATGTGTGAAAACAAAAAATCTGTATGTGGTGACTTTTACTAAATGTTTTCAACACGATTTGTTGGGGAAATATTATTATCATTACATAAAAAACATAATTCTTTGAGGTGGCTGCACTATTTTCTGAGACAGATGCTCAATTGGCAACGTGAGTGGAGCGGTGGTCTAGTTTCCCTGTTAAAATTGTCGAACGCCCAGGAAAACTCAGATCAGCTAAAGCTGAGCTTCTGCTTTGGCATTATTTTATGTGTTATTTCCTCTATAAAAAGGCAAATTGGAAAATGAGGACTTCCTGTTTAGTGATCGTATTGAAAACTCAGATGAGGCCTCCAGGGTTCAGATTCTTCGCCGTCGAATTCCTGTTCAGCAGCTACAAGTAGAGTAAGGGGATTATATGTTTAATTCATTTTAGGATAAGGCTATAACATCACAAAATGTAAAAAAACTCCAAGTTGCTAATATTTTCCATACACACTCTAAGAACAGTGCGGCATAAAGTTACTGTATCTCTTTGCCCATGAACTCGGCTGACACATGCATGCAGGTAACAACACCTGACTGCTGGCTGTGATGTCAAAGACACAGTGATGCTTTCCAGTTTTCCTGCCAGCTTACCATTATGTCCTCATTCTTGGTGTCTCAGTATATCTGTCAGACTGATCTAGTCATTCTTCAGAAGCTGCTTGTCACCTTTTGTTTGCTATGTTTCGGGTTATTTGCTGGAAACAAAACAGGATTTAAGTATAACAAAAGTTTTTGTTTTGTTTTGTAGCAACAAAAGTCATTTACGTTCCCTTTTTGAGAAAGGATCTTTGAAACCAGCACAAGTTTACTAGATTTAATTAGCCAGAATTAAAAAACATGTAAAATAATTTCAGATTTTTTGCTAGTGTAAATATGTAATTTATTAAAAGGTGATTGTTCAGTAAAAAGTCTAAGTTTAATTATACCTGTCAAATTGACCTGATATTTTGTATGTTTCACACCAAATGAATTAACCGTACTTTCTTCAGACCAATTATTTTAGCTATTTATGAAAAAAAAAAATCTATTTTATCACATCATTAAATGATTATATTATTGTTTTTGACCATAAAATTCTCACTGTTTGTAAAAAATTATTTTTCTTTTTCCTAGTTAAACAGAAAACCACAGACAGTTCATTGTTTCATGCTTGATGAACCTAAATAGACCAGAAAGACAAGTGCATGTTGCTCATTCCATGGTTGTGCGTCTCTGCCCGCATTGTCACGCAGCTGTGAAAATGCTGGTAAAGATCAGTCGTAACCTGGTCAGTCTCCCTTCCTATCAGCCCAACCTGAAACTGTTCCAGATTTCATTGTTTGATCTTCACTTATCAATATTTGTGCCTACACAGAATCTTTGCTGTTTGTTGTGTTCTCAGATTTGTACAACTTGTCTTTGTGTTAATGAAAGTGGAGTTTGTGGAGCATCTTTCACACATTTCCATCATACTCAGCAAAAGAAGAGCCCATCTTTAAACTCTCTCTAACAGTTTATAAATCATCATTGCATCAAAGTTTGCAATTCTACCATGGTAAATATGTGAAGAAGTTCAAGATGTATAAATACTTAATCAGGGCTCACAGCAGGAATCAAAGTCAGCAGGGTTGATAGAGTCGTAAGTATAAAATAATGGCTTTTTTTTAGGATAAAATCTATTAACAGCATGTGACACATGCCTAAAAACACACTTCTGTTACATAAATCAGTGGTTCCCAACCTTAGTCCTCAAACTAGGGTTAGGTGACTTCTTTTTGCCACACACCTGAATTACATAACTGTGTGATAAACAAGATTTAGCAGCTGTAGACTGCGAGCAGAGGAGGACATGCAATCAATTGATTCAGGTGTGCTGGAATAAAAATACATCTAAAACATGTAGGAAAAGCGGCCTGAGGACCAGGGTTGGAACCACTAGTCTAAATTACAGTAAAAAATGTCTCTCCGTGGCCCACAAAATTTGACCTTTTTGACAAAAAAAAAATTACAAAAAGTCCTCTTCATGTCAATTTGAAAGTGAATTTGTACAAAATGATGAAAATTAAATCACATTTACCCTAAAATAAGTGATTACATAAGAATTCATCCCCTTCAAGTCAGTATTCAGTAGATGTTAGTTTTGTCTGTGTGGACAGGACTCAATCAGGCTTGCACAAGATTATTTTATTCAGATTCAACATCCAAGCCTGCAAAAAACCTGTAATCTTGTGGGAGTAATTGTTATAGTCTCATGAAATCAAACTGGAACTTTTAGGCCATAGTTTCCAATGGTAGGTTTGCTACAAAATCAACAGCACATCAACAAAAGAATAACCACAGAGATGTGGTGTGGTGGCTCCATCACACTTCTTAAACAGATGACACCAGACTTTTTCACAATGTGAATTAAATTATTCATATTTCCAAATTGTAGTGTGTTTTCACACCTGATGGTAAACTCGGTTCGACTGGAGAGAAAAACTACAACATATGTGACATTTTCAGCTGCTAGGGTTTGTTTTCACGCTGCATTGTATGAAACAAAGCAAACCCTTTGAAAAACCTGTTTCAAACCTGTTTTCTTGTGGTGGCACTGAACCAAAAAACACTAAAGGAAACATGAAAACCTCTCAAGAAGACTCTGAGTGCAACTTCCTTCTTCTCAAAAGGCACATCAAAATTTATTTTTAGCAGTTCTAGGGTTTCTCTTTTGTCTTGGGCTAAAGACCACGAGTCATTTCTACTGCAAGCACTAGACTTGTTTTAGTGTACAGGTACTTCCATGTAAATTTTGAAGAAAGTTCCATTTATCATAAATGTTCAATCCACTGTACATTATAAATATGAATACATTTGACCTATATGTGTTCCTGTTAACTAATTTATTAGATTTTATTATGGGTAGTGGAACAATAAAATCTCAAATTTGCATGACAAAAATGCAAGAAATTTCAAGTTATGGTGGCTTTTTATTCATTATATTAATATTTATTGTCTCAAACTTTTTGCAAAGCAATAGATCATACATATCTGACTAAAAACGTTCTTTGCCATTAAGTCACCAAGCACATATGTTTAAATATATTAGCATATGGTTAAATATTTGTGCAAAACAGAATAATCTTTATACAGAATATTATGGGTTTGATTCAGAAATTCAAGCACTTGGAACAAAGTGTATCAATTGTTGTAAAAACAAAACGTTGCTTCAATCAGGCTTTAGCAGTACCATACAATAATCTACTGATGCACAATGAATAAAAATAAACTCCCATCACCAAATATTGTTGAATATGAGCCCCAAGTTCAGGCACTATACGCTGATTTCTTAAAGCAATGCATATCTTCCCAGTTTGCTTTTGCACAATGAACTCACATGTTTAGGATAATATATGAACTTACATTGTCATTATAACATATATGCATAGCTGGGAGACATTTCTAATTATTTTCCTGCCTATGCAGAGACAGAAGATTTATATGAGAGGCATACGTTATGACAACAGAAGGATCAACGCCAGCAGGACAGTGAGGATGGGAGAGGCCACCATGCCAGGACTGAGGCAAAAAATGCTACAAGAGAAAGAAAAAAGAAACACCCTGAGAATATACATCAGTCCAGTCATCCTGTATCACGTTTAATAGATTAGGTAATAAGGTCATTGATATGATTTAGTCATCAAATTAGGAGTGTAAATAAGACCTGAAACTTAGCAACTAACCTGATTTATCATGGCAACAGAATCTTCAGGGCGTTTGCTTTTTGTCACAAGTAACATTTTACATGCATGTCAAAAAGAGCTGATTAGGTTTTTTATAATAAGACCATCAGACATGCATGGCCTGTGGAGGTCATACATGTTTGCTATGACCTCTGAAGGACCTGTCCTGGGCTGCAAATGTAACATAGTTAAAATGGTTGAGGTTAAATCCTGCTAAAATGCACCATCTGCTGGTAAAAAGTTGTATTGCATTCACCCTAGAAAGAGCGAGGTATTATGGGTAATCCTCAGAGCCATGAGGATCACTGACGAGGTAACGTGTCTCTGTCATGTGTTAAAGAAATATTATTAATGCATTTTGTGAAGTGCGTTTGTGGTTGTCGTTTTTGCATATTGTTGAAATATGTTCGGTCTGGGTCACGCTAGTTCTGTTATTATGTCGTTTTTGTCGTGTTTGAGAATGTTTAGTTCGTGGGAAAGTGCAGTGGGAATTTCCCACGTGGTAACATTATGGCTCCTCCTTGCAGGAGCTTGTTTTATGCCAGAGACTGACCTTACCTCCATGCCCGTTCTGTGAAATGCAGGTATGTTTTACCAAATCTCCTGTAGCAGATGGTTAGCATGACACTGAGTTTTATATTAACAGTTTTATACAATGATGTGGTTAATTTATGTTTCTGCATTGTTCTAAAATGCAAGGTTATATAAACTAAAACATAAAAATGGCATCCAGTAAATAAAATGTCAGCATTTTATTTTATTTTTCAGAACATTTTAATTAGTTACTTTATTTTCTCTAAAAAGGAGACTCACTGGTTGTCCTTTTATTGTAAAACAAAATCCACTATACGATCACTGTAATTTTAAATTATTTTATTGTGGTTATTGTATTATGGGTAATCCTCAGAGCCATGAGGATCACTGACGAGGAGCTTGTTTTATGCCAGAGACTGACCTTACCTCCATGCCCGTTCTGTGAAATGCAGATGGAGAATTAAAGAAACAGCTGATGCCAACTTGAGCAGCTCCTTGTCGTTCATTACCACACCGATAGAAGCCACCAAAACCACATAGGCCACAATGGTGCCGTGACTCGTCGAGAACTACATCGGACCAGGCTGGTGACTTCTGATCCTCACGTCGCTGGAGCTCCACTGTGTCATCTGAATTTGCAACGGAAGTCTAAGTAGCGCATCTGAGTGTGTTTGTACATCTTTGTGAAAGGACATTTCTTTTGAATGCTCTTGGACTTTTGTCAAAATGAGTTACAGTAATTTTGGACAATCAAATGTGACTCCACTCTGTATTGGCAGAGGTAGAGGGTTCTCTAACACCCCTGTTCCATTTTCATTGGGTAGTCCATCACTTGATGTACATACTGTAAATGACTCATTGGTGACTGGGGAAACTGTTACACCCAGTGGTCAGACCTGTCCTACTATTCAACCTCCTCAGTGTTCTAGCACATCTATCCAAGATTCTCATGTTGATAATGCTGGGCTAGTGGATCAGATGAGCACTATTGTCCAACAAATAGGGCAACAGCTGGCTGATAGTGTTATGGCACACCTGAACTCAAGCAGCCCAAGTGGAACTGTAATTGAAACAACTCGAAATGAGAACCATCAAGTCCCATGCGGCTCACTGGATCTTTCTCAGGTCCAACTCGTCTCCAGAAGCCAGGTGAAGGAACCACCTATTTTTAAGGGGGAGAGTTCTGATACGGTTACAGTTGATGAATGGGAGGACTCGATGAAAAATTACATAAAAAAAGAGTGGTGTGCAGCAAGAACACCAGGCTGAGGAGATCCTTATCCATCTTAGAGGCAGAGCGAGGGATGTTGTGAGGTGTGGAATACGCAACTGTGGAATTGATGTTCAGCGTAATCCTCAAGCCATCTATTCGCTTCTGCGCAAACATTTTGGGTCTGATCAGTGCTCTCCCGTACCACTTGCTGATTTTTACTCCACCCGGCCAAGAGAGAACGAGGATCCATTCGAATATTGGCTAAGATTGAATGGAGCAGCTGATGTTGCTGCTAACCGACTTAAAGAACAGGGTAAGACCTTTGACAATCCAAGTGTTGAAGTCACTCGCATGTTCATCAGATACTGTCCATGTAAAGATTTAGCTCTCACCTTCAGATCCAAGACCATAGAAAAATGGTCGGCACAAGATGTTCAGGAAGTGTTGGATGAGTATCATATGGAAAAGGGACTGCGGTCTGCTGAGAAAGAAAGCAGACTCAGTGTGAACCGAGCAGAAGTGGCCTGCACAGCGCCCACATCTGTTCAAAAGCAGGAACTGCAACAATGTGTGGCCCCAGACAATTCCACAATGGAAAGACTGATTGGCATGTTGGAGAAAGTGCTACTTCAAGCCCAGTGCAACTCCCAGTCCAGCAGAAGGCAACCTGTTAAAAACCGTTTGCCGACTATTAAAGGACTGAATGACATACCATGTTCTGTGTGTAATGATAATTCTCACACTGCACGTATGCACTGCCGACAGAACAATCTGTGCTTCTTCTGTCATCTTCCTGGCCATTCAAGTCGAAACTGCAGTCAGAGAGATCAGCTACCTTCCCACGAACTAACAGGAAAACTGAAAGATCTGCGTGGAGGGGAGGACAGCGCAGATCCTCTTAGTGACACTCCCACCTTGGATTCTTCTGATGATGACTGTGAGACTCTGTACATTAATTACAGCAGCAAGGTTCCACCACAAAAGACACTGATTGTGCAAGCCCCTCAGAGACTTTCTAAGACTGACAGCTTGTTCTACACGGATGTGACTGTTGGAGGCACACATTCCCTCAAAGCCTTGGTTGACAGTGGATCAATGGCATGCACCATGAGTGAGGAAGCAGAAGCAAAACTTTCAAACTATCTCACGAACCTGGATAAGAAACCAGCCGCTGATTTTGTTATTGTTGGATGTGGAGGTCATGTCGTCACACCTTCTGCATTGTATGAACTCACTCTAACAGTTTTTGGCTTTAATGTCATGATCCCTGTTCTAGTGGTTCCGGGCCAATCTGATGAAATGATATTGGGCAGTAATGCTATCAGATGGCTGATTTCACGAATGAAAGTCTCTTTTGATGAGACAACTGACTGTTCCTCTCAGAGAGACATTCACAAAGACAATTTGCCCTGTTTAATGTCTCTGCTGTCAGACTCGATGTCCTGTGACCCAGGCATGAAACCCATCAAAGTGGGCACAGCCAAACTCAAAAGGTCTGTTACTCTCCAGCCCCTAACTGAACATTTAGTTTGGGCCAAACTGCCTACATCTGATGTTTCTTTAGTTGGATGTTCAGTCATCATTGAACCAACTCAGTCCAAGTGCAGACCCAGACAAATCCTAGTGGGGAGAGTTGTAGCATCATTGTATGCTGATGGTTGTGTTCCTGTCAAGATTGTAAATCCAACTGAAAAACTTCTCACTCTGAGAAGAAATGCAAAAGTTGCCGATGTGTCCACTTGTGTTTCTGTACATGACTTCACCAAACCTGAGTGCATCCAATCCAACACACAGTACACCAAAGACCCTGTAGAAACACCAGTAACTGACGAGGAGATGTCTCACATTCTGAGTGACATTGGACTCCAGGACTTGAACCTCTCATCTTGTGAAGTCTCCCTTGAGTGGAAAAATAAGTTACTGCAAATAATTCAGCAGTATGAATACATCTTTTCTCGGCATAAAATGGACTGTGGGGATGCTACAGATTTTGTGCACAGAATACGTCTGGTGGATGACAAGCCCTTTAGGCTACCATACAGGCGTGTTCCGCCTTGTCATTATGAAAAACTGCGCACTGCTCTGAGTGAAATGGAGGAGTTGGGAATTATTCGTAAATCACAAAGCGAATACTCCTCTCCTCTGGTTCTGGTTGTGAAGCCGAATGGAGATCTCCGTATCTGCAATGATTTCAGATGGTTGAATGCGCGAACCGTTAAAGACGCGCATCCATTGCCTCATCAAACAGATGCCCTCGCTGCACTTGGTGGGAATGTATTCTTTTCCACCATGGACCTGACTTCAGGGTTCTATAATGTGAGACTACACGAGGATGACAAAAGGTTTACTGCCTTTTCATCTCCTTTTGGCCTGCATGAGTACAATAGGATGCCTCAAGGCTTGACCAACAGCCCCGCAACTTTTATGCGGATGATGATGTCTATTTTTGGGGACCAAAATTTCACTAGCTTGCTATGTTATTTGGATGACCTGATGGTCTTTGCCCCATCTGAACAGGTTGCGCTTGATCGGCTCCAGATGGTTTTCTCTCGTCTGGCTGCAAATAACTTAAAACTGTCTCCCAAAAAGTGTCACTTCCTTCGTAGGTCAGTGAAATTTTTGGGTCATGTGATAAGTGAGGATGGTGTAAGCACTGATCCTAGTAAAGTTCAGGCTATCAGTGAGGTACAGGAAACTGATCTTATGGAGCCTGATGGTGAGACACCATGTGCCAGGAAAATTAGATCCTTTCTTGGGATGGTCCTTTATTATCATCACTTTATTGGGAAGTGCTCCGTTAAAGCTAAACCACTCTTTAGCCTTGTAGCTGAGCCACGAGTGACAAACAAAAAGGGGCGAGGCAACAAACCCAAATTTAAAAAGGGTCGGGTTAAACTGTCCCCATCTGACTGGACTGATGAGTGCAAGGAAGCATTTAAAACTTTGAAAAATGAGTTGATAAGTGGTGTTACCTTGGCTCATCCAGATTTTAATGCTCCATTCATCCTTGCAGTTGATGCCTCTTTTGATGGCATTGGAGCTGTTTTGTCACAGCTTCCTCCTGATGGAAAGGTGGCTAGACCGGTGGCTTTTGCCAGTAGGACTCTCTCACGCTCTCAGCTAAACTATCCAGCACATCGCTTGGAATTTCTTGCTCTGAAATGGGCAATCTGTGACAAGTTTAGCCACTGGCTTAAAGGGCGTCATTTCACAGTCTGGACAGACAACAACCCATTAACGTACATACTAACCAAACCGAGGTTAGATGCGTGTGAACAGCGGTGGGTGTCCAGGCTCGCTCCCTATAGTTTTGATCTGAACTATGTTCCTGGTAGCAAAAATGTTGTCGCTGATGCCTTGAGTAGAGAACCATTTGTTCAGTCATGCATGAGCCATCGCATTGTAACTGAACCATATACCGCACTACTTAACCAGGTGAACGGTGTGGTGGAGAAAACGGTCCAAGACGCGTTTCGTTGTACGACCAACTGTCAGTTGGTTGTTGAATGCACAGATGACGATGCTGAGGTGCCCTCACCAACTTCCCAGACATCATTAACATCACAAGATGTGTCAGCTGTTCTTGAGGCACATGAGTCTGGAGGTTTCAGTCAGATGAGAGCCACTGATCCAGCTGTCTTGCAACTCAGTGACACTGATCAATCTGCCTTGCTGCCAAAGAGTGAACTTGCTAATTTACAAGGTCAGGATGGTGTGCTGGGCAGACTTTTCTATTATATGCAGCGTCACAGGAGACCCACCAGACGTGAACGAGCAAGTGAGTCACCTGGTGTTTTAAACCTGCTGAGACATTGGCCTAAGCTTGTCATTAAAGATGGCCTGATTTACAGAGTTAAGAAAGACAAACAAATGAACATGACAACTCAACAGTTTCTTGTCCCTGACTCTTTGAAAGCCAAAGTCCTCCAAGGAGTGCACGACTCAGCTGGTCATCAGGGCCAGGCCCGCACACTGTCTCTCGCCAGACAGAGGTTCTTTTGGATTGGGATGGAACGTGACATCATTAACCATGTCAAGTGTTGCTTTCGATGTGTGGTTGGCAAAACTCCAGAACCTAATGACAGAGCTCCCCTTGAAAGTATTCAGACCTCTGAGCCAATGGAACTGGTCTGTATTGATTTTTGGACAGCTGAGCTCTCAGATAAGCGTAGTGTGGATGTCCTAGTTGTAACAGACCACTTTTCCAAGATGGCACATGCATTTCCATGCAAGAATCAGTCAGCCAAACAAGTTGCTCGTCGTCTGTGGGATGACTTCTTTTGCACATATGGATTTCCTAAACGCATTCATTCAGATCAAGGAGCAAATTTCGAAAGTCTTCTCATCAAAGAACTTCTGGAAATGGCTGGCATACAAAAATCTCACACTACACCGTACCACCCGATGGGGAATGGCATTGTTGAACGTTACAATAGAACCTTAGGAAACATGATACGTGCACTTCCTCCCCAGTCCAAGGCAAGATGGCCTCAGATGCTCAAAATGCTAACATTCTGCTACAATTGCACTGAGCATGAAACAACTGGATTTGCACCGTTTTTCCTTATGTTCGGCAGGATCCCGCGCCTGCCCATTGATGTGGTTTTCCAGCACGCTCTGTCAAATGGCCCAGTTGTAGACCATCATGAGTTTGTCTCCCGCCTCAAACATGACCTCTCTGTGGCTGCCCGCATTGCCCGACAAAACAGTTCATCAGAACAAGCCCATCAAGCAATGTACTACAACCGCAAGGCTAAAGGTTCTCCTCTCGATGTGGGTGACAGAGTTTTGGTTGCTAATCGTGGTGAGCGAGGGAAGAGGAAGATTGCAGACAAATGGGAATCAACGGTATATGAAGTGGTGTCTGTGAAGCCTGATATCAATGTGTATTGCATCAGAGACCCTGTCACATCAAGGACAAAGGTTCTCCACAGAAATCTTCTCCTCCCTGTCAACTTTCTTACTGCTGCTGCCGTTTCTGATGATGTGGACAATTCCTCTTGCCCTTCCACAGCAGGAAGTGGACCTTCTCACCCTGTTGTGCCTGATGAGGTACAGGACAATGAAACTAAAACTGTGAACTGGCTTTTGCAGATGGACAGAAATGGTTGTATGGATGAAGTTGTTGTAAATCACCCTGACTGTGCTTCTGACATTTCAGTATGTGGTTCTTCAGTAGACATTGTGTCTCCTGTCTCAAGTGATGTGACCAAGGATTTGCCTGAACCTCATCTCCCTGAATCTGTTGCACTGTCAAGCTCTCCTGAACCAGTTTCCAACCTTACAACTGCAGCTGTCCACTCTGAGCTCATTCAGCATGATCTTTCAGCTGAACATAGTATTGACACAAAACTGGACTTGCCCGCAACTGATGTTATTTGCACTCAGCCTTCTCGGCTATGCACTAGGTCGGGTAGGCCTGTTAAGCCTCCGGCCAGACTTATATGTGAAATGAATGAACAGGTTGTGGATGATTCAATGTCGACTGTGGACTCTCTGTTTTCCTTTGTAAAGACAATGTTTGCTGGGTAGATTTGTGTTAATTCAAAGTTTTTTGGGGGTTGTTTTTTTTTTTCTCGGTGATTGCCTTATAGAGCAACGGTTGAATATCAAAAGGTGTAAATGGCATCTTTTGGGTCTGTGTTGGTGAGAGTATTGGCCACACTCTTGCTAGCATTATTCCTTAGGGGAAGTTTTGAACTGATGTGACAACTATGTGCTCTCTTTATCGCACTTTTATTTTAGTGCTGTGTGTGCTTGTTTGATGCAACCCCATTTTAGCAGAATTTAAGGGGGGTGTATGTAACATAGTTAAAATGGTTGAGGTTAAATCCTGCTAAAATGCACCATCTGCTGGTAAAAAGTTGTATTGCATTCACCCTAGAAAGAGCGAGGTATTATGGGTAATCCTCAGAGCCATGAGGATCACTGACGAGGTAACGTGTCTCTGTCATGTGTTAAAGAAATATTATTAATGCATTTTGTGAAGTGCGTTTGTGGTTGTCGTTTTTGCATATTGTTGAAATATGTTCGGTCTGGGTCACGCTAGTTCTGTTATTATGTCGTTTTTGTCGTGTTTGAGAATGTTTAGTTCGTGGGAAAGTGCAGTGGGAATTTCCCACGTGGTAACATTATGGCTCCTCCTTGCAGGAGCTTGTTTTATGCCAGAGACTGACCTTACCTCCATGCCCGTTCTGTGAAATGCAGGTATGTTTTACCAAATCTCCTGTAGCAGATGGTTAGCATGACACTGAGTTTTATATTAACAGTTTTATACAATGATGTGGTTAATTTATGTTTCTGCATTGTTCTAAAATGCAAGGTTATATAAACTAAAACATAAAAATGGCATCCAGTAAATAAAATGTCAGCATTTTATTTTATTTTTCAGAACATTTTAATTAGTTACTTTATTTTCTCTAAAAAGGAGACTCACTGGTTGTCCTTTTATTGTAAAACAAAATCCACTATACGATCACTGTAATTTTAAATTATTTTATTGTGGTTATTGTATTATGGGTAATCCTCAGAGCCATGAGGATCACTGACGAGGAGCTTGTTTTATGCCAGAGACTGACCTTACCTCCATGCCCGTTCTGTGAAATGCAGATGGAGAATTAAAGAAACAGCTGATGCCAACTTGAGCAGCTCCTTGTCGTTCATTACCACACCGATAGAAGCCACCAAAACCACATAGGTCACACAAACATGTCATAGAGCTTAGAAACCAATAACACAATGTCTGCAGAAAAATTCAGAAAAGGCTCCGTTGGAAGAAGCCATGAAAGTGAAAAAGAAACCTGCTTTGCATTAAAGGTTAAATGTAGCAATTTGAACTGACAGAAGACACATGTGGTTCATAGATGCTGTTATTGCTAACACTTTTAAAATGTCGGCAAAAATGTGACTTATTTTTATTTTTTAGTTAAACTGCATAACATATTTGCATGGCAAGTTAAGCAGATGGAGTGAATCTACGTTTACTCATAATGGATAACTAGAATGTCTCAGAAAAAGGTGTTGTACTTCAATATCTGACATCTAGCAACACTGATCCAGAAACAGCCTTCTATGTAAAAGACTATGGTCAACACTGATAAATATGTTTTTTAAAAAGATACAAGATAACCACTAAGTCTAGGAATACCTGTCATCTGTCGTAGCAGGTGGTGGAGTGTTGGTGGGGAAGATTCTGCAAAAGTCAAAAAGGTATTATTGCACAGTGTAAATTGTTTGACCCAGACTTTCCTCTCTATGATAAATATTAAATGGGTAAAATTTGTCATATCTTTTAAGAGAAGGATTGATGGTGGGTGAAGGCATGTGAATATTTTATTTACCACCAGAAATGAAAGCAATAAAACCTGTTTACAGAGCAATGAAATAATATTAAACAACCCATCATAAGGAGTCAAGTTAATCTAGGAATACCTGTCATCTGTCGTTCCAGGAGGTGGTGGAATGATGGTGGTTGGGATTCTGCAAAAGCCAAAGCATCATCGTACAACATAATTTTTGCAGCCTATTATCTGTAGTAAAATACTACAGTTGGATAGTAGTAGAAATTTGAATCAAAGTTTAAGTACAAACCTGAAAAAAAACCTTAATTCCTTACAAAGCACTGATAATGTAATTGTCTCATTGAATTTATTTCTAGATCAGTCAGAAGTAAAACAACTACTTGTAGTTTCTATTTACTAAGAAAGAAAGAACCTTTAAGAACATTTTATTATAATTTACAAGTTTACTTACACTAAGACTGCTATGCCTTTGGACAATATGGAAAATCTTCTGATTTGTTGAAATCCATAATCTCCAACTTGATAATGTGGATGTATTTTAGGGCAACAACTCAAAACAATGCCTCCATGCTTAGCATTAATTAAAATGTATCAGGTTAGCAGGCCTATTCTGGAGAAAGTCTGGGAATTTTTTAACAGTAAGTCTACATAGTTGTTAGGAGTTTGGTTAGTACAAGAAAAATGTTCAATATAAGTGCAGTTGAACACATCCCTGTTCTGATCCAACGTCACCTAAATGGCTTTGAAAAAATGAGGTGTTCATTGAACGTGGGAATACCTGTGATCTGTTGTAGGACCGGGTGGTGGAACGATGGTGGAGGTTCTGCAAAAGCCAAAGCATCAATGAACAATGAGATTTTTTGCAGCATAGCAAAAATACTTACAGCTACAACATGAATCATCATGTGTGAATATTAATTTTTAGGTTTAAATTCAATCAAAATGTGCCTGTTAGATCTTATCACCTTGTTGCTGTTGATAATGTCTTGTTACAGTAGCAATGCTGTATTTATTTCCTTTATGCCCTGCATATATTCCTATATGACGTTTCAAAGATTTGCAAACAACTCTCGTTAAATGTTACAATATCTTTTTGTAGTAAAGGGTGGACGGACGGTAGAGGAAACCCTGTAAAATATTAACCAAACAAAAATAAATATTTGACTCATGTTAAATATCTTACATAGGTCTTAAGATGTATGAATTAGCCAAATTATTGTTTTTTTTTTTTTTAATGACTTTTCTAAGTAATGAGTGAGACAACCCTGTGGAAAATGTTTGTGTCAATTTCTGCAAATTCCCATCTTTACATACACTGCCATTACTACCCCTTTGAAATATTATGAAGTCTTGTTCCATTTTATATTGTCAGAACATAGTGAAAAAAGCACATTTTTATAAAAGTCACACAATGAAGTCTTTTGTGTTTTAGGTCAGTGAAACTGATCTAAAACAGGCAAAGTTGGTGAAAAAATAAAAAAAAATTGCCTTTTTCTGCAATTTAGGTAAATATCTGGTTTCAGCTGTAGCATCTCTAAAAATGATCCAAACAGAAAACATTTTGTGGTGGAGAAGAGGAACTGTGCGTTGACAAACGTGGTGATCATTTATCGTGTGACAAATTTCTTATCATGATAAAAAGTTTTATTTATTATTTTCATAAAAAAATTGTGATTTATAAAGTTATCCGCCCCCAAAACTGTCCGTATCGTGGAGATTGTGAGTTTTAGTATTTTCTTTATTTTTTGTTAAAGGAGAGTATCATTATATAGAAATAAATTTGAAAATATGATTTAATTCAGTTACTTTGAGCAATTTAGTGAAAGCAACTGTTCTTCTTTATGTGAAAAGAAATAATAAAAAGTTACTATTTTCACTTTTATCATTATCACAATAGTACTAGAAAATATCATGATAAAACTTGGTATCTATATCGCCCAACCCCAGCTGGTAAGTATGAGGGGCCGTTTAGGACAAAATTTACGTTTTGTCTCTCACACACTACCAAAAACTCTCGCATACTCAAAAAATTACGTTTTGTCTCTCACACACTACCAAAAACTCTCGCATACTCCAAAAAAGTAGCCACGCACACTCAAAAAATTACGTTTCGTCTCTCACACACTACCAAAAACTCTCGCATACTCCAAAAAAGTAGCCTCACACACTCAAAAAAATTACGTTTTGTCTCTCACACACAAACGTTAACTTTCTCGCTCACACACACACTATCAGCTCGCTCACATACACTGTACTAACAGCTCGCACATTCACAAACGTTAACTTTCTCGCTCACATACACTACTACCAGCTCGCTCACATACACTACCAGCTCGCTCACATACACTACCAGCTCGCGCACATACACTACCAGCTCGCGCACATACACTGTACTAACAGCTCGCACATTCACAAACGTTAACTTTCTCGCTCACATACACTACTACCAGCTCGCTCACATACACTACCAGCTCGCTCACATACACTACCAGCTCGCGCACATACACTACCAGCTCGCTCACATACACTGTACTAACAGCTCGCACATTCACAAACGTTAACTTTCTCGCTCACATACACTACTACCAGCTCGCTCACATACACTACCAGCTCGCTCACATACACTACCAGCTCGCGCACATACACTACCAGCTCGCGCACATACACTACCAGCTCGCGCACATACACTACCAGCTCGCACACATACACACAAACGTTAACTTTCTCGCTCACATACACTACTAACAGCTCGCACACACACACAGACGTTTATCTCTCACATACACAAGACTAAAGTTGAACACACACACACAGTACTAAGACTCGTTTTTCGAATGTGTGAGAGCGAGACTTTTTTTGAATGTGTGAGAGCGAGACTCTTTTTGAATGTGTGAGAGCGAGACTTTTTTTTGAATGTGTGAGAGCGAGACTCTTTTTGAATGTGTGAGAGCGAGACTTTTTTTGAATGTGTGAGAGCGAGACTCTTTTTGAATGTGTGAGAGTTGTCACGGAAGAGGCGGGGCATAATTTTTGGATCAAACTGCGCATGCGTAGATCCTAAACTATAAGTTTCGATTGTTGACTCACTGTATGTTCTATTACTTAGTTGTGCTTTTAAATATATATAGAACGTTTAACTTTCTTGTAGATTAAATGTGCTATAGAAATAAATGAATCTGATTAATTGATTAAAAATAGCAAAATTGCTGTAGTACAATTTGTCCACTGGGTGCCAGCATTACAGGAATTATTAAGAGGTCTTGTGACGAGTCTTAGTACTGTGTGTGTGTGTTCAACTTTAGTCTTGTGTATGTGAGAGATAAACGTCTGTGTGTGTGTGCGAGCTGTTAGTAGTGTATGTGAGCGAGAAAGTTAACGTTTGTGTGTATGTGCGCGAGCTGGTAGTGTATGTGAGCGAGAAAGTTAACGTTTGTGAATGTGCGAGCTGTTAGTACAGTGTATGTGAGCGAGCTGTTAGTACAGTGTATGTGAGCGAGCTGTTAGTACAGTGTATGTGAGCGAGCTGTTAGTACAGTGTATGTGAGCGAGCTGTTAGTACAGTGTATGTGAGCGAGCTGATAGTGTGTGTGTGAGCGAGAAAGTTAACGTTTGTGTGTGAGAGACAAAACGTAATTTTTTTGAGTGTGCGTGGCTATTTTTTTGGAGTATGCGAGAGTTTTTGGTAGTGTGTGAGAGACAAAACGTAATTTTTTTGAGTATGCGAGGCTATTTTTTTGGAGTATGCGAGAGTTTTTGGTAGTGCGTGAGAGACAAAACGTAATTTTTTTGAGTGTGCGAGGCTATTTTTTGGAGTATGCGAGACTTTTTGGTAGTGTGTGAGAGACGAAACGTAATTTTTTTGAGTGTGCGTGGCTACTTTTTTGGAGTATGCGAGAGTTTTTGGTAGTGTGTGAGAGAGGAAACGTATTTTTTTTGAGTGTGTGAGAGTTTTTGGTAGTGTGTGAGAGACAAAACGTATTTTTTTTGAGTGTGTGAGAGTTTTTGGTAGTGTGTGAGAGACAAAACGTAAATTTTGTCCTAAACGGCCCCTCATAGGTAAGCTGTGCATTCGGTTCGTACTATTATTGTGTGTTCATCAAAGCATAAAAATTAACATTGTTTGAATAGCTAAATAAAGGACAGCAATACTTTGTGTTTGAAGAAAATGTATCAATAAATGTGAGATACTAGGAGTTTGACTGATGGTAGAAAAGATTCTATAAAAGATATCAAAAAAATGAATATGAGAAGAAGGTGATATCTTCTTTCTGTAAACAGCCTTGACATGACTTCTGTTGTGAATCAGTATCATAATAAATAAACAGATTGAATAATGTAACAACATATACACCACAAATAACAGAAAAAGAGAATACATAATTTTTACAGTTTATATACATTAGAAAAAATAAAGTATAATTAATACCTGTTTTCCTGGCTTGTAAAAGGTGGACTGATGCGTGGAGATACTCTGTAAAAGTCAGAGGACTATTCAACAAAAACTCTAAAATCTGATTGTAGTTCCAAAACATTTTCTTTTACAGCTTTGTGAAGGAATGCAAATTTGTTAGTATTAAATTATCATTTGTCAAAAAGTTTACCTTGCAGTGCATTGACTTTCATTCAGATTTTGTGGAGGATTTGCCATGCTCACTGGTCTTAACTGAGGACATGGTAGAGTTGTTCCATTGATTAGTGGGGTGAGATCTATCAAACGACAAAAATGTCAGTTAGAAAAAAGAAATGCATCGAGAATGTCGACATTGTCGACCAATTAGGTTGACTAGGTAGTCTTGTGGATGGCAAAATACAAATTCTGCAGATGCAAAAAGCAAAATGTTGCATTTTGAAGTTAAATTGTAAATGGTTATTTTATCACCTCTGGACAATTGAAGTAATGCTTTTGAATTAGGAACTTTACACTGTCCTTTCACCTTCTTTTGAAAGGGTCCACAATAAGTTGAACATGTATTTACCTGCAATGACTTTTTGAATCCAGCAACCCAGTGTCAACACAGTTCGGGAAATGTGCCAAACACGCAATGAGGCATCTGCTTATCGCTACTTACTGGATCACACAGTCCGACCGGGGGTATGTCGTTCATCGTTTCATTTATGAAGCCAAAGGCATCAGCAGCAAAATACCAGCTTCTGCAGCCAATTCTGTCCTTATCTTCTGTTTGGTCCTCCTCACCTTCATCACCTCTTGTGATTTCTACATTCCGATCGATTTTAAAATGCTTCGGTTCAAATTGAAAAGGCTTAATATCGTTAATCATCACTGTTTTGGCTGGATGATGCAGGCAGTTGGGCCATTACACGTCATTTATCCAGAATGCATTGCAGTGTGAACAACATGGCGACGTTCATGTGACAACATTTTATTAAAGTGTATAAAAACTAAATAACCTACAATATTATTACTGTATTGTTTTTACATCTAAAATACGTTTCCCTTATGTTCTCTGTGTGTAAAAATATGATATTTCTAAGACTGATGTTTCTTTGATCCTTTTTCTCTACAACATTCCTTTCCAAGAATGCTGTAGAGAAAGCAAGTTCTTGCAACATTAACAATATATGATTATGATCAGAATATTAAACCCACCTTCAAAGTTGAACATGAAAATGGCACTTCCTCCCTTGAGAAACTCTCTGGATTGCAATTCTTGTAACGTTGTAAAAGGATTGGACCCCCAGAGAACCCTACCACCATAGACTAATTCTCCATCCTCATAAAACAATGCAACTCCAGTCTCCCTAGGATTGTCCCAGATTGAGGTATTTGTTCCTGTTACATGAGAAAACACATTTGTTTTTATTTGGTTTGTTTTTTTTACCAACAACTTTTCTTCAAAATATCAACACTATATGACAAACTTACCAGATAGTACTTGAGTTTTATCAGAAACTAAAGTAGATTCCTTAGACATTTGCAGTTGCTTGTTCGGGGTTTGATCCAGCAATTGGAAAATCATATGTCTTTGCAGACAAGGA
Organism: Poecilia mexicana; assembly: GCF_051168715.1. Lineage (NCBI taxonomy): Eukaryota > Metazoa > Chordata > Actinopteri > Cyprinodontiformes > Poeciliidae > Poecilia > Poecilia mexicana. The sequence goes on from NW_028263385.1 coordinate 7,754,378, forward strand.
TATTGCAGCTGGTCATCATTCTGACTAGACAAGAGTTGCACATACATTCCAATATACGTTTTATAAAGAATAGTGGCTACTCGGTAAGCATAGCCGTCTTTGGAGAATTGTCGTTTGCTGTATATTTGGGTTCCAGAGCTGCTTGTGTTTAAAAGATTCTCCAAGTCATCAATCTGCCAGACAAAGTGTGGACACTCTGTCTCTGAGAGATTGATGTCATCAATGGAGAAACCTCCTGTGGAGATTCCTGCTCCTTTCCGGACCTCAAACACCACCTGGAAGTCCTTGGTGGCATTCAAGGAAACATGGTGGATCTTCCAGTGAGATGTTGGTGAACCTGGAGTGAGAGGTTTTAATTTACTATGCTACACAATTTAAATATTACATCATACAAAAGTGAAAAGTTACAGATATTTATAAGTTTTACCAGTAATTTGTCCCATAAGGCGGAGAGTTCCTGTGGTGTCCTGATCGTTTTCAAACTCTCTGATCCAGATATTAAGTTCATCTGATTCATTTCCACTGTGGAAATAGTAGAACTGCAGACACTGGACATTACATGCCCTGGTCGGCTTCACTACCTCCGTTTCCAGTCGTGCTGAATCTCCTTCTTGTCCTGATGCTGTGCTTGCGTGGATGAAGTACCCCGTTTGTTGACCTGCAAAATGTTGTTCAAGATAAAGTTTCTGGTAGATTTCCTTCATCTACAATATAATAACATACAACTCCATGCATTTGCACAAGGTAAAAGTTACTTATGCATGTTATAACCAATGAAGTACTCTGTTTGTTGACCTGCAAAAATGTCCAAAATAAAGTTTTCTGGTGTATTCTCCATTTTATTTACATGTAGCTTACAGACAATTTAAGGTATTTGCACAACTTCAGCACTTGCTCCATAAAACAAGGACATAGGACATACGTAGCATGTTTGTTTCTACACTTAACCATCACCTAACCCCTCTGAGGAAAAAAGTTTGATATATTTACTCACTCTATGACAACTGCCAAGAGATTACATTTTTATTATCTGAATTTATATTGAATTTGTTTTCATTATTATGCATTGAATATAAAGTTAATTCCAAAACTCACCATAATCTTCACTTCCACTTGGTAGAGTGGTGTGGTCCGAGCTTGGACCCCCTGGAACTTGGGTAACCACTTCCCATCCACTCCCACCCCCTGAACAGCGGCTCATCTGACACATCGATCCATTAGAAAAGCCACAGTAAAATTTGGAGGCAATAGTTGTGTCTGAAACAGTGAAAGGGTTTACATGTATGTGTTAGGTTTTGATTTTGATACAGTATTTTGAAGTTACTCTTTACACGTTTCATCATGGCAGTTGTTACTGTTTTACTCTGAACTGTAAAACTAATCATCAGCTGAAAGCTACAATAAACATATGCAGAAAACTTCAACTCTGATGGTATAATTAATACCTTCAGCTGTATGTGACAGATTGTAAATACACCAATTTTGGTAATCTCAACAATTTCTCCAACAATCTGTATGGACTCACTGCAGTTGTAGAGGAGGTTCAGCTCCAGAGCATCACTAGGACTCATGTCGAGCTTTTGACCAATCACATCTTGGTATTTAGGGTCTATGGTAATAATTGTTGTGCGATTGCCATTTCCATTGTTGAATGCGTCCTTGCCGTAGTGCATCACTGACATGTAGTCATACGGGACTCCATGGGAGGTGCTTACACCACTTTCAACTTTCCTGAAATTACTCTCTTTACCTGGGAGACACAAAACATGCTGCACTTAAAAACATAGTAAGAATAAGAAAAATTTTACTCAGCATAACTCCTTAACCATTTGGTAAAGCTGAACATAGCTGGCAACATCCAGTTTTTTAACTGCAAACACAATAGAGTGAAAAAAACCCATTGCAATGAGAAATGTTTTATAATACATGCCTTTTTCAGCACTTTCAAGGATACTGGTCATAATTTCCAAAAGAGGTCAGTAATCTTTTCATTTTGCTTTTAAACTCTTGTAAATTTCTAAACCTACAACTATCATAAAAATATTGGAAATATAGAACAAAATTATTAAAATAAAATCTGAGGACATGTCTGAAAAGAGTGCATAGACATCTACAGAGCTGTAAGAGGTATTGAACCCCTCAGGGATTTCTTCAGTGAATTTTGTTTTTCTGACACTTTTCAGGTCTTAAGAATAATTTAAATTGATCATTGTTATTATTATAAGTCAACAGTCTCCTAATTAAGTTAGCGTTTATCTGGTAACACTTTATTGAAACCATGTTGGGCATCAATTGCTGAGCTGTGATGTCATTAAACAAATACAAAATCTATAGAGACACATGATATCTTTTCAGCCTTGAAAAATAATATTCAGGACTCACTCTTATATGACACAAAATCTTTGTATTTTGAGTAAAACTTTTCACACATATTTACATATGCATAGATTGACTAATTGTACTTTTTTCCAGAAATAAAGCTTTTCTGATAATCTGCTCTCTTTACAAGACAACTTGCTCTTACAGAAAACTCTTTGCTTTGTGGGGTAAAAAGAACTATTTGTCAAATTGCTGCTTTTTGCAAGTTATGTTTTTTCATATTATGGAATTTATTTCAAAAACATCTCAGTCGTATGCAACTGTGATCTGATGCATGAATGACAGTTGCAACATATCCATTCACTACATGCTGGTTCTTTTCTGAAGGTGAGCAGGATTTTTAATTCTTGAATGTACCTTGACAGGTTTTCTTGCTTTGCTAAACACTGCACTTGTTCATCAGTAAAAATACACATTTATTCACTGGAAAATGAACTTTTGGTTCAGAATCACTAACTGGTTGATGTACTTTGTACATATTACATTTTGAAAATAATAAAAAAAGACAAAGCTATAATTAAAATGACTTTTTCCATATAAATGAATCTTATAATATCAGTTCTACCTGTTTGGATGTTGGCGAATACAATCCGTACATAGTCATCTCTGTCATATCTAGACTGTTCATGGTAGAAACCAAGAGCATGAAGAATCTCATGTTCAACAGTGGCAATGGTATCACAGCCTGCACCAATAGAGAGGTCCTGGCCATTCGCGAATACTCGACCAATATATGACAAACATCTAGAACAGAAAAAAACACCAGTAAGACACGTGCATCAAAATCTTTCAAATAAGCACCACTACATGTACTGTGAAAGTGATTTCCGTCGTGATAATAACATTATACATTGTTTATACACTCATAATTCAAAACAAAAAGACTGTGACACACCATGTCGTGAGACTATGATATGAAAAAAAAAAAAAAAAATCAAGCTCTTCTGCCCTCACCCGTTGCTAACCAGAACAACCAATCAGAGCCAGGAGGCGGGTCTTAGAGCTTTTGCATTCACGTAAACCAGCTGTGTGACTAGGGTTTTTCAATCAGGAAATATTGTTCAAAGTATGAAAATAAGAAAACAGGGAACTTACCCATCTGCCTTTTTGATGTTGATGTAATAATCTTCAGAGTCCCAGGGTTTGAAATCGATGCATGACTTCACTCTGAACTGGTCAAAGGCTCTCATGATGACTCCTTTAGCTCTCAAGTCTTTCAGTTCAAAGTCAATTTCAAAGCAGTGAAATAGAGAACAAATGACATAACATTACTTTTGCTTATTGTTCTTAGAATCACTTCACAATAATATTCATTAGAAAAAACAGGAACACAAAAATATTTTCATTCAACTCATTTGCCTTTGCAGTTTTCCATCGCACAAATCATTTGAAAAAGGATTCCGTTATATTGATATTTGCTGAGTTGCAGATCCAGTTTTCAACAGTGAACGTTTACACTACAAGAACTTCCTTGAATCACACATCCACTAAAATATCAAACCACAAAATTTGGTTCAAATAAATTTCTTTTATGAAAGAAAGAAAAATACCCAGGCCTTCATCCAAGACGTAGGGAACTGGGGATGTCCACTGACTGCTTCCAGGTACAATGCTGCTCCTTTGAATGTTTGGAGGCTGAACAAGTTGTGCATGAGACACGGCCACATAAGACAAAACATACACACAAAAATATACTTTTAACTGAACCCTGATCAGGGGCTTGTGGCACCAAACTTACCTCACGAATATCATCAAGTGTTAAATCTAAGATGAGGGCATAAAGTTAATAGTTTTTAAAAATAAATCCATTTCTCAGAAATCTTCTTACAAAAACATTGAAATGTAACTTTACCTTGTGTGTTGTTTTCACTGACATCTACAAATCACACAGTATTCTTCTTTGTAAGTTCACATTAGGTCATACAAAAGACTAAATGTATGAAGATATAAAATAAATGTCTATAACTTACCAATTATCTCTACCTCCACCTGGATTAAAACAATGGAAAAACAAAACAACTGACATAAAATAATGGTAAAAAGAAAGCATTCTTCCTTCAAACATGAGAGGTTTACATGTTTGGAGGATGTTCTTATTTTTTGCACTATTTCACGTTTTGACTTTCTTTGTTCAATAAAGGATGTTGAGAAATCTGTGTCCTGTTTTTGACCAAGAAAAAACGGGATTATTTTGGGATTTAAAAACAAGATTTACAGATAATCTATAAATGAAATATTTTGTTTAACGATTGTTAAATTTTATAAATGCTGGCAGATCTCTAAAGGTAAAGGAAGGTATATCTTGACTTTTAACCAAAAACTTATTCTACTGTATTTTGTGTTTAAGCATATATATATATATATATATATATATATATATATATATATATATATATATATATATATATATATATATATATATGCTTAATACTTTATAACACAACAGCTATATATATAAAAAAAAAATATTTACCGTAGGGAGGGAGAGTGCTGATGAAACTGCCAAGTTCACCAAAAGAAAAAAGTAGCTTTTCAGTCTCATGGTTGGTCCTGGAATAAAAGTTAAATATGAGATTTACTGAATAAATATCAAATGAAATAAATGTCAAAAATACTTCAACCAACAAAGTCTATGGATTTAGTTCAGTTCATCTGAATTTAAAGTGACTCGTCTCGTACCTGTCCTGAAGGAGTCAACCACTCTCACCTCCGTCTTCATTCTGACCAGGATTATATAGAAATGGATGAAGGTTTTCAAGACAAACAAGTAGGATCATTTTTACACAATCAGTTATTCCTTGGCTTTCTTGTTTGTTGTATGTCCAATGTGAAGGCCATTGTTTTCTCTGATGCAAATCAAGGTGTGTCATTGATAGTGTGGCAAGAACACAGTTCAGGCAGTTTGAGTTAAAACTGTAAATCTGGTCTCACACCTTTAGTTGTGCAATAATTTTAGAATTGAACAGACTGATTAGGTGCAACTATTCAGGTTATTGCATAACTTCACACAAGGAAATGAGGCTGTTTTGGGAACAAAGCAAATATTTTACAGCTCTGCATTTACCATCATCACTTAGTTTCGTGTTCTTTAGCTCTGCAAACCCCCTAAAAACATGAGATGTGCAGAAACAATTGGTTCATTTAAATCAGGACTTAAAACAGTTTTTGTAAAGACAATTGTTTTAAACTGTTATTTATTGTATAACGTGTTTTTTACTTCTCATACTTTTAGAAACTGTTTTTATTTGGATGCTTTGTTTCCTTTTTTCATATGAATGTCAGTACTTAAATAAAATTGTTTTGTCTTGTTTACGCTTTCCTTGGTTTCTCTTTGTCCCTGTATTACACAAGTATAACAACTAATATTACTGACAATTATGAAAAAAGAACACATTTAAAAGAAAAATGTTGGAGCTGGTGCAGTAAGTCACTAAGTGCACACCAAAACCACAAACAACATCTGGTTTGCTTCAACAGTGGGCAGAGCTCCAGGATCACTGCACAGCTTTGCTTTGTAAATGCTGTATCATTTAGTCACCATGACAGGGCATTTTCAGTTATACAAAATCAATACTGATTAAAGTCATTTAGCATCAGTAATTAAACTGATTCTTTCCATTAACTACATAAACACATATATAATCAGCTTTTGGTCAACCACTAGTCTGATCTATAGTCACTTTTTAAGGCTTTGATCGGTGATCAGACACTTCACTTCCATTTCCTCATTTTATGGTAAGTTTAAAGGCGCACAGTTAATTTAATCAATACATTTAATTTAATACAATAAACTCACATTCATGATCAGGAGTCTGTTGACAAACACTAAGAAAAAGCAATACTTGATATTTGGTCGGGATCCTTCACTCAAATATTGTTTTTATTATTTTATGCAAGAAGCATACTGAGTAGTTCTCCGAGTCTCTACAAAATCTTTTGCACTCGTGGTTTCAACAGTGACCTACTATGATTCCTTGAACAAGTTAAGATATGGCTGTACAAAATATGTCCTTTATGATTTTTTGAACAAAATCATTCAAGATTCCACCTAGTCAGTTCTGCTTATTTTAAACTCTTTTCACAATGAGCTGTTTTAGAGTTATGTCACTATCATGCAAATAAGTGTCTGCTGGCCGCATTCCCCCAACTTCATGTTTATATTCACACTTTTTATGTGAAAATGTCGGCAAAGAGATATGCAATTGTACAATGGCACCTTGAGTCAGGCCCAGAAGCAGAAATGAATGCTTTTGCAGTGTGAGACAAGGTGCATAGTGCAGACAGTTTCACCAAAATGGCAAATATTTATAAGTGAAATACATAAAGCACCAAACAAAGAGCATAGTTGTAATTGTTGTTTAAATCTTTCAATTATATCACTCTGTACCTTCAGCTAAAAGGGCGAGGGCAGATACAATGATGTAAACATAATCAGCTGGAGTATACAAAGACTGCTCACAGTGTGATTTGTGTCAGTTTATTATGTAAGAAACTGACTATTCTGTCATCACCTCTAAATCTGATCCTGATGGCTTATTCTTTTCTTTTTTAATTTTTTTGTTTTTAATAGTTTTTCTACACTTATTGTTATTGTCACTGAGATGGGATAACTTCTGCATCAGCAGACTGAAAAGGGAGTGTAAATGGTTTCCAGCTTGTCAGAAGGCTTTTGAGAAGCTAAAGGATTTTATCTACTCCAGTATTGACTTTGATACTTATCCCAGTAATGTAGGAATGGGTGCGGTTTGGTCACAAAAGTGTGATGTTGTCGTCCATGTTGTGAGATATGGAAGTAGAATCCTAAAAAAACAAGAAATAAAATGTGTGAAAACAAAAAATCTGTATGTGGTGACTTTTACTAAATGTTTTCAACACGATTTGTTGGGGAAATATTATTATCATTACATAAAAAACATAATTCTTTGAGGTGGCTGCACTATTTTCTGAGACAGATGCTCAATTGGCAACGTGAGTGGAGCGGTGGTCTAGTTTCCCTGTTAAAATTGTCGAACGCCCAGGAAAACTCAGATCAGCTAAAGCTGAGCTTCTGCTTTGGCATTATTTTATGTGTTATTTCCTCTATAAAAAGGCAAATTGGAAAATGAGGACTTCCTGTTTAGTGATCGTACCCCCCATTGAAAACTCAGATGAGGCCTCCAGGGTTCAGATTCTTCGCCGTCGAATTCCTGTTCAGCAGCTACAAGTAGAGTAAGGGGATTATATGATTAATTCATTTTAGGATAAGGCTATAACATAGCAAAATGTAAAAAAACTCCAAGTTGCTAATATTTTCCATACACACTCTAAGAACAGTGCGGCATAAAGTTACTGTATCTCTTTGCCCATGAACTCGGCTGACACATGCATGCAGGTAACAACACCTGACTGCTGGCTGTGATGTCAAAGACACAGTGATGCTTTCCAGTTTTCCTGCCAGCTTCACATTATGTCCTCATTCTTGGTAATGACTGTGTCTCAGTATATCTGTCAGACTGATCTAGTCGTTCTTCTGAAGCTGCTTGTCACCATTTGTTTGCTATGTTTCGGGTTACTTGCTGGGAACAAAACAGGATTTAAGTAGAACAAAAGTTTTTGTTTTGTTTTTGTTTTGTTTTGTAGCAACAAAAGTCATTTACGTTCCCTTTTTGAGAAAGGATCTTTGAAACCAGCACAAGTTTACTAGATTTAATTAGCCAGAATTTCAGATTTTTTGCTAGTGTAAATATGTAATTTATTAAAAGGTGATTGTTCAATAAAAAGTCTAAGTTTAATTATACCTGTCAAATTGACCTGATATTTTGAATATTTCACACCAAATGAATTAACTGTACTTTCTTCAGACCAATTATTTTAGCTATTTATGAAGAAAAACATCTATTTTATCACATCATTAAATGATTTTATTATTCTTTTTGACCATATAATTTTCAGTTTGCATGAAATGATTTGAACCTTTTCCCAGATAATCAGAGAACTACAGACAGTTTGTTGTTTCATGCTTGATGAACCTAAATAGACCGGAAAGACAAGTGCATGTTGCTCATTCCATGGTTGTGCGTCTCTGCCCGCATTGTCACGCAGCTGTGAAAATGCTGGTAAAGATCAGTCGTAACCTGGTCAGTCAGACTCCCTTCCTATCAGCCCAACCTGAAACTGTTCCAGATTTCATTGTTTGAGCTTCGGTAATCAATATTTGTGCCTATGCAGAATCTTTGCTGTTTGTTGTGTTCTCAGATTTGTGCAACTTGTGTTTGTGTTAATGAAAGTGGAGTTTGTGGAGCATCTTTCACACATTTCCATCATACACAACAAAACAAGAACCCATCTTTAAATCCTCGCTAACTATTTATAAATCACCTATTAAGGCATGCCACTGTTGCAAAACCTTGGGATCTGTAGGGATGTTTTTCTTTCGAATGAAGAAGTAAAACAGGTCGGAATCGAAGAAGTCTTCAGCTAAACACAGATCCATCCTAGAGGTTGGAAAAGACTCCAGTCTTAAGAGGAGGTTCACCTTCAGGCAGCAAAATATCACTAAATATACAACAAGATCTACAACACAATGGTTTTATCTCAAAACATATTCATGTACTAAAATGGCCCAAAGTCCAGACCTGAATCCAATTTGGAATCTGTGGGAACATTTAATATTGCTGATGCTCTTTAATGAATCTGATAGACGTTGAGATATTTTGTTCAGAACAATGTGGACAAGCATTTCAGTCTCTAGATGTGCAAAGATATTTGAGACGTACTACAAATGACTTGCAGCTTTCATACAGGAAAGATGTGTCTCTCACAGTGTTGCTTTACGGAGGCCTAAAAGTAAATTCAGATTCAGATTTTTATTTCAATCATTCCTGTTTCCATATTTTCTGTGGCGCAAAAGTTCTAAATAAAATGCATCAAAGTTTGCAATTCTACCATGGTAGAAGAAGTTCAAGGTGTATAAATACTTCATCAGGGCTCACAGCAGGAATCAAAGTCAGCAGGGTTGATAGAGTCGTAAGTATAAAATAATGCTTTTTTTAGGGTAAAATCTATTAACAGCATGTGACACACACTTCTGTTATATAAATCAGTGGTTCCCAACCTTGGTCCTCAAACTAGGGTTAGGTGTCTTCTTTTTGCCACACACCTGAATTACATAACTGTGTGATAAACAAGCTTTAGCAGCTCTAGACTGCAAGCAGAGGAGGACATGCAGTCAATTGATTCAGGTGTGCTGGAATAAAAATACATCTAAAACATGTAGGAAAGGCGGCCTGAGGACCAGGGTTGAGAACCACTGGTCTAAATTACAGTAAAAAATGTCTCTCCATGGCCCACCAGGAGCTTCACTACCTAATATTACTGTAATCTAATCTGTCACGATCCAGTTCACACCGCCTCCTTCAAGTACGTCTCAGTCATGAGGAGAGATAAGTGCTGAATGTTACACATTCACCTTAGATCACCCAAACGGTTGAACAGACCTTCTGTCAATGCTTCAATAAAACTCAAAGCTCCAAATTGGATCCAAGTTTATATATGCCATTACAGAGCTGTATCTACCTCTCTTGGCAATTTAAAAGGGAAATGCATCAACCACTTTTGCTGAACAATAGCAGCTTAAAACAGGGGAGTGAACGCAACTCAAGTTGTGTTATTATTAAGTAAAGAGCTGAAAGCAAAATACAAAAACAGGTCAGGCATTGAAAAGGACGTTGACTTTGTTTAATATGTTTATTAAAAGTTCAATATAGTTGAAATTTTGCTCATCACTGTTACGTCAGATCTACCTAACGCCGGATGACATCTGATGTAAATAACAGTAGTGTTTTTTTGTGCAACAAAAACATTTACTGAGTTTTAAACACAGCTGAAGAGTCATTCAGAGCGATTCACTTCAAATCTTCCTTTGCCTATCAAGAAAGAACAAATAATGCTAGCAGAAAAGGTAGTGTCTTTGCATTGTAACTAGTTCATACAAAATATGTACAACATATGTTTATGTACTTTTACAAAAAATAAAAACACTGAGAAATGAGAGAAGTTGGTGCAGTTCTGTCCTCAAAAGTAGATGCAACTGAGGGAAGATAAAAGATTTATATCTCAATGTTGTGTTTATCTGCACGAGTAGCATTCATACTTTTACATTTTCATCTTGTCACGCAGTACCCACAACTGTCAAGGTGTCTTATGAAAATATTTTGTGGTCGATAAACAAAAGGTAGAACGTACTTTTGAAGTGGACGAAAAAGATATGTTGCTTCTTTTGTTTCATTTACAAGTAAATATGTTCATGCTTTCCAGATCTATTCATTTTTCTGTGCCAATTCTTTTAAGAATCACCTTTCAGTTTCGTCTTTCAGGTGCGTCTCAAAAGGTCAAAGCTGTGGTTTTTGCATCCACAGTTTTCCTTCCATTTTACAATTACGCTCTACGGTTTTGGTGTAACACATTAGATCCTAATGAAAAAGACTGGACTCTTTGATTCTAACATGGCAGCCAAATGTGAGTTTTCAAAGGAATAGCACATTTACCTAATGAATTTTACTGTAAATTACCAGACAGATACTACAAAAACAAATTCCACCAACCAAATAATGTACAACCTCAATTAGACAAAATGACCTGTGGCATATTGTTTTGCCTACTTGAACAATTGTTCAATCTCTTTTGGGGCTGAACTGTTTTCTCATTTGACTGAGTTAGACTCCCATTCTCTTGTAAAACCTTTACAGTCACAAGAACAACAATTTATGTTAAGAAGATAAACGCAAAGATGACAGACACTGTGTACTTTACGTTACAATGGGATTACATTCTAAAACAATGTTAATCCTCTGTAACCTTTGTCCAAGGAGCTCAACCACACTGAATGTTGCAACCACTGTCTGGAAGCTCAGCAGAGAAGGAATAGTTGTGAGAAAGTATGTTGACTGTAACTGTCAAATGACGGGACACTTTATGAGTCTGTTGTTTGGTTTCATTACACCAGCTGGACAACTGTTTGGATTGTTCCCATATCAACAAATAACTCTGCTGTTTCTCACATGAGCTCATTTACGGTCATGGAAAAAGTGATCTCATCATTGGGTTTTGTGTAGTTTGCTTCTGTTAATTATTTTTTTAGGGTGGGGTATGTATGTTATTGTGCAATAGCCAGCCCCACCTAAACCTCGCTTCTCATCGACTGACTATTGACCAGCTCTCCATTTAAAGGGTCCAGAAAGTTCCTAGTTCCTAGGGCTTTTACTCCATGGACAGTCTAGAAAACATTCTGTTTAAACTGGTGGCGGGAGGACTCGTCTAATCTCTAACTGCCTTCAATCCAAAAGTTATCCCCCTTTTCAATTATTAGAACAATTAACCCAGTAGCTCATGGTTATTAAATTCTAATAATCACTCTTGTTAACGGCAGCTCTCTCCCTTATAATAACAAGCACTTGTTACAGATTAGATCATTTTTAGTAGCTCGGCTCAAACCCCTGGGTGATTATTTACTCATCGCCAAAGTAACCTATGGAGCCACCATTTTCCTAGAACCATGTGCATAGACTGTACAAAGATCAGAAGAACCATTAGTAAATTCCGGACTCAGAATTAATTTCAATATCCACAACTGTCAACAAAATTGTATACATATTTTATTTAGAGGCTAGACTGTGGCGCAGTTGGTAGAGCTGTTGCCTTGCAGCAAGAAGGTTCTGGGTTCTTGCTGTATGGAGTTTGCATGTTCTCCCTGTGCATGCGTGGGTTTTCTCCAGGTACTCTGGTTTCCTCCCACAGTCCAAAAACATGACTGTCAGGTTAATTGGCCTCTCTGAATTGCCCCTAGGTGAGTGTGTGTGTGTGTGTGTGTGTGTGTGTGTGTGTGTGTGTGTGTGTGTGTGTGTGTGCGTGTGTGTGTGTGTGTGCATGGTTGGTTGTCCTGTGTGCCTCTGCGTTGCCCTGCAACAGATTGGCGACCTGTCCAGGGTGAACCCTGCCCCTCACCCGGAACGCTAGCTGGAGATAGGCACCAGCACCCCTCCTGACCCCATTGAGGGACAAGGATAGATGGATGGATAGTAGCTTATTTCAAACAATTTACCGATTATAATCAACACTTTTTAAGCCAGATTAATACCCCATAATCTATCCCTTTCCTATTAAACATTATTCAGGTGGATGCGAAAACATAAATCGGCGCCCCCCCGAGGCGACGATACGTAAAGTATAAGAATCGCTACATTTACCTCGTTATGTGCGAGAGGTGAAGAAGCGTCAGGCACGCTGAAGTGTATGGGAAAACATAATCGGTGCGTCGCCCCCTCCAGACGGGGTTTTGGCGCCCCCTCTGGTGCTGCGCCCCTATGCGTTGCATACGCTGCATACCCATTTTTTGCGCCTCTGCTCATACCCAGCAGATGTAATGTCCCTTTGCAACAGTAATTTCTTCGTTCTTGGTCAGGATCTAGTCTTTGTTGAGACAAAAATCCCCTTAAAATGGAACAAAGTAGATCCAGTCTTTTATATCCTTTAGACCAGTGGTTCTTAACCTTTTTTGAGATACTGAACCCACCAGTTTTATATGCGCACTCACTGAACCCTTCTGTAGTGATAAATAAAATATGATTTTTATTTATCATGACCAACTAGAGTCTAGTTGGGTCACCCCTTGATCACCAAGTCTTCTTAAAAGGTAGAGTCTCTGAGAACAGTTCTTCAAAACATAGTCAGTGTTTTCAGCACAGTTGAGCTGACTGTCCAGGAACGACCCAAGGTATTTAAAATGTGCCACAGTTTCAACAGGTTGGACATTGAGAGAAACTGGAACCACTTTAAGGTCTTGTTTAGATTATTTAATTAGCTCTACATTCTTAAGAGAATGAAAAATTAATAATAAATAATAAAGACTTTGCGACATTCTGATTTAGTAATGTAATTATATTAGTTTGTTACCACCCCCACGCCACTAGAGGCAGTACCAACCCCGAAAAGATGCGACTAAGAAGCAGATTTAGAAGTACACCGAAAGCTACAGAATTTAGTAAAAACGGTGAGTTTTGCTGAAGTAATTAATGACACAAGTTCAAATCCATGCTGAGAGTGGAACTCCTTCAATCAGTGATCCTCCGCAGCTCTGATTGGCTAAGCAATGTAATGTGATCCTCTGCAGCAAGTGATGGCAAAGCGGGGCGTCATCACGACTTTACACAAGTGTGTCTTTACCTCCGCGGCAGAGGCTCCGCCGACTCATCGAACCCCTGGGGTTCGATCGAACCCAGGTTAAGAACCACTGTTTTAGACTCTTAGATCCCCATCAATCCTTGTACTTTGTCCATTCACCAAGTCCATTGCAGCAGATTTGGAGTCTTTGGGCAGAGAGCAGGGCAGCGGTCGAATGAGGAATCTTGGAACAGTGGGTACACGGATCTCGTCCCTTACTGGGGTGTGGAGCCTTTAGCCGGTCCTTGGATTCCAGGGCGTCATCCTCTGCTGTTAATCCTTCTGCATCAAGTTAGCTCTACTCCGACACCAGGAACAAAGAACACTTTGCTTCCCCTTCTTAGAGTTGATATATCTTTTGTCTACATGTGTGTGTATGTGGATGGTACACGTGACAACTCAACCGTCCACATCGGTGGTTTCTACACGGCCTCTTAGCCATTGGCAAACCCCTGACTTTCCCACTTTAACTTCTCCTGTTTAACACTGCCTCTACTTAACGTCTTGACTCTGCTTCTCAACTGTCAGCATGTCTTACTCAAAAAGCCTCTTTTATTTTAACCTAATACTCTAATCTGATTTATACTTCCAGTTTCAGTCCTGTTCAGTTTCAGATGGAAAGTCGTGTTTGGAGTTTCCAGTTTTATGCTGTCTGATCAAATAAATCAACTGATACTCCACAACATCTGACATTCTAATTTTTAGCCAGTGTTTGGTGCTTGCAGTCTTGTCAGAAGAGACCAGTAGAGGTACTGCACATTTCAGCTCTGGCTGCTTCCCTACAGTTTTACGACCGATTCAATATATTATGCAAGCATGTAAAACAAAACACATCTATAATGAAAACTGATTACCTGCATTACCGGTGTAATAAACCATTAAAGAGGTGACTGAGAAAATAAAATAAATATGACTGATTGGATTCATGAATGAGAACCTCACCTCTGAGGCGAGGAGAGGTTCAGCTCCGTCTTCATCCATCTCCCACCTGTTTCAGTAGGACATAGATGTCAAAGTTGACACCTATTAACACACCAAATAACACAGGAAAGACAAGAGAAAGTTCGATTCTGAATACTCGCGAGGAGAACAGACAGAGATGTGCTTTCAGTTACAAATCTCCAACTGTTCTGAAAGCACATTTGCCTGCCCCTCTCTTTTTATTGTCTTTCGGATCCCTAATCACAGAGAGCGCTGCAACTCTAAAGGGAGGGGGGAAAAACACTTCATCACAAGTCACAGCGCCAATGATTGTCACCAACTAACAACACAATCTATCTTAACCTAGATTCTCCAGTTCCTGACACAGGTCAAACAGAGCAAGTTGTAGATCTTCATGGCAATGGTTTTATAGCTATCTTAAGAGGTCAAAAGCAGTGCGTTCTGTGAAGAGCTGCTGTCACTGCTCTTCTTCAGAGAGGCCCTCTGAGAAAGGAAATCAGAATGATTAACAATACAGAAACATTCCTTAAAAGTTATGACTAAACAAATAAGAGTACATAAAGTAAGAACATTATAAAAGTATAACAAATAGTTGATAATAGTACAATTTACCTAACAATAGGCAGTACAAGAAACTTTATTAGTAAAAACGACTGGTTCATGCAGAAATCACACTCACTGCAACAAATAAACATGATATTATGTTTTGAATTTTATTGTTTGTTTTATTTTTATTACTGCACATGTGCTAAACTCAGACACAATTGATAGATAAACTCACCTTTACTGGTATGAAGAATAATGTGAAAACTTTCCAAAGAGAGATACTGCAGCATGAAAAAAACAAACAGTGGCCATCTCAAAAAATGACCTCTAACCACGAAATGATTGTCACAATTCCGTTGATTTCCTATAAACTATATTTCTAATCTTGCATATTTGTTTGTATTTCTGCAAATTTTCCATGTTAAAATGTTCCAGCTCTTGTAATGCAATACATGACATTTACTATGCTGTTTTTCATTACTGGGCAGCATTGCAGTATATTCCATTTTAGTAGATTTGCTCATTTCTACAAATAATGCACTTGAAATGTGAGACCGTTTTAATCTTTTCAGAAAATACACATATGCTGAAATCTAAACTAAACACACAGAATAAAACATTTCACCTGAATATATAATCTGTTTTGCTTGGAGAATACTTACAGTACACAACTGTGTTTAGGTTTTAGGAAGCTGCAGTACTCTATGTGAGATGATAACCGCTAACCTGTGAGTTTGGTTTTGATTGTAGGACTGTCCTAGACAACCATCCATTAACATCCATATTAGTTTAATGATTACTGTCTTATAAATCAGGCCGTAGACCCACAAATGTGTCATTTGTCATTTAAAATTTGACAAACAAGTTGGTTCTGTTGTTAAATCAAGTTTTTATCACTTACGGATATTAGCAAAGGTGAGATCTTATTTTTGTTTTAAGGATTTTGAAGGAATTATCTATTCCTTTATTACATCTCTATTGGATTATTGGAATTCATTATATAAAGGCATGGATAAATCCCAGATGCAACATCTTCACGTGATCCAGAATGCAGCAGCTGGGCTTCCTACAGGAACCAGGAAGCGTGACCATATAAGGCCCGTATTGGCCTCCTTACACTGCCTGCCTGTTTGTTCTCGAAAAGATTTTAAGATTCTTTTAACAATTTATAAAGTTTTAAATGGGTTAGCTCCTTCTTATCTTCAGGATCTTTTGAAATGTCATTCTGTGTCCAGAACTTTATGATCAAATGATCAGCTGCTACTGAAAGTCCCTCGGACTCGACTTAAGAGGGAAGGAGATTGGGCTTTCTCTGTTGCTGCTCCTTTTCTATGGAATAATCTACCTTCCCAGATTAGATCTGCCCACAGCCTGGATCATTTTAAATCACTTCTCAAAACTCATTTTTATTCTTTGGCATTCAATTGAGGCCTGATACTGTAGCTCTTCTGTTTTGATTTTTTATTTTAAAAATATATATGGATTTTTTTTCTTCTCTTGTAATATTTCTCTTTCTTTTCATCAACTTATTTTATTATCGTTCTTGTACAGCACTTTGCTGCAGTTTTACACCTGTTTTTAAAGTGCTACATAAATAAATTTGACTTTGACATCAGTTTGAAAGTGCATTAGTAGTGTCCTGACAATATGTTAACAATTTTATTGTAGGAACTTAATCTATTGTGGGATTTTAACTTCATATTAAGGTTAGAAATAATTCAGTTAAAATGTTCTGCTACAATTTCAACACTGGGTGGCAGTGTAACACCTTCTATTAGCTTGAGAGAGGCTCTCCTTAACGGGAATCAAATGTTAAGTTAAACTGTAGAATCAGTCTCAGTTGTTGAATAAAAATATTACAATATAACAGGAAAAACATGCCTCAAAAAGCAAAACTTCCCCAAATGAGAACTCATTGGGCTGATCCATGAATAAACAGAGAAAATGTAACTTTAAATGATTTTGTTCAAATTAAAGCTCATCTTGAGTTAATAGATCTACAACAGCAACGTTAGCAATAAACAGGTACTCAGGTGGTGTGTGAAATGTGAAATGTGAGAGTTACAGAATCACAACAAAGCTACTTGACATAAAGTATTCTTGCTACACAGTTATTTGGAAAAATGAAGGTAAAACATCAACTGGCTTTAGAGTATCAATGCTGATCAGATCTGGAGCAGAAATTGCAACATTTAATCTAAATGTTGCCAGAATTTTATTTATTTTTATTATTTGTATTGCAAGCAGTCTTTTAAAACTGGTGAATAACAAGCAGGCTGGGTGTGCTGGAGAATGCTTTCAAATCCCTGAGTGTGGTGCAGGGTCGCAACTAAATGTTATTCAGGTGGATGCGAAAACATAGGAAAGAAGGAAGGAAGGTACGTCAGGGTGAAGGAGCGTAGAAAACAGACGCTCACTCTACCCCCCTTCATCCCCCAGGACAAAGACACGTGAAAGGTAAAACTCCCTACATTTACCTCGTTATGTGCGCGAGGTGAAGGAGCGTAAGGGTGCGCTGACGTGGATGCAAAACAGACATCATCGGGCCCCTCCAGACAGGGTTTTGACGCCCCCTCTGATGCAGCGCCCCTATGCGTTGCATGAGCTGCATACCCACTTTTTGCGCCACTGGTGTGGTGCCAATTTGTTAAGTCTCCAAGCAACGGAATTCAGATGGCATTTCTAAAGACTTCCTCATCACTATATAAACTTTGTTACTTTTGCCTTGGTTGGTCATTGGTTTATGCAGATACATCACTTCATCTGCATTCTCTGTTGTGCTTAATTTTTCCCTTTGATGCTTTTACACACATTTCTTGATTTTGGTAAAGAAAGTAATCTTGGCTACAAACCTGACCACAACTCAGAAAAAAAAATAACTTTATTGAATTGATTATATATATTATTTAAACCTAAAATACTAATAACTTTTTTTAATGTGCATTTTTTCAAATGTTTTTCTATAAATTGGCTTTCTCTTTTTAATGAAATCCACAGTGAAGGTGATGTGGCATGTAAGACTGAATTCCCTTTGTTTTGGCATCCCTTTTCACTGGTTTGTTGGCACATTTTGTATTAATAAAAGTATGTCTAATTTTAACATTTCTCACAAATTATCATTTCATACCTACTCTTGTTCTCCTTTGTTTGTGTAATCTCTCGTTCGTTATTTTGGCTTCATTAATGTGAAACAGTAACATACTTCCTGCCACTAGGGTGCACAGTTGAGTTTCTGTTTTCACTCCTCTCAGTTTTTCAGGTTTTTATGTTTGCATATAGGTCTTGTAAAACCAGACAAATGGGAAATGTTTGAGGGTTTGTTACAAACCACTGATCTACAAGCCATTCTGGTCTTTAATGGCACTGGGTTGCTTTAAAACTGCCTCAAATTCACAAGCAATGACTTCTTACCTCCATCACAACAACCAAATGTCTTATTGCCTTTTTATGCGAGTCCTATCATGTTCAAGAAAACTGAGATTTTTAGCTTCTCATTGTACCAACAGCTGCCTTTACCGTGGCCATTTGGACCAAGTTCTTAATGCCTCACAATGACTGATAAGGCAGCACCAACAGCTCTAATCAGCAATAAAACAGGCTGGAACATGAAAATGGAAGATAAGATTTGCCATTGCAGAGCCTCACGGAGTTTCAGTTAGCGTCTTTCTTCTCAGAATTTCCCTGGAGGTAACATTTTTGGATAATTACACAGTTTACAGAGATAACAAAAACACAAACTTTATCTTTACCTCATACAAATTAGTGTGTTTTGTTAAACTGTTTGTGCTCTCAGCCTGGAATAAAAAATTATAGCTTTTTGTGTAATAGGAAAATATGTGAAAAAAATGTAGAAAACTTTCTGTGAGACATAAATCTCAACATTATTTTCTCATAAGATGCGATTGGAGAGCAAATGTGTTGTGTATGCACGCATGTTTGCTCTATCATTGCTGGACTCTAACCCTCCACGTTGGATGCTGGCACTGTCAGCATGGAGGTGAGGGGGTGGACTAAAAGGAGGAAAGGCTAGATTGCACAATCTAAATCGTGTCATATGAAAGAAAGTTAGGCATGCATTTTTACCAAAATATTTTATATGTAAAAACATCTGCTTATCTTACTTTCTCCCATAATAGTGTTGGTCCATCATGGCTTTTTGAGTTTGATTTGTAGTGATAACACACTAAAGCTTTCATGGCAAGAACAATAGGGAGCCTGAGGAGAAACTACAAGGCGAAACTGTGGTACAAGCTGAAACATGTTGAGGCAAAATACTTATTGCTTCTTGGGAAAAACCAAGCACATGTCTTTGTGGTAGCTAATCAGAGGTGTGTGATTTATGGAATTGCATTTATACACAGATAAACAAAGTTCAGACATTTTTATGCAGTATTTTTTTTATTTTAGATAACTTAAAGAAATTACAAAAATGCTCACAGTTTTTTTTTTTTTCCACAAAACGGAATAAACAGCAAATACATATATACATGTGGACAAGTGCAGGATCTGGCTTGTTTTTTTCAGGACTCAGCAATAAATATAACATGGATATTCAAACTGTTTGGTCTCATTTACAGTGCAACATTGGCATTTCATTGTTCATCCTCCATATGGCTGGTGGTGGAACGCTTTTTCAGGATTGTGTTTATGTCTGCAGAGGTTGAAGACGACTTAGTTGGCTTCGATGAACGACTGGTAGAGAGACATGAGCTGGGACTGGAGGTCTTGGGCGTAGGGGTCCAGTTTGTCCCTCAGGTCCTCAGCATAGGGAGCCACAATTTGCTTCACCAGACTGGCTCTCTGGGTCAGCTCTACCTGGACCTTCTCGGTCACGGGGGCTACGCTCTTCTGGAACGCTTCCAGGTGCCGGTCCACCTTCTGCTTCAGGTCATCTGTGTAGGGCCCCAGCTGAGCCTGCAGGTCCTTCACGCTCTGCTCCAGGTTGGTCTTCAGCTCTTCGCTCTTTTGAATCAAGGTGGACCTCAGCGCCTCGGAGTCCAGCGAGTCCGCGTAGGGGGCCAGCTCCTGCTTGAGCTGCTCGACCCTCTGCTGGATCTGGGCCTTCATGTTCTCGGTGTAGGGCTCCAGTTTGTCTCTGACGGAGCTGAGCTCTTGGGTCAGCACACTTTTCAGCATGTCAGCCTCTGTGGTTATCTTGTTCATCAGGTCCTCGGCTGCGGGGGAAAGCTGCTCCTGCAGGGTCACAGCATACTTGCTGGCTAAGTCAGCGCTCTCTGTCAAGCGGGCACTAGACGACCAAAACAAGACAAAATGACTGTCAGGACATCTACGACTGTGTAACATGCTGCAGAATACAAGCCTCCCCCCTCCAACTCTCCCTCACGCAACGTACTTAACTTCCTGTCCAATTGGTGAGCTCCTAATCATCTCCAGAGTATCATCCGCTGTTTGTGTGGCCTTGGCAATGTAGTCCCAGAAAGCATCAGTCAACACTTCTAACTTTGGCTTTGGTGCATCAGCGTAGAAGAGGTTGGCATTGCAGCCTTGCAAAAATAAGGATGTCAATAAAGGTTATTTTCAGACCTAATTTATTTTATTACTATTTATTTATTTGTTGCTATTAATATTATCAGTCCTTGTTTATTTTATTTAAGTGAGAGCATCTTACCAGAGAGCACTGCGGCGATTAGCAACACAAACACCTTCATGACTGCAACCTGCTGAAAGACATTAATACTTAATAATCAATTCCTACTAGTAAGGCTACATCAACACTTTTAGATTTTGCTGTAAACATGTAGTCTGAAGCGCAGTGCTTGTCTCACCTGCTTTGGGGCGTGTGTATCTTTCAGGGCTTAGCGTGTTAGTGACTGTGTCTCAGTGTTGCTTCCGTGTATATATACAGGAGTCAGATGACCGTTGTAGTGAAGAGCCCAAAGTCCAGGAGTCCCTGCCATGCTGTCACAACTGCTCTATTTTTTATATCTGCTGTTTTTTTTTAAATATATTTTCACTGAACAGCTGAATGATGGAAAATACATACAGAAAAATCCACTTTGGTTTTCAATAGTGTCACTTCCTCCCCTAAACTGTTTGCAGAAAGCTTTAAAAGTGTGCAGCTTTTAAGGTGTCAACATGGTCCAGCACTACCAGTCACTAGATAACTTAAGATAACCCTGTTAGACTTGTGGACTTTGTCTTCAGGTCAAGCTCCACGAATTAAGCGCTATCAAGATGGATCCACTTAAATTCTTTATTTCTTAATTTTAGCCCCTTGAATTCATTGTGGACAGAATTTTATCTCATTTAAGGGTTTTCTTTTATTTATTCAGGAGATACCTGTTGGACATTTCTATTTGGAATGGTTTTATGAGTTGACTACTAAAGGAGATATTTTTAAATGAATGTGAGGGAAATAGAAAGCAGCCCAGGACAGCTTTGTCCCAAAAATATTTAGGTCAGTGTCCTGCTGGAACATAATGCTTCGCCCCAGTCTCATGTCTTCTGTAGCCTCTAGCAGATTTCCTCTCGGTCTATTTTTTCCTTTAGCTTTCTTGACAACACTTTGTGATCTTAAAAGGTGTTGTAAGTACATTTTTACTTACTTACTTGTCAGCTTTAAACAGCTTCTCTGTCCATGTTAGACAAAAAGCTAATCTTTGGTCCCACCTGACGAGAGTATTTCTTCCACATGTTAGCTGTGCATCCTACGTAGCTTATTGAAAAACTGCAAACTGGACTTTTTTGCCTTTTTTTTCCAACAATGGCTCTCTTCTCTCCACAAATCTGAAAGCACAGCTGATGGCTGATTCTTCTACCTGTGTTTTGAATAAATGTATGGTTTACATGTGTGGCATATTCTTTCCATTTTTGAATGACATTTTGAACTGTGCTATGGGATATATTAAACTTTCTAGACACTGTACTTCCATTTGTGGAAAAGAAGTGGAGATGGTGGAGTATAAATAACTTGTTTTTCACTTGGGCGAAAGACTAAAGACTCAACAGTAGCTGCGTTTCCATTGATCACATAATTGTGCAAATTGGAATCACTAAAAATAAATTTGTTAATGGCAATTTTGAAAAAAAAAAATCTAATTTTTTGCTAAAATGTTTTTGCATATGTGTGAGGTGGTTTTTTGACTCTATCAAAATTAGTATATTTTTCAAAACTTAAATGAAAACACTTTTTTTTGCATCAAGTCATGTTATCAACTTGTTAATATGGGCAGAAGAGATGAAGAAGATGACAGGAAGCAGCAGGAGGATGATGCCGCTGCATACTTTTTAACTACTTATCTCGTGGACAAACGTATTCACGTGTGATTTTAATTGTGTTCCTCGTTTAATGAAAACACTACAATTGCAAATTGTGATTTTCCAATCTTAGCAGATTATTGACAAAGTTTTGTGAACATTTGTAATGAAAACACCACTAAAGATGCTGTCTACAAGAAAGTACAGAAAAAACTCCTCAAAGAAGCTTCAATCCACTTCCTTTTGCTTCAAAATAATGTGCTACTTCTCACTGGTTTCTTACATAAAACCCCAATGAAAGATAAAATGCAATCAAGTTTCTTGTCGCAATTTTACAACACATTAGAAAGTTCAGGGGATGGGTGTACTTTAGCTACTTTTGACACTCTACATGGTGTAATATTGTTCTTTGAGTGAAAAAGATTGATTAATCAAGAAAACTCTAAAATGTGTTTATGAGAATTGACCTCTGACACATGTAACTGAAGCAGAAGCTACTTTGTCCCTCAGAGGCTGACGATGCCTGAATGTACTGACCTTTGGTCAGACAGATATGCAAGACTGCTGAACATTGGCATGACACAAAAGCAACAACTATTAATTACCCTGAAAGTTGTTGGCACAATAAAAAAGATTACAGGAAAAATTCTGTATGTCTACTTAAAGTTGGAATTCAGTGACAGTAATGTTGTGGATTCTGTCTGTAGTAAAGAGCTGGAGGCTTTCAGATGAACATAAGGTCAAATAGGGTTAACACTATGGATTTAGTTTCACTGCTGTAGTCATGAAGCACAAACACATTTTTAGGCAATAACAGAACAATGTAATCTTGATTTTACATTGATCATTTCCTCTTAAAGTGGTAATTGTACAGGATAAAACCAGTACTTAAATGATATTTCTGGGGCAGAAGGGGCTTGTACTTGCTTGTTGCATAGATTGTCTGCTACAAAATATCAGCAGGGAAAGAAGGGTGAGGCAAGGTGACAGCAAAGCACTACCTCTTGGACTTTGGGATCATTACTGTCCGAATTCACTATATAAGCTGCAGAGCTTCATCACTTCGGCACCAGCACAACTGAGCGGATTTACAGACACTCTTGTAAACTCAGGTAAGAAGAGGAAACGGAGGAAGCTCTTTTCATCTAACCTTACTGAGGGAAAATGCTTTTGTGACTTCTTTTTTTGTTTGTTTTGTTGTAGCTTCAAAGAGCCATGAAGGTCCTTGCTGTGCTCGTCCTGGCCGTTTTCACCGGTAAGTAAGCTGGGGGCAAATCAAAATGAAGCGTAAAGTCTTGTTAATGACTGCATTGTACCTTCAGACAGCTGCGGTAGTTTCAAGTTATCCTTCTGTCCGTCCAACAGGCTGCAATGCCAACATCTTCTACGCTGACGCTCCCAAGCCTCAGCTGGAAGTAATGACTGATGCTTTCTGGGACTATGTCGGCAAAGCCACCCAGACAGCTGATGACACCCTTCAGATGATCAGAAAGTCCCAGTTTGGCCAGGATATCAGGTATGACATACACCATCACATGAAGCATGGCTTTTATTTAGCTTTTGCAGAGCGTAAACTCACTGTCTCCTGTCACTCTGTTCAGTGCCCGTATCACCGACGGCGCTGAAGCAGCCAGCCAGTATGCAGTCACCCTGCAGGAGCAGCTCCCACCCAGAGCCCAGGAACTGATCACCAGAGTCACCCAAGAGGCAGAAGATCTGAGAGAACGCTTGAACACCGACCTGAACAACGCCCGGGAGAAGCTGGAGCCCTACACTGAGAACCTGAAGGTCCAGATCAGGGAGAGAGTGGAGCAGCTCAAGCAGGAGCTGGCCCCCTACACCGAGAGTTTGGATACTGAGACCCTGAGGACCACCATCATCCAGAAAAGCGAGGAGCTGAAGGCTCAGCTGGAGCAGAGTGTGCAGGAGCTGCAGACTCACCTCGGGCCCTACACCGACGACCTGAAGCAGAAGGTTGACCAGCAACTGGAAGACTTCAAGCAGAGAGTCGCTCCCATGACCGAGAGAGTCCAGGATCAGCTCACACAGAGAGCCCAGCAGGTGAAGGAAATGGCTGCCCCATACGTAGACAACCTGAGGGAGAGGCTGGACCCCTACGCCCAGGACCTCCAGACTCGTCTGACCTCCCTCTATGAATCCTACATCAAGGCCAACTAAGTCAAACTCCAGCTGACTCTGAACCAAAAGAAACTGCATCAAATAAAACAGAATTTTCTCCTGGATGCCAGAAACATGGCAGTGCAACTTTAATTTACCTGTTTGGAAAAGCTACAGTTGTTAGTTCATGTAACGTTGTCAGAAAAGTGATACATAACAAATGCATGTTGGTCTGTGACCACAAGGTGTCCGCTCCCTAATTTATGAAAATAAAACAAAAGCAAAAGAAACTTGAGATCCTTGTCTATTTTTTATTACATTTCTTTGTAATATTTCATTTTCCAGCCTTTGGACAAAAAAACACAGAATATGTTTAAAGATGTTAAAAAATAAACAAAATGAAAACAACAGCAACTGTTACGTTTATAAACAAGCAAAGAAGAAATTTTCTGTAAAAATCACGTTTAAAGTTGAAACCTTTTTTCAAGATCAGCTGCTAATGATTGGGGTTTTATGGGAAAAGAAATATAAAGAAAAGCTTTATAGATAATTCTTACTTAATGATGTTTAATTAATTCCTATGTTCCATTATAGGGAAGGGTTTTGAAAGAACATCGATGTGTGACGTGTATTAGACGGAAAAGTGGCTTATTGCATACAACTCTTCCTAATTACTAGTAGTTTTCCTGTCAATATGAGCTGTGGATTAGTGCTGCTCCTCCAAAGTTACCATGGTCCTTTTGCCAATACTTTTGCCAGGCACTATAGATGCTGCAGCGGCAAAGAGTTGCGAGTTTGCGAGACAGGCATATTCAAAACAGACCATATGAGTGAATTTAGTAAAGTAGCTATAGATTTCATGCAAAATATATTTTGTTTTATCACAACCTTTTTAATTATTAAAGAATTTGTAAGTAAAGCAGGGTAAGGAGAATGAGGCCTTAGCATAAAATAAAGTGTTCAGTCTAGTCAATGATACGTTAAATCCTGAATTAAACCCTGCTTTAACACCTAACAAAAATTGTCAAATTTTATAAAATAACAACACACCTTGTCTTTAACACTCAACATCAGTGATAAGTAAAGGCATTAATGAATACTGAGAAAGAATTGAGCAACACGCTGTTTTTATGTTCTACTTACAAAAGCTGCCCCCCAACACCCGCCTCCACGCCCTCGTACGATTCTCTTGTGGAGGGCATGTTCAAATTTGTTTTCACCTGCAAGTCTGGATGTTCGTAAACACATCCTGATCCTTCTTTGTTTGTTTTTTTTTTTTTTTTTTGCTCTAAATCACTTCTCTTTTCGTGCCTCCAAACCTTCAGC
This sequence comes from Poecilia mexicana, assembly GCF_051168715.1. Classification (NCBI taxonomy): domain Eukaryota; kingdom Metazoa; phylum Chordata; class Actinopteri; order Cyprinodontiformes; family Poeciliidae; genus Poecilia; species Poecilia mexicana. Next base: position 7,780,103 of record NW_028263385.1, read on the forward strand.
AAGATTACTCCCACGCTGACTTACCCAGTGGCAAACAACATTCCTCAGTTCTGCCCCCAGCTGTTACAGGACCTAAAAACACTGTTAACCCTCCACAGACTGAACAAGAAATAAGACAATACATTTTAACCCAAATAACACTTGTTTGGAAACCCAGGTTATGGGGTTTTTGTTTCAGCCAATTTTTGGCAGCCCTGACATTCCACATTAGTCTTTTTAAGATGCTCCTTAAGGCAGAAAACCTAACCAGGGGACACACAGTTGGGTTCTGGGTCACACACATTAATGCATGGACACAGTAAGCATGTGGAAGAAGGTGCTTTGTTAAAATGACACCAAAATCCATGTTTTGGCTTATATTTAAAATAATGTTTGTTGGAAATCTCACTGCAAAGCTCTACTGAACACACCAACCTCATGGAGCATTAGGTTGTGTGGATGCTTTTCTCCAGCAGGGACAAGAAGCCGGTTAAAGTTGATGGGAAGAAGGATGTAGCTAAATGGATGGCAAAGAAATTCTTAGGCTGAAGCAGATCAAAGAGATTCATGTGTTTGAACGTCCCAATCAAAGTTCAGACCAGATTCAATCAAGAATGTTCTGCAAGGCTTATAGATTGTTTACAGATGTTCATCTTATAATTTGACTTAACTTGACCTATTTTGCAACGAATTTGTAAAACATTGTGTGCAAAGTTGGTAGACAGACAAAGACTCGCTATAACTGCACTCAAAAACTCAAGATTTTATTTCTAAAAATGTTTTAAAATCATGATTCCCCTTTTGTTTTATCATTATGTGCTATTTTGAGTTGGTCTATCAAATAAGACAACAAGTAAAATAAAGTTGCAGGTTTTAATGACATAAAATGAGAAAAAAATAAGAGATATGATAAAAATAAAGAAGTGAGTTAAAGCATACAACTGTGTTTCCTTACTTTTAATGCTTCTTTTTTGATAGGTGGAAACAAAGGATGGAAATCATTCCCACTTTTCATCACTGCATCTGTCAGGGCAGTACATATATATCTGAAAAGCAACAGAAGACTTTTTATAAATACTTTAGCACTAACTTAAAGAGACATCTTTCCTCATCTTGCACCAAGATGCATATCCAAATAAATGCAACAGTTCACACATTATATGGTGTTTTTCCACATCAGTCTTGTTGATTACATATTCCTCCTGAAATTAGCTGAGCTCAAAACAATGACAAACTCAGCAATTCCTAACATTTGATTCATTTCTACTCCTATCAGCTGATACCTCTGAGTCAGAATCCGATGGTAAGAAGTTTTTTGAGTTCATTTTTGCCATATCAAACAAAGCAAACGCATAAAGAAGACTTTGACAATGTGCAGCTTCCTGTGCAGAAATCAAAACATGTTTATCTACATTAACGTGAACATGTTCTTCTAATTAACCTATGATAACCTTACTGACACATCCAAACAAGTTGCCTTTTGTTCAGTAACTAAAGCTCCATCAGCCAAAAAACACATTCATTGGGGTTACGTTCGTTCAGTGCTCTGCCTGCCGACCCCTGACATCAGACGTTTGGTGTTTTCGTGGAGCAAAAGAAGAAGCATCTGCAGATTGGATGACTCTGTCAGATTTTCACTGTATTACCTTATATGTCTTCTTGAATCCGTCCCTTTCACTTCCTTTTCTGTACGGCCTTTTGTCCCGAATGCCCCTGAAAAACAAAAACTGAGCACTCAACCCTAAATGATCTGCCTGACTAAACTCTGACTTCTTTGTGTGTTGTGTGCTAGAGGTAACACATTCCATCTGCACAATACAGACACCAAATTTATTTGATTTTTTTTGTGTGTGGAAGCAGGTTTTGACTGTAAGAACTTTTCTCAGAAAACGTCTTTTGCTGGTGCTACTGTTACCACATTTAATGTGTTCCAAAGAGATTAAAAACAAGATTTTTCAATGCGTTCCCTTTCTGGAATAGGCTGGTTATCGTCATGATTTCTGTGTGACACTCATTCCAAACCCTCATTAATCATTATTGTGTTGGAACATTAGGATCAAAGGGCTTTAGGTATGTTTGCTGTTATCACATTTCAAGGAAAGTAAATAAGTTTTCTCATTAGAATACAGCCAGGCAATTTATTACACTTTACCAATCACTGGATAGTTAAAGTGACGTCACTCAGTTATCACACGGTCCTGTTATCGTGGCCTCGCACCAATTACCTGCACATTTTCAACACTAAACAGAAACTTAAAAATCTAACAACAAAGCGGTCAAGTTCTAAAGGGCAAAGATGTTCAAAGGTGGCCACATAGCCAGTCTGGGTTCCACAAACCCAAAACCATTTATTGCTTCTCTGATTATGAAGTTATGACTGCAAAGCACCACACATTAACTTGGTTTCTCTTTCAAAATGTTCAACAGATCACTTCAGCTATGCACTAAAGATTTAATTCTTGTTTATGGATTTTGAGTCTTTTCTTGTTCCACTTGTATCTGGCAGCAAAAGCAACAACAATGTTGTAAGGCTCTAATTAGAGCGGTAAAATAATATACTTGTCTGACTGAAAGATGAAGCATGACTATAATCAAAGTAGCAACACAGTCCATGACACATTTGTGCAGCAACACAAATATTTACTGCTTAGCAAGTTGTAATAAGTACTTTCTTTAACCATAAACCTCTATTCACTTTGCGATATACTTTTCTTTTACACTCTTTGACGTTAAGCCGATTTCGTAGCATCTATTTTATTCCATGGCATCCACACTTAATGTTCCCTGATTCTAATCCTGTTTTTGTACCATGGGATTTCCATCCCACAAGCCTACACATGCACATCATGCCATCAGGACGTCCTATTTGTTTGAGAATCACATATCTACTGTTGGAAACATGAGACTGGCATATAAAGGGAGCTATTTGTGATGGAGACGGTTGGGTAATCTCTTTGTGGCGATAAATGCTAATGCAGGTCATTTGAATTAAAATGTGGATGTGAAAAGCTGCTTTACATCCTGGTGTTAGACGATGCTTTTGGTTGAGAACTGATTTGTCAACAATCAGAGTAAGAAAACCCAGTTAACACAAACCTGCAAAAAAGAGCAGCAAAGAAAGCATTCAGACTGACTTTCTGTGTAAAATGTAGAGACATACAAATATAAAAACTATAAATCATGTTTGTGCAAAACAAGAAAAAAAAACAGATATTTCTTCTGACTTAGATCACTCTGTTTTTTTCAGCTCATGAATGCCAAAAAGGTGTATCTTAATTCTTTTTTTCAGCTTCTCATGTTTTTTACATTTCACATAACAATTACATTAGATTAATTTGACTGAATGATTCACTGTACATTTCACTTCAGCTGTAAATATGTAAGTAATTATACACAAATGTTTGTTTGCAGTTTGATTTACTACTCTTAGACAATGAATTTCAAATGTCTATTTCATTACTCTAACTTGTGTTTATTCCTATTTTCCCAAAAATACTAAATAAAATAAAAAGGGCTGGCACTTTCTGGACACAGCCTGGGGGATTTGCCCCCTGTATCCAGCTCTGGTTGCGCCCCTGAAGTCTAAACCTTTACAGTCGTTCGTGTTTTAAATTACTGTAACAAAATAATCTACCTTCTGGGATTAATACAGTGTCTCTCGATGTACTCTAATCTGATGAATTAACGTCTTGTCAATTTTATGAGGACAAAATGCGACGTTGAAAATCCCGCTGCAGAATGAATGAATCACCCCGCTGCAGGTTTTAACTTTCACCTTGTTGCTTTCGTGTCAGAGCCACGCAGCGCGCTCAGCGCCATGCAAACTGCTGAGAACTTCGGACGCGGTGTCGCTGGTGGCACGTTGCGTGCAAGGACACGCGGATCTGTGCAGACAAATCACCATCACGCCATGAACGCACGCGCGAGCGAGAGCGTGAGCAATCACTCACCCCATCAACCCCCCCATCCTCCTCCTCCTCCTCCTTCTTTCACCCCTCCCGTTCCACGCGGAACAGCAGCGGCACCCTGGGACTATAAAAACCCTCCGCCACAATCCTGGGAGCACGAAGGAAGCTCAACCTCTCAGGTGAGTGATGCAAGGAAGAAATAAATTAAACTAACTAAAACAAAAAAACTTAAAAGGCTGTTCGCCTTGATCTGATTCTGAATTGTTGAATTTAGCTGCTGCATTTTTGCAATTTCTGACTTTTTTTTGTTGCTTTTTTTGTTTATATTCCAGGTGTATCTTTCTGTTCAGCAACCATGAAGGCTGTAGCTCTGATCCTCGCTCTGGCAGTCATCACTGGTAGGTTTTGTGTTGCTTTGCCAGATAGCACACGATGCAATTTTTTTTCCTTCTAATTATTAATGCTTTGTGTTTATATACACTGTAGGCTGCAATGGCCGTGTTGTGCGACAGGCTGAGACCTCCATGACCCGCGTGGAGAACAGTGTGGAACGATTCCTGCAGTACATCATAGACCTGAACCAACAAGCCGATGGAGTCCTGGCGAACCTCAAAGTCCCTGAGCTCAGCAAGAACTTGGAGTGAGTGATGTCTTCTGATTGCATGTTCCTTTCTGCCATTGGGACCACAGTATTCTGATGTTTGGTCTGATTTCTCCAGAACTCTCATCACCGAGACCATGAGTGAGCTTACAACATACAGAGACGGCATCCATAGCAGGCTGGCCACCTACACCGCAGGTTCCCCAGGCCAGATCCCTGAGGATCTCCAGCTTCTGGCTAACAGACTGCAGAAAGACATGACAGATGCCAAGGAGCGCAGCACTGAGTACCTGAACGAGCTCCAGACCATGGTTGAGGAGAACACAGGTGACGTCCGCGACCGCATCACCGCCTACACAACAAAGCTGAGGAAGCGCCTGACCAAAGACACTGAAGACATCAAAGAGTAAGTTGGGTTTCGGGAATCTGTCTGAATAAAGCTTTCACTCGCACGTAACCTAAACGTTCCCCTCTTTTCTTTCTCTCCCTAAGCACTGTGACCACCTACATGAGTGAGATCCAGTCCCGCACCAACCAGAACCTAGACACCGTGAAGGAGAGCGTTGAGCCCTACGTGGAGCAGGCCAGAGAGAGCGCCGCTCAGAAGCTGAGGGACATCTCCACCATCCTGGAGACCCAGGCTCAGACCATCAAGACCCAGCTGGAAAGCAGCATGAAGGAGCTGAGCACCTCCATGGACAGCAAGCTGGAGGAGCTAACGGAGCTGCTCTCCCCATACGCCACTCAGGTCCGCGAGCACCTTGAGAATGTCATGCAGAAGGTCAAGGAGACCACCACTGAATAAAGAAAAGTGGTTATTGAGGTTGTAAATGATTGGTGGTATCAGAGGAAGGAATGAAGATGGAAGTTACTGATGATGTATATTTCTTTTGCTCTTATGTTCAGGATAGAGGGGTTTAAACAGAGGGAAGGTAGACCATCTCCTTTCTTTATTTTCTTTACACTCCCTTTATGCAAGTATCTCAGTCACCAAGAGTATATCTTCCAGAAAAGAGCAATTTTTATGTGTTACTTTTTCTACTTTACTAGTGTTTATCCTCATTAGTTTTGCATTCAAAGTTTTTTTTTTTCCTGATTTTTTTTTTTTTTTTTTACACACAACTGTCTTTCATTTCAATAAATGCACTGAATAAATGATGGATTCATATACAGCAAGGCATCTGCTAATTCCTTTGCACATGGGCAGAACTGCTAAAATCTAACTCTGTGTTGTCTGTTAGTTATTGCTGTACTTCATAGAAGAGTGGACAATAAACTGACTTCATGCATAGCTGACAGTCTTTTTGCAACAACTTTCTACGAAAGCATTCTTTGTTATTTTTTCATGATGTAAGCCCACAATGCTGCTCTCTGTCAGTGTAACCTCCAAGTCTGAGTGAATAAAGAATTCAGAAAAGATGTTTTCACTTGCATGGCTTGTTTCTCTCATTAAACATTCAAGACTGATGCATTATTTAAAATGACATAGATCCGGTTACACTCTCACTTCAGAGGGGTCTTAAATGACCTTTTCACTTTCAAAGTATTTTGACTATAAAACGAAGCAACCTCAAGTGTTTTCTCAGTTTGTGATGACTGACTTAACTTTAACGCAATCAAACAGACTTTTTTCTGGGTGAGTGTTTCATTTCACAGTTTAATAAGGACCTTCCAAAAAATGAACTACCACATCTTAGCCAACCTCTTGCTCAACATTTGCCGCATGAGAAAATGATACAAGATATCTATTGCCATCTTCACATAAAATACAAGAATAAAGACCAAAATGAAGGCTTTTCTTCTCCGCTGTTTCTAATCACAAATCAACTGTATTTGCACTAAGTGCCACCCCTGCATCCTCAAGCCCACTTTTTTGGTGTCCAGTTCAGACTTGTTCATATTTGCTTTCAGATTCCTTTCTCTCGATCCCAGCAGTTGTTTGGGAACAAGCTGTGCCATTTACAGTGACATTATACCAGTTCCAGCTTTATCTGCACTTATGCAGGTTTGAACAGATGTGCCACTCAGATCAACAAACGCACAGACCTCATGCATGCTCTCATTCATTTTTGGGATGAGATCGATGGCTGCATGTCATACCATTTCACATTTCCGTTAAGTTTCTGTGCCTGAACATGATCATTTGTTACATAAGAGGATGTGTTGAGAAAGTCTTGGCACATATTCAAGCCTTTTCATTGGTTTCTGCTGTGCTGAATGCATATAACATCAAAATAAGCATTTGCACCTGCTGAGTTTGAGAACTTCTTTATGTCTGTCAAACTCAGCAGGGCTTTTCCTTTGAAGTTCAGAGCAGAGGCCAGTAGGGGACACCATTCACCCCCTTCACTGACCAACATCCGTCCTCTGACCCCCCTGTGTACGGATCCGTGCTGCACAAACTTGCAGCTGTGTTTTCTTAGTTGGAGAGTTAGATAAACTATATGCCTCATGAAAAAAAAATGTGAAAATGAGACTTCATGAAAGGGAAATACTTGATTTACAAGACCGAAATGAATGCATTGTGTCTGACTTTTGCATAAATTTCCAAACATGGTTCCAACAAATTGCCTTAAAATATCCAGAGTGGGAATTTACATTGTCTGGCAGACAGTTTTCATTTTTTGCATATATTTGGACTCTTTTATTATGACACTCCTTAGAAAATAATAATAAAAAAAACAAGTTCCTTTTCAAAACTGTTTTCAAAGTTGTTCAAATACTAAACAGTTTGTCTGTGTGTAATATAACCAGGATGTTTTCACACCAGATAGTCAGGTACACTATTAAGTGTGAAAACTATTATGACAAGATTGAGAGCCAAAAACATTTGTTTCATTTTCAGCTGGTGCCGTTCACCTTTACACTGCACTGTCGAACGAACCGAACCCTCTGCCTTTGCTTGTGGCGGCGTTGTAGCGAGAACCACTGAAGGTAGTGAGACAAAAACCTCTGAAGAAGACAATGAGCTAAACTTTCTTCTTCACGAAATGCAAAATAAAATATGAAATAGCATCAGAAAATAGCGATTATAACATTTCTCTTTTGTAGTTGGTAAAAGACCATGGTCCATTTCTTCTGCTAGCTCTAGACCAGAGGTCTCAAACTCCAGTCCTCAAGAGCCGCTGTCCTGCAATTTTTAGATGTGCTTCTGCTTCACCACACCGGAATAGAATAATTAGGTTATTAGCAAGGCGTTGGAGAACATATCTACACAAGAAGGAGGTAATTAACCCATTTCATTCCAGTGTTTTGTACCTGTGGCACATCTAAAAACTGCAGGACAGTGGCCCTTGAAGACTGGAGTTTGACACCTGTGCGCTAGACTTGTTTTGGTTGTATTTACCCAGAACTCTGTCCGCTTTCATCCACTTACTGCTTTTGAAGTGGTCTCTGGTCCCCTTAGCATTCAAATCACTTCAACCAAGAGGTAGGCATACCACAGTCAGCTTTTTTGATCTGCATCTGAGTTTGATAGCTCAATCACACCTCGCCAAATGAACGACAAATTCAAGGCAAACGAACTGGAGTTAAATTAAAGCAGACTAAACACGGCTGGTGTGAATGCACCCTAAATCTGTTCTGTGAAGGCCCCAGAGACCAAAGAACATATCAAATAAGTCAAGGATAAAGTTGTTGAGGAATTTGTAAAACAGTAATAATCCTAAGCACTGGACATCTCACAGAGCATCTATCACCCAAAAAAGTATGGTACCACTGCAACACAAGACAAGATCTGGTGGAAGAATCTATTTGCAGGTCAGCTATTACACACACTTTAAAAATCTGGACAATATCCCAATAGTTTGGGATATTGCAGATTCCTTTCTGCAATATCAAATATCAACTTTGAACCTTTCATATAGAATTAGTCAATCCATTATTGCGAAACGGAAAGTGAATTGCACAACCTCATTCCTACCAAGACTTGGCCTTCAACCTAAAATGAGAAGGTAGGCAAGAATATCATAAATCAGAGCATTGATAACTCTGCAGCAGGGCCAGAGGTCTCTGGTTTAGGTTGAAGGCTCTCTCAACATGATTTCCAGCTTATTGTGCAAGAGTGGTGAGACTGTTGAAATGTTGCAAAAAGCTAAAACAAACATGGGGAAGGAGGTACTTTGGTCAAAAGGGGCACATTTAAACCTTTAGGTCCAAACACAACATCTGATGTGTGGAGGAAAACTAAAACCATCATCTTAAACACTCCAAAGTGAACCATCTTAGTGGCAGTGTAACAGAGACTCTTTTCTTTATGAGGGACATCGAAACTGGTCAGAAATAATGGGGACATGGAGGGAGTTAAATGCAGGGCAACTAAAATATGTGTTAGAGGTTGTGAAAGACGTGAAACAGGGCACAGGGTCACTGTCCAGATGGACAGTGACCCGGGACAGGCAGCGACAGCGACAAGTGGAATGGTTCAGATCAAATCATATCCAGATATTAGAATGTGTCAGACCCAATTTCAATTGAGATTCTGTGACCTAAAAATTTGATGGCGTATCCAATATGACTGGGATCAGTCTGCATAGATTGCAAGATTGCTTTTATTTACAATAAAAGGTTGTTCTTAAAAAATATAAATTGATTTATCATTTTTCATATTTTTATCAAAAGTTTTGAAACCAGTTATCTTCTGCTTTGCAATAATGCACTGTTTTTTGTGTATCAGATAAAAATACTCCCCGAAAATATTATTGACATTGACAAAGTGTGAAAAGTTTCAAGATTCAGAATACTTTTGCAGGATGCTTTTGTGAATAGGACACAGACCTTTTGAAGTTCAGAACTCCAAAGGTTCTGTGTGCTGTTACACACGAGCAATTTGTATTTGTACTGTATCAAAATTAATAAGGGGAACTGCTGATATAACACTACAAACTGTGGGCAGATTTAGAAAAAGTGGATTTTTTTCTAAGAAAAATCATTTCACAAGATCATGAAAAACATGTTTACAGTTTCTTTCTGTGTGAAGGGGCACTTTGTTCAAAGTGAAAGAATGACTAACACAATGAGCAGCTGTTTACCACTCATGAAATCACTCTCTTTAGGGAAGCTGTGTTCATTTTCTGGCAGATAGAGTGAAACTCCTACAGTAAGCTGCCAGTTGTTTTGAGGATTACTCATGGAAGGTAAAAAACAGGAAAACCACAATTAGTCTGCTTGTTCAGCACTTCTGCTCAGTCTGTTCCTACAGGGTGTCTGCACTTTGAGAACTGCCCAGCAACAATCTGGAAAAGAAAACAGCAAAAAAAAAAAAAAAAAGCAGGTGGTAACTAGCCCATGACTGCTAGTAACCTCTCCTAAAACATCCCCGTGGTGCTTTTGCCTCCTTTTGAAATCTCTTTCTTCACTTCGTTTTTCAGTGCTCTTTAGTGCTGGCACACAACAATGGCCTCCACGGGGGCCTGGGCAAAACACAAAAACAGGCCTTTCTTAAGCTCATTATTGCAAATTAGAAGCACAGTAGACATCCTCCTTAACACCCGATGCCTCCTACAATTATTCAAGAGGTGCTCGAATGCACGCAAGCTCAGGATTCATACTTCCACCTAATTGGCCTCTTCTGAACAAAAGACGAGAATTTGGGGTTTCAGGACCCTAATCGTAATGTCAAAGCCTAAATTGTGGGCTTTTCATCATAACAAAAGGACTGGCTGGTTGCAGTGATTAGCAATAGAATGACCATTGTCGCTGAAGTCAAGATTGTGCATTTGATTCGCCATGTATAATAAAAAGCTTTAATTGTGGGTTACTGCAGTGCGTCGACTGTGCGTCACAAGCTGACAGGAAGACTGAGCTGCATGTGGTTCTGTCTTGGTTATTTCCTTTTTCTTAAAAAAGGAAGGTGTGCACGAACCAGACTGTTGCAATGACATTTCTAATTCGAGAGGCAAATGAAAAACTAATAAAGCAACAAAAAATGGGTTCTGGGTCATCATGCCCCTTCACCAATTTATAAGCCCATTTCATAGATATACGTAACAATTTAGACGCTTCCAACTTTATATCTATGAGACAAAATTTGTTTCATATACTAAATTAAGCATTTTCATAAATTATGGAGATAAATGGCCACAGAAAATACCCAAACATCACAAGTAATTTTATTTAGCTGTACACTATTATTATTCCATGCGATCTGTACATTTGATACAGTTTAATTTGCTGGATTTTTGTATAGATGCAACTTGGAAAGAATAATTTCACCAACAGAAGCCTAACGATTGATCACAAAATTGCCAGATGCGCCAAAAGCAAGCACTAAATGCATTCTGGTCTCCTTTGTTTATGGTGCAGTTCAGTTTTTACTGCCTGATGTCACCACATACAGGTCTACCACAGCAACTGCAATGCTTTTTGTATGACTACCAGCCTTTCTAGATGTTTGGAGGTTTGTAATAAAAGGACAAATACTAGGTTAGTTTCAAAATAACTATTTTTACTTGGACATCGCCTTAGAACCTTTGAGTTTATACTTAACTTTGAGTTGATTGCAATCTGCATGTGTAAAACTAACGTTTCTGTGTAGAGCACCAAGGTTAGCTCTATCACAGGGACCCATGTCCTCTTAAATTGAGCTGCGTATTTAAACAATCTCTCATATTAAAAAGAATCACTCTTAGAGTCAGGATGGGCGCATAAAAGGCACAAACAGTGACATCTTGTAATATAAGACAACAAACTATTAAAGTCCAGTTGCCTTTCAACACACTCTTGTCAAGTTATTACGTGGAGTTTTTTTTTGACACAGAGTTAACTGTGGGCAACTATCCAGGTCCAAAGTAGCTTACACATAGCTCATGTCTGTTTTTCTGTCAGCAGTGAACTCTGTCCGTCTACATCACCTCCCTGCTTATCTGTTCAAACCACGTTTTTGCTGATGGATCAGATGAAAATTTCACTCCCTTGTCTTCTAGTTTTCCCTGTAATCACAAGACATTATTTGTGAATTAAGCTCACCATTTCATCAATATGCACCAGTTGTGCAACATTTTATTTACAGTAGGCCTGTTTCGCCTGTGAGCTTTTTTAATGCAGTTATATGAGTGCAAATCAATGAAATGGGCAGGGATTCTTCAAGGCCATCGCGTCTACGTGTTGACCTAAATCTGGTGTTTTGCATAACACTCCTGAAACGGGGAAGGCTTATAAAAAGCAGGGACACTCTGACCATCCAAGACACACCATTTTTTTTTTCTGCGCAGAGACAGAAAAGAGGTATGCTTTACACTTTATCACTTAAAAAATTATGTTTTTGTAACTTTGTGCTGAAAAACCAATAAGTAAATAAGAAGGTAAGGAAAAAAAAATAAATAATGAACCTTTTATTTTTCGGAAAGTTCTGCACTTCTTTGAAAGCTAAACTTTAATTGTGTATTAAATAATGTGATTGCTGGAGAAAAACAATCTATTTCAATGTTTTTCAAAGAACATCTGTGCTTGCAATTTAATGCAAATTCATAGCATTTCTCTGCTTTCTATCCTTAGGAAAAGAAGTCAAGATGAGACTGTATCTTGCAGCTGCCGTGCTGTTGCTGGCTCTTGTCGCATACACAGGTGCTTCTAAATGTTTTCATTCAGAAAAGTCTTGCATGTTTCTTTCTGCTATCATCTTGTATGATGATTCTCATTGTCATTGTTGTTTTCAGAGGCTCAGGATGACTCACTTGCGGAAAAGTTCTCAAACTTTGGGGATCAGATCACAGAGTTCGGCAAGAATGTAGCTGAAAAAGCCAAGACGCATTTTGACACCATTGCGACCAGTGAATTTGCAGAGAACACCAGGTAGACCGATACACATAAAATGCGTGTAAGTTCTTTCTTTTTAAGTGGACGACTCAAATTTCATTTTGAACCTTCACAGGAATTGGTTCTCAGAGAAGTTCCGTGCGCTTCAGAACAAGGTAAATGAAATGGCCGGTCAATGACCTGCCCTCTGTTCCCGACGCCCACGCTGACAGATGACTTGCTTCTACACCATCTCAAGGCTGAAGTCACGATGCTCAACAAAATGGATGAAACTAACCTATTTCTGCCAATTTTTAGCCTGTGATCTTTTTTTTGGGAAAACTGTGTAAAAGTGCAATAAAACACATGGAATGGAATAAAATGTTCTGTTATATCATTATATTTCTGTACAAATAAAGTGAGAACTTCTAAACAAACAACAAGGCCCCTTGTGGATTTTGTTTCTTCAGTTTTAACTGAATGATCAAGAGCAGACAGAACAAACTGAGCTGATAACAAAAGTTCAGATAATGTCAGCAGTCAAATGACACTTTGAACTAAAATAAGCAGATTGGTTGCTTCTGCACTGCTGCAATGAAATATAAATAAGAAAGGAGACATTTAAAGAATTTAGTTTTTAAAAAACTTAGTTTTAAGAAGAGAAGGACACAAATATATATATAAAAAACACTTGATAGGATGATAAGAGACAGTGACCAAATATTTTCTCTCAGAGCAGAAGATTTTGTTGATAATCACTCAGTGTGAATTCTCCGGAGGAACGACAGCATTTCTGAATTTGTGAAAGAAAGCCATATTCTAATTCTGACATTCTGATGTCCATTTGCATTTTGCCATTGGCCACTGGAAAATAAGCAAATTCAAATTACATTTTTTTCAACTACATGCAAAACGATACAGAGTATATCATCCCCACCACGAAATGCATTTTTTCAGCAGGACAGCAACATACTCAAAGATCATGGGCAGATGGATCAGGGAGCAGGTTGGGTGGAGGAGTCGCCTTCCAGTAACTACCCTCATCATACAGCCAAAGCTACAACTGAATAGTTTAGACCAAAAATTGTGGCTCTCAGGATTCACTGTCCTGCATGTTTCAGGTGTTTCCTTGCTGCAAACTAATGCAGTACTTAATGGCATGCTGAGAAGGTTATTTTAATCATGTGTGCTGGAGAACAAAGACACTCAAAACCCACTGGATCCTTAAGACTGAAAGCCACTGGTTCAGACTAAGGCCTAGCTGTGTGCTGCAGCTATAAGTGTAAGTCTAAATTTAATTGAAAATATGTACCACCAAGATGGTCCCCTCTGTGCTTCAAATCTAGCAATAAATAATGCACAACATACTGCCATATCCAACACCTCTCATATCAAACATATCTAATAGATAACGGTTTATTTCTGTCGGTTGTCAGGACCAAAGGGCAAACGCCAACATGGTAGCTTTTTGGGCATTTCATAATGCCCCTGGTATAAAGTCACTGTTTATGATGTGTTAATAATTCACCAGTTATCCAGGTTCAATGAAATCTTTTTCGCTGAAGAGAACAGTGGCAGAGGTCAGCCGCTTCTACACAAAGGCCACAGGTTTCTGTCACATGGCGCCGACCTCCACAACTGCGGTTTCTTTAAGATCGCTAAGTCAGCTTGGTGAAAAAGCTTTTAAGTGACATGTTTGGGATTTTATTGTTGCGTCGTTGAAGGTTTTTGTTTGAAAATTTCCAGTTCTATCCAGCATCTCTCTTCCCTGATCTGAAGGGATGCTGGGCCTAATGATGGAGTCCCAGGTGAAAGGGTTTAAAATTCTTAATTGTGCTACATGGCTGAGAAACTAGGTTTTTAAGTATTCTGGTCTACTAGAAAATAACATTTCAGGCAGAGTTGCTTCCATTTAGAACAAGTGAGGTGAAAAGCCCATGTATCTACCAAAAACTCAAATCAATATGAGGTGGACTCTGACCCCTGAATGATCTTTTTGTACTCGTCTTAACTAAAACACGTATCTCTTCTTTGGAGACTTTGCCTGGTTTGTACACATTTCAGCACTCGCCAAATGGGGTGAGATATGCAAGCCAAAGGGCGCATCGACAGCTAACGCAGGCCCTAAAGAAGATGGCAGCAGTTCAGAACCCGTGATTTTACAAAAGAAGCATCTTGCAAATCTTTGCTGACACAACAATCTGCAATGTAATATAACTACACTAAATTAACACAAAATGTGATACTTGAAAGATTAAACTAGACGGCTCCAAAAGTATTTTGAGTTTTAAGCTTTTTAAATCCCCAGAATTGGCAGCTACTTCAAATGTCTTTGCATTGCACGTGTTTGTAGTCTTTGCTTTTATGAGGGAACAAACAGTAGGAGTCAGATTGGAAAAATAAACCCACTCACTGGAACAGGTTCAGCGAGTGGGTTTTACTTGCTGTCACTCTGCGATTTGGCAATAAAATATTGAAGCAGAGAAAAAAAGGAAAACAAGCGCAGGATCAATGATCTTGCGGTAAGGACCAATGTTCGCACTCTTGCACCAACCTAAATCAAATACAGCAGCCTGATAAGATTTGACTCGCTTAATTTCTGTTGATGAAAGACAGGAAAAATGGTAAAAAACGGCTTCTTTTTTTGTAATTGTGTTAGTAGTAATGTAAAAACTTGAGACGTAAAAACGCCTTTTGTTGTTGAATCAGTCAGTAAAAGTTACTGTGATGTTCTGATGGTTTTAGCAGAAGACAAACTGACAGCTGGACGTGTTTCTCCTTTTTTTTTCAGCACTTGCGACTTCAGGCAATCTTCCTTCTCTTGTTTCTCCTGCAAGGTACAACTTAAAAAATAAATCACACAAAATTCTCATTATCAATGTTTTTCATTTATGGCATTGAGTTTGAGTTGATTTACTTCACTTGACTTTGTTTACGTGCAGCATGGAAGCCGACTTCGGCACAGACAGCTGCCCCTGAGCAACCAGACTCCAGAGGAATACTGGAGAGGCTGGCAGACAGAGCTGGGTGATTTATTGATGTTTTTGCTTGTTTTAATTTGTGGAGGAAACCTGGAGCACTTAACTCACAGAAGAATATAAATCCTATTTTTGAGTGGTTCAGTTAAAATCACAGTAGCTTGAAAAGATCATATATTTCGTTACAGATTTCTTCTGCTTTTGTGACTCTTAAATGTTTCAGATCCATATACTAATTTTACAAATCACACCAGAATAACCTAAGTACACACACACACACACACATACACAGAAACAAACAAACAAAAAAAAGATTTTAAATGACAAATTAATTTATTAAGTAAAAATAATCAAATCAAAAATGGTCCAATTGTGGAAAAGTAAATCTAAAACCTAATAACTGGTCATATAACCCTTGACCTGAAAAACTGCCTTCAAGAATTTCTGATCACTAGCATGAGCCTTTTAGGTTACAGTGGAAGAATATTTGCCTTATCGTTCTTTGAAAATTTGTTTTAATAATTGAGGAGAGTTTTGAAAAATGGGTGGCTTTAATTCTGGACTTTGACTAGGCCAATCCCAAGGGTTAATTTTGTTTTGTTGCTGTGGCCATGTAGAGGCAGATATGGTGGTGTCCTTAGTCATTTATCAATCTTATTTGTGCTCTTAGAGTGATCTTGGTGGGCTGCCCACTCCTCAGAAGATTTTTCCCCTTTATTTCTGGATAAAGACCCTCCCTTTGATGCCCTTTCTGGATTGATAGAATCAGTGGCTTTATTTTCTCCTGTTTGTTTGTTTTTGAAGTGAGTTTTTTTAGATCTTGCTGACTACTTATCAAGATGTAAAAAATAAAAGGTTGTAGTTAA
This sequence comes from Poecilia mexicana, assembly GCF_051168715.1. Taxonomy (NCBI): domain Eukaryota; kingdom Metazoa; phylum Chordata; class Actinopteri; order Cyprinodontiformes; family Poeciliidae; genus Poecilia; species Poecilia mexicana. The sequence goes on from NW_028263385.1 coordinate 7,796,169, forward strand.
GAGGTTTTCTGATTCTTCAAGTTTGATAGTAATCAGGCCTAAAAGCGCCTGGTGAAGTTGAACTAGGATCTCAAAAACTCCAGTTAATCACAGCTGACTTATATTTAAGAATGGGTGGCGGGTGTTACATAGAACCAAGTTGCTTGCAATGATTTTGTCTTTGCATAAATTCCATTTTTACTTGAGTAGTCTTTAATATTCACTCATTCATCTTTGTCCAGTATCAATTTCTTTATCTGAGTGTGATTAAAAAAGAAAAAAAAAACGGAAGAAGTGTTTGAGAAAAAAAAACAAATACTTTGGGGTTCTTGCTAAATTTTGACAAAGAATTAAATAATCGTTATTGTTATATTTCTGTGTGCATTTAAAAATTTTAATTTTGATCTGTGTACAGGCAAGCCAAAGCTAAAATCCAGTCCATTGGAGAGACCGTGCTTGGCTTCGCTAGCGCTTATTATGAAGACCACATCCAACCAGTGGCTGGAGGCTATGTTGAGTGGGCCTCTAAAATAAGAAGTTCGTTGTGGGAGAAGTTTCAGAAAGCCGCTGATAACGACATACCACCTACTCATCAAGCACCTGAAAATTAGAAAAACAAATTGCTTTATTATCAGTTTTTACTTTCACTTCTTTACTTTCAATTTCCTGCTGTTTTCCCAACTTTTGATGACTGTAAAGACTGATGGCATAATCAAATAAAACTTAATTAAAGCAACTTTGCCTCTTAACTGAACTCTATTGTGGGAGATTGGAGAAAGTGGTGAATTTAAACGACTTAATGGGATTTTATTTGACCTAAATGATACATAATTGTGAAGCAGAAGGAAATGATACACAAGTTTAGCAAAATAAAAAATAATACAATCAAGCAGTACAATTGCATTAATTTTCTTCTACTACAAAATAAAAGCAAGTGGAGACTGCAAAAAGAAGTCCACTTCTGTGTAATTTCATTTCAGCACAAATGACTTGGACTCAAAATATGTCAAAGCAACAACATGATGTCTAAAGAAGAGTCACAGACTTCAAAAGCATAACTGATGGAGAGAAGTGAAACTTTGAGTTACTGAATCTCAGCCAGGGAAGTAACTTAGAGAGTTCCTGTAACACAGAAAGGGACAAAACCCCTAGTTTTGGTTGCTTCACGATTCCACTGAAATAAAAAAAAAAAAAAAAAACGTACCTACTGCAAGATACTGACTGCACACAGCTGCTCTATTAAACTGTTTTGATATCAAAACATCAAAACGGTTTAAGGAATCCATTTATTTGCTAATAGATGGTGAGTGACTGAGTCTTACTCAGACAGTCATGCAAATGCTAGAAAGAACGCACAAAGAGGTAAAAGGTAAAAAAAATAAATAAATAAAAGTAATCACAGACACATCACCTTCCAAGGTGTTTGTTTTAAATTAACAGGCTCAAAGGTGAAGTCTTGGGGTTTAACACAATTTGTCCAAGACAGGTCAGGAATGACAGACCACTTTTACTACTGAACTGACAGACTTGCTGACTGGAAAATGCTGATCTAATCAGCATTATCTTCTTTCACAGAAGGTAATGGGCCAATTTAAAGATGTCTTCTTGTTTTTTTCCCACCAAGCACCATCTTTTTTTTTCTAAAGAAACAATTTCTTCAGTATCAGGAGCGCCCCCTTTGCATTTTACCATCTGAATGCAGATAAACGTACATCTCAGAAACATTGCACAACCACAATTCCACATGCGCCCCGGACGGCCATGTACACTGGACTTTGTAGGTGGATGCCTTTGAGTGTGTGTGTGTGTGTGTGTGTGTGTGTATGTGTGTGTGTGTGTGTGTGTGTGTTTGCATGAGCGGATACAAGCGTGTGTGTAATATCACCAGATGACGTTTGTTTGCAGTCCCCCCTATATCATCTCGTCCAGATGTGAGCTGTGGTTTACAGACAACTCGCCTCCAGAGAAGACTGTCACGTCTTGGATCTGTACATCCAGCAACCACAGTAGGTGCTCATCTCTTGTTAACGAGCATAACTCTCACTTCTTTGAAGCATATTTCACTTTTGCCTAAAAGAAGTGAGCAAAACTTTTCAGAAAAATATATATTTGTATCATTTTATTTGTTTAAAGGTTTGCATGTTTTTTTTTGTTTTTGTCTCTTTCTTGTTTCAGAGATGAACACAAAATTGGTCCTCGCACTTGTCTTCGCTCTTCAGGGTAAGGCAACATGCAAACTCCATCTGAATAATTATGCATGAAGTAGATGAAAAGTAAAACTACAGACGTTCCCTGATATTGCATGCTGAAAACGTTGCTTTGCAAGATTTATACACAGAAACATTGAAACGTTTCTTTGAACAATTTGGGATTTACTTCTTTTATTCATTGTCAAATAATAGTTCAACTCTTTTTGCTTTATTTTAGTCTCCATGAGCCTGAGTCAGGTTCCTGCACCAAGCCAGGAACTTGTCGACAAGTATGAGAGCCTGAAAGCTACTTTCTACAGGAGACTGGTCAATGCTTATGGCAAGCTGCAGGGTACCGTTGGACAGACCGAGCAAGCACAGACCACCAGGGAGTTCATCGAGTCTCTGAGAGACAAACCTGAACTGCAAGCAGTTGCCAAAGTTGCAAGGTCAGTGGTCTCTAAGATTGAAGCACGTCTTGATGTCTAATTTTTTTTTTGTGCTTAGTTCAACCATTATTTCTTGATAAACATCAGAAGCATCTGTTAATTTTTGCTGACAACAGCACACAGAGGTTTTTCTAGGCGACACGTTTCAACAAGTACACTTTTTTAAAATTATTATTATTCCTGCAGTGGTCTGGGCGCAGAAGCAGCTCCAGTGGTGGACAGAGCTCGTGCATCTCTGCTCGGTTTGTACGAACAATACCTGCGCCCCCATGTCGGAAACGGCTTGAGCGAAGCCATCGACCAGATCAAGGTCTACCTGGATCAATACATGCCCGCTGAGTAATACAATAACAATAACAATAATTCAAAAAGAACCAGCTAAAGCGGAAGTGCATGTCAGATGCCTGTAATAGATGATAGCTGATAGAATTACACCGGTTTAGCCTGAGAGGAGCAATACTCAATGCAAACACGATTCTTTTGCCTGTTTCTAAATCAATGTCTTTGCCAGATCATGCAGAGTTACAAGCATGGCAAACATGTCACCATGTGAGCAAGTTCTGCATGTGCAGTATTATATGTTTGATACACTAACAGTGTCTGTGTGACTGTGTACGTATGCGTGTGCGTGTTCAATAAAACATGCTGAAAACTACGAAAGGTGTCCAGAAATCCCTTCATTAAAAAATCACTTCCACAGAAACAATGATGCAGATTTGTTACATTCATTTGGTTACCACCTAAAGGTCATCCATGTTGCATTATGGGAACATTTATCAGTCCTCACTTGAGTTTAGCCAATTAATTAATATTTCACAAAAATGAGTATCTTTTCCTGCATTTTAAATGTAAACATGATGCACTAATTGTTAGCTGGACGACACTCCAGGAAGTAAATCTACATGTTTATTTTGCACACAGAACATTTTGTGTTTTTCTCTCAAAACAAAACAAAAACTTCTGAGCCTCCAATTTATAAGATCATATAAATATTACAAATGACTGCTTAAAAGCTGCATGTGCTGATCCAGCACTTCAAATATCTTTTTGCATCTAGTGATGCATCATTACAACGTGTTGCTAGTTTTATGATAGCATATTGTGCAACAGCCTGGGGAGGGTTTGTGGCTTTTTACCTAATTTAGGACAAACAGCAGATGAGCACAGCTTTTGCACTGAAATGAAAGAAACAAACAAACAAAAAGTTCCTATTTTCCAATTACACAACACACTTCACGCAAAAAACGCTAACAGCAGACAGGACCAAACACGATGCAGGCTTATAGTGACAGCACAAGTATGCAGCTTTAGTGTTTCTCCTCAGCAGGACTGGATCGTACCCAGAGCTTCGCTGACATTTTGAACCCTGCAGCTGGACACAAACTGCCCTGAGCGACACGACATGTGAGTCTGAATCACATGATCAGGCTGCGTTGTTTGCTCAGACTTCGACCAACATGTAGATGTTACAGAGAGAAGGACTCAACTGTTAACTTCAGCTTGTAGAAAACTTTACAAAATCATTATGAGCTTCTTAACAATTAGTCACAATTTCACCTTAAACTTAGTAAAACTGTATTCATAGTGAAAGCACGCATTTCTTTGTTGAAAATGCTCTTTATCTTAAGCTCAATCCACTTTTAAAGTATTGTGTTTATATATTTTTATGATGGATTTTTTTTTTTTAAATTCAAAAAATTATATTAAGCACATTTTTACTTTTTAATCCCCTAAATGATATCCTGCACAAGCAACTGCCATCAGAGGTCACATAATTAGTATAAAGGTAACATGATACAACCGCAGTGGTGACAGACTGGCTAGATTATTGAAGGAAAGCTAGAAGAACTTCCAACATAATTTTCTGCTATCCATGTAGGGGACATTGCCTGTGGTAGAAGGTGTTTGGGTGAGTAATGTAACATACCGAGAACACACCATGTTTATTATTAAACCATGGTTGTCACCGTACTATACTGTGGGGAAGTGTTAAACCAGGGGTCTGAATATATACGTGATGACTGTATGAGTGGCACTTTCAAAATTAAAATATAAAAAGTTGTTGTGATCTATCTAAATTCCAAGAAAATACACCAGATTTCGGCTCTTGAGGTGGAAAATCAATCAATCGCAGTGGAGTCTGAGACGCCTGTGAGAGGGATATGAGTACTTTTCAAAGTGCCAGTTTAAGGAGACAGAAATGTATAAAATATCAGCTGTGACCCAATGTTTTAGATACAGCCAGACCTGACAGGAATATCATTCAGCAGATAAGGCATTCACAGACAGGCATATACAGAGCATGATTCCCTTCAGAACATTGTTTTTTTTTATTGATAATGAAGTGCGTCAATGGAGTATCTCTTCGAGACAAGGACCAATTATGTCATATTAAATAGATTGTGTCCAACACAGCAGTGACGTATGTATTAGGGACAGGAAAACAACTGTATCTGACCCACCACTGTAATCTTGTTGACACGTCATTGTACTGTATAAAACTGAGTTTGAGTTTCATTGCATTGCCTTTTCCTGCCTGGGACTGGTCCTTGTTTTGAGCTTGTGTTCGCTGCCTTTATCTCTTGAAATTAACTGAGTGGAGAAGAACTCAGCTGACTCATATCTCCCTTAATTAAGCAAATGTTACTTCTATGCGTGCAGCTGTGGCCGTGGCAGACAAACCTTAGTATTTTATGTTTTGAAACATTTTAGTTAGATATTTCTATGATATAATACATTTCAATAGAAAAAACATTTCAAAGTGTTTTACTGAGAAACAAATTATACATTAATGTTTTACATTAACTTGATGCGAGAAGGGATGAGAATCGAAAACCACGTATCAGTCGAGAGAAGGATGATTCTGATGTTGGTTGCAGTAACGTCACATATTTCTGTGATTACTTATTGTACATTTTGATTTAGAACATATTGAAAATTGCGGCGCAGTAGAAGCGCTCCAAAGTATAATTACGTTTTACAAAAAGAGGATACTGGGGCTGGCTGCAGCATGTGCAGTTTTAAACACAATGAAAGCATGAAATACCTCCAACAGTTGAACACACAGTATGCAATTGATTTGTACGAAAGTAAAGTGTTTGACATGTTGCTTAGCGACGGCAGGAGGATCTCCTCCTATGCGTATCCCTGGCAACGTTTAGCTCATCCACATCCTGATTATACTATTGACATCAGCATCATACTGTATGAATAGTCTCCAAATAACAAACTGCTTTTTATTTACAAAATACAATTTTTTTTTTATCTGACAAACAGGCCTCATGCGAATGAATATTCTTATTTATTAAATATGACTGAATTTTTATGACCATGCAGCAAAAACTGAAATGTTTTAATACCTGAGCCACTGATGGTATAATATTGCAAACTTCAATGTTAGGACTTTATTTGATAAGCCAGCTCAAAGTAGCACATAATTTTGAAATGAAAGGAACTAGAAATAGGTTTCAATTGTTATTTTCTTTAGCAAAAAAAAAAAATAAAATAAAAAATGTAGGTATCACATGGCTTTGCATGCAGGCTCCCTAAGTTAAAATTTCATTCATTTGTGGCTTGTCCATACCAGCTGTACACATCCACAAATTCTAATTTTTATAAATTCTTCTTTGCAAAACAGTCAAAAACTGTATGTGTGGTGTGGAGCTTTGCCATAATTTGCAACATGTTTGCCTGCAAAACAACCTGTTTGGTTTGCAGTATTGACCCAGCCTGATCATTTTTTCCATCAATTCTGACTCAGCTTCTAAACTACTAAAATCGTATTTTGTAAGAATGTTGAATCCTTTATTCCTCTTCTTACAAATCCTTAAAAAACAATTAAGATCTTGTACTAAAAAGTAAAAATAGATTTATTTACATTTGTTGTCTTATCACACACGTTGCTGGGTAGTTTGATGGTATCTCTGATATTTATTTTTTCCAGACATGGTTGTTGTTCTGCAAATTCCATGAACTGAGATTAAAAAAAGATTGTGCTAAGAATTTAGCAATGGCTAGTATTAGTACATATTAACCAGATTCAAAATATTTATGGTCAATATATGACCACATGTTAAAGGTCGGCAGAGGAAAAAAAACAATCAAAAGTAAACAATGACAATGAATGTGTTTTCCGTAATAAAATGTTCTCACTGTTTATTTAAAATACAAGGAATTTGTAAAATGTGAATAAAAATAATAAACTGGGAATATAATGTATTTGCTTCTCTGACATTTTGATTTTTGAGTAAAGACTGACAAGATAGTTTAAGGTCCTTTGAATGGCACTCAAATGTCGGATTTATGTATATAAAAAAGAAAAGTCAAATGTCAACATAAAAACTTGAACTTTTTTGTGATAAACACCAAACATTTGTTCAATAAGTGGGTTTTTTCGCTCTTTTTTCTCCCCGAGACTTTTGGGAGAATATTTTCTACACTGCTGATACAAACCTGCAACGTTTTGAAGATGAGCATCACATTAAATCAGGCATTAAAACTAACAGAGCATTTTAGAAAAAAACTACATCTTAATATCAGTCAATCGTGATGGCAGCAGGGGAACAGGTTCTGCTTTGTCTCTGCTATAACTGATGGAAACATGAATCCTCTCAAGGATCATGTCTCTGCACTAGTTCATGCACACTTTTGTCACCTGCAGGAAAATGATCAGAAACACATTAAGGTGGCCTCGTCAAAAGGTCTTTTTCTAGTGTGAGTTGTGGGGACTAACAACCTGACTCAGGACTGATGACGTGTTAAACACACTGTCGACTTAGGACCAGTTTAATAGTACATAGGACTGAACACATCATTCCTGTTATGCAAGTAACAATGAACCTTCCTGTGGACGTGTGAGCGGCAGAAGCTCCTGACCTAATCAATAAGAAGGATTATTGACTGAGGCTGATTTCAATTTGAGTTTACACGAACAGATTCAGGAGAAAAAAAAACATCCTCGCAGCTACTCATTATGTCCACCTGACTGAAATTGTCTAGTCGAGGCGTTTACAGTCAATCTTTTACATGCATGTAATCGCAATCTCCTCTTACATGAAGACGCAATGACACACTTCACCAGGACAACGCATATCAGAAAACAGTTCTGGGTTATCTCCCCGGTGGAGTGCACTTTGGCTCTGAGAGCAACAAGTCAACACATTTACACTCCTATATAAACAGCTCAGGCCAGCGCTGCCTCCGACTTTGTTTTCTTTTTCTCATTTCTGCACAGGAAAACAGTGAGTACTGAACATTTTGCCACATTTCTGAAAAAAGAAAATGACATTGTGGTAGACCAGTTAGCGTGCATTTATTTGAGTTCGGCTTGTTTTTTCAGAATATTCAAATAGGAACCTATTTTATTTCTTAGTTAGGAGATGGAAAACAGTTTTATTGAAGCATCAGAAGCATGAGTGGGGAAATCTTTGATAATGTCTCACTCTAGTGGATAAAGAGGTGTACGGTTTCAGCTTGTCTTTGCTGTCTCTGTCCACAGATCCAAAGCATCATGAATAAACTGCTGGTCGTTACTGTGCTGGTTGCACTTCTTGCTGTCAGTAAGTGTATTTTTACCCATATTAAAACACTTTCTGAAAATGATTTCAGTAGGCCAAAGAAGACAGTGTATATTAATCCACTGATAAAGTTGGAAAACTAAGTCGAGTTTCTGTGTTTCCGTGTTTTGCTTTGAACTTTGTTTGTGTAAATGTAACAAAGGACAAGTAAGAAACTACAAGGTTGATCATTTACATTAAAATATTCCCATTTTTATTGGAATTAAAGTAAATGTAAGTTAAAAAATATATATTAAAAAAAATAGTTGAGCTACAAATTTTAGTTTGGCAAAAAGAAAAAGGAATATTGTGTTTATGGGGGGTTTTTTTTAGCATATTTTCTTGTACTATTTTCCATTCTCATTGCATTTTTTGCAGTGTCACTCAGCCAAAATAAACCTGGTTATAAAAAGCATAATGTGGCTTTGAAAATTAATGTAACTTTTTCCACATTTTGTCATGTAACAATCATCGACTGAAAAGGGTTGAATGAGAAATGTATATTTTCAGCAATTGTGTTCTAGCTTGTGTTGGTCTATCCCATACAATTCCGACAAAATACACAAACGTATGTAATTGTAATGTGACAATACAATGTGAGTAGGACTAGGAATACTTCAGCAAGGCTAATGAAATTATTTCGCAAGTCAAAACCACTGCGGACCACTTCCCTTGCAGACACCGATAGCTTTCGTTTGAGAAGGCAAGTGGCGGAGGAGGAAGAGGGAACGCTGACCAAGATCTCAGGCGCTGTCAAGTCCTACTACAACAGCGCCGTGGACACCGTCAACGGATACGTGGACAGCATCAAAGGCCTGAAACTCGAGGAGAAAGCAAAGTAAGAGGGTGTCGGTAGCTTCATCGATAAAGCCTGAGCAGAGGTCAGAATTCAAAAACCAAACTGCTCCTTTTCCGTTTGTTTTGTCTTTAGGAATCTTTACACCGAAACCAGTACAGTTGTGAGCACCTACGCCGGCATATTCCAAGACCAGCTTTACCATTTTTTCCACCACTAGGAGAAGAAAGTACAAAACAAATAAATAAATAAACTCTTTCAAGAGCATAGCACTGCTCATCCTGCACATGAAAGTGTCTCCATACCATTTGACACCTTAACGTTTGGTACTCATCACCAAATGGAGCCTCACAACTGAAATAGTGGACAATGTGCTTTTTATAGTGCTTTTTTAAACCACTGAAGTGATGACAATACATATTGGAGACATCCTGACTACACAACCTGCCTAGAGGAAATGGATGGCCAAATGTGGTGAGCACATGGGGCACTCAGTGTCCTGCAGATAATCTCACGTCCACTTAGATGTATTGAATTCCCTCATAATTTACTTAAATCGGCCATCCCACCCCTCGATGAGTGAAATGTTTGTGTCATATCTTGAAATAAAGTATTTATACAAAAAAGACATTTGCAGTTTATTTACAGGAACAGACTGTCATGTTTTTACACTCTGTACGCCTCCTTCTCTCCATTTCTCTCACAACGTCCCACGTCTCTGTGTTGATTAATTTGCAGTCACAAACATGTCTTTTTCTGGGCTCAGGCAGATTCAGAGCACAAGTTTCTGCTCCAATTAATAATGAATGAAAAGATAAGTCAAATACGAAGGCAGTGCAACTAACACAGATGACTCAACAACAGACTGCGAAGGCTGTTTCATCTGTGCAGAAGACCACTGACGCAAGATGGTTTTGATTTTTAATGAATGCCTAAATCTGCAAGACACAACCGCCTCTGAAGCTACAGCACAACAAAAAGCAAATAGGAGAACAGAAAGTTTATTGATGCAATTTTTAAACATCAAATAGTTTTACTGATTGAGTTTTAGATGTGTATGGTGTTTTTTTGTTGTTGTTGTTTTTTGTAGGCCTTCCTGTATTTTGGATAAAAATCTATATTTTATTTTTCACACTTTAGTAAACACAATAGGCTGGTTCAGTTCAGTATGATGTCAATATTTCCATTTGTCTATGAAAATATCATCTTCCTTGGATTCTGTCTTTTGGGACAGAATAGAAAATAGTTCATTTTTTTACAGTTCCAAAGGTTTCAGGTTTGTTTGCTTGTCTGTGCATCCTAGACCTTTTAAATCTGATTTATCTACACGTATTACTTTTATTCATTTTATTACTCTTTGGCATTTTAATATATTTTTCGCTTAAATTTCTTGCATTCAGACCCTGACCTCTTTTAGACTTTTTTTGTACTGTGTTACCTTTAATTGAATATATTGTACTTCATATTAGTTTATCCTTCCATGCACCATTGCAGGCAGTGAGGATGGGGATCTGGGTTTCTCTCTTCAGGTCAACATTTGGCTAAACGAGCAGAGGCTGCACAGGGCAAAACAGAATCTCCCAGAACAGACAACCTTGCATAGATACACTGAAGGGCACTTAAAGCGACCACTTAACCAAGCACACTAGTTTTTGGACATTGGGAGGAAGACGAAGCACCCAGTGAGAACCCACTCGTGCACTGAAAATATACAAACTCTTGCAGAAAGGATTTAAACTCAGGGCCATCTTTCTGCAAGGCAACAATGCTAAAACCTCCAGTTATTCAATGGGGCGAGGGCAAAAGCAGATAGCTATTTCTGCCCTTGTTGCTTTGCCCTGGTTGTGTTGTGCCCCATTGTGGTACAGAAGAATATAACATACTTTATTATTATTATTATTATTATTATTATTATTATTATTATGGAACACACAGGTCTGAAAGGCGTTTGAAACACATATTTAACAGTTCATTAAAATGTTTCTCTTTTTAATCCTATTTGTGTTGCAACTGTCAAATAAATGATAAAAAATTCAAAAAACATTTATGCACAATCAGAAGTTCATCAAGAAGGTTCACGTAAACTTTGAGTCTCTTACTTTCTGCATTATTTTGGAGACACAACCTTGACCCAGGGCTGTTGAGGTAATGAACACTGACCCGACTTTAACAGAAGGCACACACACAGATAACCTTCTACACAGTGATGCTTCCTATCATTGACTGGTTTAATTGCTTTGAGGAAGAGAGACGATACATTGACTTCTGGAAACAGGGTTTTGTAATCTATTGTGATTTGTTTTAGCCCTTGGATTAGCAGCCACCAGTCTTTAGAACAATCTGTCACTCTCTTTATCGCTTTAAGTCATTCATAAATGATATTTTTGCATCTCAGAATATCATTCAGACACGGGCAGCATATTAAGACTATCAACATGGTGAAATATTAACTTTAGAAAAGAGACATCAATCTTGACACAGCTCTTATCTTCTTTCTTATTACTAACACACTAACACATCTTTATGCAATCCAAAAAGACATTAGCTCACAAACTGATCAGAGGTGACTGGCTAACGGATCTGATCTGCACAGCATCCTTCACATTGGTTTGGACAATAGATGCATCTTCCCATGTAACATTATTTCACAATAAAATGTGTCTGTTAAAGTCCTACTTTAAATTCAAATGCAGTTATACAATGGGGCAGGAGCATCTCCATTTTTTTATTATTCAAAAGAATAGACGATAAAAGTAGGTACTGTCCCTTTAAATTCTTTATATTTGTCTCGTTTGTATGTTTTCAGCACTATGGGGTACAGACTTTCACTATTTTTTTCTCAGTTTGGCATAATGATTAATATAAATGAGTAGGTGAAATTGTAATTTTTACTCTCAAAGTTATATTGAAGTAATTTTACAAACTGATGGGAACCACATTGTTTCTAAGTCAAAACTAAGTAATTTCTAAGACAAACACAGGATGTAGTTTCTTTATCCCATAAACACATACTATTAAAAATGTACCAAAATACAAACAAGTTTATCTTTAACTTTATTGAAGAAAGGAACAACATTTAATAAATATAGAAAACAAAATTTGACACATTGTGCCAGATTAATTCACATTTACGTTCCCTGCTTCTTTCTCCATAATCTCTGTATGTCTGCAGTGGTTTGTTTAACACTGAATGGTGGTGAAACAAGGTCAGCTATTTTATTTTTTATATTTTTGCATTTTGTGTTATCATCCTCTCACCAATCCTCTCACAAGATACACTGTATCTTTTTGCTATCATATGGACTTTAAACAGTGCTATCATGGACACCTGCAAAACCACACCTGGTGCTAATATCTGTCCAGGTTGCCGGTTCAGGTGTGAACAGTTTCAGGCGGCCTGGGTCACTTGTTATCAGGGAAGAACAAAGTCGTCCCTTTAGATGAAGAGGATTGTCAAATCTCTTTACAGGAAACGAGATGTGTTGTTTAATAAGTTGCTTAATAAAGGTGTCGGATATTACTCTGATTAGATACAAGAGTTCCAAGACTGACTGGGAAATGACGCTGGATATTAATAAGTAGCCGGCTCCTCCCTCTGCGCTCTGAAGTTCTCATACATAAACAACAGGTTGTGTTGCAGGCTTTGTCTCTCCATTGGAAGAAACCCAAAGAAACACAATGCATCTTCTCCTCCTGGCTGCTACCTTTGTGCTCGCAGGTAAACCTTTACAGGGTGCTTTAGAAAAATGCTAAGATTTTAACCAACATTTATAGCTTCCTCTTGCTGTCATTGGTGGTTTGTAGGAGCTTACCCCCTGGAACACGTGAGGGAGTGCGAGCCTCATTCAAGGCCCTGGCATGTGAGGCTGCACGGTGGAGGAGTGTCATGCAGCGGAGCGCTCATTGACGAGTGGTGGATAGTGACTTCGTTTGAGTGTGCACCTACGTAAGTGTCAGCAAATGATAGCAACAAAACAAAAAGCTGTTTAGAAATAAATATCGCATGGCTTTTGTTGTGAAAAATAGGGAGATATAGTTTCAGTCACAGAAAAGCTCAAACTAGCTGGAAATCTCATTTGGGTTTCAACCTCTTGCTCATGTCTGACTAAAACATACTGTTTCTTCTCTTATTGTCCTTTTTTCTGTCTGAGTTTGATCAATTTATACTCTTCTTTGTTCTTTGCAGACCCTATCAGACCGTTGCCTTTCTTGGGGAGCATGACTCAAGTGTGGAGGAAGGCACAGAGCAGCACATCCTGGTTTCTGACATGATCCAACACAGTCCCTACCGCTCGCCTTTCCACAGCCTCACCATGGTGCGTCTGTCTGCGCCTGCCAGGTTTAACCAGTATGTCAAACCAATCCCACTGCCAACCCGCTGCCCGAAGACCGGGGAGATCTGCTCCATCAGCGGCTGGGGCTCCACAGATCCAAACCAGTGTAAGTGGATTTATAGATCAAAATCATGTTGGTTTTGATCTGATTTTCTTAGCATTTAAGGAGAACAGCATCAAGTGTAGCACTGAGAAACTAACTTCATCAGCAGACCAAAGCTCAGTCCTGAATCAGGGTTACTCCTGAAGGCCATGAGGTAAAACACATAAGACGTGAAGTTTGTACGTTTTATAAACATATAGCAATATGGTATATTGTTCTATACAATATGCTTGTGTAGAACAAATTGAAAAGAAAAGTCGTTGCAAAGTTTTGTTACAAAATCGTCAAACAAACAAATAGAAAAACAATAAAAAGGTTGGAAATTGATAATAAATTTCCAACTTGTGAATAAAAACCAAATCATTATAGTTTAACATAACTATAATGATTATATATATGTTAAACTATAATGACATAAAACATAGTACCTACTATCGTTTTTTTACGTGATTTATCTGAGCAGAAAAATGTTTTGCCTATTTCTCAGATTGCAGTTTATTTTTTTTATTAAATTACTCAAAAATTATTAAACTGCAATTATGTGTTATAAGAAAAACGCACCAGGAAACTAGTAATTAATGTAATAAAGAATTAATTTTATAGCTCATCACACAAATGTTTGTTTCCTAATGATTCAATTAGTTCAAAAGATACACAAAGGAAACTGAATGGACAACAAAAAGTATCGTTAATTTTACTGTGTTGATACAAGGAAAGAAATTGTTTTCTGAATAAAAAAACAATGTTCAAATGTGTGTTTGCTGATTAAAGACCTAACTTTAGGTTTTCTGGGATGTAAAGGCATTAATTTCACAGCTGGTACTTGATAAGAGTATTTTAAGGGGAAGAGTTATGTAGAAGAGAAAAAAGCAAAGATAGAATCAAAGTTTCGGAAACACCATAAATTGGGTGTTTAGTTTCTTACACCAGACCTATCATGATTAAACAGAAAAACACAGTACCTACTTTGTTGCCCAACAATAAGTTTCCATTTTCAGAACCTGCTTCAGTTTCTGCTCAGGGATTATCATCTCTGTTCTTCTCTCAGTTGAGGGGAGCATCCGTTCTCCAGAGGTTTTCTTGGGGCCTGAAAGACTTCAGGCTTTGGTTCAATTTGCTGGTATCTAATTTTGAATGGGCAGAGCTTGACTAAAAGTCAAACTGAGGATACACAGAAGTTTTTAATGGGAAGCTCATTTTTATTCTGGTCACTTGAGTCTCCAAAGAGGAAAGAATGTTTTTTTTTAATCATTTCCATTTTTAATCAGTTTCTAATTACCTGCCAGAGCACCCAGTCAGTGATCAGAACTAATTAAAAGAAGTAGACTCCGAAAACAGGATTTGCTGAAGGATTAGATCTTCATGCTTCATATAATCTGTTAAATCCTGTGTAGAATGAAAGATTGTTTTTTTGTTAAATAACTGCATTGGGTAGCAATTTGACAAGCAACGGAACACAGATTGTAAACTATTTAAAACAAAGATAAGATACCTGTGTGAAATGAAGTGAACGGTTTAAAATAAGTAACAACTTTCCTTCCCTCTCCTTAAATCAGATGACCCCTCCCAGCACCTGAAGTGTCTTACTGTGCCTGTGGTGGATGATATGACTTGTTTGAATACCTTCCCTTCATATCTGTTCTGGGGTGTCATGGTCTGCGCCGGTCAAGCAAACACAGATAACTGCCTGGTGAGCATCGACACGAAGCAGAGATGCTGATTCTGACTGATTCCGATGCCGTCCACCTCATGCTCTCCAGAGCCGTCTTCCATCACATAACCTTCAGTTTTAACAAAGTGTTATGCCGTGTCCTTTTTCAGACTGGCCGCAGCAACGTGATGGTGTGCGCCGGTGAACTGCAGGGTCTGACGTGGTTCAATCACGGCTGCGAGGATCCAGCTCACCCCACAGTTTACACCAAGATGTGTGAATACACCCGCTGGATTGAAGTCGTGATGAGCACGTATTCTCCAGAGACCACAACTGCTTTCCCCTGGACGACATAAGGCAGCATTGGGACGCACATCTGCATTTAACATGAGGAGATTATGTTTTTTTTTAAAGATCGCTCCTCGCAACTGCAGATATTTCCTTTCTATATGTGGTTTGTTGAAGTTTAATGAGATTCTCTGTAAATAAAAGACACTTAAATGTTTCCTGTTGTTTTGATTTTATTCATTTGCGTTTTACCACTTTTGGCTGCTTCAAAGACTTTTATTTGTTTTGCCTCACAAACTGAAAACCAACAAGTCAGGTGACTCCGAGCTTAATATGGCAAATGACAACCAATTGACCACAATGCCCAAAGCATGATGCTGCCTCTGCCTTGTTTTCTTTGCATAGTGTATTCCAGTGTTGCATGTTCTCCAGGTAAGAAATGCTCCCAGTCAAATCTGCCTGTTTAAGTGATGGAAAACAATATTCATCTGACCAGGCTACCTGTTCACTGTGGTCTAGCTCTCATACTCAAGCTTTAACTGTTGGTGGTTCCAGAACTGGACAGGGTCAGAATGGGAAATCTGGCTGTTCTATCTGATACAGATATGGCTGCATTTTGACACTTCATATCAGAAGAAGAACTAACTTTCTCTGCAGTTTGAGTAATAGTGGTGGATCTGCTAATTTGGTAGTTCACTACTGCTTCTTCCTTGGACCACTTTTCAAGTGCTACAGCTGCTCTGACCCAGTGGTCTAGTTATCACACTCTGGCCCTTGTAAAGCTCTCTTATTTTGGACAATGTTCCACTAAGAAAGCTTGAGTCCTGCCATTCATGTGTATGTTATTTCCAGGGATTGGCAGCAAAAGCAGGGAAATTGTAGCATAGGTAGGTGGTCATGTTGTTATTTCTATCATAAGAGGCCAAAAAATAATAATAATAATAATAATTCTTGAGAGAAAGTGCAACAAAAAATTTAACTGGCCTAATTTAGCTCTTGCCAAATCATACTGACCATTCAAATCATTTCACACTAGAGCCACATTCATCCATTTGCACTCACAAACAAAGCATGCATTTAAATAGTAACACAAAGATGAAAAGGCAACTTGGGGTGAGATGCCTTGGCCATGGGCACAAACACATGTGATAAGGAGAAGCTGGAATAAAACCTGCAACATTCCAATTTCAAGAAAACCACTCTGCACATTGAGCCACAGTCGCTCCAGTTGTTTAAAGTCTATCCTTCTAGTGACTGAAAGGGATAAAATAAAAGACGACTATGCAGGAGATATTACAGGGCTTTGTAATAGATTGCTGGATGTTGTTGTATCTGATAAGGTGCCTCAAATGTCATTTCTGTCTTTCTCAATGGGTTGCGTCTGGAAATCTTTCTGCCAAGGCTTGAAAATCCTGCAATAATAAAAGGTACAACTAGAGGGCGGTAGCGCCTAAAGATTCAGGCACGGCGAGCTGAGAGAAAGAGTGAACAGGTGATGGAAATTCTACATTTTTAAGGTTTTTCTGTGAACTCTGCAAACACGCCCAGCCATTTGCAAAAGAATGTAACAGCCATAAACACATGGTTGTGATATAAGATTACCGAGAAACAAGGGAACCGGAGGAACACATGGGGTAAGTCAGAGTTTCACATGCAAACACACCAATAGACACATAGATGCAAAGTGAATGACAGCTGTGTCCATAATCACCCAAAACAGAGGGACAACTCTGCCATCTGCTTCCAGCATTTCTCTCCTGATCCGCACCCCCTCTCTTCCTGTTTCTGCACCTCAGTGGGAGAAAGAAAGCAAACTGAGGAGCAGGCAGGATGTCACTTCAGAAATCAGTGTGGTATTAATTGGTGTGTTTCTCTTTTTTTTCCCATCAATTTGAAATATCACATTTCATAATTCCTAATATATTATTAATTGATAGCTTTATACAATAAACCAAAAAGAGCTGGTCGGAAATCTGAAAGGACTTTTTAACTAATAACTGTAATAATCCTTGATAAACTTTATCTCTGACCTTTCGGTTGCGTTTCCAGAACAGGGTTGTGACTAGCTCAGGCTAGTGAGGGCTGCAGTGCCTGACAGGCTGTACATTCTTTGCTGAGAAGAGAACATTCTGCTCAACTAAAAATTTACTCATGGAGATGCTAGATAAAAAGTCACTAAAAGTTAAACATTGAAATGGAGCCTGCAGGAATCATGAAAGTCCCATTCATTCATTCATTCATTCATTCATTCAATTAATCCATTCAGGAGTCGACATTGACCTCTGTAGCGAGTCTAAATGTGGGCCAACACTTATCATCTTCATGAACCTTGCTCAGTGTGGTTCAAACGCCTTACAGGTGTCAAAATGTCACTGACTTCCAAAATGAGATTCCTGTTTTCAGTTGGTGGCCCCTAACCAAAAGCATCAATACTGATGTCATGTAAACAACACATGGATGATTCTTCTGCATTTTAAAACTTTAATTTAAAAGTCGCTTCAATACAATCAAGGTCTGCACACATAATGGTGTTTCTGGGTGACAAATCTTCCACTAATATCTCTCAGTCTTGTTAGACTTAACATGTTGACCTCTACTAATGGTTAACTTTTGCTCTTTTCGTTCCCTTTACACTCCCTTTAAAGAAACAAATTATAAATTGTAGCTAAGTTTCTAAAGGTCCTCCCAACCTCCTCCTCTGTCCTTTGGCAGCCATAACTCAGGCGTAAAAGCCTGGCTTACAGCGAAAACAAATATCACCCTCATTTGTCCAAACCTCCTTGGTAGAGAGAAAAAAAAAACTGATGAATGAGAGAATTAAAGTGAATGATGACCCAAAGGAGGAAATATTTTTCTTAGGTTGTGACAGAGCTTATCAGTGGTGCATGGGTACAATTTCTGCAAAGCAAACGCAGGGCGTCTTCCTCCATTCTTCCATTTCCCTTCATCGCTCCATTTCTTTGGCAAACTGTCACCATCACTCACTGACGGCTTACATTCCCAGCATTCCCATGGCACCTGGCTCACAAGTGGCACACAAGTGCACAAACCAGGCAAAAGTGCACAAAAGCAGATAGACTTTTTCACCAACATCCCTCCACCAAGTGTTTTCACTTCCCCAAAAAACTGACAGGTCTTTCTCACACAGATGAAAATTAATAGGCTGAGCTGGCTTCCAGTGCATTAGCTCAAGCTGATGCATTTGTGTAAGTGTGTGTTTCACTGCATTAGGCTCACTGAGGATAGCACAGGCCAAGTCAATCATGCTGGATCTCTCCCTGTTGTCCCATTGAGACCTGCGGCTCATCAGGGGAGATAATTAGTCTGAAGAGCTTTAATGATACTTGCCTAATAGCTACGAGAGTACACTGAGCGGCAGCGGTGTGTGTGTGTTTGTGCGCACCGCCATGTGAGATGCACAGAGAGCGCAGATGTGGGACGCGTCTCTGAAAGGTGGTGAGTAAGCGAATAAGTGATTAAAATCCCGGCTTGTAAATACATGCGTTTATGTGTGTTTGTGTGCATGCATTCAGAGGGCGATAATATTCAAACTGATGAGATAATGAACGCTGGGGCTATCAAGCTCCAACCCACACATTTGCAGAAACACTCAGAAGAGCCTCGCTGCTCCCTGGCTTCTTGTTAGCGGGGAGCTCTTCGTTTGTTGATGCCTCCTGCACAGAGCAACCTTGACACAAACCGAAGAAACATAGCAAGTGGGAGAGACAGAGAAATATTGAGGTTCAGGGGATTGGATGATCTATGCATATTGAAAATTGTTGCGAATATAAACGAGCATGTGCACTTTGCTAGAGACAAGCAGTTTAGTAAATAGTGTTACAAAGCACACTGCAGTGCCTTGGCTCATATTTTGGTTTCTGAGTCTGGAAACAAAAAAATAGTGGCATTAATGTATTCTCTCATCATTTTTAAGATGTTTTCCCAAAATTCAAATTTAACAAAGTGGAATCCAATGAATGGTAAAATGTTTCCCATTTGGTACTATAATTTATTCAACAAAAATAATGAAAAAAGAAAAACAAAATCGTTCAGACTGTAAATTTATAATTATCTCATATTCTAGTGAAACCTTCCAAATAAAATCGAATGTTCTGAATTAAAAATGCTATTTATAAATAAATAAGCAGAGTGATTTTGGAGATGTTTCAAACAAGTCTAATATCAGTGTAGAGTCACTAAATATCTCCTCTAATGTATCCTGTTAAGTAGGGATTCAGGCTGGATTTACAATAAACATTCATCTCGCATCAAGACTGTAGCTTGAAGAAACAGATAGCTCAAAAATAATCCCCTCAAAGACTGCAACAGTAAGACAGACCTTCCTATGAAAAATTAGGTAAAATGAACTTAGAGAAATGATCTCTGCAGCTCCTCCAAAGCTTTCCTCTTTCTCATTGCATTCGCTGCTGTTCCATGCTTGAAATAATGTTTTATAACGTTGGTTTTATTGTTCTTCATTATAATTTCTGTTCAGTATTCTCTAACAAATGTCTACACACAGATGGAGGAGTTCAGTACACAACTATTACTGAACAAACATATTTGGATATGTTGCAAAATATGAGTATTTACAGAAGAGAGCAATTTTCTCTTAATAATAAACTAGCAAGTTCCCAGATTGTACTAAGGCAGGAGAGAATATATAAAAAAACACACAGAAAAGAGACAAAAATAGGCAACCTTCTGCCTGATAGGTAGCCGAAGATCAATGAGCGAGCATATTTTGTTTTCTTAGTCTAGCAGAGTCTTTAACAATCTTCATTTCTGTATCAACAAGAGAGGAAAAATAGCAATAAAAAGTTTCAGAAAATGGAAATAATGATAAAGGCCCCAAAACTATGAGAGCCAGAGGCAACAAAGAATCATCATCTAAATGGATAAAAAGGATCCCAGGGAGATGCAAAGATGTGCAAATAAACTGAGAAGAAGAATAAAATGGTTACAAAACCAACCTATAATCTGCAGTCAAGATCACAAACTGATTTCAAATGATAAAGGTGTATAATTGGAAGCCATTTGTTTCCATTGAGAATCATTGTGAAGGCAATCTGTGGGATCTGTTTTCCATGGATGAGAGCACACGTGGGACTTTAGTTTCATAACCTGTTACTTATCTTTTCAATCAATAAGAAACTGTTTCTAAACAGAATGTTTTTCCAATAAATCCCAAAGCAGGCAGTTTGAAACTTGCAAGTTGAAACTTACGGGCAATAATTGGAATACATCCATCTGACTATTTCAGGCGAATCAAGTGAAATGACAATGTACCCTGAGAAGAACTATTCACTGCAATGCTGCTACGCAGAAACCGCATCAAAGTTGTGACCCCAGCAGGATTCAGTTTGGTTTCCTTTACAGTCTCTACCACAGCTTTTATTGACAGATGCCACTGCTGTGCCTGCTTGAGAATGAACTCACCAGCTTTATGCTTAAATTCTTTCCGTTCAGATATGTTGCTCTGGAAAGTTTGATACCAAACATTCTGCACGCTGCAACAGGTTGTTTCTTGTACGAAAGAATGTGTTGTGCAACTTTGAAATGTATGAGTTTGAGCAAAGAAGAATGCGATGTAAAAACATTACCTTGAGGGGATTCTTCGCACCTCAGAGACAGAGAAGACAACAGTCATTTATGAGGGGCCGTTTAGGACAAAATTTACGTTTTGTCTCTCACACACTACCAAAAAGTCTCGCATACTCCAAAAAAGTTGCCTCGCATACTCAAAAAAATTACGTTTTGTCTCTCACACACTACCAAAAAGTCTCGGATACTCCAAAAAAGTAGCCTCGCATACTCAAAAAAATTACGTTTCGTCTCTCACACACTACCAGAAACTCTCGCATACTCCAAAAAAGTTGCCTTGCATACTCAAAAAAATTACGTTTTGTCTCTCACACACTACCAAAAAGTCTCGCACACTCCAAAAAGTAGCCTCGCATACTCCAAAAAATTACGTTTCGTCTCTCACACACTACCAGAAACTCTCGCACACTCCAAAAATTACGTTTCGTCTCTCACACACTACCAGAAACTCTCGCACACTCCAAAAAAGTAGCCTCGCATACTCCAAAAAATTACGTTTCGTCTCTCACACACTACCAGAAACTCTCGCACACTCCAAAAAATTACGTTTCGTCTCTCACACACTACCAGAAACTCTCGCACACTCCAAAAAAATAGCCACGCACACTAAAAAAAATACTAAAATGTCACACACACACAAACGTTAACTTTCTCGCACACATACACTGCTACCAGCTCGCACATTCACAAACGTTAACTGTCTCGCACACATACACTAACAGCTCGCACATTCACAAACGTTAACTGTCTCGCACACATACACTACTAACAGCTCGCACATTCACAAACGTTAACTGTCTCGCACACATACACTAACAGCTCGCACATTCACAAACGTTAACTGTCTCGCACACATACACTACCAGCTCGCACATTCACAAACGTTAACTGTCTCGCACACATACACTAACAGCTCGCACATTCACAAACGTTAACTGTCTCGCACACATACACTGCTACCAGCTCGCACACACACACACACAGACGTTTATCTCTCACATACACAAGACTAAAGTTGAACACACAGTACTAAGACTCGTTTTTTGAATGTGTGAGAGCGAGACTTTTTTTGAATGTGTGAGAGCGAAACTCTTTTTGAATGTGTGAGAGCGAGACTTTTTTTGAATGTGTGAGAGTTGTCACGGAAGAGGCGGGGCATAATTTTTGGATCAAACTGCGCATGCGTAGATCCTAAACTATAATTTTCCATTTTTGACTCACTGTATGTTGTATTACTTAGTATATTTGTGTTTTTAAATATATATAAATATATTGAAACTATCTTTCAATAGCTACCTTATATTAAACTATGTTAAGGACAAATGTCAAACATAGTGCAAATATTTTGAAAACAAAGTAAAAGATCTTGCAGGTATATTAATCTCCTTCCTCCTTCATCAGAAATGAAAAATTATAAATGCACACTATGTGTTGGGAACCTGTGTTTGTTGACTGACTTTTATTTGTCAGGCTTACGAGACAAAAGCTGAAAAAAGATCGATTTTCTTCGCTTTCAAAATAACACAAAACAGCGAAAAAAGACCTCCACACCGGACCTCGTTTATTTATGTATGTATTTTTATTTTGATAGCTGCCGATTAAACTGAAAGTTACACATTGACATGATCATATGAGTAGTTTTTACCGAGAAATCGATCAGAAGCGCCGTGAAAATGGTCAGATTCACCGGATCCACGTCTCTGGCTGCAATGCGCGCTCCCGTCACAGGGGGAACAGATTTTCACGGGGGAACAGAATTTCTCACAAGACCTCTTAATAATTCCTGTAATGCTGGCACCCAGTGGACAGATTGTACTACAGCAATTTTGCTATTTTTAATCAATCAATCAAATTCATTTATTTCTATAGCACATTTAATCTACAAGAAAGTTAAACGTTCTATATATATTTAAAATATATATAGCACAAATATACTAAGTAATAGAACATACAGTGAGTCAACAATCGAAACTTAAGGTTTAGGATCTACGCATGCGCAGTTTGATCCAAAAATTATGCCCCGCCTCTTCCGTGACAACTCTCACACATTCAAAAAAAGTCTCGCTCTCACACATTCAAAAAGAGTTTCGCTCTCACACATTCAAAAAAAGTCTCGCTCTCACACATTCAAAAAACGAGTCTTAGTACTGTGTGTTCAACTTTAGTCTTGTGTATGTGAGAGATAAACGTCTGTGTGTGTGTGTGTGTGCGAGCTGGTAGCAGTGTATGTGTGCGAGACAGTTAACGTTTGTGAATGTGCGAGCTGGTAGCAGTGTATGTGTGCGAGACAGTTAACGTTTGTGAATGTGCGAGCTGTTAGTGTATGTGTGCGAGACAGTTAACGTTTGTGAATGTGCGAGCTGTTAGTAGTGTATGTGTGCGAGAAAGTTAACGTTTGTGTGTGTGTGACATTTTAGTATTTTTTTTAGTGTGCGTGGCTATTTTTTTGGAGTGTGCGAGAGTTTCTGGTAGTGTGTGAGAGACGAAACGTAATTTTTTGGAGTGTGCGAGAGTTTCTGGTAGTGTGTGAGAGACGAAACGTAATTTTTGGAGTGTGCGAGAGTTTCTGGTAGTGTGTGAGAGACAAAACGTAATTTTTTTGAGTATGCGAGGCTACTTTTTTTGAGTGTGCGAGAGTTTCTGGTAGTGTGTGAGAGACAAAACATAATTTTTTGGAGTATGCGAGGCTACTTTTTTGGAGTGTGCGAGAGTTTCTGGTAGTGTGTGAGAGACAAAACGTAATTTTTTTGAGTATGCGAGGCTACTTTTTTTGAGTGTGCGAGAGTTTCTGGTAGTGTGTGAGAGACAAAACGTAATTTTTGGAGTGTGCGAGAGTTTCTGGTAGTGTGTGAGAGACGAAACGTAATTTTTTTGAGTATGCGAGGCTACTTTTTTGGAGTATGCGAGACTTTTTGGTAGTGTGTGAGAGACAAAACGTAATTTTTTTGAGTATGCGAGGCAACTTTTTTGGAGTATGCGAGACTTTTTGGTAGTGTGTGAGAGACAAAACGTAATTTTTGGAGTGTGCGAGAGTTTCTGGTAGTGTGTGAGAGACGAAACGTAATTTTTTTGAGTATGCGAGGCTACTTTTTTGGAGTATGCGAGACTTTTTGGTAGTGTGTGAGAGACAAAACGTAATTTTTTTGAGTATGCGAGGCAACTTTTTTGGAGTATGCGAGACTTTTTGGTAGTGTGTGAGAGACAAAACGTAAATTTTGTCCTAAACGGCCCCTCATAGTCATTGATGCTGTCTAAACACACTAGAGCGCTGTTGCTAACCGCAGTGATCAGAGTCGGATGCACGTCTTTCACAAAAAACGTCTCCGGCTCGTTTCAGAGTGAGATGTCCCACAGCTAACACCAGGCGAGCCTGACAAACTGCCCCCCAAGCTAAGCTGCGACTCACTGATAGGTCTGTCACACAGCAGTCGACTCGTATATCACAGCAAACCTGAAAAGTCCCCACCTGCAGGGAAAAGTCGTCCACAAAAGATTGAAAATGACACCACAAACAGTTTTACTTATCTGAGAGCTAACCAAAGCAACTCTGGTTGAATGTTTAGTCAGTCAATGCTTATTTAATCTCAGCGGTTCTGCTGTAAAAAAAAAAAAAAAAAAAGGATTTGACACAGATGCATAAATATTGAATTACTTTGGATCGTATTCCTCAGAAAATAACAAAAAAAATAAATAAATAAAATAAAAGGCTTAAAAATAATTGATCCAGTTTGTGCAGGGAGCAGCTGATTTACTGAAAAAGCCTCCAAAATCATGTCCACCTTTATGGTGATGCTGCCACCTTCATTTTATAGCATTTTTAGCTTAATCCTAAAAAATTTGGATGGGAAAGCAGGGAGGATAAACGGAAACCTGTGGGATACGACTGTAATCTGACAGTTAGGAGGCAAATGAATTACAACCACGATAACAAAGTGAGCAGCTATGAAACATCTAAGAATGTTGAACAGCAGGCGCCACCATTTCCACTGTAACATCAGAAAAACCATCCAGTCTGAATGGGAGAACAAATCTTAAAAAAAATAATTGTTTTTCTGTAAATTATTGTTATCCTTCTATCCCACGCTTTCGGAAAGATCTCAAAGTGTTTCCTGGCTTTCCCTCAAACTGGTCCCAGTATTAAACAGGTGCAAGTGCTTATTTATTACCAGTTCATTCTGGTTCTTTTCCTGCAATCGCAGGCTGTTCCTCAGATGAACTGGTGCTACCCTGGCTCCAACTGGAAATGGGCCAGAGGAAAGAGCTGCTGAAGGCTCTTGGTGAAAGGAGGCCAAAGACCCATCAAAATATTTTGACGGTCATGATTAAAGTTGAGTTATTTTAGTCTTTCATCTTCCAAATTTAAGGTGAGAAAAACATCTAAAAACATCACACCTCAGCGGCACTAAAAATAAAAATAAAAAAAAATCAATAAGCAGTGGAATAATCTAGGCTCTCTGCTTCTCCTCACTCTTTATTTCAATATCACCCGTCACAGAGTTTGATTTGTTCTATGGGCTGCATAAACTACTTTTACAGATTATATTTTAAACTGAATCCATAAAAAAAAAAATTCCACCGCAGTTCATAAAGACGTTGCCAGGTTGTGGTAAATCCTGCTGTAGACGTTGCAGTTGCAGTACTGCTGATCATGCCAGGGTTGTGAGGCATTCACAAACACTTGTTTGAAACACACTTAATAAATAAACCTTTACCCAGACATAGTAGGACATTTTATTGTAGGGAATGTGCAATAAATACTCTGATTTCACTGCAACTCTCCTCACAAACTCAGAAGACAGAACTGGAGAACTGACTCTAGAATCTGAAACAAGGTGGAAAAACCTTAAAAGTCTCTTATGTAGCTCCTCATCCTATACTCTCTCTTCAGCCATATGACTTTTAGCAGCACCACCATTACTGCAGATGAGACCCAATTGGTCTCCTGCTCCATTAAGCCATCACTTCTGAAAAAGAAACTTATACTTGAACTCCTTGGCTTGAAGCAAAGACACACCTCTGACCTGGAGGGAGAAATATACCTTTCAGAGGTCGAGAGCTATGGTTTCAGAGTTGGAGGAGCTTAATCATGCCTGGCTATCTCACACTCAGCTGTAAACTATTCTGATGTATGTTATTATGCTATTCACACGAAGCATATTTATCATATTTGCATTCATGGATTACTTTTTCTCTGACATCTCTTGTGTTTCTGAACTAAGTCATATCAGTTTAGCGTCTGGTGCTGCTGCTCCAATCATGGTATGGATCGTTTTCTGTGCAAGACGTCTTCTCTTCGAGACTTCATTTCCCGCAGGCTTGGAAACAAAATCAAAATCTGTCATAATGTGAAAATTGATTAAATCAATATTGAGCTTCATTATTTGCAGTATTGGCTGTATATAAATCCAGAGAGACTGCAGATGCAGCTTAACAGCTAAACTTTGTAACATAATGCATGACCCCAGCTCTGACCCCTGCATGGCAAAGGTCAACTTCCCATATGCATGTCTTGGTGGCAGTTTTCCAAACTATTCAACACAATGACGCATACATACAAGCACACGCTGAGAGAAGAGTGGGATGTAGGGCACATACAATTAGTCAGGAATGTTTGCTCCCCTCTCCGACTTCTCAATTCTCTCAGTATTAAAAATGACATTTCATTTTACAGTTCATATAGTTCAGAAGCTCATATATATATATATATATATATATATATATATATATATATATATATATATATATATATATATATATATATATAATCAGTGATTCTTGAGAATAGGGACAAAACAGGTCCTATGGATAAAGCATGAAATTTGAATAAAATATACACAAAATATATTTTTTTCAAATATCTAACTAAACTACCCTGGGTCATGTGAGCACAAGAATGTATATTTTTCTTTTTTTTGCTGAATATTTTTTTATTTTAAACATTGTAGTCGGTGGATGATGCCTGTAAAAGCCCTTGTCCAGGAGCAGAACTCAATACATTCTTATAGTTTAAAACAATTAAAGAAATACTAAAATTATATATTATGACAATTAAGTATAAGTAGTCATATAAATAATTATAAAAGTATCGATAAATTGAATTAAAAATAATTTTTAGATATTTTCCAACTCTGTTGAAATTTGTCCTTAGTTTTTGTCAACACCGTCAGAAATGAAAAGAATGTAAAAAAATCAGGCATTATTGGGGGGCACCAGAACTGCTGAGGACCCCATGACGTTGTCTTTTCTCTTCCTTTGCTAGGAGGGCTAGTTAGCTCCGGTCAGCTTAAGTTATTCTTTAGTTTTTTTCTTCTGTTTTATTCCTAAGTTGTTTGTCACAACCATGATGTGTCAACTCCATAACTGACAATTTACAAAACTTTGATGACATTTTGCGAAATAAAAGCTTAATTTAGGTAAACTGTAAAGATTTCATGGACCTGACGAGCTACAATATGGCCTCCTTCAGAATAACATCATATAAATTGAGGTAGTTTGGCATTTCGTCAACTCCGTCAGATGTCAACTCCGTCAGAGTTTTTCTGACTCTTTCAGTGAAATTGTTGTCAAATCTCACTTAATTGTGCAACTAATTCATTTTAATGTATTTTACATGAATTGCATTACTTCACATGTACCAAGTTTTTCATTTTACTCACTAGTTTGTCACCACCTTCAGTTCTGTGTCAACTCCGTCATGCACTGTCAACTCCATCAGATGGACTTTTTCTTGTTTTTTGTTTTAAATAATATTTATTTTATTTCTTGAGAAGCATTTGTCTGTAAATTGAGTAAAAATATCACTAATGGGGTATTTTAAAAATCATTTTAGATTTATTTTTGTCAGATGGTGATGACAAAGTTTTGGGTCAGGTCGATTAAAAATATATATTTTTTTTAAAAATTCGCAACTGGGAGCCTGTACCTTAGCATCTTCATATTTTCTAAACATTATTTGTCATATTTGCATACATAAGGTTGAGAAATAATAAAAAAAAAATATGGGAAAATTAAAACCCATTTTGTCCCTATTCTCAAGAATCACTATATATATATATATATATATATATATATATATATATATATATATATATATATATATATATATAAGAGAACATGATTCTGTTGTACCATCAACTGCATGCATTTCCAGTAAAATATACTGACTTTACTTATTTTCGCAAGTCACTCTGCTGTTCTGCAGTATTAGAAAAATGCAGCCAGGCAGCACTGAGAGGCAGAAGGGGAGTTATGGAGGTAAATAATTTAAGTAACTGAGAATATGGAAAGATACACTTGCTCTTTCTCATGCATGAATGCTCTTACATTTTTCATCCTATATGTGTAACAGAGATTTTTTACAGAGCTATGCTTTCAGATCTCACATCTAATAAAGTGGACAGGCCTGATAAGCCGATAAGGATCCGTCTGAGAGAAGTACCAGAGCTCCTTACTCACACATAAATAGTCAGGAGGCTGATATGCCAGGAAGCTGCAGTTGCTCTTTTTTCCGTTACAGCACATGAAGACCCTTCTGCTCTCATAATAATCATCACTAGAAGGATTTTTTTTTCTTCGTAAAAGAAGTTCAGAAGAGACATAAAATAAAAGCAAAAGTTTAAAAAAAAAAAAAAACATCTCTCCATGTGTGCTCATCCTCGTTGACCAAGGAAAATGCGCCTCAAACCCTGTTTACTCCACCAGCTGGAGAGAAGGGAGTGAATACCTGAGTGCGAGGAAGAGAAAAAGGAGGACAAGCTCAGCTACAATGGAAAAGCCCCATTAGTGAATCAGTGGAGCATAAGATAGTAATTATCAGGTGCACTCCTGGGACGTCTCTAAGTTGCTCTAACTGTCACCGCTATTACTATTACAACACACGAGGGAGCGCACAGAGGAAGACGGGACATAGAGAGGCGTAAGAGGGAATCGGGCAGGCATCACCGCCTGATGTAAACATGTTTTTTCTGGCACCTGTGTGTGTCTAACCTCAGGCAGTTGGGCATGTTTTAAAATTTATTTATTTATATTTTTTGTTGTTGTGAGAGTTGGGAAACAAAGGTCAACTGCGAAGAATGTGCTATACTCTTTCATTATGCTGCAGAGCTCAACACGCTCCCAGCTATGTGCGCCATTTCTGTTCGTCTTGATTTATTATATGTTAAAGACAGGAGCTGAGGTGTTTTTTTTTTTTTAATGTGTGGATAATGTGTTTTAAAGTGTAGATAGTCAAGAAAGACACTACAGTGTGTTGTTATTTTTTTATTTATTTTTTTTTCAGACAGCTGCTGTAATGCAACGTTAGCCAGTTGCAGGAGCCTGTAGCATGTATAGAAGTTCTCAGAGGAGGGAGCAACGCTCAACAGCTGCTCTTCATTCCTGCAGGCTTTTTTCTCCTGCTCATTCCTCCACTTTAAACTCCAACTTTCTTCTCTGATCCTTTCTTTTCGCTATCTCTCCTTCAGACCCCAGGGAACTTTTTTGTGCTTTTGGCGGTGCTTTAAAATCCAGCTCAGAATGTCTGCGAATATGAGAGGAATCGGAGTATTTTATACCAGACTTTATGGCTTTACTGGTGTTCAGATAAGTACTGCAGTTTATCAAGAGAATGTCTCTAGAGTTTCATTGCATGGTTATGCTTTGAGGGGACAGGCAAACAAAAAATAAGCCCCTTGAAATGATGACAAGATCAAAGTAATGTAACAAATAGAACACATCGCTTTAATTGCAAAAGTCTCTATAGGTTTAAACTGTCACATTTCAGCTCAGACAGCAGTTTCTATTAAAGTAAAACATTTCAGGCAACTTAAAAATATCCTCAATAAACTTGCAAAGACTTTTAAAAGGAAGACCAATACAATGAGGTGCATAATTGTTAAGTGAAAGGAAAAGACATGCTTTTCATGTTTATTTGTGCATTAACTTCAGAAGTCACACGTTGGCAGGACAAATTTTAGTCCTCCACAAATCTGAGAGCAATGTGTGCAAGGAGGTGCTTTGGTCAGATACACTGAAGTTATTTTAATGTATTTTTTTTGTTTGGAGGAAACTAATACATGGTATCATGTTGTGGGAGAGATTTTCTTTAAGAACAGGGAAAGATTAATGTAGATAAACACACGACGATCCTGGAATTACAGTCTGCAAATCAATTGACATGGGCAGAGCTCAGTCTGCCTGAGCACTTTCTATAAAGAATTGGCAAACTATTCTGCCTCTCAGCTTGCAAAGCTGGTGATGGCACAGCCCAAAAGTCTTTCAGCTTTGTTCACCAAAATGTGCTTCTATAAGGATTTGACTCAGGAGGGCTGCATGGAAATGTGTCACACAGTTTTCAGATGTTTGAGTAAAAAAAAAAAAAATTCTCAAAACCATGAATCATTTTCCTTCCACTTAACAACCATGAAATTGCTCGTATTTGCTTTGTCACATAGCATCCCGATATAATACACTTTGTGGAAATGTTCCAGGAATATGGGTGCTGTTGAAAGGCTCCATGAGACTTCAGGTTCTGACTTAGTGGATTTTCACTTTTTCTTTTCCTGTTCAGTGAAATTTTCAAGCCTTTAATGCAGCGTTCTTTTGAGGTTTGTCTTCGATTTTCAATAATCTTTGGGTCAGGGAACTGTTGTTACCATGAAAAAAAAAAAAAAACTTTCTCCTGCATTTCTTGCAGTACATGAAGGCATGCTAAGCACTGCCAGATATGTCACTCTTGGTTCACTCTTACTGTTTATTTTATTCAAATATTTTTTTGTCATTTGCCATTGTGCGTTCCTTGCAAGCCCTTTGATGTTCTATTATTGACATTGTTACAATAGTAGAGAATATATCTGATCAGTGTTGTACAAATTTGCATATTGTGCACAAGACTTCAAAGCTTCAATGTCATACAAGTGTGCAGGATGTAGTTGGCAGAAGAGTTTCCTAAAAATCTAATTAACTTGTTTTGGTTACTTTTAAAACAAAGGTCTGTTCTGATCTGTGTATGCTGCCTTCTTGTTTTGACACATTTGACAAAAATGTTACTGCCATAAAGCTGACCTGATTCTGAGAAAAGGTGACCTTTTACCTTTGTGAAGTGACAAACGCCTGAGCCACATTCAACAGTGCTTTAAAAAACAAGCTTACTCCTTGAATCTTTTCGCAGTAAAAGGTTCAACAAGTTTCAGGCTTTTTATTGGGATCTAATGAAAAACAAAAAGGATACATGCGTCACATTTTCTTGGAAATAAAAATATGTCACCGTATCAACCACTTGAGTCAATAATTTCCAGAACTAACGTTTTCAATGTTTTCTCCAATGACAGCTGCAGGTCTTTGGGGACAGCTCTATATTTTTTTTCTCTTTTTTTTTTTTTTTTTTTTTTGCTCGTTCTTGTTTGCAAAATATCTCAAACTCAGTGAGATTTGATTGAGTGTTTGCATGGCAAACTTAAAAGAGACATTTTTTTAATTTTAAATAAAATGTAAAAAAAAAAAAAAAACATTTTCTCTGTGTTCTTTGACACAGTTATGCTATTAGCTCTCTGAGATTATCTAACAAACATAAACATCTATTCAAAACATCTGTACAATACAGATATTTTTAGTACAGATACAGATACAACTAATTAGTAGAGTTCATTAGTAGGTGAGCTCTACTAACATTCTCCTTTGAACTTAATTATGTGTCAGCCATCAGATAAAATCCCATTTTAAGGCCATGTGGTTATAACGTGGCATGAATACTTTTGCGCTACACACTGGGTATGCACTATAAAAGGCTCTTAAGCTGACACATTTTACAGTTTTCCAAGTTTTAAGCACAATACGTTTACATTTTTATTGCTTTTATCTTTAAACCCCTTCTGGAAATGTATCTCTATTCCCTGCATTCGTTTCTCATTCCTTCAGACACAGCACAATGTAACATTGCCAATTAAAATGAAAGCACACCCAGCTGTGCCTTAATAACCAACCGTCCCACAGGTGGTCTGGAAGTCCTGACTGACACCCATTCACATGCTTGATGAAACTCTGGCTGCGCGAGATCAGACGCTGCTTGCCTAACCGACATGCTTGGTGATATAACAGATCTCCACAATGTAGATATAAGAAACGCAGACGCAAGATACACAGACACCAGCTTCCCTGCATCATCAGCAAGCAGGAAACACAGTTGGGCCCACACAGGATATGAAACCTAAAGAAGAAAGCAGATAAACACATTTATCACAGGTTTTTTCATTCTTTATCTTTGCTCAACACACCTCCCCTCTCTCCTGTCCTCCATTCAACTTCCTCCCCAGCCTCTATTTGAGTAACGCAGATTTATGACATATTAACAAATATTAAACAACAATCACTACTTTCATTTCCTGCCATCCTGACAGGTATTCCTCCATCCACATAAATATGCTTCACTTCTTAGCTTGGTACTTTTCTAGAGCCTCTGCATCAATAATATTCTTCCCCTGACATAAGCAGCCTGTTATTAATCTCTACACACATGCAGATCTTTATCTTGCCTTGTTTGTTCACTGGGGTTCTGTGTGCTGCTTGTTATGCAGGATGATGGATCACATGGTGTCTCTAGGAACTTGTCCAACATGGAATCATCTCCATCCCAATGCACATAAAGTCCTGTAGAAGGGAATGCTATGTGCCTTAAAATATTAGTCTTGTAATTATTTGCCTTTTAAATAATTTTTGCAGAACAGTTTGTAAATGTATGGTTTAGTAATTGGTTGCATTTCAACAAGTTTAGCTACGTTTTAATTAGAATTTAACGATGTTAAATGTAAACATGAATCATATTTGTTGTGTTCAGTGTCCAGCAGAGAATAATAAGGCTGATTTGGGAATATGGGTTATGCTACGAATGAAAATCTAAATTCTTTAGACGTTAAGAACTGCGATGAGGCTGGGGCAAAGAAAGGTTTAGCTATTTTATCAACAGAGCTAATGCTAAAGTCTTAGACTAGGAGGAATTGTTCGTAATCAGTGGCCCATTAGATACGGACCCATGGGGACATTGGGAGGAAAAATAAAAACTCGTGAGAACAACTTGTTTAATTCGTGGCCACTGCTTAGTTACTTATGACCACAACTTGTTATTTTAGGTCATTCCCACAAAATAAATAAGTTGAGGTCATGAGTAATTAAGTCGTGGTAAACAAATTGTTCCCACAAGTTATTAAGTCGTGAGCACAAATTTTTATGCCTTTTTTCCCACATCACCAGGCGAGCTCTGTAGCTAGCTGTGGTTTTCAGTAAAAAAGAAAGAAGTTTGCTTTCCACCTTGTCATAATGTTGGGACTTGGCTTCCAACTAACTAGCATGCTATGGGCTAAGCACTTAGTCATAGAAACTGGTAAGCTATGGTTCTGGCCATTGGCAGCTGTTGCTAATGAATGGCATGTCAACTGATATGTTTAAATTATATGTGAACGTAAAAAAAAATAAATAAAAATAGGACATCTAGGCTAAAATTGGGATATTTGGCATGAAATTGACATAGTATATAAATCAAGTATTTAGATGTTGATTAGTGGGCTAAATGTAAACATGTTGTAACCAAACGTTTTAAGAAAAACTGAACATACAGTGAACCCGCGGAGGGGACTCATGGGGATTAGGAACCACAGCCACCTACAAAAAACACAAATAATTGAGACTCTGTCTGGTTATGCTTACAACTACCTTAACAGGTCAAACACCAAATATACCTGCTTTAACATGCATTAATGCACTCAGTGGAAACCACTCCAGCATCATCACAGATGATAATATCTATGTTTTTCCTTATATCCATTCCTGTACAGTCAGTGCCAAGGTAAACAAATTCGGCTTCTGGATTGGCTCCTGGAACAGCATGTCAAGTAGAACTGTGCCAAGGTGGTTCACCTTCCCAAGAGGCATTTTCTTTTGAATATTTTAGATACAAATATCGAAATAAATCTGTGAGCAGGCACTTTGTGGGAATAATTTGGAGTTATGTTCCACAGAAAAAAATTGAACGGGTGAATCTATGAATACTGAGTTGCAAATAGGGAGAGGTTCACTGTCGCTTCATGTGTTGGGATTTCACATCTAAAAGCACACTGACTTTTTTTTTTTTTTGAGTGAATTAAACTCCTCATTTGGCTTAGTAACATCAGTGCTGCATCATCACCTTTACAAGGCTGAATTAACGACTTAACTTAGAAGGCTTACAGCTGCTGAGTCTGTATGAGAGTTTAATAGCTCCAGTTGGAAATTATGATTTATACTGAACAGATTACATTTTGTTTGAGAAAATGACACAAATTTAGTGTCATCATACAGAAAGTCTCTTATTTTCAAAGAACAACCTGCACTAATTGAGCTTTTGGAAACACTTAAGATAAAATTGTTTATTGTTTTCATCCCCAAGTGTACACATATGTAAATCTGTCTTTATCCCGTCCCTTTTTATTCTTCATTCTGAAATAAAAATACTGAAATTTCCATAGCAATAATATCAACAAGATGAGATCAATTACGTTGTGGTTTGTAATTTGTTTTCTGGATGAAATTTTAAACTGATCAGTCTAAATAAATCTGCGTTGAGATTTTGATTTTATTTTTTTTACCTTAGAGTTATTGCTTAATGAGGTAAACATACATCCCAAAATAAAATAAAAGTAAAACACTTGTATACCACCTTGAGAGAATACATTTAAATAGTTTTCATTTGATTGCAATACCTTAGTGATGATGCTAATGAGTCAAACTTGCTCTCATGGTGAACTTTTTACCTACAAGGTAGACATCCCAACGATTAACATATTTTAGCTGCGGTTGTCAAGGAAACAAAAATTTACATGCCATCTCCTTAGAACAGATTTAAAATGTGTATTACTATTTTAAAATATGCACATTTTATTCTAGGTTGATAGGGTATTTACATGCTTTGCTTTTTGCTGGTTAAATTCTAACAGCTTGTGTTTCTTTCTGCACGGCCCTGCTACTCTCTGTTATAGAGGTTGAGCCAAGAGCTGCTGAGTAACGACCGGACGTGGGCTGAAGAGGAAGAAGGGGACAGACAGTGGCTGTCATTTCTCAATAGGCTGACAGAAAATGGCTAAATCAGTTTAAAGCTACTGCAGCTTAAAACCCATTGAAGGAAGAAGGAAGGCTCCCAGCGGGTCGAGGGAAAGAAGGAAGGACTTTGGTGCGAATGACAGTAATCCGTATCATAGTTAGAGACTGAAAATGCTCTGATCCCCCTCATTCTTTCTAAAACAAAGCTTGAGAAAATCACATGCTCATAAATACACACTCTCTTGATTCATATCGCACTTCTAAACCCTTGTTAAATTCTTCAAACACTGCAGAGCTTTAATCGAGGATTTGTCTCTGATATGGAATCTCAACGATTAATCAACATTTTAATTGCTAATAGAAAACCTAGTAACTTCTAATGTACATTTGAAAACAGCAATTTTTTCTTAATCCTCCAAAATGCTCACTGTCGATTCAATAATTTGAGAAAAGCTCATAAAGAGCAAATGTAACCACATCGATAGACACAACGGGACAGTCACCTGTAAGTGTTTTTGGTGAAACGCTTGTGTCTTTTCCCTCTTTGGCTGCTTGCTTCCAGTTTTGCTGCTTTGTATTCAAAGCACACATTGACTGGGTCACTTTGACAAGAGACTTTTAATTTCCTAATGGAGTACCAGCAGTGCAGTGGGTGTGTGTCGCTACAATGACTCCAACCAGAACGGCGGAGCATGGTTCCAGTAAAAGGTTTACACAAACACATCATCAGCATGATTTTTTTTTAGGTTTTTATCTATTATTTGAACTACAATGAGTAAATATTTTAAATACAAATTAGATCCACAAATTTGATTTTCTGTATTCCTTTTGATTTCCTGTAATCCACACAGTCTAATATGTGCATACAGTTCTCCTAATATTTAGTTAAAAATCCCTCAGTTCATGATGCTGCCACCACTGTTTGAAAGTCTTACCTGAACCTCTCCAACACACATCTTGTCATTGCGGTCTAATGGCTCAAAGTTTGTTTTGTCTGACCATAAAAATGTTCGACAGAATTTATTCAGGTTGCACATTTACACACCTCCAACCAGCTGAGTTAAACTGCAGGAAGGGTCATCAGGGCTAACCTTTCTTCCTCCAAGGTCAGGAAAGCGGCAGCTAACATCTCTGCACGCCTTGCACATCCCAGAAACGCACATCAAATCTGGTTTTGGCTACATTAAGCATTTGATGTGGCTTTCTCGATGCCCTGTTCTCACCTAGAGTGGATTAGAGAAGATCCGCTTTAAATTAAATCATGTGGACTCAATTCTTCTTTTGTCTTACCATGTCTACTCTAGCAAAGAAAGTTGGAGTAAAGTCTAAAATTAATATCTTTTCTCATTTTGGCCGTAATGTACGTGTGCATAAGCTGCATATGAAGGTGTTAGGTAAATCTCATTGTTCTGGTACAAAGTTAAAAGCTAAAAGAATCAAACAGAATCTCCATATTCTGAAGATTTTGTTAATTTTGTGTAGTGATTAGTGTTGCTTTTGATGGAAGCATCAGATTGGGAGGCAAGTCATGATTTCCAAAGTCATCCCACTGACTTGTACTGATCTGTGCACAAAGCAACTGAGCAATTTGCTCATGATTGATGGAACTAATTTCAGGAAACAATGGCGTGATGAAAGAAACCAGCATCATAAAATTTAGTAGAGAGAAAATCCATAAACGCATCACGGATGCAAAACGTGTTCCTCCATTTTTCCGTTCTGTCAGAATAAATCATGAGATCAGCCGATGAACATAAAGATTTGCATAACGTTAAATCAAATATATCAAAATGTGGTGGATGATGGAAATCCAGTTAGATGTATTTTTTCTAGAAAGCAAATGAAAAAAACTGAATTACATCAAGAGGGATTTGATGGCTGGCATGTGAATGTAGGGTGCATTCAGGTGCATTTTAATATTCAAATCAATTCAAAAACACTTTAATCCCAAAGGGAAATTAAATCTTGTTATAACTCATTAATTTAGATTATTTGAAGAGTTATTGAAGATCGTGGTGGCTGTTTGCAGGACAGACCTTCTGGAACGATGAATGCTATGCAAGAATATTATTGAATCAAATTTTATTTTGTAGTTCAATTAAAAAAAAAAAGACTGAAACTCAGATTTAGAGAGATATACTTTCAAAAAAATATTGTGGTTTGTAGCTAATATTCACTCAAATTAAATCATCAGAAAATTGGAAGATGATGTAATAGAAATAAAAAGGATTTTTCATATAAAAATATAATTTTAAGGCCCATTCAATTGCTGTAAATGCTCTTGACTTGCCAATTAACTTGAAGATGTTTGCTGAAAATGTATGTGCATGTATAAGTGCTAAAAAAATGGGTTGTTCACAAAGTGATGTATTTTAGTGTGCATTTTAATGGAAAGTTGTAAGGAAGGAATAAGTTTGGCAAGCTTTCTTTTATTGTCGCATTTTACTCCCACATTGTACTTCTTTTGCAAGCGGACTGTAATTTGTAAACGAAACAGACGACCATCACTGCTCCCATTTGACTTGAAATTATGTGGGCAGGAGAGAGCACAGACACGGAAAAAAGAAACTTTGTGAATCCTGCATTTCTGTCATGCACGTTGGTGTTCTAATTGTAACTTAAATATAATTTTGAATGTCTCATACAACACAGATTTTACGATTTTTGAAACAGTGTCGGCAAATGTGTGCTGCATGCTGAATTGATAAGCAGAAAACTGTGAATCAGGTACGATTTCAGTGCAATCAATACATTGAGTAGTAGTGTTGGCAACACAGAAGGGATGATTTTTACCATGATGCCCACCAACAGCAGCTCATGAAGTTCAAAAATATGTATATTTCCTGTAGTTGGTTAGTGTTAAGACCGGTCTGTATTCACACCTGAAGTGAACGGCACCAGAGTTCGTCTGGATGTGGACCGGGACCACCTCAAAAAGAGAGTGCAGGTCCAACGGTCTGAACCAACAGGGCAAACAAACTCTGGTTCATTTAAAGTGGATGAAATGTTAAAATTATTATACTAATACCCAAAATTAATAAGAATAACCACATATCTGTAAGATACTTTGAAAGTAATTAGTCTATTCATGGTCTTAATCTATTAAGATGCATCTGTACTTATAATGATGTTATGTGGGTTTTACTGCATAGTTACTCTAAATGTTTCTATAGTTATAAAACCACAATCAACTCAGAGGGAAATAAAACCAGAGTATCGGGGTGTGATTGGCTTTCTTGAGGTTTTTTTTTCTTCTTTTGTTTCATTATAAATTCTAAACAGCTGGAAAAAAAAAGTAAAAACAAGATACATCAACACACCACAATGATCACAAACAGCGTACCACAAAATATACAGCATACAATAAAAAGAGAAAGAAGTAAAGCACTGAGAATATCTCATTTGACAAAATGAAATCGAAAGTAATGCAAAATGTCCCAAACAATTCTATCTTTTCTCAGCAAGCGGATAAAAGAGTGGAAACAATAAAACTCAGTAGTTCCAAAATTAAGAATCCCCTTTCTAGAAAAACAAAAACAATTTATATACGGCAACATTATTATATAAAACATGGAAAAAAAAAAAAAAAAAAAAGCAAGGACAACGATCAAAGCATCATTTCTGCTGAATAATTACAACTGACATTGAAAAAAAATAAAAGGTTTCTGGCCACAGATAGTTGTTTGAGGTGACCTTTTCTCAGGAAATCTATTAAGGTAATTGGTTCCAGTGTATCACAAAGTAAAAAAAAAAATGGAATCAACCTGCTACCCAACCTTATTTGGCCTGCTGACAGTGAAAGAAAAATGTCTGAATTACGTACCTGAACACTGACAATCTGATGTGTCTGTCGCCACATTTAAACTGGTAAAAAATATATATATATAAAAAATAAAAAATAAAGACACACCTCATATATTCCAGAAACAACCCCAAATCTTGTTTTCTCTCTTCCCTGCATGCTCCAAACTAGTCTTACTTCTAACAGGTGAAGTTATGACTGCGCTCCCGCACCTCCTGAAAATCCCATTTTTCTGTAATAGAAGAAAAAGCTAATGTTTTAGACTTTTGCTAAAGATCTCTACTTTTACAGTTTAAAATAGAGATCATAAAGATGTGAGAGGTGGACATCCAAATATACTGCAATTGCAAAAAATGAAACACAGCTTCTTTTTCTAATGTCATAATTTGTAGTTCCCCATCTGAAAAATGTAATTGAATGTTCAAAATTTGGAAATTTCACTTGTAAAGTGGGAGATCCCAAGCCAACTTGAGCTTATATTCAAAATGGCTGCTGCACATAAATGAAACACAGCTGAAGCTGTAGGAATAACTGTTTACTTCCACTTTTGAGAGCTTGTAACTTGAAACAGTGCAGCTACTACTTGGGAACAGATTTAAGTTTACATGCATAAAAATAGAGGGGAAAAAAACACTTTTAATAGCTAGTATCTAACGCTAGTTCCAAGCTAATTCCACAGTTTTTCCCGACTTGCTACCAGAACTCACTTAATTTGAGACTGAAGTCCTTCCTAGATTTCAAGATACACCAAACACAAGAGTAGGAACCAATTTCACCACGTTCTCTCACAAGAAAAACTGTCTCTGAACTTGCAGGGAAGGACAACAGCAAAGCAAAAGACAAAACAAACAAAAAAAGAAACAACAAAACTCCCAGAAACTGACATCATATACATAAATGTAAATGAAAACGTTAAAAAAATTGTACAACCAAAAATGCTGGCTTGTTTGTTGTTTTTTTTTCCAAAGTGAATTTGACACCATATGGGATTCTAAAGAGAGTGATTAAGTACCTGGCCTGATTCTATTAAAAGTTATGGATTTTGAAAATAAATGTATGCCAAACACAAGCAGCTGGCAACAATAACGTAAAACACCAGCAAATCAAATACAGACTCTGAAGCAAAGATTTAACAGAAACGGTTTGCTTGAAGGATAACCTTATGCGAGGAAATTCTCCACAGAAGTGAGTGAGATAATAGATTATAGTTTTTCTCAATATCCCCAGCAGACAGGAAACAAATTAAACACGTATTACAAAACAGAAAAGCTTACTGCTTAATCACTGAATTAAGACACCAAACAAAGCAAGACACCATGGGTTAATGAAATGATTTGATTGCAAAAAAAAAAAAAAAAAAAAAAAAATCGTGTTATCCAGTGAAGCAATTTATTGTTTGAGTGAATTGTTTTGATGCTGTGAGTTAGATGGAGTTTTAAACAATTTTATTGAGCAAGAAAGGTAAAAATCTCCACTCAGCTGCTCAGGTTGGAAAACAAGCAAAGTTAATCATGGTGATCCTTGAAGCTATGAGCATGCACCCATCCCCAGCACCACCCAGGTTATCCCCCTCACAATCACGAATCAGAAACCAAAAAAGTCCTGCTGTCCTCAAAACTGTCATCTTCTGTCCTTCGTCCTCAGAGTTATTTCATCATCTGGGTTGATTACTGAAAAAAACACAAGTGAAACACACAATTATTGGAAATATGTCTAGTAGTTACAGACTAAATGAAAAAAAAAGAATATTTAGAATATACTCTGATATTTATTATTAGTGTTTTTAAAAAAAAAAAAAAAAAAAAAAAAAACTCTGCTCTTTCTTTTCAACTCTGTGGAGCCTCAAATGGACACTGAAGAAAAAGAACAAGCAAACAAACAAACAAACAAACAAACAAAAACGCTCTTATGCTCAAATGCTTATGGGAATATTTTTCCCATTTTTTCCCCTTTAATGTCCCTTTAGGGGTTCCATACATGTTCCATTCAACATAAATAATAAATAAAGATTTGTCAAAGGCTACAAAATTCAAATTGTATGAATGAACTTGTGATGTATTAA
Organism: Poecilia mexicana; assembly: GCF_051168715.1. Taxonomy (NCBI): domain Eukaryota; kingdom Metazoa; phylum Chordata; class Actinopteri; order Cyprinodontiformes; family Poeciliidae; genus Poecilia; species Poecilia mexicana. The sequence goes on from NW_028263385.1 coordinate 7,837,024, forward strand.
CACTGAAAATACATACACTTCCATTCATTTTACACACTCACCTCATCTTTAATGCTATAATAGTTTTGGGCTTTTAATTGTGATTTGAGTCTGATGTGTGCTTGTCCTGACTGAACACCAAGTTATGCCAAGTTTCATACATCTAGCTGCTATAAAGTTGATGAATTTGGAGACAATGTTCATAATTTGTCATTACTCAAGACCTTAATGCAAAGCCACTGCCCCGTTAATAATGAAGCAAACCCCTTACCCTGGTTATTCCCTTAGAGAATAGACCTTAAAATAATGTTGTTAGTTTCTAAATCACTGAATGGCTTAGCACCAAAATACTTTAAATAGCTGTTGTTGTTGTTGTTGTTGTTGTTGTTGTTGTTGTTTTTGTTGTTGTTGGATGAACCTTTCAGACCGCTCAGCTCTTCTGGTTCAAGCTTACTCTGCATCCCCAGAATCAGAACCAACGTTCAGTTTCTATGCTCCACTAATTTGTGACAAACTTCCAGAAAACTGGAAAAATACTGAGTTCCTTTAAAGTAAGGATAAAAAAAACCCATCATGTTTTGAGAACCACTGCTTTTTCACTCAGTCTCGCAATTTACCAACCCAGGACTCTGGACCAGCTGAACAGATTAAAAAAAGTTCTGACTTTTTTCTCCTAATTCTTATCTCAGGTTTCTGAGATTAAAGTCAGAATTACATTTTATCAGTGGCCCTAATCCTCTTCCAAATTTTTTGACAAGTTATTGTGGAAGATGACAATAACTTCCAAGAAGAGATCTTATTCCTTATTTCTGTTTTTTATTTTTTATTTTTTACCACTAAAGGTCGCTGGCCCTGCATAACAGACCAGTGGGCCTGGAGAACTGCAGTTTCAGCCTGTTCTAACCTGTTCTGTGTTGATCTTTTTGTTGAGGAGTCCGGCCTCTTCGTTGGCCTTTTCCGTCTTCATCTCCACCACAATGTTGTTCACTGGTGTAGCAGCTCTGAAAAGAAAACACGAAACAGCAGGAAAATCACTGAGTACAAGTCAACAACTACAGAGATGACATATTTGGTGCAAGCGGTTTACTTGTTAATCTAACCAACCACAGAAAACTGTGCTTTTTTATTTTGCTCAAAAGGCAGACAAAGCATGAGCTCAGTGCTGTCAGAGTTTATGCCATCTGTCTCGTCATGTCGTCTACTCACGCTTCCTTCTTATCCTTCTTGCCGCAAATCGTGGTCTTCTTGCTCAGGCAGTAGAAGAAAGCTACCAGCAGCAGCAGAAGAAGAACGCAGACCACCACGGCAATCACCACAGCGCTGGAGCCTTCCTGCTGCTTCTCAGCTACAGCGCCACAATAGAGGGAATGATGGAGGAGAAGGAGGACGGTGGGGTGAGGGGTTGGTGGGACAGTGGGGAGCAGATTTAAGGGAGCGGGGGGAAAAGGAGGGATGATCAAAGTGAAGAGGTGGGGGGGATGGAAAAGAGGGGAGTTTTTGATTTGCAGGGGGAGAGAAGAAGTGTGTGTGGGGGGTGTTTGATTTGTGAGTTGATGGGGGGGGGTAGGGAAGGATTGGTGGAGGGGTGTTGATTTGATTTGGGAAGGATTAAATAGGGAAAGGATGGGGGTTGATGGGATCCAGGTGAAGAGAGTTAATAGGTGGACAGGTGGGAGGGAGGAGATAATAAGGGAGTGGGGATTGGGATGTGGAGTTAGACTAACTTCTGAATGCAATGGCTGAAATGTGATGGGACCCAAACACAGGGCCAGGTTCCTCAAGGAGAAAACACACAACTGACCAGAGCCAGAAAACAACACTGAACATACTCACCCATCGGTTCACACTTGTATTACTATAATTTTGAGGACAAGACATGACATGGCATGACATGACAGACGTGTTTTTGAACTGACTTTGCCCCGTCAGGGCAAAAGCAAAAATGGGATTTTATGGCTATTATAACTGCTTTTATATTTTTCTCCTGGTAAATGAAGAAACACGCTTTCTTTTATGGAGCAGTTTAATAGGAGGTTTGATGATGGACCGTTTCTTGGCTTGCACTGCTGACATTCTGGCATTTCATCTGTTTGCCTGGCAACCACACATTAAACACAAGACTCTAGCTAAATTTTTGCTTCTGGTTGTGAAACATTATGAGGCTCTTTATTAGGTTCTGTGGGCTTTCTTAGAGTCAGTCCTACCTCCAGAACCTTTTTTTTTTTTTTTACAACTTTCCCTTATCAACAAACCAGAAACGAGTTAGTGGCATTGTGAATTGTTGTGAGATGAATCAGATCTGTTGTAAATTCTTAAGCAGTGAAGTTACTTTTAACATACATAAAATGGCAATGAATGCAGCTACAAGACATCTGTCAATTTAGGGACTTGTTTCTGTAAAAAAGATTTAATTAAAAGCAATAATCAAAGAAAAAAAATGTGGATTGTAGACTGTATTTCAACTTGGCAACCCTAAAATGTTTGATTAAAGGAATATAATTTCCCAGCACCTTTTATTTTACTCTTGCAATAAACCATGCGCTTTTCCACTGTGGGATCCAAAACCAGGCTATTTAGGTAAATGCTGTCCACCAACCACGACACTACAGCCAGAATGTAATTGAAAACAGTGAAGTCAGATTAATACAGCAATAAAACTAGACTTTTTCACAGCAGTCACGGCTAACTAGCTAGGTGAAGTCACTCCAAACCTTAAATTATTAACTATAACAGATTTTAAGTTAACTGCCTGAGTCACGTACAGAAGGAATGAAGAAGGGTTAAGGAATTTCAGATCCAAAAAAAGCTGTGATTTTTGGCAAAAAACTTCTCTTTGATAGCGATTACACTTTATTGCTTATGAAGAAATTCTTCAAATTTTTAGAAAAGGTGCACATTTAACACATTTTGAGGAATTTACTCATTCTGAAGCAAGAAGAGCCCTATAAACTGGGATTATAACCCTACATAACATAGTCATAAGCTAAATGTTTCATAGCAGATACTTTCTACACTTCTATAAATCTCAAAAGTTGGAAAAGAAAATTTTCCAAAATCCAGATTGATTTACTGTGAAATAAGGCAAGAAAACCCTCACGTTTATGTTTTGTATTAAAAATAATATAGTCTTAAACATTTTATTCTAGTGTCAGACAATAAAATGGAGATGCAAAACTAAGACAATTTAAGATAATATGATGATTTATCATGATCATATTGGTAAAAATGTGTAAGTCCATGCTTCCAAAGCAGCAGCATAATCACACAGCAAATCCAGATTGATTTGCTGGATTTGCTGTGTCCAGTTTCTCTAATTGTTCAATTAGAGAAACTGGACAATTCTCTAATTGTCCAGTTTGAAGATTATATTTTCCATCTTCTCCATCCACCTCTCGGCTGTCAGATGAAAACTGCACCCCGTCCAGCCTTGATTCTCACAGGGGCAAATTGTTGCTTGCTCACCCTGCAGATACTGGCTAGTGCAAGTTAGTTGCATTATTTTTTTTGTATTTATTTCCTGACTTATGAGGATAAATCTGACTTAAAGTAATGGCATGTTTTCTTGTCGTTCCCATTCTGAACATTCTGTCACATTGTTTTCATACGCCAGGGAAATAATAAGACAAGTATTACTATCAGCTCCCAGATACTTTGATATGCTTATAATATAGGAATTGTTAGAAGTTCCAACATTTACACTAATTTTGCACAAGTTTGTCAGTTTGAGGTTGTGCTACTACCATAAAAGATTTTGCTAAAAGACAAAAGACCTTTGTGCGTCTTTGTCAGGTATGCCAATAAAATGTGGAAGATATCATTTTCAGGCTTATTTTGTTATCCACGGGATTTTATGCAACTTTATTTAACCTTAATATTATAATACTAAAACAATATGTTGTTAAAAGTCATGAAATATTGAAAAAAAAAAAGCTTTTAAAAAACATATAAAACTTTTCTGTATTTGCAGTCAGGAAATTTTAGATTAATAATTATTTGACTGCATGACTAAATAGTAAAGCTAAATGACCAAAAGTCAGTTTAAGAAAACAAACTTTAGGCTGTGCATTGCACAAGCAAAAATATATTTATCCTTCTTATAACGTCCCATTTCTTTTGTCCTCGCAACTATAGTAAAACAAATAGGCTACAAATACACAAAAACATCAACTGCTCTAAACATAAATACATTGACCTGTGTGTGTACACAGACATCAATACACACACAGTAACTTGCAGCTCTAGACAAACACCAGAGACACGACATGTCAGTAGGGTTAGCCATACAGACCTGACGTAAGCACAGGGTTTCCAGAGAGCAGCACTTTGAAAGAAAGAGAGTTTTCAGTCCCATTGCATAGCAAAGCAACAACCACAAATGACACGCACACCACTGGTAGCATTCGCACAAAAAAGCCAAAGCTACTCTATCTACATACAGTGCCAGGAAAAGGAGAAAAGCAGAAAATAGAAGTGCAGTTGGAAAAAAGGGGGTGACCAAGAAGACACAGTCAGGAAACAAAGAGAGGAATGGAAGGAATAGAATAGAATAAATTTCTTTATTGTCCCCAAAGGGCCACAAAAACTTAGTTGCATCCAGGAAATATTGGACAGACATCATACAAAGGTGACAAGAGAAGAAGAAGAAGAAGAAGAAGAAGAACAATATACAATATCCACAGTGTTCGGTAGCAAGAGGGCAAATATACAAGATTACAGTACGACAGAGGAAGATGCGTATTCTGAATGTGTATGTGTGTGTTTGCGAAAGATGGAGGGGCTGGGGCAAGAGGAGATGGATGGATGGGAGGTTTCTAGATTACAGGGTCTGTACAACAAAGAGTCCTGAGAGAAGAAGTGAGGAGAGGAGGAGAAGGAGGGAGAAGGCTCTACCTTCAGCTGAGTTTGCTGCAAGAGAGAACAAGAAACAGAAGAAAGATTCGGAGTTATGTTGCTGCAGATTGGCTGGCTGCAATTAGGTGGCGGCAACTGTTAGTAAATCAGCTCCCAAGTTTATGATACCTTGCTGGATTATAGATACACAAATGTCAGAAGTGATGTAGTGGAGGAAAGAAGCTAAGCTGCGAAACCACTCTGGCATAGGTTCTGGGTTAATACAGAGTCTGTCAACGTTTGCACATGTTACAGACACTCTCATGTGAAAAGAAGCAATACAAACACCAGGAGAATACAGTTTAGTTGCAACATTTACGTCAATTTTAGGTCTGTAGTAGTAAATATTCTGTTTATTATACTTATGATTCAGATCAATTTAATTTGAACAACTTGAGTAAATTGAGTCAACATGGAAAAATTACGTTTTTTAAATTATGATTTATTTTACTAAAGAGTAAAAGCTATTCAAACCAACCTTATGTTTGAACTGTAATACTCTATTAGATAAACCAGCATAGGAAAAACACTTGATACAATGTGATTGTCGTTTCACTTGAAGTAACAATAGGTCCAGACCCATGAGACCTTCTTTACTTTTCTACAAGGAATGTGGCAACCCTAGACATCGTCAGAGAGTCTGACCCTCATGAAATGTGCCAGTCATTTTCAGCGGTGCTCAGAATCTCCTGTTATTTTTCCATCCACTGTACAGAATTTGTGGTACTGCAAAGGTAATCTACTGAAAATGCACACTCTGTTCTCTGAAATTGCAGTGAAATGTGTGATAAATGTAAGATCTCATGGTTGTTTTTTTTATAAAATAAATTGTGTTGAAAGAGGGAAAGACAATTTTCACACTGACCTCGTTTGACAGCTACAGGGAAGTCCTTGCTATCTTTTCCGAACTCGTTGGAAACCTCGCACTTCACACCGCTCTTTATGATCTCAGGAGTGGCTTTTATGGTCAGAGAGCCAACCACCTTGTTCTCTTCCATTGAGATGGACTGGTAAAAAAAAAAAGGAAGAAAGAAAGCAGTGAGAAGAATGTACTATTAAAATTTAAATTAATTGTTTTACCAAGCCCCAAGGTTCCCAAACTATGATCCCACTGTTGGCACTTGGGCTGGTTTTAAATGTACTCAGAGGAAATTTTGGTATTAATTATTTGCAAGCTAAATAATAACTGGGATGTAATTGATGACAGGCAACCAGAAACAAGTGCTAATGGCTACTTATGCTGCAGCAGAAACTTGGATCTGGGAATAATATGAAGCAAAACTTAATCTTGTTCCATTTCCAGGTCAAAAAGCATGGAATAATTGTTCAGTTTACGTCAATTTTAACTCTGTAGCAGTAAATACTACCAGGCTAACACCTACCACTGGTAAAAGCAACTAATATGTTTTTCTGCATTTTATTTTTATTCTCAAACACAGTCACTAAATATTTATTACATGAGGTTTAATACATCAGTGTGTGTGATTATTATGTCAGTGCAAAAATGTGCAAATAAATATTATTGTTTTGTTTTGTTTTTTAACATAGGCTGCATCTTTATAAATTAATAAATTAATCCTATTGTAGCTTATGGTGATATTATTTGCAGGAATGTTTCCATTAACTGGAGATCATATCCAGTACTCCAATGGTTGCTCCATTGGTACCAGTTTATTTACGAGACCATCATTGGCAAAACTCTTTTTTTTTGCTGCTGCCTCTTAGGTTGAAGTTAAGGGTATGTGATACTTGCTATAATACCCTCTGACTAAGACTTGATGTAAAGTTAAGTCAAGTCATTGAACTAAGTCCTGCTTGTTACGTTTTGTAATTAATCCCAGAGTGTGATTCCTTCATTTTCCCTATGCTCTTACAAATCACCACTCGAGCAAGTTAAAGGTTCTCCTAACTTTGATCTAATATGCATCATTATTTTCACCTAAAATTACCCAGTTTTTCAGAATGTTCATTCAAATGTAATCTTAGTAAAGCCAAACTCCCTGTGTAAAATCTTTTTGCTGCTTCTTGGGGAATATTCACTGAGTTCTTTATCTGAGCTTTTTTGGAAGAATCAAGAATAAAAATGTGATAATGTAATGAAAAATTTAAAATTACATTCTGACACAAAAGGAAAGAAACACGTCTCTTCCAGGAAACCTGCTGAGTTTTCAGATTTGTAAGTGATACAACAGAAAGTAGATACAGAGGATAAAGAGCTGATTCATTCTGCTTCTGTCTGTTTTTTTTTTTAAGTGGTTACCTCCTTTCCTGAGGTTGACCATGTAAACTGAGGTTTGGGAAAACCGTTGGCCGAACACTTCAGGGTCACTTCATCTCCTTCTTTTGCCACCTCCCCAGCATGAGGGGTGTCAATCTCTGGTTTTCCTGGGGAGGGTGAGAGAAAGTTGTGATTAAACAATGCAAACAATAAAGGAATGTTTCAAACCAAACACACACTGTTGAGTTTTGTGATTTAATGAATGACAGTAAGTGATAGCAACGTTTCCTCAGCAGTGTTTCCATCAAACATACAACGTGCTTCCTCTAACTAAAACAGTGCTAAAACAGTAGCATTGTTCCACTGTTCACTACTGTTCTCTAACAAATAGGGTATACTTCGGATATTTAAGCTTGATGTGTAGTTTATTTATTTAGTTATTGTGTGATTTTTTTTTTTAGATCTGTTGAACACCAAATGTGATGAAAACATATTTTATTGACACCATCATTATAAATCACAAACTCCAATGCATGTTTTGGCTTCTATGTGAAGGAACAAAGAAAGAATGCAGATTGACTGTGAGCCTCAAGCTGAGCAGTTCAAGTATCTTAGTGTTTTTGTTAAAAAGTGATAGTAGGAATGTATGGCACATGGTTAGAGAGATATGAGGTAAAATGTGCCACAATGTGAGTATTGCCATATTCTCATGTGATGAAGAAAGAGCTGACTTAAAGAAATAAAACTCTCAAATTGCTGGTCCAACTCTGCATTTGGTCAGCAGGATCATCCTTATCTCCCTCTTTGGTTTGTTTATTATTGAAAAATATGGAAGTACGTGTCCATCCACTTCTCTCAAAACGTTTTTAAAGACAGAGTGAATGAAAAGTGACTTTTTTCTCTTACTTTTTCTCAGATTGGACGTACAAGGTTTGAATGAATATTTAGAAATCATCTGGGTGTGTTACCTTTCACCGTCAGGTTTACACTGGTCTGAGCTGTCAGTCCCGGGACTTCGGGAACACCGCCAAAACACACGTACTCTCCAGCATCTTTATAGGCAGCACTTGCAATTGACAGAGTGCCATCCTGAGAAAGCACTACGTCGCCCTGAGGAAGAGAGAAATGCTGTAATAAAACCGGTTGGATTCACAGTATCACCCCTTTCATACTTTCTTTATGCTTCGTCTGTTTAAAATTGAAAGCAGGACAGCACAGTGAATATCTAGACGGAGGGCTTGGTGGTGTGCTGGGAAAGCAGGGGAGCAATCTTCACACACACTGTTTGACAGTGCAGTGATAACAGATCATCCTCGGTGATAAACCTTTCGTTTGCAATTCTTCTCCTCTTCTTCTCATAGGAGTCCTTCCAACTCGGAAACAACATATTCCCAACACAGTTTCTACCGTTCCCACGAGACACAACAACAGATAATAAGACTGGAACAACAGGCCTAACGCTGCAGGAGCATCACACACATAACAAGAGCAGAAGCTGGGGTAAATAGCAAAACATTAAAGTATGATGGTATGTAAACAGAGATGCTTCAAATAATAAAAGAAAAAGCAAATATTAACTTCATAGGTTAGTCACAGGAAGTAATTACTGAACAAAATCAATATGACTTGAGAAAAAACTGACATTATTAAGTCGAGGACATGCAGTCTAAAGATACCTATTTATTTATTTATTTAGATGAAATGAATGACTCAGCATAATTGCTGTTTTAGTGCAGGTTACTGCTCCACGCAAAACACAAAGATATGCAACATAACATCACAATAACTTACACCATAGAAACACAGAGATACCAATTTACAAAATAACGGTGATCGCAAACAGTGGTGTGGAGCAGATGATGTGTTTGAGTCGTCTTAAATAGGGCCAGTGCTGAGATGGACTTTATATTGTGGAATGTTATCCCATTCTTTAGTATAAACACAGAAAAATGATCTCTGGTCATAACAGTTACTGACCAATGCTGACCTCAGATATATGTTACTACCTTGTAAGTTATTTAATATGTAACCAAAATAACTTTGAAGTTTAAATCATTTTGTGTTTGAATAATGAAAATGCTAAGTTTCATGTCAATGGGCATGAAAATTCGCTTTAACTTTTACTTTTTATTGCTTTTTCTTTTTGTTTGTTTCAAAGAATATAAGTAAAGTAAAATAAAAAGAAGAATTTGGATAAAGTTATTGACTTGTTTCATGTATTATCAGCTTAGGTTTATTATATCTGAGAAAAATAATGTGAAGGGGGATAAAAAAAACTTATAGCAAATATAGCAAATAGTATGTATTGAAGGCTGTGTTGAGGACTAATACCCACAGCAGCTCTGCACCATCCTGTTTCTATTTTGACTATTAAACATCAGAGTCATAAAGAGTCTAGCTGTATTTTTACACCAATAAGAAAGATGGTTAAGTCTTGATGTACCTTTTTCCACAGCACAGTGTGATTTTTAGAGGCCTTGGTCTTACACTGCCACTGAACCTGCTTTCCCAAATCGATAGTCTGATTTCCAGGGGGAGAGACGCTCATCTCGTCAATGTCTAAAGAAAAGAAAACAAACAGACGCTTAGCAACATGGAATGAGACACCTTGAAACCTGGGGTTTGGTACAGAGGGGGTATGGAAAAAGATTAAAATAAAGAAACCTGCTCATCCATTTAACATCCATGTAATAAGACTCCAGAAATTACAGTACATAACAGAGTATTGAATCTTAAACTTACTCTTAATTTAATCCAATTCTGAAGCCAGAGTTAAGAATTTTTCAAGGCTATCAAAGCTTAATGTGTGTGATAAGATCAAATTAGACACTGTGGTGGAGATAGCATTAAAGTAGCAGATGAACTGTGAAGAAGTGAAGCAGATATTGAAACCCTGAAAGGATTTTATTATCGCTAATTCCACGCAAGACTTTTTAATTTAAGGATTTATGACTCAAATGTGAAAATAAATAAATACAATCTTAAAAGAATGATTCACTGTTAGGTTGAAATTATTTCTTTTTATGCATTGTACTTAATGTGCATTTGTGTATGTGTGTGTCTCACTCACAGTTGACAGTAAGGACCGTGGTGTTTGACTTCTCAATCACTTCTGCGTCGTAGTCGTACGTAGAGCACTTGTATGTACCGGAATCCGTACGCTTGACATTCTTCAGTATCAGAGAACCGTCGGCGCCAGGAAGATTCTTTTCCTGTAAATTGAATCACAGATTTAACACCTGAGTGATGAAGCCAGGTAAATATGATGTTAAGTTATTTTATGTGAAAGATTGATAGTCTTGACGTGTTTACATACATCTTTTGAAAACTCAAACGCTGGCTGTGGGTTTCCATCCGTTTCACATTTTAGGGTGACATTATCACCCTCTTTGACCACAGCTGGGTTGAACAGATTAAACATAACTTTTTCAAAAGGATCTGGATGACGACAAGAGCAGATGTGGAGCAGGTGAAAATTCAATCAGTGGTTAAAGCAACAGTTTATACTTTACATAAAAGACGAGCATGACATTACATTACAATCTACAACCGTTGGAGTTGAGATAATTATTGTCTGTAACAGCACCTAAGATATTTGGACATGCTTTTACATGCTTTTTAACCCTCAGGTTAGGGGTCAGTCAGGTAGAGAAATGCCATGGTGATTAAACCAATGCAAATGGAATCAGAATAGTCATAAGCCCTCCTCAGCAGAGGGAAGCATGGCATGCTCTAATTTAACCAGGTAGATGGCTATTTTTGCTTTGGATTTTATTAAGCACAGTTTACCAACAACTGTGCCTAAAATTGTTTTTACTAAAAAGACAGTTTTCGTCCACTCCTTTCATGTCCTTTGCCCAGGGCTAAGATGGAAGACAACCTATTACACATTGCAAAGGACTTGAGACGATAGGGTGGAGATGTGCCTAAAAGCAGCAACAACTTACTCTTATCGTACAGCCAGTACGATAACTGAATGGTTTCGAAGAAAGTATTATGTCTTACAACAGTCCAGTCAAAATACTGGAAAAAAAATTGAGGCAAGAATTCAAATTTATTGTTCTCTGTTCTAACTGGAACTTTGGCAATTTAGCATTTTTAACTATCCTATTTATATTATTTTGCTGGGAAGCAACATAATCATTGTTGGAAAATGCTTTGTTATCTGCCGTTTACATGTCTGAGGCAGAACGACTGTCCAAATGCAAGTCATGTCACGTTAACAAGTAAATCTAAATTTGCTGAAAATGTGTTTCTATTAAAAAAAATATGAAACAAACCCCCATTAAAAACACCCAAGTACAAGTCTTTCTGTATTCACTCAAACATTCTGCTCCCAGATTTTCACTCACAGTTAAGGTCAATTTTCATGGGTTCAGACTTCTTCTGGATGTTCTTGTTCTTCTCTCCTGCCAGGCTGTACTCCACAGTACAATGAAATATACAGTCCTTGTCGGCCTTCGTCGGCCGCATGTGAAGTGTGTTCTTTATGGAGTAAAGACCCGTAGTCTCCCTCACCGAAGTAAGAACCATGTAGGTCTCTGTCAGAGATTAGTAAAACCATTAATCATGACATAAATGCCATTGAGTGTCTTTAGCGAAACAGCATCAAGCTCCATCATCCAGAGGACACATACTTTCCTTTCTGTCTTTGATCTCAGGAAGAGGCTGGTTGTCTTTGAACCAAATGATCCTTGGAGAGGGGAATCCATTCTTTGCTTCGCAAGCGCCGACCTGATTCAAATTCGAGAAAACAGAAATTACATGTGATATCAGTTGAGAAACTACTTGCTGACAGGATTTGGACGTTTTTCAACTTGTCCAGCTCTGGCTGGTGAGAAACGGTTTGAAATGCAGAAATCTGATCTTATTTTCAGTCTGAGAGTGCATCATACCCTAACACTAACGCTGTGCACTGACAACACTCTTTAACTGTAGGAAGACAAAATAGCTATTTTCAATACCAAATTTTCATCTGGACTTAAATTAGACTTTTAATGGTCATGTCAATACATCGCTTCTGTCCTTAAGCTATTTTGTGACATCAACTCTAATAATGGCCACTGTCTCAAAACAAAGACACAAAAAAATGAGTTTTTTCGCCAGGAAAATGAAAAACAAACAAACAAAAAAAAAAACTAAATAAAGGAGGATTTTTTTTTGTCGTTTACATTCCATTCTGAATATTTGATTACAAAACAACAACCCTAAAATCTTGGATAATAACAATCACCATCCAACGCAATGTTAAGATTTCTCAGCATTGCATGAAGCTGTTTGACTGTTTCCAGGCTTCTGGAATCACATACATCAAATTTGTTCTAAAATTTTACAGTAATAGGTGCATCTACAAATAAAACTTTAGAATCCAACAAAAATCTAAATCAGAATCAGCCTTATTGGCCAAACAAGGGATTTTACTGGGGGTTTCAAGTGTTCACAGTGTATACACATAAAATCTAAATGTATTTAGAGGAAATAAAATAAGGTAAGATGAGATGTACACAAGATGAAATACAAACCTCTGAGCTGAACTCTTGGTCCACTGAGATGGCCTGAGACGGTTTTTGGATTACTGGTGTCTGGGGAGCAACTGAGATGGAAAAGAAAACAACTATTAATCATTACCCTTCATCAAGAGAAAGGGGTTTTTAGATGTGATATGCAAGTGCTCACAATCACTGACTTTCCATATTTGTATTTCAAACCTCATGCCCTCTGACCTTGTTAATTAAATCTCGTAGCAAATAACCTTGCTCATACTATTCCTTTCCTAACCGGGCTCATCTGCGTAGATAAGGGTCAGACAGGGAAGAAACTCCCACTTCCTACTCCCTGCTTAACACAAACACACACATTCAGCCACAGGTGTGAGCTCCCCCGTTTGTTTCTCTGTTTTATTCCCAAGCTGACTTGTCCAAGGTCATTTTATCTCCTCCTGCAGCCGTTTCTTTTTCTCAATCCTTCACCGAGATCTACAATTTTCAATCCCCTCCTTGTCCATAACACCTGACCCACTGGTGGGTTTCAGTGTTTGGAGAGAAAGAGACTTTTTTTTTTTTTTTTTTTGGAAATTAAACCCTCCAGATGGAGTTTCTGCCCTTCATCCCTCTACCCTCTCAAGGACTCTCCAAAAGTACTGGCAGGCCAAGGGAATGGGAAACTGAGAGTTGTTTTTCTTTTGTAACACAGTTCCAAATTCCCTTGAGAACTGTTTATATTCTGGACAATAGCAGTGTAACTAGATTTATCTTCTCGTCCCTCCCACATAAAAAGCAATGTTTTCAGCAAAAAACTATTTAGTTTTCTGTAATTTATGAAAACTTGGCCAGCATAAAATAAATGAAAATTAAATGAAGTTAAAAGTCAGTAACAAGTATTGCGGTATTCAAATGTTTTAAACAGTAGGATTTTTAAGTCATTCCGATGGTTTAAAGACTTTTTCATAAAATGCCAGAGAAAGTGCAGGAGTGGCTGATGTTTTCTCCAGATGTGTAGAGTACAGAAATGCAGCATTGTCCTCCCACTGTCCCATTGTCCTCAGACAATGGGAAACACACTATTCCCTTGCTTTCAAAAATATTGTCTGATTGGAAATGTTTCGAGTCTGTTTGAAATCAAGAACTGTCGCGACTTCACTCACTCTCTAAAATTCAAATAAAGTTTTATGCTGCTACAGAGTGATTTTGTTGGATATAGTGGCTTTTGAGACAATTTTATTCAACATCTACCGCACCACAGTAAAGCCAAAGATCTTTAAGCAAAAGAGTTCTGTTGTGCTCCTCTAACTCCTTCTTTTCTGTTGTCTGTATTCAGATTTAGTGGCTATGCAGTAGTCAAAGTTACACATTCAAGCATAGAAGGGTTACTCTGAGGCTTATTCAGATATTGGTAATAGATTGGCACTCTTAAATCCTGGGTATGAGCATAAACAATAAATAAGTGCTATTACATTATTGTTGCAATATTATGCCTGTGATTTTTATCAGAAAGCGTGATAATCAATATTACATTATGTATTATGTTTTTATGCTGTAATGTGTCGTGTTATTGTAGCGTTTTTGATTAAAAACTATTATACACTCACACTATAATATTTTCCCTCAAAGTTACTGTTTGAATCTCATACCTGATGCCTTTTCACAAAGTAATTGCTGGTTTGCATGTCAGATATTATTTAGCAGAAATGTCTAGTTATTGTGATAACACGCATATTAAAAATCTTATTGTTTAGTCATGTAGCATTTTTAGATGCTGCATGACTACATGGTTGTTTTTCAGTATTTGAAAAAATAAAATAAAATACATTTCCTTAAAAGAACAACTGGAAGTCCAATACAAGACACAAGTAAGTGCTTCTTATTTAAGATTACATGGTAAGGGACGAGAAGGGAAACATCGCTCTGCACCAGGGTCAGGCCTTTGCATGATGGTGATAAATCTTGACTCTTATTAGGAAGAGATATATGAGACGTGACAAGTATGATTGAACTATTCATCAATTATGCCTAGTGCCATTAAATTGCGGTTAATTGACCTCTGGGGAACTTGTCAAAGGAATTTGGGATCAGAGAAAGCCTAAAATTATAACATAAAAAAAATAAATAAAAATCTAAAAAATTTCTTGAAAGGTCCAGACTATTGCAACAAATCTCACTACATCTCATTTAGGAGACTTGAGTGTAAACGTATACATGTCTCAAATCAAGTCAATATGCAGTAGGTGTGGCTAAGTTAAGGCAACCATAAATGGCCACTCATATAAATCTCACAATTTTGAAACCTTTTTGAAAGTGACACAAAAAACTCATCATAAGTTACTTTTGAAGTTCAGTAGGAACGTTTGATGGGTTAAGGAGGACTGCTCTACGTACCAAACACTTCAAGAATGGTTTCGCCTTCTCCAGACCCGTCCTTGCCGGCAGTGACCTGGCAGTAGTATTTGTTTGGATCCGAGGGTTTCACAGACTTGATGGTCAAGGTGAGGTCTTCTTCCAGAGTGACTCGACCAACCAGAGGAGTGCCGGGGTCGCTCATTCGCTCGCCAGAGATTGTACGATAGGCCACTCTTATTCTTTGAGTACCAATCTCCTAAAAAAGATTTAAAGAAAACAAACAAACAAAACAAAACAAAAAAAAGCAGAATCTCTGACAGTGCGCTTTGTACTTTAAGAACTTCAATGTAAATATGGTTCTTATGTGTAAATATTTTGACACAGTATACAATCCACTTACAATGTGCCAATCAACAACAAAATTTGACAAGGCTGTGCCAGAAAATGTACAGGGCAGTTTGGCTGTTGTTCCTCCGTCCGCCTCCACCTTCGGAGTCACCTTCACAGTTACAGCGCCACAGCAAACTGGAAAAAACAAAACAAAAAAACAAGCAAAAGCAAAAAAGTTGATTATACATGTCATCCTGTTTACACAAACCTATTTAATACATTTGAATAATATTGAAAGGTTATTTTATTTCTGTAATTCAATTCACTAAGAAAGAAACATTATGTAAATTAATTACACACAGAATAAAGTTTTCTTGCATTTATTTTGCTAATATGATAATCTCTCTGATTACAGCTATTAAAGACACGATATTTAAGATTTAGGAAAAAAGACATGGTGGGAGTGTTGTGATGTCTGCAGCCACTTTGTGACTTGCTGTAATTGATTGAACCTTGCATTCTGCTGTCTACATGAAAATCGATAACTGGCCTTGAGCTTACATGTATTTGGGTAAGTAGCAGAACAATGTTCCAAAGCACACCATTAACTCTACATAGGAAAGACTGGGCATCTCCAAAACCTTCATTTAGATTTTTTTTTTTTGTCTTTGGACCTCTGATTGAGATCCTGTGACTTCAGTTCAAACAGGATGTTCAGGCTGGAAAACCCTCCAAGAAATGAATGGACTCTTTAAAACAGGTGGGCAAATCTTCCTCCTTAGCGACTTAAAAGATGACCTTCCCTGTTGTCAACACTTGAGATCTATTCCGCCCATGTTGACAATTATTTATAAGGCTAAAGAGCTAATTAAGTTTTCACACAGAGTGAGGCTGGTTTGAAAAGTCACAATTTGTTTTTCCCAATTGTTGGTTAAAAAAATGAATTTCATTTCAGCTCTCCAAAAAATATTCTTTCAACACATCTGTTTGAAAACATTGCTGAACCTTAACAGCAAGAATGTAAGTGACAAAGAAAGACATATAGGAAAATCTTTCCGGTGGTAAGATAATGTCAGAAGGTGAAAAATCTTTGAAGTATCTAATCATTCTCGAATCTGTTCTGGAAACTGTATATTAGGACTGCAGCTGTTCTTTAATGCAAGAGCAGCATATCCACATTGTTAAGGTACCCCTGGAGAAGAAGTGCAGCCCTTGGGACTGGTGTGCTCCCATTTCAACAGACATTAGGATGCACCCAGTGCCCCAGATTTCCATGCACGACTATGCAGCTGAGGAACAAAATGGGCCTTGGCTACTTTCTCCAGGGACAGACAACTTATTCCCCAAGAAGACTGAATTACAATACGAGCTGCTGAGAAACAGGATGGAGAGCTGGGGGAAGCAAAAGAGCTCAATTCCTGCAAACACAATGTGTACGTTCCAAATGTTTTCAATCAAAATGACAAAAAGCTGTAGGAAAAAGGCAGTACTATAAAGGGTTAATATAGTTATCATGCTATATTTAATTAGAAATCTGTCGATAAACACGACCGGTCTTTGTCGTTCCCAATTTAGATGTGCAATTTCAGGGCTTGTCAATGCTACTTATGTCAGACTTATTCAACACGTCGGTAAACAGACCAAAGTTTTTAAAGAAGTCAGTCGTGTTTGTGATGAAATAAAGCATTGAACCAAAGTAGCTAATCCGAAACGCTTCAAAAACACCCTTATATATAAACTGAAGTTAATATTTAAACTGCAGGCATGCATACGGCTAATGAAATACACAGACCCAATATTCTGTATGATCACATAAATTAATCATACCATCAATTTCTAGACTACAAAATCCACCACTGAATAATTTATTTGTTGTGAAAATCTGCCAAGAGTGGAGAGAATATAGACTTCTGGGAACCGTAGCGGCTTGACAGGCTAGTTTTATTAAGGAGGCAGAGAGACGGAGAAGGAGAGGATGAAAGAGAGTTTTTATAAAAATGTCTGCAGAGAGATGAGAGGAGCTAAGTGATGGACGTCTCGTTATTAGTCTGAAGAACAGAAGGGAAGACACGGAGCATTAAAAAATTTGGGAGGAGATAACAGGGTGTGCTGTCAAAATGAGGCACTATTTTAGCTTTGCGTTGTTCGTGAGACACATTCCACTGTGGTCAGACGCTGCGATTCACCACAACCCACAAACCTCAGAGGGGTCAAAGACCAGTGAGGTGCTGACATTCGATAAAAAGATCTCACGTCTCTCTGTCCAACATTTTACCCTCTCGCTTACTTTGCTCGGTTACTTTTTCACTTCCCTTGTCTCTATTTTTAATCTTGCTTCTCTTTTTTCCCCCCACTCCTCCTCATAAAATTATTCAATCTCAAGAGGACTGGTTTTACAAACTGATACTCATGGCCTATGTTTGTAAAGGGGGGGAAGCCGCTAAAAGTATTCTCTATTTTTACGCCAAAACAAACAACAAAGGAGCCAAGCAAATGTACAGGAATGTTTGAGCAAATGAAGCACAGAGCTTTTCAACAGCACTTAAGGCTTAAGCGTCCCGTTGAGTGCTACATGGGAAAAACACACATTGTCGAACACAAAACATTAAAGTAAAAGACTTTCTGGCACATGTGCAGGATGTTTTACTCTTTACCAGGTGAGATACAGTAATTGGAGTTCTTTTAGGTTTACAGTAATTATGGTACTAATAATTGCAACTTTTGCTAAAACTTTTTTCAGCTAGCCCCATGCTACAAGAAACTATGCCTGGGTGGTGAGATGCTGTAACCAGACCACCCAGGAAATCTGAAAACAACACTGCTTTGCTTTGATTGCTGTTTTCAAACTCTGTTTTAACTGATGCAAATGTGGACAGACAAGTTCAAACTGTGCAATTGGGTTTGTGCTCATGTTCTGTATGAGTGCAGAATTATTTTTCTTGTCAGTAACAAAAACAGGCAGAGCAGTAAGTTTATATTAAAAAGTGTATTTTCATTTAAGAATGATTCGCCAGATGTAGTGGGACATGCTGTCCTAGAATAAGCAGAGGAAGAGTCGCCTGTGGAAGCACAACACCTGCTACTTTACGTGTTCGCTGCAAGCAAACCTTCCAGTTGGGTCTTCAGAGGTTAAAACTTTGCCGCATTCCCAGTTTAGACATGATTAAACGTTAATGAGATTTGGGAAGTCTCAAACTTTATCAAAAATCATAATTAATTGCTTGTCAAAGCACGAAAGCTAGAAAGTTGTTGAACTATTTTCCCATATCTACCTGTATTACAGGTTTTGAAGCGACATCTTCATCTAAAAACATCTAAAATCCAAAGTGGCAGATCAGAAATCAGGACAAAACTCTGAAAGGTGTACTATCTAGTTGCAGCTGCATGTAGCAGTGAAAAAATGGTTCCAATTATAATCTTTAAAAACGTTTGCAAATATGCTACAAATAACTAACATGATTTAATTTAGAAGATGACAAATAAGCTTTGACAATTAGTTGTAATACTTTATACTGCAGCTTACTTAAAGAGTGGATTTCACCAATCCTGAAAGCAAAGGACATTTTCAGTTCCCTCACTCGTGTTTGAGCCATCTGTTGGACAACCTTGTCCTGACCGCTTAGTATTTCTGACTGCCACTGATGTCACATGAGCAGAATAAATTGAGAAAAATTAAAATAAATAAAGGTTTGGCAGAAAACCTTGAACATTGATGCAATAAGGGGAAAGAAGACCCTTCTTGTAACAATAACGCACAAGGGTAAAAGGGACATGCAGCCTTTTCCAGAGCAAATGTGAAGCCTCTTCACTGATTATTTGAGGATGCAGATTAAAGATTCAAATCACATTGGCTGACAGTTGATTTTGAGCCATGCAAGTCACACTACAGCAATCCTATTTCAACTCGGGAGGAAATACTGTAACATCTGTGTCTCATTCTTGCATCACACATTAAAGAACATTTTTCAACCACTGGTGCAAATTTGCCAAACATAATGGGTTTACAACCGCTCCACTCTCACTTCCACAACTGTTAAAGGCCCCCCCCCCCTTTTTTATTTTACTGTATAATGATGTAAAACTGTTATGAGTTGAAGCATTCGGTGAAAGACTGCTACCATAATTTACAGAACAAACAACCCACTGAGGACGATTAGGTGGCGCTGACGTCTGGTAGGACTCAATTAAAAGGCATGAAAATCTAAATCAGCAGAGTCCATCACATCCTGCTTCTTCTACCAAATTGCTGCTCACTGATTGTATTTTATTTTTTATCTCAGACGTATCTTTTGGTGCAATTCGCAACACGTTGAGTCCGGACTGACCAATCGGGCTGCCGCTCTGTGTTTTATACACGCGGGGCAGCTGGACAGACAGAGACGGGCAATTAAAGAATAATTAGGGAGTCTTCCATCCAATCTGAGCCTGGAGCAGCATGTGGGTGTGTGCTGCAGTGTTTGTGTATTTACAGAAACAGGCGGATGGCTATCATATTGTGTGAGAGTGAGAAAAAGAAACAAGGAGGAGCAGTGGGGGCTACTGGAGCGTACAGAAGGGGTGGGGGTGAACGGTGGCGGAGGGGCCTCGTTAGCTGATGCAGGCTAGATAATCGGATTTTGTTAAAGAGAGGGAAAGTGTGTGTGAGGTGTGTTTGAGCGGGTAGAAAGGCAGATGGGAACAATATGGTCAGATTGTGACCTGTACACACCCACATAAAACATAAGCACACACACACATACACCCTTACAGTACATCTATAATGCATGGGATATTTATGAGCATCCTAACTCCTTTAAAAAAGCTCTGGCTAAGTACACTGTGTGAGAAAAAGAATCCAAAGTCTGCAGCAGAAGCAGAGAGGAGGAGACCCAGAGGGTTGTGTCAGTCCCACATCTACTGAAAAGTTAATGTGAAACGAACTTTAAAACCCTCCTGTCTGCCTCCTCTCTCTGCTGCATCTCTTTCTTTTTTCTCCTCTCTTTCTCTCTCTCTCACACACACACACACGAAGAGAGAGGGAGCCTCTCATTATGAAAAGAGCCAGCTGGAGCCTCTCACTCTCTTGTCCTCTTTTTCTTCTCTTGTTTTTGTCTCACCTACTGTCATATTCTGGACATCATACCGGGAGCCTCTTTCTCTTTGGCATGCCTCCTTTTATCCATGAATCTCAAAGAGCATCTTTTAATACCCAGTGCTCAAGTCTTTTATTTACAACAGAAGCTGAGGATTTGCAAGTTGGCGATATAATAAACCAAAGAAGAAAGGAGGGATGGAGGGAGAGAAGAAAAGAAAAACACTGTGCTGTACGACAGTCAGCTATAACCAAAGTTTTTTAAGTAACCATATACTCTTTTTATATATATATAGCTATCTTGCTATACACAGCTCTTGTAAAAAGTGATAGATGATTGATGTAACTCAGAGAAGTGTTTACCTCTGCATAATACAGCTAGGGGTCCAAGAGAGGTGACTTAGACTTCAGACTGCATATATTACAGTGAAGGATCATAAAACCCCACATCAACACTGCCACAGGAAGTGTACTGAAGATTATTCTGAGCCAAACATAGGGGAGGGCAGCACACACACAACGTGGCACCTGATGAACGATGAATGTCAGTGTACACGAGTGTGTGTGAGTGAGTGTGTGTGAGTGTGTGTGTGTGGTCCAAAACTCAGACAGGATTAGTGGCTTTGAAAGTTGGCAAAGCAAACAGTGCTGGGAGACACGGCTTCAATGTCATGAAGGACTTAATCACCTACAGTATGAGGTAAAGAAGCTAACAGCAAAAACACAGGCAACTTGCAGACATTTTTACATGACGTCAACCAGAAGCTTCAATGCATTTCATTGGGAAATTATGTGACAAATCAAAACAAATACTACATAACTGAAGAAGAAGAAAAATAAGACATGGTTTTCATATTCTGTTACAAATGAAACTGCTGGAAGCTGTGCTGTCCATTTTTGGCAAATCAATGTCAATATTTCATAGAACAAAATAGTCGACAGTCACAAACTGTCGACTGTGGTCTGAATTTTGACTGGAGAGTTGCAACATTGGGTAATAAG
Source organism: Poecilia mexicana (assembly GCF_051168715.1). NCBI lineage: Eukaryota > Metazoa > Chordata > Actinopteri > Cyprinodontiformes > Poeciliidae > Poecilia > Poecilia mexicana. Next base: position 7,858,349 of record NW_028263385.1, read on the forward strand.
TTAAGATTTTTGTTGCAACTTTGATGAAGAACTGGTTGCTTGAAAAATCTCTTTGGTTGAATAAATAAAACGTCTAAGAGTGCAAGTCTCTTTTGAGGTCCTTGCAATTGTTCATCAACTATTAATAGATGGAAAAGTCATTCTAAATATACTGAAAGAGGTGCTGATCAGTCGAAAGCGTTGAATTCTGGAAGTTGCATCATGCTTTTCTGATTACCACATGCTGAAATCCATTCAGCTCTCTACGACATCGCAGCCGTTTCTTCTAGATTTCACTCAGTTTGCTGTGCTTTGAATTTTCTATCATGGTTTTTCCATGATAGACTTAGCAACTATCCTCTTTTTTGGTATGCATGTGTTGTATTTTTTACAGCTGTGAATAGCTGCCTTTCCTTCTCCATTTAAACAGATTTGCCCAGTTAAATTTATGCTAATGAAAACTAATATTCGGAGGTGCATTCAGCTGGAACTGAGACGAAACACGTTTCTCTAGCTTGTCTTTAAGCAAGAAAGCCTAGAATATTTTTGATTTGAAGCCATCAGGGGATGAAATTGATTGTAAGACTATCTATTTACTCTAACAAAGAAAGTAGCAGAAGAACAATGCAGTTTCACTTCCACAAACAAAATGCTAGCATCGCCTGTGTGCACACATTTTTATAGCTAAGGATTAAGTCATCTTCCCCTCAACTGGCTAGCACTGACAATTTCCTGTAAATATTAAGGACTGGAGCAGATTCAAATCTTGTTTTTATGGGCCTCCTTCACTAAGTGCTCACATCAGTCTGCTTGCCATGCCATATTGCAACAGTATGACATTACAGTTTGTTTAGGGAGTTTCATTTCTGCAGCAAAACTTGATCTATCTCAGACATTTTTCCCAAAGGTGGAGACATAATGGAGTAAAACAAACGGGAAAGTGTCCCTGTGGGTGTTCTCTAAGTAAATGCGGTGATTTTTCTTTAAGTTGCAAAAACACACAGCATCCCAAAGATGGTTGTTTACTGTAATTACAGATAAGAAAGAATAAAAGAGGAATTGTTATTATGTAATGTTTAAGTATCTGGAAACAAATTATAACTCTGTTAGTGATTTCCTCTTGAATCTCCTAAAGTTTGAGTGGGTGACAATTTGAGACAGAAATAAGCATGGGTTTACACCACATGGCACAAACCCAGCATGTGAGCTGGGTCTGTGTGTGTGGGTCAGAGCCTTTCTGGGGCAGACTCCCTCTGTCAGGGTGGGACCTTGTAAGGCATGGAGTCCATCAACGCCTGAGTGATGAGGCAGGAACAGGTGCAGCGCTGGGGAACGGCAGCTGCTGCGAGCTCCAGACTCAATCGGCAAACCAACAATGAGGGCCACATAGAGAGCAGCATGGGAGAGAGTGAGAAACCTCGAGTCATGCAGATGACAGACAAGCAGCAAGACGGGAAGTAACATGGTTGGAAAAAAAAAAAAAAAAGTCATACCGTTTGGAGAATAAGGTTTTTAGTGACCAAGGAGACAAAGACACAGTTAATGAAAACAAGCCAGACGTCTGGCCCCTTGGAAGGGTGTAAAGGTAATTGCATCCTAACACGATGCATGCAGATATTGAGGGTTGTCAGTTCAATTTATTAAAAATAAACAAAAGTAATAATAATAATATCAATAGATTACATTTTCCTTGAACATAGAAAGTACTTCTGATTGAGCTTTTTAAAGGACAAAGGAAATGAAGGAGTCATGGATCAAAATATGCTGTCACGTGGTAAACATCAATTGCACCTTATACTTAGCTAAACAAAGTATAGCCATTATTAGGTGGCAGGTTGAATGTGTAGTCTGCTGAGGAAAACTAGAAATGTAACTGATCAACTTCTGCGATCTGCCACCATGCCACTGAAAACTCTGCCCCAACGTACAAACCACCGGATTACTTGTATCTGTTCATACCATTAACCTTGTGTTTTTTCTTTGTTTTACTTTTAGGTTTATTTATGTCTTTTCTGTCATTTCTACCCAGCAGGGATAGATTTTTTTTTATCATATTGGCAATAAATGGTCAACTGAATATGACTGTATTGTATTTTAAGTTGGTTTGAACTGGGATCATTAGATCTGGCTCTAACTATAGGAGGACTTACTTATTTATATGAACTGAACTTATTTAAAATCAGTTGTAGCAGACTTAGATACTGTATAACTCAACATGATCTGGACCTGCTTGTCTTGTAAAGTACACTGAGATTAAATTTGTTGTCATATAGATAAACTAATCTGACATGAACTTAGTAGAGGAATATTAATGCTAAGCCTTAGCAACTCATTTGCAGTCAATGTGCCAATTCACCAAAAGTATTAATAAGGAATATTAATGACTCATTTTTAGTTTTTCATTATGTCTAAAACTACAAAATAAAATAATTGTAAAAGCGTCAAAGTGTAATTGATATTTCTTAAAATCATGTCTTGCCAAATGATTGTAAAGAAAAATTGCACTGAAAATTGTACCATCGACTGAAAAGAAAACACGGAGAAAGAAAATGTAAAACTCAGGCCATCATAAAAGATATTTGTTGATAAAAATAGTCATACATTTGTCAAAGACCATAAAAATGAAAATGTCAAGTCTGACCACTGATCTAATAAAATGTCCAATATCCTGAAGCACTTACAGCCTCATCCAGTTCTTTATGTAGATAGATTCCAGTAAACACAGTAAACAATAACATAAATTTCTCCCTTTTGGCAGACAATTACAGTAACTATGGCTACCATATCTCAACTGTTTCCTTTGTGTTTTATACAGAAGCCCTTTGCAAACCTTCCCCATAACAGATTCATGCACAGTTGAGACCAAATGATCTCTTAAAATCAGATACTAAACACTTTATGAAAGGGTACAACTTTGTTTTTACTCTGTTTGGCACTAAATCTGAGTTTATTTCCTTTTCCATCTAAATTAGGACAACTAAACTATTTCTGATGGCTAAATGTCAGAAATATTTGATAAAACTAACATTCATTTTCAAAAACAGTATCAGACGTTTACACTGACATTACTTTAAAGAACTTAAGAAAGGTAAGATTATCATGTAAGCTTCTGATGAGTTAATTGCCAACATTCATAATGTGACACAATATTGTAATTTGATTTGCTCCAAATCAATTTAAAAGGCATTTCTATCAAATGCTACAAAAATATATACGTAAACTTTTACAGTTTAGAAAAGTAACAATACTTGTCTAAACAATTATCTTGTTATTCTGAAATTTAGCAAATATAAATAATTTGTGGGAGTCTTAACTGAACATAAAACAAACAAAGAAAATTTTATAATGATTTAATGTCAAATAGCAAGGAAAACAAGTTAGGAATCTTGTTAAGTTTGTAAATATAATTTTAATTTGATGTTTTATGGTGTTTTATGGTAAACTGTAATTTAGGACGATGTGTACAATTCCCTGTTTCTTCTCCAAAAACAGAAAATCGAAGTTCTGAATCTTAAGACTCTCTGAACATCCAATAAATCCTTATAAACTTGTTCACTCAAACACCCACGGATTAACTAAAGTGATCATCAGAAGAGTTCTGGAGACGAAAACTTTTTGTTGAAGATCTTGGCTAAGTAGAGCATTGACAGCAGCACTCTAAAGTCCCAATTACAGCAATCTGAAATTCAGCTTCAGATTTATGAATCTTATCTGATCCCCACAGGCCCTTTAAAAGCCTCTCTTCTCATAACTTTGACTGGATGGCAGAGATTTAATGTCCGTCATAGACGATATCTGGGCCTCTAATTGGAGTCAAACAGGATTACATGTTTAGTTCTCGCATGTCGAATAGAGGTACCCTCATTTTCAGTGGATTTCCTGTATTTTATGAGGGCGAAGTGTCATATCCGTATGTCTTTGGAAGGAGGATTGTTGATTAAAGGTGAGATACAGGGATCCCGGCTATAACTCTGATGCCACCTGCTAACCCCCCCACAATTACAGGATAAATGACGGTCTGCTCGTCTTCCTGTCTCTGCTTGTACCGATGCTGCCTCAAGTAAAAATAAGATTCACACCTGGGACCCTGCAGTCGCACACAAATTCACACAGTTATACCTGAAGGCTCTCAGACTTTTTATCCTGTTTTCTTTTAGTATATTGATATTTGAAGAAGTTCCAATGTGATGTCTCCACAAACACAGAAGATAAAACCTGATATGCCTGAAGATTCAATCCCGTATAAGTTAAGGCTTCGGTATCCTTTTAATGTTAGGGTTTAGTGTTAACTTAATTTGTCTATTCTCTTAGGCTGCACTTTTATAGCTCTTAGATCCATCCCCTTGGTTAAAATCTGTTTCATCTTCTGTGTCTGAAGTGCAAAACACACTTTCAATGGCACCAATTTGATTAGCACTTAAAACACGTTTCACTTTATGTGGATTTAGAGGTCGGGCTTCCTTTTAAACAAGTGAAATGAGACGAAAGGATGGGTCAGAATGGAGCAGGATGGTGAGAACACAGACATTAGCTTGGAAGGTCGGATCTTCCCGGGGACTTGATGTTGACGTAATGCAGCTGAGTCAAACACAAGCCAATTTGCAATGGGCTGAGATTGCATCAGTAGTCTCCCCCTACTGCCATAAGGCTCCACGACTTTCACATCTGCGTCAATGTTGTAAAGCAGGGCGAAAAGGGAATGCAGTGTTTAATGACTCTGCAAATGAGTGAACAGCAGTGCCCCCCCATAAGGTACCATAAGGCAAGAAGATTTTAAAATATTCCCTGTAGCTCAGTAAATCTGATCTGATGCGATTTCATATGTCTGCAATTTAGGGGGTTTTCCCAAAAATTTGGTGACTTCTCTTTGACAAACAAATGTACAGAAGCAATGAGGCTACAGAAGTAGTAATAAGCCCTCCCCCCCCCCAAAAAAAAATAAAAAACAGCAACAATGACTGTGTGCACTTATGACTGAAATAAGTGCAGTTCAGTGATACACCGGCCCCAAAGAGTCTCAGTGGTGAACAAGAGAAGCGAAGGCTGACCCATGGTCCGATCGAACAGACAAGCTAGTGTAGCTCACATTGCTGAGGAACCTCATTGTCAGATTAAACAGTTCATATCAGTTTATAAAACATGAGGCTACATAGCCACCGACTAATCAAGGTGCCCTATGTTGACCCTTGTTCACTGACGACATGCCAACAAAAAGTATGAGCATAATAAATGGAGCATGAAGAAAGGAGGAAGGTGTCCTGGTCTGACGAATCGTGTTTTCACTTCAAACAGGTTTCTGCCACGTGAGGCTCCAGAGCTAACTGGATTTTGACAACATTTTTTAACAAAGTTATGGTAACAAAGGTTTTCAGGTTTCAACAGTTTTTAATTCATGGAACATTTCCATTGAATTTCTGCAACAAAATGGCACAGAAAGTAACATTAATATTTCAGGTTTGAAACAATTGCATGTGGGCGGGTTTTTTTTTTTACATCCCACAGAAGAAGTTTTTATCTCTTCTCTTCTTGCTACATTTTTACAATGTGTTTTATTTAAAAATCCAAAAATATATTTTAAAAAATCGCAAATTTGGTAGAACAGAATTTTTTTTTCACATTTTGAAGGTATTAACTTGGACTCCAAATTTTCCAGATGTCAATCCAGTCATGCATTCGTGCAGAAATTTGGAATCTCCAAGGTTTTCACTACTTCCAAGTCCAAAATAAATATGGCTGCCTGTGGCAAACATAGGGCAGTTAGTTTTAGTCATAACGTTGTGTAGTCAGTTTGAATTTTACTAACTTGGTAACACAATAATGTATGACCTCTATTAGTGAGAATGTTGTTGCAGTGTTGCAAGGTAAGACATGCCATCACTAGACTGGTCATGCAAATAGTGCTCATTTTCCAAATCGAACCTGAAATACTGTGGAGCTCAGTAAAACGTCATCCCCAGATCTCTGACTTCAATGACATGATTTAGGAGTGTGGGTTTTGTTTCCTGTAGGCAGTAGGGATTGGCGCTGGGTCTGCACTGCAGTAGAGGGCAAAGAGGTAGGATCACAGCGTGTGTCACTGTGACCGATAAATCACAGCTTTACGACTTGTGCGCTGTATCATCTCATGGTGGTTTAGGAGCTCAAGACAAACAGTGTGAAGTGGGCTACAAGGTCGGCCCGTCATGCACCCTTTTGTCCACTGAGAAATTCCCCCTCATCAGTCTTCCTCCCCTGGCAACGGGGTGAGAAGTCAACTCCATTCAAACAGAAGAGTTTGGAGCCACGCAGTAAGTAGGAGGATTTGTACGTGCGTGGGAGAGGGAGTGTTTGCCCTCTTCGGACATAAGCGTGCAAGTGGGAAGGAGGAAGTCTGGACTAGGAGAGATGGGAGACAGGGAGAAAGAGTCCACAAGAAGAAGATAAATCTGTCTACTGTCCTCCCTGGAGCAAGCAACAGTTGTAAAAGAAAAAATAAAACAAAAGAAATAGACTCAAGTAAGAGATTAAAATAGAGAAGAATGTATGAGTCTGGGGAATTTTAGTGCCGTGTAAGCACCCCTGGAAAGGTTGCTTTGATATATCGCCTTAGTGATAGAGCAAAGTGTCCTTCATCATTTGAATTAGCTAAGTAAAACCCCGCTCATCTCTCACACTGAATCTCTAAGTCATTCATAATGCTAATACATTTCAGTTAATGCAATCTGCACGCACTGACTGACTCCATTTATAGAGACTAAGATTTCCCAAAAGACAGAGGGAAAAAAGATACACTCACCAGTTGCTTAGTTAGGTACACTTATTCAATTGCTCATGCTCAAATAGTGAATCAGTCACTCATATGACAGTAACTTCAGTAATTCAAGTCTAATGAACATAGTAAACATAGTTATCTGAAGTTGAAACCGAGGATCAGAATGAGGACCGAGGGAGATTTAAGTGACTTTAAATGCGTCGTGGCTGTTGGAGCAAAATGAGCTCGTCTGACTACATCAGGAACTGCTGATCTGCTGGGATGTTTGGACACAACCATCCATCAGGTTTACAGAGAATTGTCTGAAAAAGAAAAAGTATCCAATGAGCAGCAGATGTGTTTGTGTCTTCTTGATGTCAGAAGTCTGAGAAGACTATAAGATTATAGAAAATAGCTCAAATAATCACTTTTCGCAAGAAGAAGATGCAAGATGCATAATCCACGTATCTTGCGACCAAGATACGTGGATTACTTTAAAACGAACCGGATGGACAACAGCAGCAGGAAACCACAATGTGTTTACTTCTGTCAGCTAAAATCAACTGAAGCTCCAATGTGCATGTGGTCTCCAAAACTAGATAATGACAGAAAGAATTAAAAGTGTCCTGGTGTGAAGAGTATTGAGTTGAGTCGTGACATTCAGCAAGAAATCTTATATTCCTCTTAACCATTGTTTTTAGTACAGACGACAGCAGTGCTCTGGTGTGGAGGGTATTTTCATGACACACTCCGGGCTGCACAGAACTGACAATCCAATGACCTCCACTGTCACTCAATCTCAGTCCATGCCTCTTTAACATATGGTGGAAAACGAGATTAACATTTTTAATTTGCAACCAAACAATCTGATGAAATGAAGACAATATGAAGCGAAATTAAAACGAGGAATGATTCACGTTGTTGTATTTGTGCCTCTGCAAATTATGGCAAAAGGGAGGACAACTCAGTGTGATGATTGCGTACCTAATAAAGTGGCTGGTGACTGTATACATGTGAATAATATGCAAGAATGGATTAAAATATAAACTAGAATTTTATAAGTCTGTAAATCAAAGTGAACCAAACATAAAGCGTCTCCAATTACAGCAAACCATCTAGTCTTGGCTGGCTTTCATTTTTAGGGAGAATTCAATTTGGAAAAAGATTGAACAGGACGAAAAAGTGTGTCTGTGTGTGTGTCCTGACCGACCTAGAAAGAACCCAATCAGTGGATGTCACTAAAGGGGCAGAGATGAGAAAATGTGTTAATATTTAATGTTTTGGGGGCCCCAGAATCAGGGCCTCCTCTCTCTTTTGCCGCAGGCCCTCCAATTACCATATTCTGTCCTGTTCTACCCACACTGTCTCTTTCTCGCTATTACTCTCCTTCCTTGAAACGCATATACAGGCAAAAAAGGATGAGAAAGGACCAAGGACTGGAGAGGATGAAGAGAAAAAAAATGACAGGAATAGTTTGTTGAACAAGGTTTTTTTTTTAGAGACCAAGGTTAGGTAGCCAGAAGGTTTCGCAAGACTGCAAACATATGCAGAAGAGAAATGAGAAAGCAAAATTGAAACAAACAATAAGGAAGAAGATGAAGTGAGAGAATAAGAGAGTCCCCTGTGCGTTTTCAATTCCACTCTGCCTCTACCCATTTATCAAAGTAAATGACTTGCCTTAATGGGCCACAATAATATGCAGTGTTTGGCAGAGGTAATCTGCTTGCATATGTTGCCACTAATCTTGCTGGTGCCTATAATGGGCTGTCCTAATGAGTTGCATTCAGTGATGGAAGTGGTGGAAAACACTATAAATTGCCCACAGGACCAAAATAAAAGGTAAGACAGCAAAGGGAAGATGATAGAGGGAGGAATTGCAAATCAAAAAGAGAAAACTGGTTTATTTATCTGTCTCACATTTTGAGAAAAATGTCAACAACCCTCCTAGCCATTAAGTGTGTTGTTCTTTCATTGAGTAGTGTTAAAAATCAGTGAAACTATTAAAATAACTGCTGTTATGCATAGACTCCATAAATATGTATATTCTCAATTTATCTGCATATATTTAGAATTATTGCTGCCAATTTATGTTTTCTGTTTTTCTTCTTTCTAGAGACGGTACCCCTGGTCTAGTGTTTCTATGTTTAGTTGGGTCTTTTTCATGGAAGAAGCCGTGACACACAGCAATGGGTGCAACTTCTACCTTTATTTTTCCCATTAATATTAACCCTGGTTTAGTGACATTGGTGAAGGTAATACTCTCATTAACTTTACAGTGCTTTTTTCCTGTATGTCATTTTAGTCCTCTCAACCTTGAGTCACTCCCTGCAAATGGTCACTGATGCTAAATCCGACTTTTTCTTGTCAAAAATGATGATTTTTTTTTCTCCACTGCAGATGCAGGTTTGTTCAAGGTGTTAAACTGATACATGACAAGAATTAAAAGCAGTCAGCTGCGCTTATTAAATGATCAACTGAACTCGACTGCATTGCACAATAATTATAAATCATTTAGACTGTGCAATTTGATCCAAATCTGGCTACATGATTATGATTGTATTGTGTTGCGGTTATTATTTGTATTCAATTAAGTTTACATTTGAACTGAAATGGATTATACATGACCACATAAAGTTACATTTGAATCCATTTCAAAAAATTTTAAGGCAATGTTTTGAATTTATTTTGTGGTAAAAGTAAAGGGGTTATATTTTATACTGGATAAAACTGTACTCACTGCTAGTTCCAGTATTTTTCTTTGAAAAATGAATAGTACTCTCTAATGCCTTGTTTCCACTGAGTTTGTGTAGTGTGCTATTTTATGATACAACAAATTCAGGAAAGTGTTTACATCGGGTTTATCTGGGCAGATGGAGTTCAACCCAAATGGCTAATGCTGCATCATTCTTGTGCAACAATAAACGATAAACATGACGCACTAGTGTTTGCTCCAAGCTGTGGCATTCTCCTATCCCACAGTCAATGGACTGTGTTGTGTGACACCAATAGCTTTACACTAACCTTACCATTCAACTGTCTTAGGGACCTACAACTGACCCGTACCACAACTGAATGTTGTGGTACGTGTCAGTTGTATGGGCCATTTTACAATGGAAACAGACAAAATAGCACATCAAAATGCACTGATCCCTGTATAACCTCTCAGTAGAAATGAGGCATCAGCCTTGGTGGTTAATGCTTCTATTTGCTGTGGAGTACTTTAAATTCAGTTTGTGAGATGTTCTGAAAGGTCAGTGTTTCTGCGATTTTACGTTTTGACTAAATGGATCACAAAAGGAAAGGAGCTGCAAGTCTCAAATATTTCTAGAATAAAAACATTTGAGTCCATCTATGAAGGTTAGTGTCTTCAATATTGAGAACCTTTTATTTGGGAATAATTTCATAGACGAGTAACTGGAGTGCGGAGACAGGAAGGAAAATGTTTTGAGGTAAAATAGTCTGCAGTCACATTATCCTTTACAGCATCTAAGTGTATTAGTTTCCATTTCTCTACTGCCCAGAATTGGACAACCATCTGCTCCTTACTTTAATTTCAGTGTTTACCTTTCTCTAAAATTGGAAACATTCAGTAAACATCAAAATATGCATTCACTTCTCATGCAGACTTTTTGTTCTTTGAAATGAATTAGAACAAACTGGGCTTACAATCTGACAGGATTTATGTTTTTGGGAAACTCACTTGAACATTCATCACAATCCAATTTCTCACACAGTCATCTCCACCAGTCAAACTGAAAACTGACACTGCAGTTTGAAGCTTGGTAAAGAGTTTGGCAGTTTTATTATTAACTGATTAGACGCAGCTAAGCATCTCCATCCTGACATCAGAGCATTACAACCTCCAACGTGGTTTCAGTGGTAACTATGTGGAGTTTAGAACGGAACTTACTCTGGTGGTGCAAATTTATAGATTCAACAAGTCTTAGTTAACAAACTACTTTGCCAGGAGGCGTTGTGATTCAACTTTGCAATGTTGTCAATCTTAATATGAGCTTGAATTTGATATTGAATGTAAAGCAAGACATTAAAACATTTTTTTAAAGACATTTTTTTAAAGCCCAGGTTCAGGCTCTGCAACCACACAAACAAAAAAACCTCAAATAAAAAAACTTTAATGGGTTTTGGATGGAGTTTGCAAAGATTGGGTTTAATTTGCATTCCTGTTTCCCTTTATTTCCTCTTCTCTGGCTTTATACAGCCAGTTGGTATACAACCTCAGCATATTAAAAGAAAAACTGATTTGCGCTCAAAGTATAGACAGAACCCTGAAGTCAGGAAGGATAAAAAGGATAGCCGAGCTGACTTAATAGAAATGAGTGGGTAGACATTACAGCTAATCTCACTAAAAGGGTTAGGACAAAGTGCTGCTGCCTCTGCCGTCGCTCTCGCTTCCCCAATAGATCTATCCTTGAATCAATTCATTCTGCAAGCCATTTCCAAACATGCTGTGCAGATAAATACTCTGCATTAAAATAGCTCTTTAGTCCATTTGATGTAATAAAAACCAACTCCATTAGCGGATGTCCATGTGTGAGTGTGTGTGTGTGTGTGTTTGTGTGTGTGGGTTTCCAAAAATATAACAGGACAAGTTGTGTTAGGTAGAAAATAAATAAAATAAAAAATAAAAAAAAGACAGACACTGTGATAGACAAAGTGAGATTTGCGATAGGCAGCAGAGTGCGGAAATGGACAAGGTGCATTAGGTGTTTCTCTGTAGGTCAAATATCACCGGCTGTGCTGCCAAATCTCAGTGTATTTTAATACTGATGAGGCTGGAGATGAATATCTGAGGGTATATTTACAGTAACCTATTTACCAGCTCATACTGCTCCAACTCCAAACAGCTAAAACACACATACAAACATACACATCTGCTTTTCACCTCTCAACATCTCTTTCTCAACTACAGCCTCCATCTGTCATCTTTTCTTTCTTTTTTTTTTTTTTTCCAGCTCTCACCTCTTGCTGAATTGTAGCGCCTTAGTGTTTGGTTGGTCTGACAAAGGGGTCTCTCCCTGCTGGATGGGTTACACAAACAATGTGAGATGAGGTAAACATAGTGAGGGCCTATAAGTAAATAGCAAAAATGTTCTGTCTTTCTAACCATCTCTCTCTTTAACGGAGCAGGGAGCAATATGGCAGAATTGTAAAGATGACTGCTTCCTGCTTCTTCTCATTCTGCAAGTGATCAATCATGTTTACATCGGATGAAGGTGTAACCATTCATCAGCGCTGGTTTCATAAGACAGGACAAAGTAGCTGATAGTGAAAATGACTAAGTTGTGATTGTTATCACTTAAACAGACTAAATTGTGACTGTAAGCTTAAGATGAATAATTTATGATATGTTCAGCACTGTACTGCAACAGGAAATCTCTTTAAAGAGCTTTAAGACCTGCAGGTGTGTTTAAATAAACTAGATAACTACAAAGGGAATGCAACAGATAACAAAAAGTGAAAACAGAAGAGAAATAATAAGACAAATAGTCATGCCAGGTGACATGCCAATTTCTCACAATTGACAAGCAGGAGGAAGAAGATAGAAGATCTGATGACTTCCTCGCCTGTCAACATTTAAGCAACATTTAAGCATCACCAAACCAGATAAACTTCCATTCAAAAAGTGAAACTCACATCGGATTAATTCCACAAAATGATATATCTCACTTTTGTAGTGTAGAAATTCATGCTTTTATAGAAATAAACACTTTTATTGGGTTTATTTCTGTTAATTTTGATTGCCATGGCTTCCTACTAATGGAAAGACTGCGAGCGTTTGCAGTCTACCCTCTACTGAGGGTATCACAGGCAAAAAACTGCCAACTGCCCCGAAGTTTTATATTTGCTAATATTCAGTTCTTCTTTTGGTTTTCAGTTTTACTATGATCTATAATCTTTCCAAAGGCCAATTTGAAGCTTATTTTCACAAACAAGACTAAAAATGATCCTATTTAGTATAATTCTACTCAC